>NW_027223766.1:36796315-37442678 GCF_028538775.1 Myotis yumanensis | reverse complement strand
ATAGGCAGGAACTCCCACCATCAAAGGTCCATATTCTGAAAGGAACACAGGAATTGGTAGAAAGGGACTTCTTTGTTATAGTTTAATTCTATTGTCTTTCTTGCTACTCATCTACTTAGCAAATAAAGAGAGAAATTAAGAATGATGATGAAGGGGACACAGAAGGAAAACTGCATAGGGAAACTGCATAGGCACTGTAAAGTTAGGTCAATCCACAACTGTCTCCACAATGAACTTGATGCTCATTTTCCCAGTCTTTAGACCCCTGCCTTTATTCTTGGTTTTTCTTTAGTTTTCCATTTATCCTCAAAGCATCAATGTGCAAAGTGAGTCTACTAGTATAGTCAACTTGCAACAAGAGGGGGAAGGATGTGTCTATGAAATTCCTAGAATCTGAGACTTTTTCAAATATTGCCAAACAGGATAGATTACAAGAGTAACAGAGAAATATACTGGATGGGGCAAAATTAGGTTTACGGTTGTGAGTATGTGAAACACAGTTTATTCTTGTATTATTATTTATTGTAATATTTTCCATTTGAACAACTATAAACCTACTTTTGTCCCATCCTCTAAGTATCTCAAATTACCACACTAAAACACAACATCCTTTTTTAGTACACTAGAAAATAAGAAAACACACAAACACATACATGCTCACACATAAACACACATACACACTATATACTCTGAGTAATATTAAGAAACAAAGGACTCGATTGGTGCCTAAGTATTTTCCATATGGTCCACACCTACCCTCCCACCTACATGCACCTCTTTCTCTCCTTTGACAGCCTTCTCTTCTAAGAATAAAGACATATAAAGAACAGGATCTCTACTCAAGCAATCCTGGGAGAAAATTTCACCACTTATGTTTTATTTCCTTAGGCATTTCACTTATTCTGAACTCAATTTTCTCATCGGTAAATGAAATTAATAATAAAATCTACGTCTAGATCAGTGATGGCGAACCTATGACACGCGTGTCAGAGGTGACACGCGAACTCATTTTTTTGGTTGATTTTTCTTTGTTAAATGGCATTTAAATATATAAAATAAATATCAAAAATATAAGTCTTTGTTTTACTATGGTTGCAAATATCAAAAAATTTCTATATGTGACACGGCACCAGAGTTAAGTTAGGGTTTTTCAAAATGCTGACACACTGAGCTCAAAAGGTTCACCATCACTGCTCTAGATTCTAGTGTGTTTTCAATGAGATTATACAGATAAATGCTCACAATTATAATTCATAAGTAATCAATAAATCAATCAATAAATCATTAGCTATTTTGTTATCATTGTCATTATTATTAAACCTCTTGGATGAAGGAAGCCACATAATTAAAAGGCATAATTCCTTGGACATAAGGCAGTTGAAATCCCAACATGTGCCAGCAGGTCTTGGAAGTGCAAACTCACTTAAAACCCAGGCGTCCTGGGGCAGCTACTATCATCTCTAAAAAGAGTGAGATACATACAACTCCCAAACTTAAAATAGCTCTGAAGTGTTGGCAAAGATATCCTTGTTGTGAAGGTACAATAAGTGCCCTTTGTGAATTTCACTCCCTGAGTGTTAACTGACATACAGCATGCGACACTTGACAGTCACGCTCAAAAGCAGTTTAAAAGAAAGTCCCTGAAATACAGAGAATTTGGCTTCTCATTATAGACACCACTTTGGCAAACATCATGTTGAGGCATCAAAGCTTTTCAAACATTGGAGGACCTAACTTAGACTCAGATAAGCAAGCTGATAAATTGTCCCTGATTCCGGAATGTATCTGTTTAATATAATTATTCTTACCAGCTGAAACTACAGCCTTGGTATAATTTAATTTAAATTGTTCAAATAGAAAACTATTTTTGAGAATTGTATGTGGTTTCTTTTACCTCTGAATTTTCTGGAGTAGCAAGCATGAGGATGGCAAGTATTCACTTGCAGATCCTAACCTTTCTTCACTGATTCTAGCTTTCTGAAGAGTGCCTTAACCTATTTAAAAAGTCATCTCTAGTATTGTGATGAGACAAGGGCTCCTACTTCTCTCCTTGGAACTATCCATGCTCTGTCTCTGCTACTAAAATGAGTACAAATTTTAAAAAAGAAATTTAGAACTAATATGTGAGAAATGTCCTATGGTTGCTTATACATATTGAAAATATTAGATACGTAAGTTGTGACACATTCATATTTCAGAGATAAAGAGCTATAGAATGTGGCCCATTTTATTGATTGGAATGTTTTACCTTTGCCTTTATAAGGGCTTAGCAGTATGTCTATCAAGAGCATAAATGTTATGTTAAATTAGAGATAGCTGTACAGGCTATCAATCAAATTATTCATTTAGTTATGGCTGCTTATTTCATGACTAGTTTCAGGAGGGAGTTTCCTCCTTCATAAATAATCCCATTACCTTTAGTTTGCAAACTTAAGTATATCAATTCAGAAAACATTTCATGAGCATTAGTTATGTACCAACAGCACCATGTTGTGCCTTGACACAAAAATATTATGAAACTATAAGTAAATAGTTTCATACAATATGACAGATGCTATAATAAAGATTAATTGGGGTGGAGGTAAAATTAAGATCCTAATCTCAGTTCATGGCATGAAGGGGTTCCCGCTTCCCCTCCACAAAGCAATTCTCTGAACACCCATGGTGTGTCCTATAATTCAACTCAATTCTGACACTATCTACCCGGAGACAGTGTCAGATTCCACAGGTTAGGGGTTCAGTCCTACAAGACTGCCCACCCCAACTTCAAAACACTAGTCACAGGCCCAGACTGTACCTGTACTTCTGTCCAAATGGCCATAAATCAAAAGTTCCTAAAATACCACCCTCCCCACTTTGCGTTTAATTTGCTAGAGCAGCTCATAGACCTCAGAAAACCATTTCCGTACTAGATCACCAGTTTACTATAAAAGGAACAGTCCAGATGGAAGAAATGCATAGGGCAAAGTATTGGGAAAGGATGAGAAGCTTCCATGCTTTCTCAGAGCTTGCCAAACTTCCACAGGAGGCTTGGCAGGAAGGAGGGCATGCATAGACTGAAAGTTCCAACTCTATAATCACCAATCATGATTGGTTCTCCTGGCAACCAGCTGCCTTAGGTTACCTTTCCAAATTCACCTTATTAACATAATAAAAGGCATCTTTATTGTCCTTATCAGGGAAATTCAAGGGTTTTAGGAGCTATAAGCCCAGAACTCTGGACAACGACCAAGTATATATGAAAAATATATTTTGATCATCTCAATGACCAAATATGTATTCTTATAAATCAAAGCTTCACAGGGAGCATAGAAGAGAGTGCTTATTTAGGAACAGAAAAGTACTTGGAACACTTCTGATAGGAATGAAACCTCAGCTGAGTAGGAGTATTGATTTAGCCTGGCTGTGGTTATGGGTGGATTTGGGGTTGAGGTAAGAGATGACATGAGAGAGAATAGAGAAGAATGAACAGCCTGAGGCAGAGAAATGAAAGGCCAGAATACAGAGAAAGCAAAGATTTATACAAGCCAAATCTGAACAGTGGAGAACAGAGTATAAAGCAAGGAGTTCAGATATGAGGCAGGAGAGTTGAGCAAATTCCAATCTTGAATTGGCAATGCTGAGGATTTTGGGTTTTATTACAATTGGGAGAGGAAGCTGAATTTGTCTCCGTCTCCAGTTGCTGCTGTAACAAATTACCATAGACTTATTGGCTTAAAACAACACAAATTTATTACTTTATAGTTCTTGAGTTAAAAGTCCAAAATGGGTTATCAGTGCTCTGTTCCTTCTGGAGGCTCTAGGAAAAAATGTTTCCCCTTCTTTTCCAGTGCACATGAACCCCTTCCAGAAATTCCACCACTTCAGTGTCCTATATCCATCATTCTGATTCTTGTAGACAAAAAAAAAAAAGCGGGGGGGGGGGGGGGGCAATATTCTAAACCTGAGAAGCTCAGGGGAGGCCAATATGGCAGGCCCCACAAACTCAGAGACCAAAAGTAACCATGGCAGGATGGCATGACTAGAAAAATTCCTAACTAAAGTGGGTCATGGTGGGTAGTAACATCCTAGACTTGTAGTTTCCTAGACAAAAGTCAATCTTTCCTTTAAGTAAGCCTGTCTATTGTCTTTTAAATCTAAGATAACATACCTTTGAAATACCAGAGTAATCATCTCTTCCAGATCCTTCAAGGCACAACCAACACCAGAGCCAGAGACCACAGAACCCTTCATAGTTATCTTGTTGCCCATATACCACCTCTATACACTATAAAATGTTAATTAGCTATCTTATACCCACCAATGTAAAAAAAAAGTATGTATTACTCTATTTTGCTTTTTTAACCAGTCCCAGAGATTTTCCCACTTTGCTTTCTCCTGCCCCATTAATGTACCACCAATGGATGTCATGTAACCTTCCTTACATCTCCTCTTTTTATTCTACTGTATAAAATAAGCTGCAAAACTGCCATTTTCCAGAGCATTTTCTCAATCCGTTGAGATTTTGCTTCCCAGCAATTGTCATCAGTTTGCTTCAAATAAACTCATAAAAAATTCTCTACAGGTTTGGATGTTTCTTGCTTCAACACTCTTCTACCTCCCTCTTTGAATTTTAAAAAGTGATTACATTGGACTCACCAGGACAATTTCCCCCATCTTAAGATTCTCAATTTAATCCATCTATAAAGTTTCTTTTGCAATATAAAGTAAATTTTCACAAGATCTTGGGAATAGAATGTAGACATCATTGGAGAGCCATTCTTCTGCCTACAACAGAAGCTATTTCAGGTTTTAGGCCAATCTCAGAGCTGAAAGATCTGAGTTAACATAAAGTTAACTGAGAATCAAGGACAGTTTATAATTCATGGGTTTCTGTATTTTTTACAATATCAGGTGAACATGTTAAGAAGTATCTCTTAGGTATCTTATTATCTTATATCCAGTATTTCTCCTTCCTTTCTCTCTTCCCCAGTCAGGGGTATATGGGAATGTATGTATGTATAATTTAAAGGGTCAATAACAAGCATACTAAAAATATGTGGAAATGAGAGCTTCTATATCTATAAAAAAATGCTTATGTTTAACTAAACACATACAGGTTCTTAGCCTGAATTTATAACAACATAGCAATCAACACTTTATGGCCATGAGAAGTCAAGGGCATCTGCATGTAAGCCCTAACTTTGCTACTTTGCAGATGTGTATTATGATTCCTGTTGCTCATCTATTAAAGGGAAACAACAATGTCTGCCCAGCAGTTTTGTTGCAAGAATTAAAAAATATAATATTGGCAGTGACATTAGACTTTTATAATGGGGAGGGCACCACATCTCCATGCATATGTTCTACAGCACTTTACTTCTCAAATACAGAAATTAGACATGAATCATATAAGCCAGATATTTCAAATAAAATACTAGATAGACTCTCTCACATGTAGTCTAATCTGACAAAACGGTTAAAAAAAACAGTAGTCAATATAACGGTTATAATTGTTCATCTATTCAAACACAAAAATGAATTGTGAAATATGTTCATTGTGTACACTTTTTTAAAACTGCCTCCAAATCAACATCTTTGCAGGAGCCACTGTTGGCCTGGAGCTCCCCAGTCAGTGTATTTCCTCCAGCCCAAGCTGGCAGCCTTACTCTTTTTTTATTATTATTATCATTACTCACAGCTGCTGAAGACCGGAAACCAGTAACATTTGGGCTCCCAGGGAGCCAAAGAAATTTCCAATCTTTTTTCTTTCTCCAAATATAGTCACTCTAAGGGTGTTGAATGCACAAGATATTCAGAAATCTGAAAAAGGCTTAAAAATCACATTTCCTTTGAAATACTGAAAAGGTCCTCAGGCCACTTCAGCATTCAATCCATTTAAAGATGTATATATAAACTAATGCTAGACAAGCAAAGAAAGGCTCAAATTGATGATATGTGTTTGTGGATGCTCATCCCAGCCAGTATCAGGGCATAGATATAAATGAATTAGCCTTCAGATGAGAAAGTTTATATAATGGAAAACATATTGGGCCTGAAGTCAGAAAGCCTTCATTTTAATCCTGCAGCTGGAAGGGCATGTACAAATCATTCATCCCAACTCTCTCATATTGCTGATTCATTCACAGAAAATATTTATACAAGCCCTACCATGTGCCAGGCACTGTTCTAGACACTAAGGGTAAAATAAGCAAGAGACAGTGGACATGAAGCTAAGAAGGTACAGAAAGTACAAGGACATTTGTAACATATATGAATTCTTTTCTCCTTTTTATTAGATCTTCCATTCCATTTGTAGAAATGAACAACTATTCAATAAACATTATTTGAGTGTTTCTCTTTTGCTGCTTAAAAGGTTCTTGGTGATCCTAAGTTCAATGAAATATTCACAGATAACTTATTTTTCGTTTAACATTTAATTTTTGGCCTTAACTCTCTAATCCATCTAAGTGAATTCAGCTCAAAGAAGGAAAAAAGCCCAATACTGCACTATGCAATGAGTAACTATAAATTAATAGGTGGTTCTCAATATTTTTATTAAAAATCACTTTTTAGTCTGCTCTAGCCTTTCCTATTATTCTATGCCTGTTGAGTCTAGTACCATCTGATGCTCTTATAAATATCTTAAATTTTTAACAAATTTTCACTCGGTAAGATGAAATCTGTCATTTTGCTCTATTTTCCTATATTGTATTAGCAGTTAGAAGCTATGTTAGCCTTCTTAAGGTATTTTCAAGGGGTTATTTTGATTACATGTAATTTTTATTTTAAAGACTGATCTTAGAATCAAATGGCCAATGTTTCTTATAATTGGTTGTTTCTCACTATATAAAAACTATTGAGCAGGGTTTCTGGAAAAATGACTGCTTTCACAATACAGGGTAGTAACAATATGAACCTGAGACATCATGTAATACTGGGAAGAAGTGGTTTTTTAAAAAGAAAAGAGAACTGTGTCATAAAAATACAGGAACCAGATCAAAGAGGTTCCCACTGGCCAAATGCTAGACAACTTAAGCAACAAAATAATTAAGTTCAGTAATGAATTATAAACCATGGGGAGGGGGAGAGGAATTTATGAACCCAAACCAGTAACAATCAGATAAATTAACAATTGAAGAAGAAAGAAGGGCTTTGTTTGAGGAGGGAGCAATAGAGATAGAAAAATCATTATGTTGCAACTAATAAAGGTTGAAGAAGGAGTAAAGATTGAACCAGGAGAGAAATGCAAATTATGCTAAATCCAGAAAAATATTTTGCTGAGGAGGATATCTTCATGGTCTTGAGATGCCGTCCTGTAGACTGATTATTAGCTTGTAAAGGGAGGAAACGATAATTACAAAGTGGAGAAATCATCTCCACAAGTGATTAAAATTAGTATCTTCACAGAGGGGTAGGTGCAAGGAGGGTACCTTTACATGCAATAGCCTGTAAAGGACACATAATCTATGAAATATTCTAAGAATGCGTAATCTGAATCTAATCATGAGGAAATATCAGACAAACTCAAAGTAAAAAAAAAAAGTACTATAAAAAAGGGAGGGATGTGATTATGTTATTCAAAAATGTCAATGTCACAAAAGATAAAGAGCCATTACAACTAAATGCACTATTTGAGTCCAGAGGTTGGGTCCTATACTGAAAAATGAAAGGAAATTGCTACATTGGACAGTATTAGGTCAATTGACAAAATAAGAATAGAAATGCTAGTATAGATAAAATTGTTTTATCAATGTGAATTTTACTACAAGTTGATAATTTTACTGTGTTTGCAGAAGAGAATACTCTTCTTTTTGGGAAATACACACTAAACTATTTAGGGTTAAAGGCCCATAATGTATGCATGCTTTAATGACTCAGAAAAACAAATTATGTAGCTAAATAAATGGATAGAGATAGATGGATAGATGAATGGATGAACTGACTTAGAGAACAAATGATAAGAATTTTGTAAAATAATGGCATTATGCAAATCTGAGAATGTATATCCAGGTGTCTGTTGTATTTATTTTTGTATTTTTTTGTAAGTTTAAAGTATTGCTCATTTTTAGAATAAATATTAAAGGTATGACAGCTCTGTAAACATTTAAGTGGAATAGCAAATTTGGAAAGAGAAATCATTGAAAAACATCACACTACTCTAGCTATATTAATAATGGCCTCATCTAATTAATAGTGAGTGCCTTTAGTATGTAGTTACTTTTTGTTATTCACCAGTTACTTTTGTCCTTCAAATATAAAAAAAATACTATGAATATGTACAACTATTTTGTAGTGGTTTTACTTAGCAAAAATAATAAAATGTATAACCACCTAGTTTTGATATAAAGTTCTAAACAAACAAAAAAAAAGTGTAAGAAAGAGTTGTAAAGTATAAAATAACCAATCTTTTAAATATTAAAATTAGTTTAGAGGAAAAAATAATATAAAAATAAGTTGTTTCTAACTTTTAGTCTGACAGAAAACCAACTACATAGTTGGGCAAAACTGTCAAATATAATCATTTAGCTTTGCTGATTTTGCCAGAGTGAGCTCCTTTGATATGAAGTGTTGACAGTTAAAGTGGTGACCTTGGTGACAAGCAAAGAGTGATGGACAGCACCTCTGCTAGTCTGAGGTTACAGTCCTATTTGAGGCAAACAATGAACTGGTGAATTACCAGAGACTTAGTAGGGAATTTTAGGATGCAAAACAGTCATAAGAGGCTTCAATATTAAAAATTAACATCACCAATAAACAATATGAAAAGAAAAGAAAAAGATTACATATACAATAGTAGCAAAAATTAAATAGAAATAAATTTAACAAAAATTCAAGATTTGTAAATTGAGAACTATAAAGCATTGTTGAAAATATTAAGAAAGTTGAAATAATTACAAATTCAATATTCATGGATGGGAAGACTCAATATTGTTAAGATTTCAAATATTTCTTAACTGATCTATAGATTAATCAAAATCCCAGAATTTTTTTCTGCAGAAATTGAAGAGCTGATATTAAAACTGATTTAAAAATGCAAAGAACCTAAAATAGTAAAAAGAAAATTGAAAAAGAATAAATTTCAAGGATTTATCTGATTACAAACCTTACTATAAAACTGTAATAATTAAGACAGTGTGTTACTGGTAAAATGATAGGCATACAAAATAGATCAATGGAACAAAATTAATAGTCCAGAAATAAACCCTTACATTTATGGTCAATTGATTTTTCACAAGGACGTCACAAAGTCAATTCAATGGGAAAAGGATAATCTTAAAAAAATTGGTACTGGGACAACTGGAAATACATTTGCAAATAATAAAATAAATTCAAACAAAATTTAAATCCTATTCATACCATACACAAAAATTAAATCAAGATGGGTCACAGACTGAAATATAAGAACTAAAACTATAAAAAAATTAGAAAAAAGATATATGAGGAAATCTTCATGACCTTGGGTTAGGCAAAGTGTTCTTAGACATGACAATAGATGCAGAAACCATCAAAGAAACACTAACAAATTAAACCTCATTAAAATTAAAAATGTTTATTCTTCCAAAGACACTAAGAAATTGCAAAGACAAGCCAAAGACTGTGAGAAAGTATTTGAAAACTAAGTATCTGATAAAAGACTTGTACCCAGATTACGTAAAAAAAAAAAAAAAAATCATGTAACTCAATAATTTAAAAAAAACAAGCAACCCAATTAGCAAAAAACTTAAGAAGATAGTTAACCATAGAAAATAAATTATTGGCTAATTAACATATGGAAGATCTTCAACATTCTAAGTTGTTAGGGAAATACAAGTTAAAACCACAATGACATATGATAATACACATACTAAAATGAATATAATTAAAAAACACACATTACTGAGTGTTAACAAAGATGTCAGGATACTGGGACCCTCAGACATGCTGGTGGGAATGTAAAATAACACTACCTCCTTGAAAAACAGTTTGGCACTTTCTTAAAATAGTTAACCATAAACTTACATAAACAGCAAATCTATTCCTAGAAATCTACCTAAGAGAAATAAAAAGTCATATCCATCCAAAGATTTCTACTGAATGTTCATAGAAGTCTTACTGATCATAGCCAAAAACTGGAAAGAATTGAAATGTCTATCAACTGGTTAATGAAAAAACAAAAGGAGGTATATCCATAAAATGAAATACTACTCAGCAGTAAAAGAGGATGAAGTCCTGATCCAGGATTGACTCAAAATAGGCTTTTAAGAATTTATGGAGAATTGATGGAAATGTTTTAAAACTGGATGATGGCTATGGTTGCAGAACTCTGTAAACTTACTAAAAATATTCAATTGTTAAGAAAGCATGCTATAAAATTTCACTTAACAGGATATAGAAAAGAAATACATTAAATAATTGGTAATATGAACTGATGGTTAGCACTTTACCAAATATTTTCTTATACAACATTTCATTTGACCCCTTCTACAAACTTATGAAGTACTAATATCATCCTCATTTTCAGATAATTAAGCAACTGGAACCCAGAAGCTCCAACTTAAATTCTATGCTCTTTCTCCTTAATACCTTGCATCAGAAATTAGAAAATTACAGCAATACCCTCTTTTATTTTTTTAATTCTTTATTGTTTAAAGCATTACATATAGTATTACATATGTCTCCTTTTTCTCCCATTGAACTCTCCCCAGCCACCCCCACCCCCCAACACATGCCCTCACCCCCCCAATGTCTATGTCCATTGGTTATGCTTATATGCATCCATACAAGTCCTTTGGTTGATCTTTTCCCTCAACCCCCCAAGCCTTCCCTCTGAAGTTTGACAGTCTGTTCTATGCTTCTCTGTCTCTGGATCTATTTATGTTCATCAATTTATGTTGTTTATTATACTCCACAAATGAGTGAGATCATGTGATATTTATCTTTCTCCAACTGGCTTATTTCACTTAGCACAATGCTCTTCATATCCATCCAGGGTGTTGTGCATAGTAAGAGTTCTTTCTTTTTTATAGCAGTGTAGTATTCCATTGTATAGATGTACCACAGTTTTTTAATCCACTCATCTGCTGATAGGCACTTAGGCTGTTTCCAAATCTTAGCTATGGTAAATTGTGCTGCTATGAACATAGGGGTACATATATCCTTTCTGATTGGTGTTTCTGATTTCTTGTGATATATTCCTAGAAGTGGGATTACTGGGTCAAATGGGAGTTCAATTTTTAATTTTTTGAGGAAACACCACTTTTTTCCACAGTGGCCGCACCAGTCTGCATTCCCACAGCAGTGCACAAGGGTTCCTTTTTCTCCACATCCTCGCCAGCTTTTGTCGCTTGTTGATTTGTTGATGATTGCCATTCTGACAGGTGTGAGATGGTATGTTATTGTTGTTTTGATTTGTATCTCTCGGATGATTAGTGACTTTGAACACGTTTTCATATGTCTCTTGGCCTTCCTTATGTCCTCTTTCGAAAAGTGTCTATTTATGTCCATACTACCCAAAGCAATCTATAGATCTAATGCAATCCCCATTAAAATACCAACAGCATATTTCACAGACCTAGAAAAACCTCTCCAAAAATTCATATGGAACAAAAAAAGACCCTGAATAGCTGCAGCAATCTTGAGAAAGAAGAACAAAGTTGGAGGGATCACAATACCAGATATCAAGCTATATTACAAAGCCACTGTTCCCCAAACTGCCTGGTACTAGCACAAGAACAGACATGTAGACCAATGGAAAAGAAAAGAGAATCCAGAAATTGACCCAAGCCATTATGCTCAATTAATATTTGACAAAGGAGGCAAGAGCATACAATGGAGTTAAGACAGTCTCTTCAATAAATGATGTTGGGAAAATTGGACAGATACAAGCAAAAAAAATGAACCTAGACCACCAACTTACACCATACACAAAAATAAACTCAAAATAGATAAAGGACTTAAATGTAAGACAGGAAACCATAAAAATCTTAGAAGAATCCATAGGCAGCAAAATAGCAGACATATATCACAGCAATATCTTTACCAATACAGCTCCTGGGGCAATAGAAACTAAGGAGAAAATAAATAAATGGGACTACATCAAAATAAAAAATTTCTGCACAGCAAAAGAAACCATCAACAAAACAACAAGAAAGCCCACTGCATGGGAGAACATATTTGCCAATGTTATATCCTATAAAGGCCTAATCTCCAAAATTTATAGGGAACTCATACATCTTAACAAGAGGAAGATAAATAATCCAGTCAAGAAATGGGCAAAGGACTTAAATAGAACACTCTCTTTTAAATAATGTAACTGGAATAGGATGGGTAAGTCAAAAATATACTATAGGGAACCACTCTAAATGGGAGGAAAAGTGAGGGAGTGACCAAATGACTATTGGCTTGTTAATCTCTTATTACTAGGATTTTGGTAGGATAACTAAAGACATATTAGATAGTCAAAATTCATTATTAAAAAGTAATGTGCAGCCGAAACCGGTTTGGCTCAGTGGATAGAGCGTCAGCCTGTGTACTGAAAGGTCCCAGGTTCGATTCCGGTCAAGGGCATGTACCTGGGTTGCGGGCATATCCCCGGTAGGAGATGTGCAGGAGGCAGCTGATCGATGTCTCTCTCATCAATGTTTCTAGCTCTCTATCTCTCTCCCTTCCTCTCTGTAAAAAATCAATAAAATACATTTAAAAAAAAAAAGTAATGTGCAGATCATTAGGTATTTGCAATGGCTTTATCTTACTACTGACATTGTCATACAACTCTAGATAAGTGTATTGGAATTTTAAATAGTGAGAGGCTGACAAAAACACTGACAAAATACTAATTCAAAAATTATTACTTAAAGGATATTAAATATACATTTATAAACACAGAAAAAAAAGAAATTAACATACACTCAATTTCATATATTAACATGTATTCCAAGTTAAGATTTTATCTTTTATTATTGTAAACTGCCCCAAAATACTGATTCCAAAACTAAATCCATATTTATTTTACTAGCTATAAAGCTATGGAGTAAAATTTACAAACACTCTTATTGCAGCTATATTTACAATTTACATTCAGACTGTACGTATATATACCAAGTGTCTTGTTATAGGTATAATTTCAATATTCCATGTGATATTCTTATGTCAATATTTATAAAGTAATCACTCCCTGTTTACCTAGTCTTAGTAGGATCACAAAAGGATACTACTCCATGCACTGGTATATCTGATATAAATTTATGACTGGTGGTTTTGAGAAGCTTTTACTGGCAGTGAGCATGTGAAAGAACAACTCTCTTTTTTCAGTCTGTTCCCACTGAACACATTAGCTTTACCTACTGAAACAGAATTTAATATGCCACCAATTTTAGAAAATGTAGTTAAGAAGCAAACAAAGAGCAGATAGGCTGAAAAAAAGATCTCTACATAAAATCAAGCTGGATGTTTGTGCCACATAGTAAAGAAGGATATGCCAATGGTTCCTACTCTAGCACTCCAAAACCTCTAGATATGGATTGGGATGAATTTAATCCTAATAATCATGGACACCTTGAATTGCCCCTACACTTCTGATACAAAATAAGAGAATTAGAAGAACAAATGGTTGGTGAAAGATCAACCCAAGAGAGGAGCAGCAAAAGCCCCTGTGGAAAGAGAGTTTGACCTGTTTATGAAACAGAGAATTCTAATACGATTATAAAGTCCCCTTTGGGTTTAGCAGGAATGTTCATCATGAAATCATTTAGAATGTGTTAGCATATTTTAATTATCATGCTACACCTGTTTCTATTTGGCATAATAAATGCCATAAAAGAATAATATAATCAATAGGCAAATGACTGATTAGAATAATTAAAGTTACTAACAAGTAGTGAAGAAGAGCATATAGGTTGTGCTACACCAGTTTTAGGAATGTTTGAATTACTATGTATACAAAGTTGACACACTAAAACACCTCTAGATTCTAAATTTCTTTCATATTAAAAAGGGCATAATCCATCATGACCTTCAAATTCAGGAAATTCAGATATAAGTGCGGTTTTAATAGAAGAATTTAAAACTCACTTGATTTTTAAAAATACCATTTTTCTTTAACATCCTGAGAAAATATATGGATTAGATGGCTATGACGCAACTTTCTCCAAAAATGTATACTGATATGCACTGAATTTAAGCTAATGGTTATTGAAATATGACAACACCATATGTCCTCAACTTGAGGACAATCCAACATTATAAAATACTACATTTTCCTGGATGAATAAAGATATCTATATGCATATATATAAACATTGACAACTTTTACTGAATTGAAAAATCAATTTAAGTCAAATGGCATGACAATGCATTTAAATAACCAGATCTTTTTTTAAAAAAGTAAACTTGTTTATTCAATGAAACTGTCAAAGTCTAAAAACAATGCCTGAATCAAATGTAGGAAATCAATCTGGTGATTTCAATGTAGACTTTACACACTTTTTCACCTTGCCAAAATTACTTTATAAATTGAATAGAAGAGCTGCCTAGATTTGTACAGCAAGAAGGAAAGGTCAAAAGCTAATGAACGTATTATAGGAATCACAGAAAAATTACTAATAATTAGATTACATGTCTCAAAATGTTAAAACCTAATCATATCAATAAAAAATGTCAAACTAAAGAATGAAATATAAAATAAACAATACATATGAAAATGTCATATTCGGATATTGTCATAAATAAGTGATTAGTGATCTCTGTTAGGGCAGAGGGCCTTCTGAAAAGGGCTTGATAGCAAATATTTTAGATTTTATAGACCACAAAGAGTCTCTGTCATTTATTCTTTGTCTTTTAAAAAAAAAAAACAACTTTAAAAATGTGAGAACTGTTCTTGGCTCAAGGCAAGCACCAGGTCTTATTTTTATACCACCACAGTGTTGGTTTACTAAATATAGACAGATGGACTGAGAGATGGACTTAATTTTCCACTTATCTGCGTTATGAAACTGTCAAATTTGAGTAGTTTTGCAAAAGAGGAACACAGTGTCCAGAACTGTCTTTCAAATTATGCACAATTGCGTGAGTTGATTTCTAAATTCCACATTTTTGTCAGATCAGTATTTCATCAAACACAAATCTTCATTTTATTAATCTATTATTCAGAATGTCAATATACTTTGAAAAGGAGCTAATAAAACCTCAAAATTAAAGGTGTCTTTGATAACTGCTTGTAACTGAATGATAGATGTGGCTTCAATTAGAGTCATATATTGAGCATATCTTTGTACTTTCTTCATCTCTTGGCCCAAGAATAGATGAGAATGGCTTAAACTAAATGACTTGAAAGCAGCGTACCAAACATATGATTTGGAAAAAATATACAAACCTAAAAAGTTGGTGTCTTTCTCCAGCTGTAAAAGTAGATGAACAAAGAACTGACAGAGCAATTGGTATTGCCTTAGCTATTCCCTGGGTGATCATTTGAGGAAAGAGGTAGTAGCACACACACAAAAAAACTGCCTTCAAGGAAATTGAGAAAAGGACTCAGAATCTAGATTAGCAAGCACTTCTTGAGTGGAGCTGTCAGAACTTGCAGATTCTTCTGGGACAGCTCATAAATGATAGGGAAAAGACATGTCTAGAATACAAAGGGAAAGGACCAACCACAGTTTTCTCTGAAGTTAAATTTGGTATAGAAGAGAATTCTAAAATTTCCATGTGTTTATAAGAGGCTAAAATGTTAGATAGGCACATTACTCAATCTGCCAGCCTCCAATAAAGACCTTGGCCTCAATTATGTGGAAGAGTCTCTGGAGTGAAAGGTCAAAGGACCATCCATAACATAAGATTTCATGAAGGCCCAGCTGCGCACCCCAAATATCCAGTGTGACACATTGTAGTGCCAACATTGTGGTCACTGTGCTGTGAGAGCATTAACGACTGGTCACCAAACCTATTGAGATCACTAGCAGCTGGAGCCAGCATAAAAAGCTCCCCTGGACTCTTTGGGTTACCTTTCAGTACTGACAAGTGGCCAATAATATAAACAAACCCCTCATTCCTCTTTCCACCAACACTGTACAAGTTTCCAGCATCTTAGAAAATTAGAACAGGAACAAGGAATGGTGTAGGTAAGTGGGATACTCTCACCCTCCCACAATCACATCAAAATTGTAACTAGACTACGGAACAACCATCATTCAGAACTGCCTGAAATTTAGCTGAATGAAAGTCCTACAACTAAGTATATAATGAAGAAGCCAGAGAGATTGGTAGAAGGGACAGAGAAAAGGAACAGGTGGGTCCCACACCCACATAAAAATCAGGAGGGATATCCCATGAGGAACAAGGGTTCCTAGGCACACACCAGGGCCCTGAGGCCAGGGTTCCAGTGTCAGGAAGAGAAATCCCCATAAACTCTGGCTGTAAAACCCAGTGGGGATTGAGGCTGAGTGAGACGGAAGGTTACTGGAGTCGAGTCACATGCAGTTCTTAAAGACCCATGAATGGACTTACTCTGATTCACTCCCTCTGAGCTCCAGCCCTGGGGCAGTAGTTCAAAAGGCACCAGGGACATATGGGGAGGAACTGAATTGTCTGGCATCAGGGTGAGAGCTGGGGGCACAGCTATCTGACAAAGTGCTGGCAGAGGCCATTGTTTCTTTCTGAGATACCCCCCTAGCCCTGACAAAGCTGGCCGGTGGGCACCATATCTGAATCTCCATTAACCTGGCTTACACTATTTGCCCCACCATGGTGATTCCCTGAGACATTGCCTCATCCAACTTGTGGGGTCACCCAAGCTATTTCTATACGGATGGACTGTCTTGGCTCAAGCTTCAGACTTTCCTAAAATCTCTCAGGCAGTATCTGGCATCAGCATGCCCCATACCTCTCACTAAATGGCTCTAGGGCTGGCACTAGCAGCAGCCAGCATTGGTTTGCAGTTTGGCCTCTCCTGGGCATCTCCAAGCCCAGCACAAGTAGCAGCTATCTGCAGGCTGCTTTGTAGTTCATGCCAGGTGGCCCCAGGCAGAACACAGGTGGCGGCTGACCTTGGCCTGCTTCTATTAGGTGGCCCAGAGCCAGTGCACCAGTGGATAGTTTCAGACCACTTCAAAGCACCACCCAACCACCTCCACAAGTGACACACTAAGGGTCCGACTCAGCAGGCACCACAGCCCTGCTGAAATAAGCCCCTCTCTGTGGGGTGGATCCTAGCACAGCTG
Source organism: Myotis yumanensis (assembly GCF_028538775.1). Lineage (NCBI taxonomy): Eukaryota > Metazoa > Chordata > Mammalia > Chiroptera > Vespertilionidae > Myotis > Myotis yumanensis. The sequence continues at coordinate 37,425,504 of NW_027223766.1, read as the reverse complement.
ATCCTTCACCATAGTCAGTGATTATAGCCAGTCCTTACAGCCAATAGACCTGAGGGTAAATCATTCCCATTGATGTGCCAACAGCAATCAAAGCTCAACTACAACAGGAGGGTGTATATAGCCTACATGGGGGATGGGGAGTGTATACCTGGACTGCCTAGCTTCAGGGATAAGGGGAGCTGTGGTACTGGCCCCATAGAACACCTACTAAATAAGGCCATTCTACCAAGCCTGGGAAACATAGCAGCTTTACCTAATACATAGAAACAAACACAGGGAGGCTGTCAAAATGAGGAGGCAAGGAAACATGTCCCAAATGAAAGAACAGAATACTCCATAAAAAGAAGTAAAGAAAATGCAATCTACTAGATGCAGTGTTCAAAACACTGGTTATAAGAATGCTCAGTGAACTTAGTGAAAACTTCAACAACATAAACAAAGGACATGGAAACCATAAAAATTAATCAGACAGAAATGAAGGATACACTAATTGAAATGAAGAATAATTTACAGAGTATCAACAATAGGGTAGATGAAGTAAAAAATCAAATAAGGGTTTTGGAAAATAAGGAAGTGAAAAACACCCAATCAGAACAGCAAAAAAGAAAAAAAATGAAGATAGTATAAGGAGCCTCGGGGACAACTTCAGGCATACCAATGTTTGCAACATGGTGGTGCGGGAAGAAGAAGAGAGAAAGCAAGAAACTGAAAACCTATTTGAAAAAATATTGACAGAAAACTTCCCTAACCTGGTGAAGAAATACTTACAAGTTCCAGTTAGCACAGAGAGTCCCAAACAAGATGAACCCAAAGAGGCCCACACCAAGACACATCATAATTAAAATGCCAAAGGTCAATGACAAAAGAGAATCTTAAAAGCAGCAAGAGGAAGACAGTTACCTACAAGGGAGGTCCCACAACACTATCAGCTGATTTCTCAACAGACATTTTATAGGCCAGAAGGGACTGACACAAAATATTCAAAGTGATGAAAAGCAAGGACCTACAACAAGATTGCTCTACCCAAAAAACCTATCATTTAGAATTAAAGAACATACATATAAAGAGCTCCCAAGACAAGATAAAGCTAAAGGAGTTCATCACCACAAAAACAGTATTACATCAAATGTTAGTGTCTTCATTAACAAAAAGAAAAGGGAAAATATGTAAAAAATATGAATAATAAAATGGAAAGAAATATATATCTATCAACAATTGGATCTAAAAAACAAAATAAACAACCAAGGAGAACAGAAACAGACTCACAAATAGAAAGAACATTTTGACAGTTGCCAAATGGGAGAGGAGAGGGGAGAATGGGTGAAAAAGGTGAAGGGATTAGGAAGTACAAATTGGTAGTAATAGAGTAGTCATGGTGATGTAAAACACAGCATAGGGAATATAGTCAATAATATTCTAATAACTATGTATGGTTCAGATGGGTAGGAGATTTATTGGGATGATCACTTAGTAACTATATAATGTCTCAACACTGGGATGTATTCTCAAACCTAATAATAATATTGTATGTAAAATAATTGAAAAATAAAAAATGATTTAAAATCTAAAAATAAACAATTGACTCTTGTAATAGAGAAGTTGACCAAGGAAGAAATTATAGGGAAACCAATGATCTGAACAGTTTCATTAAAGAAGGGTCTCAAATCTAAGGCCTGTAGAGATCAGGTAGGTATTATAAATTATTGACATGAGCAGATAATTCTCTCTTCCACTTTTCAAACCTCATTGTCTTAAATAATCTCTTTTTGACCCCATTTTTGTAAAAGACATGATATCTTACCTAAGTTGATGCTAGTTGATATCAAATCCCAATAGCCCACTGTATGCATTTGTGCTCAGAGGGTGCCTTTCTTCCATGGGTAACTCCATCATTAAGGCTCCTTCCATCCTGTGGTTCAGAAGATAGAGGATATTCCAATCCAGCCTTCAAAAAGGGAAAAGAAAGTAAAGACTCCACTTCTTTTTTTCCCCCTAAAAGTTATCTCAAGAATGAAACTCATTACTTCTGCTCACATTCTATTGATGATAATTTTTCACATAACCTGGATAAAAAAGTAATTGTGCAATGTAGAACCTGGTTAAGAAGCCACTCTATTATATGAAATGGCAACTCTATTTTATGAAAGAGAATATAAATAATTATTGGATAGCTACCTCTTTCTGCCATATGTTGATACAAAATGTTTCTTCTGTTAGGAAAATATCAACTGTGCAAGAGTGATGGTGAATAACTACTGAAAGTAGACCTCAGTGAAGTGGTTTGCACTGTGGCATACTGGAGAACATATATAGCCACCGCTCTACCTGTTAAAGGGAATGGCTGCTTCGGGGTTCCAGGTGATTGCCTTTAGTGCCTGGTACATAGTAGGCACTCAGAAAATATCTGTTGACTACATGAACAAATGCAGGGTAATAGTGTCCTATATTAGTAGACTTTTTGAATTATTTCAGGAATAAACATTTTAATTTTTATGAAAAAATCTACTGAATTTTAAGTTTTTTAAAAAACGCTTGCTAGATATACAAAACCCTTTTATGACAAATTTGTACTGGGGCAACTAATATGCATCTGCAAGCTCTGTATAACAGTTACCACCAAGCTTTTCAAAAGTGCTCCAAACATTCCCAAACTATTTGTTTCATTTGAATGATAATATTTTATCAAAAGATTAGTAGAAATATTGGCTCGTTTAAAACATTTTTCCTATAAATGTACAATCGTCCTCATGGTTAGAAGAGTTCAGAACACTGTCTTCCAGACATAAATACTTGCTTAGTTATAATTTTAGATTCTGATGAGGATAAAAAATAAAATATAAAACTAGAAAATATTGCTTCCCAGTTTAACTTTATGCTTGAGTCAAGATGATGGGGGTATTGAAAAGAGAGGGGAAAACCAAATGAAATGGAAGTGAACAAGAGTCTGCAAAGTGTCCGCAGGCTATTTTGACTTTGGCAGGGCTCCTTGGGTCCAGTTCACCAGCTCTTGCTTGTTTGTTTTACCAACGGGGAAGATTTATGGTTTATCTATGAATAGTTTTCACAAGTCAAATGTGACATTTTCTTTCTCTTTTAACGCTGTCTCATCATATTTTTTTCTGAACCAGTGATATCCCTAAGGCTTTTTCCAAAAATGGAAGCTGTAAAACTAATTCTCTTCACATAAGTTCCATAAGTTACTTCTTACTTTTTCACCAACATAGCTGGCCCTGTGCAGTGCACTGAGTTTAGTACTAATTCTATCCTCGCTAAACCTTCAAATTGGCCAAATTGGTCTAAACATCCAGTTTAGCTACTCTAAAAAGCTTAACCAGGGTCTTGCCTTCTATAGAACAAAGGTCAGGTTGGAATTTTCAATTAGAATATAAAAATAAAACAAAACACACACACAAGCAAAAAAAAAAAAATCAGTTTCATAAAGCAGGAAAGAATTGCATTAAATACATTATATCATCTTATTCTATAGAACCCACGCTATTTTTGCTAAAAATATCTACCTGGCTTTCCATTTCCCTAAATGCTTAAGTTTACCTGAACATCCAAGCAAGGTATTAGTAGGTTCTGATAAGGGATTTATTACTTTTTAACATTCATTCAATTAGTGCCAATGAGGTTCTGCTTAAGTGTCAAGCACTGTTTTCAGTGAGTGGGGAAAAACTATACCCAAGAGACACAATCCCTGTACAATGGAGTTTACATGTCTCATGGAGATAACAAATACTGGCAGGTATACCATAGCCTAATAACAATTATAGTGAGAATCTTTAAGACCCTAAAAGCACCCAAAAGCACCACAAGGAGTCCCACAGCCAAATGACTCTCCTTCTCACGGGTAGGACAGGTAAACTTCTTCATGAGGAGAATGGGGGCAGGGACTGTGGCAGCTGCAACAAGCTTCCAGATCTATCACCTAAGACTTGAAACTTCTAATAGAGGAATTCCTAGTCTAATCTAAACCACTCATTTTAGAGAGAGGAAAACCAGAACAGTTTCTAATGTTGACTAATATGCCTACTCTTTTTGTCATTTTCCACATGTTTCCTCAATCTCCTAAACCCCAGCTAGAAATAATCATCCCCTCCTTTTGATTCCCATGGAATTTTGTTGGTACCTCTCTGTTGAAATTTACCTTATTACATCAAATTTAAAATGTCATCAATTAAAACAATCCTCATTTCAGAGATATTAAATTCAAGGTGAGGGGGGGATAAGCATTTTAGAATAGGTGAAATGTGATATTACTTTCTGACTTGTGTTTGATCTATATACAAACTTGTCTTATCTCCACCAACAAATTTCAAGTCCTCAAAGGCTTTAAATTACTTTTTTGAAGTCTAATGCAGAAGTTCAACATCCTGTACTTTTCAGAAACCCAAAGCATATTAAAAAAATAAAAATGCAAATACAGGTTTATCATGTGGACCTGACAGAAGCCAAGTTTCCTAATTCTCAACCTAGTGTTCATTCTACCAAAGGTCGATAGAACCTTTAATATAAAACAATAATCATAAAAAATCATGAAAAAAGTAAAAGAATTAAGAAAAAGTACGACTTGGTTGTTACAGAACAGTCATAAGGATATAAAGGATAGCATAGGGAATATAGTCAATAATATTCCATAACTATGTATGGTGTCAGATGGGTATGAGACTTATCAGGATGATCATTTAGTAAATTATATAATGTCTAATCACTGGGGTTTACCCCTTAAATTAACATAATACTGTATGACAACTGTAATTGAAAAATAAAAAATGATTAAAATTTTTAAAAAGTATACTAGCATATAATACTTACAAAGCACTACTAATGTGCCAGATATTGTTGTAAGTGCAATACTTATCTTTTAATGCTTACAACAGCCTGATGTCCTGAATATTATTTTATGCTCCTCATTTTCATCTTCTCAGCCCCCACTTTCCTGCTCTGGCCAGTGTATGCTGGTGGGGCCTGCTGGACCTTTCCTCAACCGCACTACCTGCCTCTTGATTTTAACCAGACCTTTGTGCCTCTACTGAGTGGGGTGCCACAGTGGTGCCTGCACAAACTTCAAAGTGTCATTTAAATGGTAAGAAGGTGTTATATCCCAGGGGGCAACACCTGACTAGGGGCCAGGGGGCTAACAGACAAATATCCCTCTCTTCTCAGGTATATGATTCTGAACTAGCTTTTACAGCTTCGCAGGAAGGACCCAGTAGAATGAGTGTCAAATATGACCCCTGTACCAGTTTGGTTTCCTTCTGTTTTATTCCTTCCACTCCTACCTTCTAGTGATATAATAAATCCCTAGGATTACCTCCAGAAGTAAACTACCTACACATAATCCTACTTCTTGGACTCAGGATTTGGAGGAACCCAAAGTAAGATCCCTGTTAAGTAGCTACACCATTAATAGCTTAGGTTTCAGATGGAGAAAGTTAAGCATAGAGAGGTTAAGTCAAATGCCCAAGACCCCATGGCCAGTAAGTGGTAGAACTAGGATTTGAACCCAGAGTATCTGATGTCAGAGTCGACACTTTTAACCACTTCAACTTTTCTTTCTTTATAGGAAAGTAAACTTGATTTTAAATAAACAAATCAAATACTTTTCTACATAATTAATCGTAACTTGTTATCTATACATATAAAAGCCTAAGCGACCATTCAACTGTTTGCTATGACATGCACTGACCAACAGGGGGCAGACGCTCAATGCACAGGCATGGAAACATGGAACGGACTGATGAATCTCAGAGGGAAGGGGGGAGGCAGGAGGGCAGGAAGAGATTAACCAAAGATCTTATATGCATATTAGAGCCTGGTACACAGATCCGTGCACTGGTGGGGTCCCTCGGCCTGGCCTGTGGGAATCAGGATGAAACCAGCAGTCCAACATCCCCAGAGGGGTCCCAGATTGTGAGAGGGTGCAGACGAGGCCGAGAAAGCCCCACCAGTGCACGAATCTGTGCACCAGGCCTCTAGTATTGTTATAATGTTGCATAATTGGTCCTCCACCAAATACTGTAGAGAATTAATATTTACTAAGCCCCTGCTCTATGCCAGGTACTTGAGTATATATTATCTCAGTACCACTCATACTTTTAAATGGTTATTATTTAAAACATTCATTTTGTATATGAAAGAGATTTTGGAAAATTTAAGTAACTTGCCAAAGTCACAGAGCTAGTAAGAACTGGAACCAGGATTACAATGCACTCATTTATTTATTTGATTACCAAATACTTATTGAATACCTGCTGTGTGCCAGGCACTGTTCTGGAAGTAGGGATGCAGTTTAGGCCTCTGCCTTCATGGAGTTTATATTCTGATAAAGGATATGCACAATAATTCAAACAAATAAATAAAAATAGGTAGTGATAAATGGCTTAAAGATAATACAACAGGGAGGTGACAGGGTGACTAGATCTGTGAGAAGAGCACCTATGCTAAGGGAACATCTAGAAGTTTCTCAACTTTGGCATTTTTAACACGTTGGAACTGGTAATTCTTTGTTATGGGGTATTAGCCTATGCATTGTGGGATGTTTAGCAGAATCTCTGGCCTCGACCCCACTGGATGCAAGTAGCACCTCCAAATCCTAGTGGCCAAAACAGCTCCAAACATTGCTAAATGTCTTCTAGGTCTGAAAAATAGACCCTGATTGAGAACCAGTGACATAAAGCAAAGCTGTTCAGGTGGGATCAGACTTGGTATGTTTGAAAAGCAAAATAAGCTTATTTTAAGTAAGAAGAAGAGGGGCAGGAGATGAGTTTATAAAGGCAGGCAAAGGCCCCACTAGGCAAGGACTTTTAGGCCAGCAGGAAAGAATTCTGATCTTAGTTCAGGCTGTCCCTAACTAAGATGTCTTGGAAATTCTGTGACTGTTGCTAAATAGCCACTGATTATTTTCCCTCTATTTATTTTTCAAGAGCTCTTAATCCTCAAGACTGGCCAGCCTCTACCCTGAGTCTTGTACTATCCAAGTTCTCTGGGTCATCCATATCTGTCCTGTGCTGCTTTCTCTCACAGGTTCCTGGGGTTTGGCACTTTGGTTGCACGTGTGTCTTTTCTGTTCTTGGTGCCTTTTCCCTGTGGTTCTTTGCCTGGAACACAATGTCTTGCCCTTCCTGCTTGCAAAACCCTTAGTGATGCTTCAAGGGTCAGTTCAAGTATCAGCCTCTCTAGGGTGTCCTTCCCCAACTCCTTCCTGCAGGCAAATACGGTAGTGTACATGCTAGTGCATTATTGTTCTTTACATCTGAATCAAGTCCTTCACCTTTACTGCAGCTTCCCCAAGTGTGTGAGCCAAATCTTGGTCATCTTTGATTCTCCAGTAACTACCCAGTACTGGAAGGTTTGTTCCTTGGCTAAAATCCATGTTGCTGTTTTGAGTCTTCTTCCAAAATACTACCTAGGAAAAACTGTTCCTGTACTTCTATCATCTTTGAGATTCTTCAACTTTTTCTTTAGTAAATATTGATTGGTACATTTTATCCGAATATAGACAAACACACATGCTTTCACTCAAATTTAGCTACTTAGAAAATATACCTTTAGAGTTATAGTTGTTTTAGGTGACTAACTTTTAACTTTTTGCTGAGTATATCTAGATCAAGGAACAAAAGTAATTAATGTGAGGATCAGAAAGGGAGCAGTGTACCCCAGTTGTGATGGATAAGTTTAAAACTGCTCTAACCCCACCCTGTAACCATGAGGGCCTGTCCTACCCTGCAAGAATTAGGATCCAATCGCCTGGTGTAAATACATCAAGGAGTTTATAAGCCACAGATCTCATGAAATTTCCTCTCACAAATACATTGTTTTAATAAATGTCTTCAAAGTTAATGGTGCTGATTTTATGATGTGTATTGAGACAGTCAATGAAAAGGCTGAGAAAAGAGAAAGCAGCAATAAAAACCTGCTACTCATTGAGCCAAATTGTAAGCAATGTGCTGCTTTGTAAATTCATCTAAGTGGAAATAAAATACTGGACTAATAAAAAGGGATGATTAAAAGATCAACTTTTGCATCCAAATTTGGTCCAATTCAGAACAAGATTCTAATTCACTTAGCACTGAGTTTTGCACATGGTAGGAAGTTAATAAATATCTGATAAATGCATGAATATGCCTTGCTGCTCAACTGTTTTCTTAATATTAAAATATATAATAAATTTAGCCCTGGCTGGTGTGGCTCAGTTGGTTGGAGCATTGCCCCATACACCAAAAGGTCATGGGTTCAATTCCCAGTCAGGGCATATATTCAGGTTTCAGGTTCCATCCTCCAGTTAGGGCAACTGATTGATGTTTCTCACATTGATATTTCTCTCTCTCTCTCTCCCACCCTCCCTCCCTCCCTCCCCAACCTCTCTCTCCTTCCCTTTCTCTCTAAAATCAATAAAAACCATGCCCTTGGATGAAGATTAAAAAAACAAAATTAAAAAATAAAACATAATAAATGTAATTATATCCTTTTCACATGATTCATACAGTTTGAACTATAGCAAAAAGCACACACACAAAAAAACACCAAAACAAAATAAAACCACACACACACCTAGGCAGTAGTTTGAGTAATTAGTTATAGGGGGAAACATGTGTGTGGTAAACATAGCCTTGCAATGAAGCCATTAAAAAGATAACTCAATCCTGCTTTCCTTCATTCTTTTGCTTTAAAGATATCACGTGAACCAAGAACTCACAGGGAGAAGGCAGAGCTGTGAACCCCTCTTTTGGAGTGATTGCCAATGGCTGTAAACATTCACAAGGAACCCAGAACACTGCTATGTTCTCTTAACTAGAACTCATCATAGTCACTATCATCACATAATATTTATTGCACCTGACCCCCAGACTGCCACAGGAAGTCCATCTTTCAAAATGATTCTGCCATATCTTTTTCCAAACAATTGACAAATTTACATAAGGCACAGGGGTGATTCCACTGGGCCCCTTATGTAAATTAGTATCAAACTTAGAAGCAAACAACTGAAGATGGACTAGTTAAGTCAGGAAATTCTCCACATAATCCCTTAAAATAATCATTGTGAGTTGGAAAGATTGGCTTCCTATTTTCTTAAAAACAAAAACCATGAGCTTTTCCTGTTACAATCAAAGACATCCAAGATTTGGTAACTGGTTTTAAATTTCATTTTGCTTTTATTTTTTGACTAACTTTACCAGTTGTTTGAGTTAATGGGTATATTCAATCAAACAACAGGACGAACTTGTAAAACACAGTCTACTATTAAAGGTCTACAAAAGCTTTTAGGAAACTTTCATCGCCCTCCCAAAAACATTATCCATGTCCAATCTAGGTACTAAAAAGGGCAAATGAAACTCTCTAGGCTTTGGGAATGCATATTACAATATTTCCCCACAGCCTGAACTAATGATATTAAATTTTGTTATTAAGGCCAATAAGCATATTTTCAAAGTTGCTTTTGCTTAAGTGACTTTTTCCTTTCCTTCTTTACTTGTTTGTATTGTCCCCTCCCAATGAGTCCTCAAGATTGTGGCCTCTTGTCCGTTCCTAAGACAGTCCCCTCAGTATGTCCTATCCGTACTTCTTCTAAAATGTCGCCCTTCTCTCTCTCAAGTTATGGAATCCGTGCCCCTTCCCTTGAATCCGGGACCTTTGCGAGCAGCGCCTCAACCAATGCAGAAGGGATGCTGCGGGACTCACAGGGCTGGGTCAGGAAAGCGCCATTGCCTTCGTTCTCCCGGACGCTGGTCCTGGGCCTCCGCCCCTATCACGTGAGGAAGCCCCGGCAGCCCCCGCAGAGGCTCACGGGAGGGGGGAGCCAGGCGGTCAGGCTCCACCGGAAGGCCTCAGGCAAGTAGGCGACTGGACCCAGGCTCTACCGGAAGCACCTGACCCCGGGTCCTCAGCCTTGGGAGAAGCAACAAGATGGCGGCGAGCGGAGGCCACGGTTCCCTCCCGGCTTCCACGAGAGAAGTGGCGGGAATACCTGAGGGGCTTTCACCAGCCGCAGGCGAAGCGGAAGAAGGCAGCCGCTGAGGAGCTCAAGCAGCTCCTCAAGGAGGAGTAGCAGCCGCTCTGGGAGGAGCGCCACTAGGAATATGGAAAACGCTGACGGAAAGGAGGCGACTGGAGGAGGCTGAGGAGCTGCGCTGGCTGGGAGCGCTGCCGCAGTTGGCGCGGTAAGACCACCCTGGCTGCGACACCCGCGGGAGCTGGGGCGGGCGTGGGCCTGAGGGGGATTCCCGGCAGCGTCATGGAGAAGCCACCCAGCGCCCTACCCAAGGAGATGCCCGCCCTCTCACGCCGTCTCCTCTCGCGAGGCCTCGCCTGCACACAACGCAGCAAAAGGTCAAGAGAAAACGTCCTTGCCCGGCCCAGAGCTCCACCAAGAAGCCCGTGAGTCACCAGGACCCAGTGGCGCCAGAGACAGGCGAGGCCCAGCACAGCTGGATTCGATTCTGAAATGCTTAAGACAATTTTTTAACACTATGTGCCTTTAAATTTTAACAATATACGTGGTGAATTTTCAGTGAGCCCCAAGAACGCCTGGGGCCTGTCTCCACCCTAGTCTGTAGGGACCTGCGCTGCCTCTGTTTGCCATGAAGCCATTAAAAAGATACCTCAATCCTGCTTTCCTTCATTCCTTTGCTTTAAGTATATCCTGTGATCCAAGAACTCAGGGAGAAGGCCGAGCTGGGTGTCCCCGTAATGCAGTCTCTGCCCAGAGGTGAGGAGTCTTGTGGCCCAAGGTTGGGAAGCCAGCACCTTTCTGGCCTGGAGGCTCAGAAGGAGCAGGCCTCTGGGAGCTGGCCTCCTCCAGAAGAATTTCAGAGACAAGTTTGGGACTTCTTCCCAAATGTCTACCCGACCTGGTCCTCCTCAGATCTTCGAAACTCAGAAAATAAGAAAATAAGAGTGCTCAGCCTCAGCCCTTGCTAAGCTTCAAAATGACTGCCAACACCAACTTGGCAGACATGTGAGTAACCCATCTTAAAAGATCTTTTAAACCCTTTTGATCCATCCCACTGATACCTAGACAGGCCGTTCCCAATGAAACCTAGCCAACTTGCAAATGTGTGAGCAAAAGAAATCATTGTTGCTTTTTACCTTAAACTAAATTTTGGGTTGGTTTGCTAGGCAACAATAGATACATCCTCCCTACTGTCTATGTCAGTGGTTCTCAACCTTCCTAATGCCTCGACCCTTTAATACAGTTCCTCATGTTGTGGTGACCCCCAATTTCATTGTTACGAATTGAACATAATTAAAACATAGTGATTAGTCACAAAAACAATATGTAATTATGTATGTGTTTTCCGATGGCCTTAGGCGACCCCTGTGAAAGGGTCATTCGACCCCCAAAGGGGTCGCGACCCACAGGTTGAGAACCGCTGCTGTAAACTTACTTTTGCCCCACCAGGTATTTTAACTTCACTCTATGGAAAATCGACTGTATAGGATGAGGACTGATTCAGACCACCTCTTTTATCAACATTTTCCATAATGAACATGTATAGCTTTTGTATTAATAATATAAATCTCTCATTTAAGAAACATTTTTAAATAGGTTGAAAGAGTATTAATGAGAAACAAATCATTATATCCTCTTATTCTTACAGATGTGTTTCTTAAGGAAAGATTTGCATGATGAACAATGGATTGTGTATTATTTTGCTAGGGTTACTGTATCAAAGTACCACAACTGGGTGGCTTACAACAGCAAAAAATGTATTGTCTCACAATTCCAGGGGCTACAAGTCCCAAATCCAGGTGTTAGCAGGGCTTTAGGTAGAATCCTTCCTAGTTTCTGCTGGTGGGTAGCAATCCTTAGCATTCTTTGGCTTTCATTATCTTCCCTCTTTGTTTGTCTTGGTCCCAATATTGATTTTATAAGAACACCAGTTAAATTGGATTAGAACCCACCCTAATCACCTCATCTTGACTTGGTAAAATCTGTAAAGACCCTCTCTATCTATATAAAAGGCTAATATGCAAAATGTCCCCTCAGGAGTTCATTTGTGCACTGACCACCAGGGGGTGGCACAGAACACGGCGGGCCACTAGTGGCAGTGGCAGTGGCAGGGTGCTGAGGGAGTGAGGGAAGGAGGCAGGGAGGCGGGAAACCTGATGGGCCCTGATCACCGGCCAGGCCTAAGGAAAGATTTGCATGATGAACAATGGATTGTGTATTATTTTGCTAGGGTTACTGTATCAAAGTACCACAACTGGGTGGCTTACAACAGCAAAAATGTATTGTCTCACAATTCCAGGGGCTACAAGTCCCAAATCCAGGTGTTAGCAGGGCTTTAGGTAGAATCCTTCCTTGCCTCCTCCTAGTTTCTCATGAATTTCCTGCACCGGTCCTCTGATTTCCAAATATCAGTATTGAGGGTGGAGGAGTACATTTCAACCCATATAGATTGGTTCTCATGAAATCTTTAATAGTAATAGAATTGGTAACATGAACTAACTTTTTTGTCAAAGCAAAAATATACTACGAAAAAAACCAGATCTATTCCCAAAAAGTTAATTAAATTATTGACCAAAGAATGGTTGCCCTGTAAAGGAGAACCTATTATACATGGTGTTTTTTTTAATTGTCTGACTTTTTCCACTCTGGCAGACATTTTCCAGAGAATAACTGAAAACTCTGTGAAATGACTTAGTTATTTTTGGTGACTTTCATTCATGGGACATGAATTTTCAGTGCTTCAATGGGTTAACATTTAGGGCTAAATCCTTTAGCCATCATGCCCATATCACTCCCAACACAGGTTTGTGATATTAGAGTTAATTACACCTTTGAAATTGGTTTCACAGTTCCAGAGGAGTGGAAATTAAAATCGTAATTAACATTAATCTGAGAGGGAATGGACATTAAACCATAAACATGTTTAAAATATGTCAACTTGCCCTGGTTGGTGTGGCTACATTGGTTGATCATTGTCCCATGCACCAAGAGGTCCACAATTCAATTCTCTGTCAAGGTTCATGCCGAGGTTTCAGGCACGATCCCCAGTAGGGGATGTGCAGGAGGCACCCGTTAGATGTTTCTCTCTCATCAGTGTTTCTTTCTCTCTTTCCCTCCTCCTTCCTCTCTCTCTAAAATCAAAAAGACTTTTTTTTAATGTCAACTTGCGAACAACTTTTGTTTTTCAGCATTTTGTTTTCAGCATTAGAATGAAAATTGTTAGGGTAACCGATGAATTTTATGGGGACTGAACTTTGTTGATTGCTTTTAATGTTAAATGTTGTCCAGTAACAAGCTCCATAAAGAAAAACCTGAACAACACATAATTCTTAGCCTCAAGATTTCCCCTTGGCAAAGCAAATGCTTATCAAGAAACCACTGGTAACCCAAATAACCAAGTTGAACTGAAATTAATGTGTTGGCACATAAGTTATAGGAAAGTGAGCATTCTGTCACGGGACAGAGAGCAAACGAAGATGAAAAACAAACACCTACTTCTCGATATATTATCAAACTTTGTGTTTGCAATTACACTAAAAGTACACACAGTGAAGTATAAACTGTGTTTGACCCATCTATTATCTGGAAGTTAAATATCTCCAAATTCATTTATTTCCACTAATCAGCTGCTACACATTTTTCTCCAGCTTCTGCCATCTGCTTTTAATTACCAAAACAATCCACAATTCAAATTGAAATGATAGTCAATCATCACAGTCTTTCAGTTTACAGGTGTAGTCCAAAATAAAAGATACAAGCAGATACATTTACTTTCAAAGAGAATCGAACTTAATTAATTCAGAACGTTGCCAAAATTACCGTATTTCTTTGACATTTTGAGAGTTCATAAACAAAATCCACTTTAAGTAAACAGTTACAAAGTATATTTGGATTAACAAGATGAACAAATAGTGTTATTTGGGGCAGGACTGTTAAAGGAAAGTTGAACAAACCCAAACAGATTCCATGGAGAGAGTATGACTGTGAAGAAAAATAGCATCCCCTCCAACAGGAACAACTAAAACTGAACATCTGATGTTAGTTAGTATAAATGTTTCAACAACTTATAAGTTTACCTTAATAGCATGTTCATACCAGTTTTTCGGAAAAGAAAACCAAATGCCTACTTTTCCTTTTCAAACAAGGGAAATAAATCAAGGTTAAGAAAAGAAAAAGAAATGAAATTAACAATGCTGAGTTTCTGCTATATTTTTGTGAATGTCCACTGTGTATTTGTATGTCACAAATTCAGTCCTGTAAACAGTCCTAGGGAGATTATTTCTCCTACTTTAAAGATAAGGAAACTGAGCCTGGAAGATAAAGTCAAGTTGAGAGTCAAACCTAGGGCAGTCTGTAATTGATGGGTACCATCCACTGCCTGATTAACACATAATGAAGAGCAAAAAACTTGATAAAAGAAAGTTTCAATGTATTTTTTAAGGACACTACCATATTAACAAGTTTTGGTACTCAAAAAAATAAAGAGTTTATTTTCATAAGTATTTTCTCATCAAGGCTGAAGTCCAAATGATTTTATATAGGGCATTCCCTCAAAAAATGTATATACACTTGGAATAATTCCAGTGGGTTAAATCTAAAAAGAAAGAAACATTAATTGAGCCGTCGAATATTGTACACACATTTTGAATAATTATAAAGGCAGTGTTTATTTAAATACATTTCATTTTTTAAAATGAGCTATCAGCTGTTAAAATGTGTATACATTTTTTGGGGGAAAACCCTTTATATATATACTAGAGGCCCGGTGCACGAAATCATGCACAGGTGGGGTCCGGACAGCCTTCTCCGATGGGGGCTGATTGGGCCAGGCTAACAGGGGGGAGGGGACACAGGAGGTTGGCTGGCCAGCCCCGCCCCACCCTCAGGGTGTTGGGGGCCAATCGGTAGCCGGAGGGACTGGCCGGAGGGAGGGGCCATGGGAGGCTGGCTGGCCGGCCCACCCCTGATTCAGCCTGGGGTGGCTGGGGGGAGGGGCTGCCCCCTGATTGGGCTGGTTAGCCGGCCACAGTGCACGTCATAGCGACCAGTTGTTCCGGTCGTTCCAGTTGTTCAGGAGTTCTGGTTGCTTGGCTTATATATATATAGATTCTGAAATGCTTAAGACAATTTTTTAACACTATGTGCTTTTAAATTTTAACAATGTATTGAGCTTTCTAAGTGGCTATAGGTGGAGTTTGTAGGTTCCCAAAGAGAAGTGAGACATTCCATAAACGTGCAAAAATTAATATTCTAGACTTTAGTAAGAGGCTTTTAAGTTTATAATTATTTTTTAAATACATCTTATTTAGGAAAGCTGGGATTTTTTTTTATTTTCTGCTCAGACCTAGTATTTCTCAGATACAGTGCTTGGAGCATTCATATTGAAATAGTCCTGAGTGTTTAAAAATTCAAATCCCCAGGCATTGCCCTAGCAATTCATATTTTTAGTAATCTTAAGGTGATTTGGTAGCTTTAACACATTTCCTCTTTGTCTTAATCTTGCAAGGTTGGAATACTGACTCCCCAAAGTGTTACCAAAGAAGCCTGTTGATAAGAAAAAGCTGAGTTGATTGTTTACCAACCATGTAACTTTTCTCACAGAGCCTTTGTAGCCCTCAAAGGCCACAGTTGGATATTAATTGGAATTTTGAAGTTTGGTTTAAGGTGGGTCTTTCAATGCAAGGGCTTAGTTAGGATTGGGTAAGGATCATGGCATAATAGGTTAGAATTGGTGGACATAGCAAAATAAAGATCTTGAGGCGAGAGTATCGTCATATCTGGTAGTGTAAACTCTTACTTGATGTTTTCTGTTCAATACTTGATAGGTCCTTCAGGAAGTTCTTTCCAGCTGATTTCTATGAAAGAGACTGTCTTTAAATTTAGAAAATAAAAGCTGAAGTAAAATAGTTACAGTCACCTAAGAGAACTGTAAAAAATAATTTGTCTCGAGGTGATAAGAGAAGTACATGTTCTTCAACTTACTGTGTAAATTTGTATGAACTTCTGTATAGACTTTGTAGTCAATTTCTTACTGTCTTAATGCAAATAAATCTGTTAATAGTTTCTCAATAATAAATTTGTTCTCTCTTTTATATATTTGTGTGTGCATACACACACACACACACACACACACACACACACACAGAGGAGACTTTCATTATCAGGATTGTTTTATTTCCCCAGCAGTGACTACCAGGAAACAGTAATAAATGCACCTACAAGGCAGTAAAGATAAATAATTTAATGGCATAAGACTTGAATAGTTGGGTGTGAATATCTTTTGCTGTGAACAGTCACAAAAAGAAGACACAGTCCTTTCACAAAGAACAGAACTTCAATACTGAAGGAGAATTCAACTACCAAACCTCTATCTCATTGTTTAAGTTTCTTCTAACAAATCTTGGGTTTCTTATACATATAGTCAATCAGAAGACCTGGTTTTTCACTTACTGAAAACGTCTTTGAAATCTATATAATTTTCTCCATTCCCAGAGCCACTACTTCAGATCATACAGTCATAATCTCTCCTCTAGCACGGTTAATCACCTTCAATTTTGCAGCCTCTCAAACAGTTTCTCCATATGTTATGAGTCATAGTTTAAAAACACAAGACCTGTGTTTAAAAACTTGGTATATGAGGATCTCCTTAATCTTGCTCCTGTTTACTCCACCAACTTGATTTCTCATAACTCCAAAATTTGCCCCACTTCTTAAATTCATGGTCCTGCCATAGTGAATTACTCAGTATTACTTAAAGATTTTTATTCTGGTCTCTAGCATTTTGCACAGGCTGTTTCCTTAGTCGGGACCATTCTTGGCCATTTCTTCTTCTGTTTATCTTCTCCCTCTTCCTCCCAATTATTGCTACTTTTTGCTCTTCATCCAGGACTCAACTAGAATGGATCACCTCCTTCTGAATTTCTTGTTTTATCCTTCCAAGGCATTCCTAATTTCCCAGCTAACACCTTTCTTTGACTTAATAATTATCACACTATACTATTATTTGCTAATATTTACTATCTTTTATACTGTAAGATCTTTGAAATGATTCTTAATAAGTGGTTAGCAATTAAGTCAAAAAGTTAACTTCCAAGAGTTGGGCTGGCTTGCATACCAGCTTGATCCAGGGCTTCAAATGAGATCACCAAGACCCAGCTGCTTCCTAGTTCTCAGCTCTACTCTCTTGCATGTTGGTTTTACTCTCAGATTGCTCCTGGTGGCAAACATAAAGAGTGCCTTTCTCTCCCTGATGCTGCATCCCAGAAAAATTCTCATTGAATGCCATTAACTCTGATTGGGCCACATGCCCATTCTTGAAGTAATCACTTGGGCCAAGGAGAACAAGAAACTCTGACTAGGCTTGAGTAGCATGTTAATTCCAGGCACTAGAAATTGAGAACTTCATGGGGTATAGGGAGTGGTTCTTCAGAAAGTTATAGAGTTACTGGTACCAAAAGAAGAATGAATGCAATCGGGGAAACAAAACCAAAAACAACTGTCCACTACATTAAATAAGTTACATGGATGTGTAAAGGAATATATTCTGTGGTAGGTTAAGAAATTACAGCTTTGTAGTTTAATGCAGCTACAGACACTTAAAATCTCATTTATAGAATGATTTATCTAATCTTTCTCTGTAAATTAGGTTTCTTTGGGAGCTAAACTAAAATTCATTCAGTTTTTTAGGATTTTGCAAAATAAATGAAAACTTATTTCCAAGCTGCATGCTGTGGCTTCCAAAGAGGATTATATAGACTTTGACTTAAATTTTTAGTTTGAATATGATATTTCAAGTTAATTGAATTTCCTCAATAAGTTGGAAACATGGAAAACATTTTGGAATAAGTGGCTAATTCTGGATAATAAAGGCAAAAAAATAGCACTCTATGTAATTGCAATTCTAAATGATTAATGATTATTTAAACATATAAAATAATTTGTTTATTATATGTGATTAATTGAAATATTAAATTTATAATGAAAAGGTTAACATGATGAAACCTGGCAAAAAAGGTGGAAAGAGCCAATTTATGTTCAGCAAAAAGATTCTAGTTACTTCTTAACAACTGTGAAAAGCTTTAAATACACTTTTCCCGCTCTGGGAATTTCAGTACAACTTGGCAGGTTGGAGAAAATTTCCTTCTTACAACACCTTTTTGTGATGAGAGCAGGCTGCCAAGAAAGCTCCCACCAGATAGAAGTCTGAAGAATGTATATCTTGAGTCAGGTGTTATAATTATTTTTGACACGACTTTCATAGTAAAACTCATTAATCCTCCTGAAATTTTATGGAGGGATAAGTTTAGCACCTGCTACATTATATACATTATTCCAGTGGTCTCTTCAATCTCTCCTGTTCATACTTTAGGACAGGGGTCCTCAAACTACAGCCTGCAGGCCACATGCAAATACGAATATTGTATTTGTTCCCATTTTGTTTTTTTTTACTTCAAAATAAGATATGTGCAGTGTGCATAGGAATTTGTTCATAGTTTGTTTTTTTTAAACTATAGTCTGGCCCTCCAACGGTCTGAGGGACAGTGAACGGGCCCCGTGTTTAAAAAGTTTGAGGACCCCTGCTTTAGGAGATAGACATATTTCAGTTATGGACATGTATACTGCCTTAGAAACATCAGATAGATTCTTTGCATGCTTAAAATAAACACTTTCCTAAATAAGAATTTTAAAAAACGTGTGCAGAGTTTACACAGCTATGACACAAGAGGTTCTGTTCCCAAAGGCAGCATGATAAATCAGAAAAAGCACTCAGTTTGGAAGTCAAATGCTTTTAGCTGAAGTCCCAAGGCTTAGCATTAAAACTTTTGTGACTTTTAAGAGTTTCCTGTATCACAGAGTTATTGTATAGATAAAAAGGAAATCAATAACATATGCAAAAGAGCTCTGTAAACTACACAGTCATACAGTCTCAGCCTTGATACTTCTCTATAATAAAGGGCTTAAAACTCGTAAGAACCATCTGGTCAGTGTGGCTCAGTGGTTGAACTTCGACCTATGAATCAGGTCATGGTTCGATTCCTGGTCAGGGCACATGCCTTGGTTGCAGGCTTGATCCTCAGTGGGGGCATGCAGGAGGCAACCGATCAATGACTCTCATCATTGATGTTTCTATCTTTCTCTCCCTCTTCTTTCCTCTCTAAAATCAATAAAAATATATTTTTTAAAAACTGTAGGAAGCAAATATATTATAATGGAGTCAAGACAAATTTGCACTGCTATTTGGCATATATATATGTGTATGTATACATATATATACACACATACATACATATACATACACACACACATATATATAGTATCCCAAAAATTGTATACACACTTTACAGCTGATAGCTCAATTGATGTTTCTTTTTTTTTTTTATTGTCTAAAGTTTTACATATGTCTCCTTTTTCCCCGCTTGACCCCCATCCCTCCAGCCATTCCCATCCTGGGAAAGCCCCCACCACAAAAGTGTCTGTGTCCATTGGTTATGCTAATATGCATGCATACAAGTCCTTTGGTTGCTCTCTATCCCCCCTCCCCTGCCATTTGTCTCTGGATCTATTCTTGTTCATCAAATTAAGTTGATCATTATATCCCACATAAGAGTGAGATCATGTGATATTTATCTTTCTCTGACTGGCTTATTTATTTCACTTAGCATAATGCTTTCCAGTTCCATCCATGCTGTTGCAAATGGTAAAAGTGTTTTTCTTTTTTATAGCAGCATAGTATTCCATTGTGTAGATGTACCATGGCTTTTAATCCACTCATCTGCTGATGGGCACTTAGGCTGTTTCCAAATCTTAGCTATTGTAAATTGTGCTGCTATGAACATAGGGGTGCATATATCCTTTCTGATTGGTGTTTCTGGTTTCTTGGGATATAGTCCTAGAAGTGGGACTACTGGGTCAAATGGGAGTTCCATTTTTAACTTTTTGAGAAAACTCCATACTTTTTTCCACAGTGGCTGCATCAGTCGGCATTTCCACCAGCAGTGCATGAGGGTTCCTTTATCTCCGCATCCTCACCAGCACTTGTCCTTTGTCAGTTTGTTGACAGCCATTCTGACAGGTGTGAGATGGTATGTTATTGTTGTTTTGATTTGCATCTCTTGGATGATTAGTGACTTTGAGCATGTTTTCATATGTCTCTTGGCCCTCTGTATGTCCTCTTTCAAAAAGTGTCTGAATAGGTCCTTTGCCCATTTTTTGATTGGATTGGTTATCTTCCTTTTGTTAAGTTGTATGAGTTCTTTGTAAAATTTGGAGATTAAACCCTTATCTGAAATATCATCGGCAAATATATTCTCCCATGCAGTGGGCTTTCTTGTTGTTTTGTTGTGATGTTTCTTTCTTTTTAGATTTAACCCATTGGAATTAATAATTATTCAAAGTGTGTATACATTATTTTGGGACACCCTGTGTATATAATAGCTAACATTAAGCAGTAATTATATTCAAGATACTTTGCAAGGCTTCCATTTCCAGACCTGGCAACAATCCCATGAGGTGGCTAATATGTTGTTATTATTTTATGCATAAAGAAACCAAGGCTGCCCTGGCTGATTTGGCTCAGTGGATAGAGCACTGGACTGGGGACTGAAGGGTCCTGGGGTCGATTCTGGTCAAGGGCACATGCCTGGGTTGCAGGCGCAATCCCCCCATGCAAGAGGCAGCCAATCAATGATTCTTTTTCGTCATTGATGTTTCTATCTTTCTCTTCCTCTCCCTTCCTCTCTGGAATCAATAAAAATATATTTTAAAAAAAGAAAAGAAACCATGACTAACAAAGATGAAAAACTTTCCCGAGTCCACACAGCCAAAAAGTGTGGATCTTGGACTCAACACAAGGCACTTCATTCAGAGCAATATTCTTAGCTCTACATAGCTTCTCCATCCATACAGGTTCAGATGACAGAAGACATGGTCCCGTAACACTACCTTGTATAAATATGAAATTTATTCAAGATAAAGAAGAATCATCAGCTAATGGGTAATTGATCATTTAAAACTAATTTCAGGAAATGAACTTTTTTTGTTTTACCATAGCCTCTTACACCTGAACACTTTTGAAAAGTGAAATAAGCCAGTTACTTTTTAAATGTTTTAAATAAGCCGAAACCGGTTTGGCTCAGTGGATAGAGTGTCGGCCTGCGGACTGAAAGGTCCCGGGTTCGATTCTGGTCAAGGGCATGTACCTGGGTTGTGGGCACATCCCCAGTAGGAGATGTGCAGGAGGCAGCTGATTGATGTTTCTCTCTCATCGATGTTTCTGACTCTCTATCTCTCTCCCTTCCGCTCTGTAAAAAATCAATAAAATATATTTTTTTTAAAAAAGAAGAAATAAATTTTTTAAATAAGACCTTTTAAAGCTTTGTAAGTCGTAAGCCTGTGTAAGGCTTAACAGCATTCCATCGTATGTATATATGGCATTTTATCCATTCATCTGTTGATAGACACTTGTGTTGTTTACACATTTTTGCTGTTGTGAATAATGCTGCTGTGAACGTTGCTTTACAAAAATCTGTTTAAGCTCCTGCTTTTAATTCTTTTGAACATATACCCAGAAATAGAATTTCTGGATCATATTGTAATTCTATTTTTAATATTATGAAGAACCTTCATACTGTTTTTCATACAGGCTGCACCATTTTACATTCCCACCAACAATGTACAACAGTTGCCATTTTTCCACATCTGCACCAATAGTTAATAATTTTTGTTTATTTTAATAATATCCTTATAGTTTATAATTTTTTACAATGCAAATGTATTATTTTCAAATCCCAGGTGGAAAGAACTTTAAAAACTATGAAAGAAAGTAAAAAATAATAGTGAGATTTTGTTGAAAGTGAAAATGTTGAGAATTTCATGTCCTTAATTGTCATATATGTAGGCTGTCTGTTTTGAGATTTTCTTATAATGAAATCCTTTAAAATTTTTGGAAAGCCTTTTTTCTATATTCTTCATCTCAGTTGATGAGATTGCCTTATCATTAATTGGTATACAATCTCACCTTGGTCCTCTCCATTATTCCTTACATTCTTTTGAAGACTAGTTAATAGTCCTAAAATAACTTCTTTCCATTATCACTGTCATTGCCCTTGTGTGGCCCTCATCAATTCTAGTCTGGTTTGCAATATTTTCCTCTTCTCTTTCTACCCCTTCAAAATTATTGTTCAGAGAGGCAACTATAATTATATCATTGCTTTGCCTCCTGCCTCACCAACATCTTCAACTTCTCAAACACAGGGTACTTTGTCACAAATAAAGCTTGCAAATCATTCTAAAACATTGATTTTCTTGAGTGAGAAATAATTTAAAATAATAATTTACATATTAAAATAAGTATGATTACATTACACAATTGAAAGCAAACTTGCATAGATTTTAAACAAAAGCATAGGCTTCAAAAATTTTCTAATATGAGAACTTCGAACTATTGAAGGAGAACTTTGAGAAATACTGATTTATAGGATAAAATATAGTCATCACATCCTATGAGGTCCCCTATGACTTGACACTTGTCTCTATCTCTAGACTTAACATCCTGCCACCTCCCTTCACATTGACACCTTATGTTGTAGAAATGCCACATCATTTGTAATTTGCATAACATCACCCTACTGTTCCGTGTATCTATGTATTTCATGTACTTTTCTCTCATTGAAGGAGTTTTCCCCCTACCTAAGCTGTTCTATGCATTTTATTTTTCTATCTCCACCCAAATGTCATTTTTTTCCTTTGAAGTCTTCCCAACTCTCCTCTATCCTCTATCCTTTCAATGTTACTTTATATCTCAATTATACTTTCATTATTGTTTATATCATATTTTACTGTGCTAGTAGTTTACACATGTGTCCCACCTTAAAATGTCAATATTTTGAGAGAGTATATGACTAAAAGCATAGTTTCTAAAAATAGTCTACCTGGGATTGAATCCCAGCACTACCATTTTCTACCTTTGTGACTTCAAGCAAATTAACTTACTTTTCTACACCCCAGTGTTCTCTGTAAAATAGTACAAGAGCTTACCTTACAGGGTTGTTCATAGGCTTCTATAGGATGATATATGTACAGAGAGCTTAGGAGACCTCCTGGCAAACAATCAGTATTCACAAATGTTACCTACTTTTGTCATATTTATTTTAGAATCCGCAGAACCTGCCACAGAGTAGGTGCTTGGGAAGTGTTTATTGAAACAAATTGAATTTTATTCTTACTATCTACATATTTTTGGCCTTCAATTCCTTCTCTTTGGCCAAATAAAAAAATACATTTATAAACAATCTTGGTGACTGAGAAACCCCAAATGTATTCCTCATATCCCTGGTGTTTCAGATTATTTTGCATGCCCTGCCCTTGAGTTGGCGGCGGTGGTGTCATGTCAGAACAACTAAATTGAAAGGGGAAGAAATTAAAACATTGATGGTTTGAGAGGGAGTTCATTTTCCATCCTGCTATCGGAAAGTGGTCCAAACC
This sequence comes from Myotis yumanensis, assembly GCF_028538775.1. NCBI lineage: Eukaryota > Metazoa > Chordata > Mammalia > Chiroptera > Vespertilionidae > Myotis > Myotis yumanensis. Next base: position 37,402,067 of record NW_027223766.1, on the reverse strand, counting down.
TCCATAGAGGACATGAAAAGGGAATCTATTCTTGGAGACCCCATCTTTCAGAGTTATGAAAACCCATTACATATTTGTTGAAAGGAAAATGTTTGTATTTGGACAATAACTCCACATAGAGGGAGAAGACTGCCAGAATGCGTGTATAATTGCTTGGACTTCTAAAGGTTTTATTCAGGGTCTTGAGGCTAGTGATAGATGAGCCTAAAAAGACTGCTTTAAATAAACCAAATGTCTTGGATTAGTGTTGCCGAACTTAGAGTCCCTTGGGGAAGGCCTGTCTCCAGTGATTTCCAGTATACTTCACTTCCAGTGAGCTGGAAATACCACAAGAAAACCACTGTTCTCACGGTATTTTTGCCTTTTCCATTTCTGGTTTCAGCGAAGGAAAAAATGGTATGTACAGATCAAAAATGGCATATGTACACAACAGAAAAATCAGAGCATCCAAATGTTTGATCTCTAAACTAAATAGAATTCACTGTGCATTTCAAATAAATTCAAATAAAATAACTTTAGGCATATTCACGTAAGTTTCACTTAAGCAGTTGTATGCCTATGAATGAGCCAAAATTATTAAACATTGACTATCCTGCAATTGTACTGCATACACATTGATTGAAGCATAGTGGCAGAATAACTAAAATTGGTTAATGTCTCTAAAATTTGTTTAGGGATATTTTACTTAAAACTACTTCCAAGAATGTGCTGTAAATAAGTAAGCATATTTAAATAAATATTTAGGTGTGTTTTTTTAAAAAGAGATTGATTTTTGTCTATTTACAAATTTGCTAGAAAAATTTAATATGTTTAGATTATGCATCAATAAAAAGCAACAAATATTTGTGGATCTCTGTGTGCTAGGCAGAGTGCTAAGAGCTGGAGACATGCTTAAAGGCACTGTTGACATATGCTAATTCTTTTTAAATATGTGCAATCCTATGTAATAAAGCGGTAATATGCAAATTTATTATCACACCCTTGCACAAGATGGCCACCCCATGTGGCCACAAGATGGCCAGCAGGGGAGGGCAGTTGCGGGCAACCAGGTCAGCAGGGGAGGCAGTTGGGGGAGACCAGGCTGGCAGGGAAGGGAAGTTGGGGGCAACTGGGCCTGCAGGGGAGGGAGGGCAGTTGGGAGTGACTGGGCCTGCAGGGGAGGGCATTTGGGGTGACCAGGCCAGCAGAGGAGGGCAGTTGGGCCAGCAGAGGAGGGCAGTTGGGAGGGCAGTTGGGGGCAATCAGGCCAGCAAGTGGTTGGGAGCCAGCAGTCCTGGGTTGTGAGAGGGATGTCCGACGGCCAGTTTAGGCCCCATCCCTGTGGGGTCCCAGATTGGAGAGGGTGCAGGCTGGGCTGAGGGACACCCCCCAGTCCCATGCACGAATTTTGTGCACGAGTTTCGAATTTCGTGGGCCTCTAGTTAAGAATATTTAGGCAAGGTAACCAAAGGAATGTGAAAGGAGAGGAAAAAGAGAAGATACAATGCAAACATTCAAAGAACTACTTAAATGTGTGACTTTCTTCAATGGTGTGCTTAATGTTTTATCTATTTTTAGTAGCAGAGAAACATGACTAAAAATAACTTTTTTATACTACAAAATCTTAAATTTTGCATACAGTTAGTGTTTAAATTTACCTATAAGGAAAAAAAAAAGACAAGTGCTATTTAAAATTTCTGAATGGCAAATATAGCAACTATTCACAAACGAATTAAGCAGATTCTGAAGTCAAGGTGATAAGAAATGTTATTATTTATATATGTACTATAAAATGCAGATACTGCCCTAGCTGGTTTGGCTCAGTGGCTAGAGCGTCGGCCTACAGACAGAAGGATCCCAAGTTCAATTCCAGTCAAGGGCACATGCCCGGGTTGCGGGCTCAATCCCCAGTAGAGGGCGTGCAGGAGGCAGCCTGTCATTGATTTTCATCATTGATGTTTCTATCTCTCTCTCCCTCTACCTTCTTTGAAATCAATAAATATATATTTTAAAAAATAAATAAAATGCAGATACCACCTACTTGTTAAGAGCTCAGAATATGGAGTTGGTCAGATACATTTGGGTCTGAATTTTTATTTGATTTCTTCATAGATGTGTGACCATAGTTTAACTTCTCTGAGCTGCAGAGTCCACACCTGTAAAACAAAAATTATAATGGTAACTACCTGATAAAGTTATTGAGAGAATGAAGTGATGACGCACAGAAAGTGTTTAGCTGAGTGCACAGTGAGAATGCAATAAATGTTTGCTTTATTTTTAGTAACACTAACAAAGTTAATGCTAAAATGGTGTTAACCTATAAAGTGAAGAAAATTGAGGGAAGTCAATGATGTTAAAATAAATCAGTTTAATAAGACTAGAAATTGTAACAACTATGAATAAAGAAATCATCTGAATATTTAAATTGTAACTTAAATATGACAGGGGATAATGTCTGAATTTAATTATTTAACATTCAACTCTAGGAGTTTGAATAATCTATCTCCAAAGACTGTTTTCCTGCAATTCAGTGAATGTGCGTAAGAACAACTAATATATAAGCACAGGTCCACTACCATTTGTCTGTTTCTCTACTGTGAGTTCTGTGAGCTGTGAATACCATGGTGATATTTGAACTGCTACTGGAATTCCTGCTGAAAGTATGGGACAGCATTTCCAATCGTCAAACAATCCCCACTGCCAGCATGCTATGGTAAATGTAGTCTTCCTGTTACTTAAGAACATGAGGAACACAAGACTCTTCTTTTAGAATCAGTGACATGTCTGTTAGAGAATTTCTTTTCTCTTAGCTGGAGTAAATAATTTTCCTGCCTCAAGGAGAAATAGGCTCATATAAAAACTACAGCCTGAATGCTAGGAATATGTTCAGATAGAGGGGAGAAGAAAATTAGCAGTGTTCAGGGGACTCCTGGATGCCACCACTGTTAAGGAAATTGGACTAACTGCTTGAGGATGCTTCTCAGTCTCATCTGAGCCTACCAAGGTAACTTCTCCAGGGACTTCCTCTATATGCTGCATTGAAGAGAAGGAACCTGCACTTGCCAAGGTGAAATGAAATATTAAGAGGATGTCTTGGCTCCATCTTTGGGACTGTTATTGCCCAAGAGGCAAAGAGGCAGTATTCTTGATGATGGTGATCATTTCTGAACTTATACCTTATATGGAATCATTATGTTATAAACCTGAGACTAATATATGTCAATTATATCTCATTTTAAAAATATGGATTATGAAGCAGAAAAAAAGAAATACATGGGTGGGGAAAAGTAGGTTTATAGTTGTGTGTACATGAAACAGAATTAACAAAGCTATTGTAATAATCATAGCCTGCATGTCTTTTTCCATACACCTGTAAGGCTACTTTGCCCCACCCCCATGTATTGATTTTTTTTCAAAGCTGTGTCTGAAGTATAGCCGAGGACACCAATACTCTTTAATCATAACAGAGTATTATTCACCATAGAAAATAATTTTCCATAACAAGGATCTCTTATGCATTAGGTCTAAAATTTATAGTGGAAACAATGTTATAAAGAGTTCATAGTTGAGAAAAAAAATTGAGTTAACAAGTTTACATTAATGGGGAGTCATTGAAGATCAACACTTTCTCATTATGCCCTCATGAAGGGCATTTACAATTAACATCAGGAAAAGCTTCTCCCCTTATAAAATAATATTCACCATTTGTCAGATTAGTATTCTTAGGTACTAGTTGTAGCAGCTGGAAGGTAAAGTAGAATAATGTTTCCTGTTTGTCTGCATAACTGTTTCTGATAAATAGTGGCATGGCTCTAGGATTAATGACTAAATAAAATATCTTCACTCTGTCAGAGATGCAACAATTCCAGAGCCTCACAAAAATATTGTTTTCATCCAGTCTCTGCCTCTATTATGATGCCTTTGCATGGGCTGGTACATGCTATTAACAAATGACTCATCTCTCTTTAATATAGTTGTCAGATCTTAAAATTAATATCTAACTCCCAATAAAACTCTCAAAGGTCTACTATATCCTTGCTCAGATATTCATTATGTACCTTTCCATTGGCCAAAAGTAAAGAGTCCTCTTTGTCAGGCAAGAGCAAGAATGCTAATGATAGAAATGAAAAGGAAGAAGCCTCTCAGCTATGGAGGGAAATCTCTTTAACAGCCGCACAGTTTAGTATCGCTGTTGGGATTGTAGCATGCCCTCTCTCTGGGCATGGGCTGGGAACCAAGATTAATTAGGATCATCTGGCAGCTAGAAGCAACTAAGACTAGAGAAGATGGGGCACCACCACAGAAAAAAAGACTTTGGGTTATTTTGTATCCCAACTAAATTCCCAGGTTTAATTGGCTTAGCGAAGTACCCCTGAAATAAGTGACTGAATTCTCCAAATCAATGTTTTCCTGTAGTTAAAACAATTAGTGAGTACAAAAAAACATTAAAACCTCATATTTTGCTTCCTGGGGAAAACCTGAGATTTGTTTGCTTTTAAATTATGAAAAAGATCAGAATACTTTCATTTTTTTTTCCTAGTAAGTCATTACTGCCTGTCATCTGAAATGTTGCTTTTGCCAACGACTGTTTATAAATTAGCAATTAGAACTTACTAAAGTATTTTAGTTGAAGTTTATTTAATTAGTGAGTGAACTAACACTATATATCAAGTTGTGATTGTTCTTCTTTAACAAAAGCATAATGTGACATTAGGAGACATAGTACAGAGCTTCTTTGTATTTATACAAATGTCATGAGCCAGGATTGAGACTATTGACCATGGAAACAAAATGGGGAATACTTTGGTAGATATAAATAAAACAATAACCATTATGAACTCACAGCAACAGTTTACCTATATTGTTCTTGTTATATATGTGTTTGTATTGTGTGTGTGTGTGTGTGTGTATGAGAGAGAGAGAGAGAGAGAGAGAGAGAGAGAACGAACAAGCAGGATAATGATAATGAGTGACATTCATTTTGAAAAAAAAGGTGGCACTATTTTGATCCTAAAGGTGGTTACCATAAACATGAAATTCACATTGAATACAATTTAGTAAATTAGCAGAGATAACATGATTTATCTCTGTGTTATTTCAATCATCGAGCAAGAAAATTTGGAAGGAAAAATGCTTTTCAAGTAAAAATGATCATGTTTTTTCTTCCTAGATAACATGCAATATGGATCGTAATTGTAATGCTAGTATTGGAATTTAGCTTCTGCTTTACACTCCTATTCTTTAATTTATTACAAATTAATGTATCACAGTAATATTTTTTTTCATTTGATCCTTAGAAGGTAGAAATAATTTACATATTATCCTTTATGGTACATATTACCAAAATTTCCAAACTTAAAGATCATAGCTTCACAAAGGAAAATGCCAACCAATCCTAAATCAAAACACTGATTCTATTCCTGTTTCCTATTAAAGCACTTTTTCCGATTAAAAGCTTCCTTATAACATGATTAAGATAAAACTAAAGCCAGATGGCTCAACACGGAAAGGCAATTCCTTAGCAGAAAAATATCTTGCTCTGATTTGCAATCCGTTGATATCAGAGAAAACTGCATGAAGGCCTCAAACATTGAAATTGGCAGGTTTCAAACCTTTATATCTTCTTGTGTCCTTTTTTAAAAGAGTTGTGTGAAACAGAAATGCTATCTTCACATGCAGAGGAAAAAGAAACATGCTCTATCTTGGAAGTTCTCAATGAATCTAAAAGTGAGAGGTCCCCTCCAAAGCCAAGGGAAAGCCTTGAAAGCAGGAGAATATTTTCTTAAGATTAGCCCTTTCCCTTCTGGTGGGACAGTCAAGGACAGATTCATTTATCTCTGTTCTTTGCCATGTCCTCTTAATCAAGAGTAAAATTAATTCTAGTCACTCATGCTTGGTGATGTTGAGTGCTTTGCCGAGAGCTGAGGGAAAAAGAAGAGGAGCGACACATTCATACAACCACCTAACATGACAGACATCATCATTTTGTGATTTTGAAACTCCATGCACTGGGCAACTCTCGTTGAGGGGAGGGAGGGACATTTATCTCATGCTTGCCTTTCTATGTGCAAGGACCCACCTAGACTAACACTGTCTTTTCCCCACCTGTTACTCCTTCCTCAGGGGTAGGAGAAATAAAAATATGTAAATGGGAGTTTCAGAAATGAACCTCAGATCTCAGCATGCTCTACAGGAACCGTTCCTCATGAGATTTGTGCGGCAGCTGAAAGAATGTTTTCTGTACTGCTCCATCTGTATGCTTGGAAGTCTACTCCTCTGGGGGAACCTGTGATTGTCTAGCTTGGCAGTACTGAGGGTAGGGGCTAAATTTAATTATAGAATAAAGAATTAACAAGCCCATTCCCCTGCAGATTTAGGCATACTCTATAATCAGCTTTGTCAATGTAACAAAACAAGTGATATTTTGAGTACATGCTTCTGACTCCTGCACTTAATTCTAAATGTGCTCCACACTTGGTTGGGAAAGAGGGAATTTATTTACTGACTCCCTAAAATCCTAATAGCTTCCAGCTGTATAAATAAGTTAATGCTCATCAATGAATGGCTGGCTTTTAAAAAAATGTTCTTTTATTACTGTCAAAGTTCTTTTAAGCAACTGAAAACAAAAAATTAATGTAAATGGAGAGGAATATAATGTCAATGAAAACTGAAAAGGATCGGTAACATGACTGTATCTAAAGCTACCTCAGTACTTAGGGATCCATGAGTGTAATAGCCTTCCTATACATCCAGCCAAAGGGCGTTTTGAGCATGGTAAACTGGACAGAAATTCCAGGGAAAGTCCATTGAAGGCCCTGATTAGTTTGAACTACTTCATAAACATGATGATGGACTATTTATTTTTGGGTGGGAATGGGTTTGCAGGATATAAGAAGAAATATTGAACATCCCACCTACATTATTACATTAACACTCACAAAAACTGGGTAAAAGAGGTACTATTCTTTTCTCCATTTTCAGATGATGGAAAAAAAAATAAGGCTTAGACACATTAGCCTTGCCTAAGACCTCAAAGACTAGAAATGATTGATTCAGGGTTCAATACCAGATTTGTCCAAGTCAGAGCTCTTGCTTTTACCATTCCATCATTCTGTCTTGGTACTGCCAATGTCAGTCACCTTGAAACCAATTGGTAATGCTTGTTTTGAATAGACTTGAATAAAATAGAATTAAGAGTAGAGTTAAAAACAAGCATTAAAACTGCTCTCTTTACTCAGTTTTCACATTTTTGTGAAAATTGCAATTTACATGTCACCTAGGACTAGAATAAAGTAAATATCAGAGAATCAATAACCATGAGATTAAAAAACTGAAAGGACTAACTCATCCAACAAAAAAAATAAAAAAATCCTGAATATTAATTTTTTTTAACAAAGTGGTGACTAAAGACATCATGATAGCCAACAGATTTGTCAAGTACAAAAATGAATGGTGAAAGAATGATTTTAATTAAATGAAACAATTTGAGGAAATGGAAATTTAAGTTTAATTTAATGGAAAGCATTTTCATTCTGGGAACTCAATTACCACAGAATAATCTCAAGGGAAATAGAAGATCTTCTACTTTGGACATTTAAAAATAGATTGTATCCCCCCCCCCCCCAAAAAAAAAACACATGTCCACACAAAAGACTAGCACATAAATGTTTCTAACAGCTTTATTGTAATTGCCAAAAATCAGTCCACATTTCCATCAACAGCTAAATGAATAAGCAAATTGTGATATAACCAGAGATTTGAATACTATTCAGCAATAAAAAGAAATGAACTGTTAGTAAATGCAATAACATGAATTAGTCCTACTCTCCATTTCTTCCCTTTATCTCCCCAAAAGTAAGCAAAATCCCGAAATTGGTATATGTCATTATTGTATATGTATTTATGCTTTATTATATATATATATAATGAGTGGCCAGATTATTATGACCACCTGACGTTTGTAGGCAAATTAGCCTTACACTGCATCGTATGGGATATGGAAGCCCAAGGCCTATTCGAACACCTTTACTGTCTGCAGTTACCAAGATAAAACATCTCCAATTCACACAGGAACACAAGAATTGGACAGTCGAGCATTGGAAAAAAAGTCATGTGGTCCGATGAATCACGTTTCCAATCATGCAGATGGCAGAGTGAGAATTTGGCGGAAACAGCATGAAAGCATGCACCCCACATGCATGAGTTCAGCCCTTCAAGCTGGTGGGGGCAGTGTTATGGTTTGGGGCATGTTTTCCTGGCATGATTTGGGCCCTTTTAATTCGTGTGGAACAACGTCTGAATAGCACAACATACCTAAGTATTGTTGCTGATCAGGTTCATCCTATCATGTTGATGGCATATCCCAATGGAGATGGCTTCTTCCAACAAGACAATGCGCCATGCCACGGTGCTCTAATTGTGCAGGAATGGTTTCAAGAACATGAGGGAGACTTTACCTTGCTTAGGTGGCCCCCACAATCATCAGGTCTCAATCCAATTGAGCATTTGTGGGATGAAGTTAAAAGAGCCATCAGGCAGCTGGTTCCACAACCATCAAATCTCACAGAACTGGACAGTGCTATTCATCAGGCATGGTGTTAGATTCTTCACATCACCTTTCAACATCTCGTGGAATCAATGCCAAGAAGAATTGCTGCAGTGTTGAAGGCAAAAGGTGGCCCAACGAAGTACTGATGGGGTGGTCATAATAATCTGGCCACTCATAATAATATATATCCCATGTTCAAAAGCTGTTAAATCGCATTGTTTACCCATATCTTCAGAAAAAAAATCACCTCTACCGTCTTGGTAAACAACCTGCTTCCCTGTTTATAATGGTCTGGCCCTCTAGCAACTTCAGCGTGAAATTATAGCTAATTTGCCTACAAACATCAGGTGGTCATAATAATCTGGCCACTCAGTGTATATGTCCTATATAATAAAAGACTAATATGCAAATGGACTGAACAGTGGAGTGACCAGTCGCTATGACATGCACTGACCACCAAGGGTCAGACACTCAAAGCAGAAGCTGCCCCCTGGTGGTCAGTGCACTCCCTCAGAGGGAGCGCCGCTCAGCCAGAAGCCAGGCTGAAGGCTGGTGAGCGCAGCAGCAGTATCGGGAACCTCTCCTGCCTCTGTGGCAGCGCTAAGGATATCTGACTGCAGGGAGCAGGCCTAAGTCATTGGCCAGACATCCCCTGAGGGCTCCCGGACTATTAGAGGGCAGTCTGAGGGATCCCAACCCCGGGTGCATGAATTTTGTGCACCAGGACTCTAGTATATTCATAAAAAATAATACAATCTTTTGTGCTTTTTAAAGTTCCATAAATTGTATAATGAGAAGCATTGTTGTATATCTTGCTTTCTCTTTCTCTGTGTTTTTGAGGTTTATCCAGTTGATACATATCATTTCAATACATCACTTTGACTATGTCCCATTGTTTGATTCACTCAGTTTAGCATTCCTGTTTCACTTAATATTATATCATGATTGTTCTCCAAGTCCTTGTGGTTTTCCCTCTCTGGAAGGCTTTTCCCCCAGCTCTTTCTGGTTGACTGTTTCTCCTCCCTCAGGTCACTACTCTGAGAAGATTCCCAGACTACCCTATCTGAAGTATCTTCCATCCTTGACCCCACTCAACAAATGGTCATTCTTTTTTCACATCATGTTGTTAATTTCTTTTATTTTTCATTTTCTCCATTTGTTTATTGTATGGTTCCTTCCTTCCAGAGAGGGCAAGTACCCCGAGGTCAGGGACCTTGTGTTTTTTGTTCACCCTTGTATTTTAAAGAGGCAAGTCACATTAGCAAAATGTATGTCACATTAAAATGGTTCAACTAACATTTAAAGAAAGAATGAATAGACGGATTAATGATGGAAGTAGGAGTGATAGATGGCTAGTTGGATGCTGACTATAAGGTCATTTTTGGTTCAAATTCTGTGAGGCCCCATTCTAATATCAACAAAAAGCAGAGAATTTACAATTTATGTCTTATTGCTCAGCTACATATGGGCCAATCTCTCAGTGGCCAAATAGCTAAGTCTACTATAAAAATAATAAGCTTTCTAAATATTCTGGTTACAGAGTTTGAAAGTTATAGTTCAGTCCCTTAATCTTCTCTTTTCAAATTATCAACTCAGAAACTAAAACTCTGACCATTCCGCTAGATTACCAAAACATATACTTCATTTTATTATCCTGAGAAGTATTCAGGAAGGCCATAAATAATTCATGATTAGTTTTATGAATTATTTATAATTTATATAGCATATAGATTATTATTTTCACATCTAAATAGAGATTTTCTAAAGCTCTAGAAATTTTAAAAGATTTTTATACCAACTACTTTTAAATCTGCTGTTGGCATTATAATATATGACAAATTAGAAATTTTATATAGTAATTTTAACTTTGTATAATATTTTCAAATATACATGCTTCTAAGATAGTATAAATATCAATATAGTAAGTTTACAAAATTGGTTTGGAATAATTTAAAAATACATCTAATTTTCCTGAATTAAAATGGTTGTTTTTATTCTTTGGATATCACCTAGATTAAAAATATTCTTTGTAATTGGAATGCTTTAAAAATGGTAAAATATTTTGCAGATGTAATCTGTTTTAGTAAAATACATAATAATACTAGTTAGCATTTATTACACACTAGTACTATGTGCAAAGCACAGTACTAAGCACTTCTATGTATATCTCATTGAGACATCACAACTCTGTAAAGTAGATATTACTTTCTCTATTTTATATGCAAAAAAAAGAGGATTAAAGAGGTTATTTAACTCAGCCAAATAAGTGACAGAACTAAGACATAACTCTAAGCCCATATTTTTAACCATTCACAGTAATGGAAATGAGGTGTAATATAAATGAGAAAATAAAAATAACTCTTCATTCCATTACTGAGAGATAATGATTGCTAATATTCTAGTTTATTTTCCCCCAGTTTTTAGAACTTGAGATTGTATAATATATATCTTGTCACTGAATCATATATCACAAATATTTCCCATTTTGTTACATACTTTCTATAATTTTTCTTGTTATGAGGTATAACACCTTAACAGTTTTCCTTTCCAAAATTGTTTGCATTCTTCACATTTCTTAACCACTCACAATGCACAAATGAACTCAAGTGTGCTTGTTTTAAATCATCCCATTTTCCAAGCATATATTTTAATTAAGAAAATAAAATATTAAAAGTCTCCAAGAGTACTCAGAATGTTTTAAGTGTTTAATAGAAGAAAAATGGTCATGTCAGTGTTTTTAAAACTGACAGTTTTTCTTAAATATTAATTTCTTTAAGTGGTTTTCAGCAAAATATGGTGAATATGTTGGTTACAATTCTAAAGGTTCTCCCTGAAGAACCTTACTTGGTACATATCTCATTAAGGTGAGTCTAGTACGTACCATGGAAATGTTTTGTATTGAAATGACTTTTATGCTGACTGAAAAAGCATTGATAGTATAGCATCAAAGCATCAAAGTAATGGAATATATGTCTTAAAAGCATAGGTTGGCCTTGTGCATTATAGAAGGTCATTAACTTCATGGATCTGACTGTCTTCATGTTCTAAGATTGTCTGCACCCAGGCTCCAAGTCACTGTAAATTTGATGCAATCTAAAGCTGCTCCAAGCTCAGATTTACAAAACCTTTTAGCAAAAAGATAAGGTCTTGGTGTGGTCATTTTTAGAACGAGCACTGATAAACATATGCTAAACAAACAATGTATTAAACAACACTACTTAAGTGAGATGTTTTAGATTGTCATCATTCAAAATCCCTCAGATTAAAATAAAAATATTTACCTATTCTTCAACTCAAAGATTTTTAAAAAAACAATTAATATAAGAGGTACAAATTTTAATTTCCTGGAAAAAAATTGTTAGTAGCAATTACTAGGCAACATCAAAAATTTGTGCTGTGTGCATAATAAAGGAGGTTTGTTTTTTTTCTCTGTAAGACACTTTTGTGTTGTGAGGAAAATGGAAAAGAGATTAGTCTAGAAATTTTTATATCCTATTTTAAGCTATTTATGTTCAAATCTTCATGATTATTAAAATGCTACTTAGATTCAATTACTGTCTGACCTTACAAATAAGGTCTTTATAAACTGTTAAATGTGCAGAGCTTTTAGCTTATTTTCTTAACTTTTTATTAAAATAGAATTTTGTTATTTAATATATGAAATAATTCTTACACCCATTTATTTGTGCTGGTACAAGAGAGCTTTAAAAAGTAAAAACCAATATTTAGAGAAATAAATATATTTAGTATTATCTTTGTGTTTGAGGATATTTTTCCATTGATTTTTAGAGAGTGTGGAAGAGAGAGGAAAGACAGAGAGAAACACATCCATTGGTTACCTCCTGCATGAGCCCAGACCAGGGCATGGGCCAGGGAGGAGCCTGCAACCCAGGTACATCCCCATGACCAGAATTGAACCAAGGACCCTTCAGTCTGCAGGCTCTATCCACTGAGTCAAACCGGGCCCTGTTATAACTACTTTTGAAACTGGTTATGAGAATATAAAATATATTTTGTCTCTGTAATCTAGTTTTTATTATAAGCAAAAGCCTGAAAGATCTTGTTAACTTATTCAGTAAAGTAGCATGCTGTAGGATATGTTGATCAAATGAATTTATAATTACTGAACTAATTACCTCTTGTTTTATCCAAAATGTTGCCCAACTCCTCACCCCTTTTTTGCCTTAGACTCAAAGTTTTCTTGCTTAATGTTCTTGCTTAACCTTCAAACATGAAAAATCATTTAGTCTTCTGATGCCCTTCAATTTTAAGAGTAAATTTCTGCTTAGTACTGAGAAAAATTTTCTAGTTCATTTAGTGGGCCAGTAATAAGTTTTATTTGGTTAAACCAACCTAATTTGTTACCCAAAGACATTGTGTAAACCTGAAATGAACAGGGAGGAGGAAAGCTTTACTTAATGAAAATATCACCTTATTATGTATCCAGAGTCCTAAGGAAAGCTTAGAGCAATGTAAAGACATCTCATCTTCACAATAGTAGACCACTGGTTTCTGAGTGGACAAGGTCATTTCAGTGACAAAATTTGAATCAGTAAAGGGAAACTCTGACCAAAGATAAGCATCTTTGTAATTGTTTACAGAGAACTCAGAGTAATTTACTTAAGGAAAAAGGGCTGGCAGTACAACCGTTGGAAATGGCTATGACTAATCATTTATTTCTATGCCAGATTTTTATTTCTCACTTCTTTAAAAAAAAAATCCTCTCCGAAAAGTGTTGAGTTTACATTGTTGGGTTTAGCGTTTAGGAATAAGGTTTCTTGTCAAATTTGCCTTTTTGCTCCTCCTGAATGACTTCTACAGATGTGCCCTGGGACCCTTAAGTAACTCCTTATCTGATAATCCCTGAAATCATATATTAAGTGGAACATAAATTGAATAATTTTTATGCATAATAACCGGAGACAATGTCAGAATTATGTTTCAGAAATTCTTCCTTTACTACACAGGTTGAGAATGCACACTTGTTACACAGTTGGGTGCTTTCTTTCTTTCTGACCTCATCCGGATGCTCCCTGAATAGAGAAATACAACTTCTTTCCCAACTTAATTTATCCTTGTCAATTAAATAAAACAAACGAATGTCAAGGAGTCTCAAGAAAGAAGTATTGACTAAGGCACAATTTGTTGTCTTTGGTTCAGCTTAAGGGTACTTTAAATTGCACATGCTAAAACATGCTGGGAAAGCTATACAATCATGTTTTCCTGTATGACAGAATGTACTTTGCGCCCTGCAATTGACTAATCTAATGGATCTCTAGTTTGTTTCAAGTAACTAGATTTCTTTTGATAGCCACTGAATGGCCAGAAATTACATGCTTTAATTATATTTCTACTTGTTACTGTTGAAGTGAAATTTACTTTATGGTAAAGACATTTGTTCTGGAAATGCATCCTTGGGAAATTAATGTTACATATCTTGAACTGGCTTTCAGGATAAGCAGATTCAGTGTCAGCTTGTCCAGAAAGTACTATGACTAATGACACTCCAGTGTCTGAAGGTCAGAAGTAGTCACTGGAGTCTGAACCAGTGCCCTTTCTTTCTCTCTGAGAATGACAGAGATGGCTGGGGACATTGCGGGGGAGGGGCTCTTCTTCATGCCCTATTGTCTAACACTGTAAAATTTCAAAAATGCCAAGCTGATTGATGCCACTTATATCAAGGAATTAGATTCCATGAGTTTTTGTCTATTTTACTCATAGTTGTATCCTCAGGGCCTAGAATAGTGCTTACTACATAGTAGGTGTCTAATAAGTATTTCTCAAATGGATATTTCCAAAACCTAATGTCCCAGAACAAAAGCTGACTCCTCTTTATATGCATTAACAGGTAAGATCCACTATTTAATGATTATATACGATCAACTATTGATACCTATCATATACTTTAATCTTTTAAAAAGCCTTAAGAAAAAATTTCATTATCCTAACTTAAAAATAGCAACAACAATGTATTTTTTAAGGAAAACACTAGTGTTATGGACTGAATGTTTGTGAACCACAAAATTCATATATTAAAATCCTATTCCCCAAGTGATAGTATTAGGAAGTGAACCTTTAGGAAGTAATGAGATTTATAAGAGTTCTGAGGGTAGAGCCCTCAAGAATGGGATTAGTGCCCTTATAAAAATCACAAGATAACTTACTTCCTCTTACTGCTCTCAGCCATGTGAAGATACAAGAAGAAATCTGCAACCCAACCCAGGAGAGAGCCTTCACTAGAATTCATTCTTTCTGGCACCATGGTCTCAGACTTCCAACCTCTAGAACTCTGAGATATAAATTTCTGTTGTTTATAAGCCACCTGGTCTATGATTATTTTTTTGTAGCAGCCTGAACTGAATATGACAGCTAGGAAACTTACCCAGGTTTCATGGACTAAGTGGCAGAGTCAACATGGTAAGTGACAAAGGGACTGTAATAGAAGACTTACATTCTGCTGAGGCAGGAAAGTTAAAATAGGGAACAAACGCCTCAAACTCTATCCCTCCTCTTCTCTGTCTTGACTGGAACATCACAGATTCTACCTTCACTTTCCCCTCCCCAATTTCCTGTAATTGGGAGGACCAAAAAAAAAAATATCTAGAGAGGAAAGACAAGGATGAGCCAAATAGGCAGCCACAGAAGCAAAGGACCATCCTACCCACACCTGCCCATCCTATATAATAAAATCCTAATACGCAAATCAACCAAACAGTGGAACAAACGGTTGCTATGATGCGCACTGACCACCAGGGGGCAAACCCTCACCACCGAAGTGTTGCTCAGCCAGAAGCTGGCTCACAGCAGTGCTAAGGACCCCTCAGGGGATGTCTGACTGCCTCCCAAGAGGGCACAGGCCAGGCTGAGGGACCCTCCCCCCCCCCCCCCCCCCGCTCCAGTGCACGAATGTTGTGCACCAGGCCTCTAGTGTTTAATAATAACCTTTCCCTCAAACCCCATTACCCCATTGGTGCATCTCTTTCTCCCAGAACACCTATTCCTGTTTCTCCAGTGCATACTATTGCTTTAATAAGTTTACTGTGCTTTGCTAAATCTTTCTGTCATGTTCTTAAATTCCTTCTTGTTCCATGACAAGGACTTGAATTGGATTGAGACCTTCCTTATTCTCCCTGGGTGCCAGTGGGCATCACTATTGTCAGCTTGGTTATTTTCTCACTACTTCATTTTCTCATGTGCAAATTGAGGGCTACAAATTAGGCTCTAGAAAGGAGCATGTCTAAAGTCAACTGAACCAATCAAGATCTGCACAAACAGGTATAATCCCTCATGAATGTTGATCAGCAAAAATATTTATGGAAAACTTTATTCTAGATGTATAAAAATATTCATGTTTTTAAAGAACACACATTTGAAATTTAATTGCTGAATACATAATCCATTCACTGGATTCAAAGTTCACAAAGTATAAAATGCATTAGTGTCCCTTAGTCACCCTGAGTATAAAACTAATAAAGCATGAGCTTTTCACTGTACTCAATAGTCCTAACATTTAGTATTTTTATTATTTTTTATGTTATTTATAAATTTATGTTTGGATATTCTGTTGACCCAAGAGTTTTATGATAAAGTTTTATATTTTCTTTCTTGATTGCTTTCTCCTCTTCTTTAAAATTTTTTTCTCAGTTTTTATAATTTTTTGTTGTATTGCAGTGGGATCACAGAATGGTGTTATGTGTTATTTCCAATTTTTAGAATTTAATTAGGTTTTTCTTATGGCCTGGCATATGGTTAATTTTCTTTTACTAATACAGAAGCATGTGGAAATAGAGTATGTTCTGTAGTAGTTGTGTGTGTGTCCATGTATGAGTATGTGAATATGTAGTTACTTAGATGTTGTAAATCATTTCCTTTTTTTTTTTGTTCTCTTTTGAAAATATCTGAGGATATTTTCTCCATTGATCTTCAGAGATTGGAAAGGAGGGAGAAAGGGAGGAAGAAGAGAGAGAGAAAGAAACATCAATGTGAAAGATACACACACTCTGGGGATCAAACCTGCAACCCAGGTATGTGCCCTTGACCTGTGACTCTTCAGTAAGAGCCAACACTCTAACAACTGAGCCACACCGGCCAGGGTTCATATTGATGCTATATTATTTAATGCACAGATATCTATAACTAATATATATATATATATACATATATATATATATATTATTATGAATATACATTTTAGCACTAAAAGTACCCTTCTTTAATACTTTGAGGTCTGAGTTTAATCTGCTGGATAGTAACATTACAACCCCTGCTTTCGTTTTCACTGGCCTGGTATATGTTTATTAGTTTTTTTCTTTTTAGACTTTATGACTCATTTGTTTTAGGTGTGGTGCTTGTATACAACATAAAATTGGGTTTTAATATGTGATCTGAAAACCTTTTTTAAAATAAGTAAGTTTAGTTCTTGTCAATATGACAATATGCTTAATTGCAGTCTGTCATTATTTATTCATTTACTTATATAGTTCCTATTGATTTCTCTACTGTATTCAATTCCTTTCTTTTTCTTTCATTCTCTCTCCTCCACCATCTGATCTTAGTATTTAAATTTGTGGTCTTAAATAGATTTGATACTTATTAATTAATTTGTTACTTTGACACTCTCCACTACAGTTTTTTTTTTAAGTAGGAGAAATAATTTACTCAAACTTCTTTTCTCCTTCCACTCCTAATTTGTGTTGTAAATTTTTCTATACCATCAGATTAAATAGCACTCTTTGTTCTGTCATCTTAATTTCCACTCTTATTTTAGTGTTTTAGGTAGATCTCTTTAAAGAGTCAGTGCTAATCAGCTGTGCTTTTATATTCATTTTCACTTCCATTTGTCTAGTTGAAGTTCTTTATGAGAATCCTCAAGAAGTCTCATGGGAACGGCATTTCCTAAGAATCTGATGTTTAATGTATCAAGTGGTGTTGCCTTATACTGAACGTCAGTTTGAGGAAGTATGAAATCCATGATCATGCTTTCTTTCTTTGACTTTTTTACCTAAGTTTCTTCACTTTCTCTGTGGAGAAGCATTAACTTTCACTGTAAAGAAGTCAGAGGACAACCTGATGTTTTCCTCCTTTAGGGGTAATTATATTTAGCTTCATTCCTTAAAGTTTTCTTTCTCCATCTTTGTAGATCTTCATGCTTATTTAATTATAGCTTTATGTTGTCTTTCCTGGCTCACTTTCCCCTGGGATATGATATGTACTTATGTAAATTCAAAGGCCTTTTATTTCCAGAAAGTGAATTATAAATATTTGCCCTGATCCATTAATTTGTTTTTCTCCATTGGGAATTGCAAATTTTCTCTTTGCCTGTTCTCCATATTTATCCTTTTCTCTCTGATCCTTCTTTTGTTCTTTCATCACCATTTCATGTTTTACACTTTACTCTGTTTTCAACAGAGTTCTCTTACAATCAACTACAAGATATAAAAGGAGATACAAAGGTGGGGAAGAGCAAGAAATGCAAATGGAAAGTGAATACAATAAGATACTAATAATAGCATATTTGTTGTTAATAGTCTCTCTTGTCTACTCTCCCTTGAATCTCTTCTTTTATCTATTTCTTCTATTTTTTTTTCTCATAGTTCCCGAGCTTTGCCATCTCACATTTCATTCTTTCTATTATCTCACCATCTCCTCCCAAAGAAAGCTCTTGGGCGTTTCTGCCCAGTGATCTTGTTTCATGGAAGCAATTTCTTCATCATGTGTTTTTAATTCACTTTGCAATTTTTCTCTTGTGAGAGATCTAAATCTTTATTTGCTTTTCCTGTCCTTCCACCTCCTTCTCTTCTTCTCCCTTTCTCTCCTTCCTTCTCCATATTGCTTGTTATATCTCTTTATTGTTGTTTGATAAGGGGAATAAAATTAGATTAACTGGTTAACATACTTTCATCACTAATCCATTAATGAACATATTTTGTTTTTGATTATTTTTCTTTTAATAACATTAATAATAGAATAAACACCCATAAAACCACCATTCAATATTAGAATCTGGAATATTAAGTAAACAACTGTTTATACCTCCCTCATTCTGTCTCTCACCCTCATCCAAACTAATTACTATCCTTTTATAATACTTCTGCCTTTCAAAAATAGAATTCTATCACATAAATGTTTTCTTTGACATATGTTACACATGCTTTATATACATGCATATGTATTCCTAAAACATGTTGTTTGACTTAATTGTTTTCAACTTCGTAAAGTCAAACTAAACATATGATATATGATGCATGAAGAGATTTTCAAATTTATTATTGGTCAGGAAACTAAAGAGCAATAATGGTATTTTATAACCATTCTATTGGCATAAATTTAGTGTAATAATATTATGTTTGAGATCTCTTTTACATAAACATTCCTTTTCCTTCTTTTTAGAGATGGAGAGTATAATGTCTGAGATAAAAATTATACTTGATCAGATTAACAGAAGATTAGACATTGTATAATAAAAGGTTAATTCAAGACATCATAATAGAAACTATCCAAATTGAAACACAGAAAGAAAAACGTCTGAAAAATTTAAAAGTACATCAGTGAGTTCTGGGATAACTTTAAGCAGCCTTATACAAATTTAATTGTAGCCTCAAAGAAGGGAGAGAGGAGATAGGATAGAAAAATATTTGAAGAAATAATGGCCCAAACTTTTCACATTTGATGAGCAGTATAAACCCACATATAACAGAACAAAGATAAATATATTAACAGATTTTTCTTTATAATACAATACAAGCCTAAAGACAGTAGAACAGTATCTTTAAAGTACTAAAAGGAAAACACTGTCAACCTAGAATTCTAAACTCAAATATATATTTTTTAATATAACAAATATTTCACAAGCATTCTAAAGTTAATGAAACCCATCACCAGCAGACACATACTACAAGAAATGTTGAAGGAAGTCATTCATGGTGAAGACAATATCAGATGCAAGTTTAGATCTTTACAAACAATGGAAGAGCACCAGAAATGATAATTATCAAATAATTGTATTATATTTTTAAATTACATGAAAATATACTTGACTAAAGCAAAAAAAAAAAAAAAAAAGAGTTGTGTCACTAAATGACAGGGATACATTCTGAGAAATGTGACCTTAGGTAATTTTGTTATTGTGGGAACATCATAGAATGTATTTGCACAAACCTAGATGGTATAGCCTATGGTTCCTAGGCTACAAATCTATATACTAACTTACTGTCCTAGGTACTATGAGCAAATGTTGGCAGAGATGTGGTGTAGCAACTGGAACTTTTATACATTGCTTGTTGGAATGTAAAATAACGAAACCAACTTGGAAAACAGTTTGGCTGTGTTTTGTTTTTTTTAAAAATATATTTTATTGATTTTTTACAGAGAGGAAGGGAGAGCAATAGAGAGTTAGAAACATCGATGAGAGAGAAACATCGACCAGCTGCCTCCTGCACACCTCCTACTGGGAATGTGCCCACAACCAAGGTACATGCCCTTGACCAGAATAGAACCTGGGACTTTTCAGTCCGCAGGCCGACACTCTATCCACTGAGCCAAACTGGTTTGGCTTGGCTGTGTTTTAATATGTTGAACGTACATTTACCATACTACCTGTTTGACTACTTCAGGGTATCTTTTCAAGACAAACAGAAGAGCATGTATATGCAAAGAGGTATATGTGCATACAAAGAGTTGTATGTGAGTGTTCATAGCTACTTTATTTTTTAAACCCCAAAACTGAAACAAATTTTTAAATTTCCAACAAGTGAATGGATTTTTAAAAATCATGGTATATCTATACCATGGGTCTACAAACTTTTTCTATAAAGAGACAAGTAATACATATTTTCAGCTTTCAACTCTGCTATTGTATCATGAAAGCAACCATAATCGATATCTAAGAGATTCTATGGTCCTAGATTTGGCTAAAAACAACCTGCTTTTAGCCAGCTGGATTTACCAAAGGTCTGATCTATAAATAATAAGCTATTATTCAGCAATAAAAAGAAATACATTATTGATGCATGTGACAACATTGATGAATCTTAAAAGTATGCTGAATAAAATAAAACATACTCTATGATTACATTCATAAAATTCTAGAATTTATAAAATCTATAGTGACTTCTGTATCTTCAGCATAGTTAAATAACTACTTAGAAATTGTTCCGTTAGTTGCTTTAATCTATACTATATAATGAAAGGCTAATATGCAAATAGACTGAACGGCAGAACAACCAGTCGCTATGATGTGCGCCGACCACCAGGGGGCGCGCACAGAACATGGCAGGCGTCGCCCACGGCGGGATGGTGGAGCAGGTGAGTGGGGGCACCAGACCAAGGCAGGGCGCCGGTCGCTGTCATTGGGGTGAGCCTCTGGTGGTTACTGAAAATTCTTGCTCCCATGCACCGCAGTCCCGCCCAGTGCTTGTACCCACTGCTGGTGCCAGCCCCAATCACTCTGCGCCATCAGCAGGTGCGAGCAGGGCCAGCACTGGTAGCGCAGGAGTGGCAGCAGCAGGAGCAGGGCTGCCAGCAAACAGGGGACCAGGCCTGCGGTGGGAGGGGCCAGGCAGGGGCCCAGAGGATGTGCCAAGGTCCGCCACTGTGCCCACCACAGCCTCGCGGCTCACAGTTCCTTTCAAGGTGCACGAATTCATGCACTGGGCCCCTAGTTTATAATATGTGATTTAAAGGATTTGTCTAATAAGCCCAACATCTAAGCTTCCCCAAGGTCAATTTCTACTGACTGCTCCCCCCCCGGGGGGAAGCTATAGTCTCTGATTATTTGCATGACTTTTCACTTTTTCATTGAAAAGTAGATATTTTCAATAAAATACTGTGGCAACTCTGGAAATTAGATTGCCTTTCCCCAGAGGTTTGCTACTATTTGTTGTTTTTGTTGCTGTTTTTGTTTTGTTTTAGTGAATTTCCTGGACTAATTTTTTATGGTCTGCTTTCTTTGTCAAGTCTCTACTTGGTTTGCTTAGTGGTCAACTAATTATTGGACAAAGATTTCCTTAAATTCCAATTCAAAAGAAGTATCAAGGATTATTTAAATGTGCACAAGTAGAATTCTGTGTTATACCTGAAGAGGAAAGGCCTTCAATTTTAAATCTCACTAGAACCACAGAAGGAGAGGGGCAATTTACCCAAAATAGGAGGAAGAAAGCAAAACATAGGTATATATTCAAGAGCCACTCCAAGAATATGCTATTATTCCTGTACATTCCTGGGCCTACTTTTGACAAAAGCAGTATAATTACCAAGCAACCTAACCCCTTCAAGACCAAGATTAGTGCTGGCCCAGATTTAACTATAGGGAATGCTTCAAATAAGACATTTTACCGATCTCCTGACTAACCATAGTCTGATTTTGAAGTCCAATTTTTGAAAACCCTAGACCAGGCCTAAATATTCCATCTTAATCTAAACCAATCTTTTTTGGGGTTTGATGAACCAGTCTTCATTCAGTTCTCTTTTGTCAGGAGTAGTGACATGGGTTCATATACTTACGTGAAAACTTTGCTAATTAGGAAAAAGAAAAGTTTGAAGGAAGAATGCCAATCCAGAAAGAAGATAAGGGTACTGTTTGTTGATTGATTTCCAGATGGAAAGCAAGAAGTTATTGACCTCAATCAACATGCTCAATTGAAAGGGAAATATTCACCTGGTAGGGCAGATACCATGATCACGAAGGTGGTTTTTCCAGGGTGAGGCATTGCACTCTGGATGTGCTGACGCCTGCAATTTCCCCAAATGTGGGAAAATCAACTGCATAAGTTGTGGTAGTGGGGGGTGGGGAGGCGGGGATGAAGAGAGAGAATCAGAGCTAAAAGTAGACCTGTTACAAGTCACCAGGTTTGTGTCTTTGGCTTTGGTGCCTGTACGATAAAATGTCAGAAACATATTTGAGTTGAAAATATTAAAAGGGTCATTCAATTGGGCCTAATTTCTATTAATAAATATTCAGAACTCATTTTGAAATATAGCAGTAACTAAATTATCAGTGGAACTCTCTATTAAATAACTTGTGACATGAAGACAATGAGCTCTTTTGTGGTACATGTTCTATATTTACAACTATTTAATGACTATAAGTTCCTAGATGTAAAAAATCTGGTTTCCAGAAGGTCCTGGGAAGCATTCCAAAGAGAGCCAGATTCTTAAAAGAAAAGAAAAAAAAGGGTCATAGTGTATCACATATTTACTACATTGAGACAGTTAAGCTTTAAGAAATTAAACAACACTAGTTGAAAAAAACACAGTTTTCTAAATAATAGGTTAATCATGGTGAAAAATTTTACCCAAACATACCTACCCTAAAGGAATTATAATAAATGCCTTTTGTGGTAAATTAAATTTTAAGTGGCTAAGATAGCCGATAGTCTTGTAACTTGTACAATTTCAATCACATCTATTACCATTAGTCACATTAAATCTAAATTAAACAAAACTAAATCTCACACACACACACACACACACACACACACACGTCTTTGTGCTAAAAGCATAGTGCTTCCTTATGTAGACTCTCTAATCTTGCTCTTACCTAATTTACCTATGTACCAAAGTGTATCAGTTTTGGACATCTATATATATAAAAGCCTAAGCGACTTTTCAACCATTCGACCGGTAGCTATGACACACACTGACCACCATGGGGCAGATGCTCCAACTGGTAAGTTAGCTTGCTGCTGGAGTCCAGCCAATCAAGACTGGGCGAGACAGGCTGGACACACCCTAGAGCCCTCCCACAGTCCCTCCCTGGCCCTGATTGTGCATCGGTGGGGTCCCTAGGCCTGGCCGTGCCCTCTCACAATCCGGGACCCCTCCGGGGATGTCTGCAGGACAGGCTGCAGGACCCCATCAGTGCACAAATCTGTGCACCGGGCCTCTAGTATAAATTTTAAAGAAAGATACAACCCAACACTGTGATATACAAGTTAAAAAATTTCTTTCATTCTAGACCTTGGTCGAACACAGTTTATTTTTGTTAAGAACTCTGAGTAATCTTCCTAGAAACTAATTTAGCCTGGCCGGTATGGCTCAGTGGTTGAGCTTTGACCCATGAACCAGGAGGTCATGGGTTTGATTCCTGGTCAGGGCATATGCCCAGGTTGCAGGCTTGATCCCCAGTAGGGGGCGTGCAGGAGGCGGCTGATCAATGATTCTCTCTCATCATTGATATTTATCTCTCTCCCTCTCCCTTCTTCTCTCTGAAATCAATAAAAATATATTTTAAGAAATAGAAACTAGTTTAACTCATCATATACCCCAACACTTAATAGTAAGTAGAATATATATTTTTTTGAAAACCTGAGACCATACAATGGGCTCTCATGTTTTATAAACAGCTGCAGAGGAACTGTTAATGGTCATTGCTAAAATCTAATGGACATGTTTTTTGTTACTTGTGATGTACTACATTTTAAAAATAAGCCCTCATTTTGTGTTTTGTTTTTAATTCAAGGAATTTAAAACCATTGTTGTAAAGGTTTAGAACTATTCTGTTTCATAAACAGTTATACACAGTCATTAAGTTATCAAGATACCACATCAGTTTAAAAATAAACATATTCTATACCATTTTATAGCAGTAACTTGGAGATAGAAAAAAATATTTCATGTAATAGAGATTATAATGCATATATGTGCAAATCTGTGTTGAGTGCCTGAAACTGTTTTTGGAATTTCAGTTTTTATGTCATAACTAGCATGTTTTAATGCTAGAAAAGTATCAAAAATATTTTGAGAAATAGAAACTTTCAAATATGTAATTGGGAACTAATCCTGCTCCCTTCTAGCCATGAAGGGAGTAACTGTCATGTTCCCTACACCCAAATTAAACTATAAACACAGTACTGAAGGATATGTCATCAAAATACTTGGTAATTATCCATAACATCATTCAAAAACACCTAGAGCCCGCTTAGATTTATTAGTATAAGTCAGAATTCAGGTCAGAGTACCTGGTCTACACTTCCAGAAAATTATTCAAGTGTGTATCTCCTCACCTCATCATTTAAAAATAAATATACAGCAGAGCCTTTCATATCCTGGCCAAGAAAATGTTTGTATGCCCCATGTCTATATTGGCTCAAATCTAGTGGTTTTAAGTACTAAATACCTTTTTGTATTCCCCTGAGAAAACATATTCACACCAAATACATTTGGGAGAGAGGCAGATTTTAATAAAGATTTTATAGAAGATAAAAAAAGATTTTACATCAACCTCTGCCACATACCCACAGCATATCATTTCATAAATACCCATCCAATCTGTATATTCTTTTTTTTTTTTGAAGTGAACATACCATGATTTTATTGTCATATAATCAAACAAAATATGAAGCTTAGAACTGGATCACTTGACCCTTTCTCTTCTCTTCTCCTCCCAATTCAAAATGCTTGCATCTCTTAATAGCCAGCATTCTCTTAGATCTGCAGTTAGGCTCAACGCATTCAAGCCTCAGCACAATCTTCTTTGTAGTTTTAGCCTTTTTTCGGAAAATCGGCTTAGTCTGCCCACCATAGCCACTTTGCTTCCTGTCATAACGCCGCTTTCCCTGTGCATACAGAGAATCCTTGCCCTTCTTGTACTGTGTTACTTTGTGGGGTTGATGCTTGCCACACTTCTTACAGAAAGTTCGACGGGTTTTAGGAACGTTCACCATGTCTGTGAGAGCTATCAGCAGGGAAAGGAAGATGATCAATCTGTATATTCTTCATAGTCCCTCTGGCTGTTCTACCAGTTGCTTTCTCAGAAGGCAGTTTTCTTTTCCCTTCTTTTACTATATAAAACCTAGGTTTTGTCACCACAGTGTAGAAAATTTTTTAAATATTTTTTTTAATTTTTTAATTACAGTAGACATACAATGTTATAATAGCTTCATTGTTCAACAAAATGATTAGGCATTTCTATAATTTATGAAGTGATCATCCAGATAAATCTAGTATCCATCTGACACCATACATAGTTATTACAATATTACTGACTATATTAGCTATGCTGTATTTTACATCCCATGACTATTTTGTAACAATCAGTTTGTACTTCATAATCCCTTCCCTTTCACTCATTCCCCCCTAACACCCCTTCCCACCTGGCAACCATCAAAGTGTTCTCTGTGTCTATGAGTTTGTTTCTGTTTTGTTTGTTGATTTATTTTGTTGTGTTTTTTGTTTGTTTTTTTAGATTTCATACATAAGTGAAATCATGTGACATTTGTCTGTCTCTGTTTGACTTACTTCACTTAGAACAATACCTTCTAAGTCTATCCATGTTGTTTCAGATGGCAAGATTTTTTTTCTTTTTTTTTTTTTTGGCTGAATCATATTTCATTAAATATATGCACCATTTCTTTATCCATTCATATATTGATAAACATTTAGATTGCTTTCATATCTTGGCTATTGTGAATAATGCTACAATAAACATAGAGATGCATATGTCTTTTCAAAGCAGTGTTTTTTATTTCTTTGGATAAATACCCAGAAGTGAACTTACTAGGTCCTTCTTTATCTCTTTTTATGGCCTTTGTTTTAGTCTGTTTAGTCTGGTATAAGTATTGCTACTCCAGCTCCCTGCCCCCCACCCCATTTCCATTTTCATGAAATACCTTTTGCCACCCCTTTACTTTCAGTCTGTGTGTATCTTTCAATTTGAAGTGAGTTT
The DNA here is from genome assembly GCF_028538775.1 of Myotis yumanensis. Lineage (NCBI taxonomy): Eukaryota > Metazoa > Chordata > Mammalia > Chiroptera > Vespertilionidae > Myotis > Myotis yumanensis. The sequence goes on along the minus strand of NW_027223766.1, from coordinate 37,375,878 downwards.
CTTATAGACAGCATATATAAGAATCTTGTTTTGTTATTCATTCAGCCACCCTATGTCTTTTGATTGGAGCATTTAATCCATTTACATTTAAATTGTTGATTAATATGTAGTTATTGCCATTTTATTAATAATTTGGGGGTTTTCTTCTCCTTCCTAAAAAAGTCCTTCAATATTTCTTGTAATACTGGTTTGTCGGTAATGAATTCCTTTAGCTTTTTCTTGTCTGGGAAGCTCTTTATCTGGCCTTTGATTCCAAATGATAGCTGGGTAGAGTAATCTTGGTGATGGTGATAGGTCCTTGCTTTTCATCACTTTTAATATTTTGTGCCAGCCCCTTGTGGCCTGCAAAATTTCTGTTGAGAAATCAGCTGCTAGGGCTGTGGGAGCTCTCTTGTAGGTAACTGATTGTCTTTCTCTTGCTTCTTTTAAGATCTCTCTTTGTCTTTAACCTTGGCATTTTAATTATGATGTGTCTTGGTGTGGGCCTCTTTGGGTTCATTTTGTTTTGGAATCTCTGCATTTCTTGGACATTCACATCTTCCTTCACCAGGTTAGAAAACATTTTCTTCATTATTTCTTCAAATTGGTTTTTACTCCTTGCTCACTCTCTTCACCTTCTGATACCCCATGATGCAAATGTTGGTATACTTGAAATTGTCCTAGAAGCTCCTTACGCTGTCCTCATTTTTTTTGGATTCTTTTTTGCTGTTCTGATGGGTGTTTTTTCCTACTTTATCTTCCCAATTACTGATGCAGTCCTCTTCATCAAATCTACTGTTGATTCCCTCTAATGTATTCTTTATTTCAGTTATTAAATGAATTTCTGACTGGTTCTTTTGTTATGTTTTCTGTCTCTATTATTATGTTTCCTATTTATTTGTTGAAATTCTCACTGAGATCATTGAGCATCCTTGTAACCATTGTTTTTTTGTTTGTTTGTATGTTTTGTTTTTTGTTAATATTCACCCAAGTATATTTTTCCATTGATTAGAGTGGAAGGAAGGGAGGGAAGTCCATCAGCAAGTAAGTCTGTGTTCAGGTCTTTTAAGAGGAATGCCAGGGACTCTAGCAGCCCTTCATCTCATTCAGGCAAATCCGCTGGTTTTCACAGCCAGAAGTTATGGTGACTTCTCTTCCTACCACTTGAACCCTGGGCTGGGAAGCCTGGTGGGGCATTGAGACTCCTTATTCATCAGAGGGGACCTCCATAGCCAAGATATCCTTTTTGAACTGGCACGTGTGGGTATGGGATCAGCCAGTTACACATCTCCATCCTTCCTACCAGTTTTTTCTTTATATCCTTAGTTATAGAACTTCTGTTCAGCTAGATTTTAGACAGTTCATCTGATGATGGTTCTGTAATTTAGTTGTAACTTTGATGTAGTTGTGGGAGGAGGTGAGTACAGTATTTACCTATGCTACCATCTTGACTGGAAGCTACCACAATGCAGGAAATTAAATTAAAACTTTATTTCCACCAAATTGTCTTTCCCTACAAGGGAAATCTTACCAAATGCAAAAAAGTTGAAAATATGTATATGCTTAAATGTTTATTATATAAACATTGCACTTAACAATGGTCCTTTGAAAAATCTACAGTAAATCACAAGTGTCATTGTTATTGTTTTTAAAAAATAAATAAATAAATTACATATAATTGATTTCAGAGAGTAAGAGACAGGGAGAGAAAGATAGAGACATCAGTGATGAGACTGACTACCTCCTGCATGCCCCCACTAGGGATCAAGCTCGCAACCTGGGCATACGCCCTGCCTATGAATTGAACCTCCTGGTTCATAGGTCGATGCTCAACCACTGAGTCACACTGTCTGGGACATGGGTTTTATTTATGAGGGTTATTGAGTTCTGTTCACCTAGAATTCAAAGAGCTACTCAACGAAAATCTTATAAGCACCCTATTGGTAGCTGGTAGTACAAAACTCCTCAAAAATGAAAAGGGCATTTATTTACTTAGCTTTCATACTGAAGCAACCAACATGAAATACATAATCTCCCCAATATATTTAGCAAAGTTAGATGAAGGGTAAGAGGACATCTAGTGTCACTCAACTATGAAATCATATGAGTTTGACAATCCCTGCACCAGGAAGTACTTAATATGATTTTCCTCCAAATAGGCATACCAAAGGAAGATCTCCTTTCTTTTGGGACATGTATGAGCATCTCAGCTTCTTTTTACTACATTTTTTAAGTATAGAATTATCCAGAGAAAATACAGCCTCATAGATATTTGGTGACTTGGAAAGCCCATCAAGACATGCATTTCCAAGGTTCAAACTGCACTTTCTAACTCATGTTTAAGGCTATATAAATTCTTAGTTTACATATCAACAGAGTATTTCCCTCTACTTAATTCATTTGAGAGTACTTATTTTGTAAATTCTTATGGAGTACCTACAGTGTTCCAGGCAGTGTACTAACTGCTGTGCCATAGAAATGATTCCCACCTGCCTTGATTGTTCTTTAAAACATAAATCAAAATCCATCTCTGCCCCTCTGCAGCCTGCCTTGAGCCCTGAGGGATTGACTTCTAATCAACAGAGCTTTGCCTGCCCTCTGGCTTCCTATTAGGTTTGCCTATTGGAAGGCAATGCCAGGAGTGGGGATAGAGGTCAAGGTATTTATTCTCCCTGATTCATATGTCACCCATTCTGGTAGCAGCTGATTTTCTTGCCCCTTGAAGCATTGGGTAATAACTGCTGCCCTCTGTTGGTAATCTCTAAGTGTTTCTCCAACTCTTGTTCCCATAATTTTGTCCCCACCTTTGTAAATAGTTCCCTCTTTAAACCCCTTTTGTATGCCATCCTTTTCCTGCTAAGACCCTACCTTTTATATGCTTTCAAGTCTCATAGAGAGCCAGATATAGATGTAAACAATCTCTTATATCTAGTATTATAATCAAGATAACTTAAAAATACAATGGATACATTGGTGGATAGTCCTAGTTGTCTGTTCATAATCTATTTTACTTTACTTTCTTGCCTACAGAACCCTAACCTTGTTGGATTAGTGCCATGTTCAGTCAAAGATACTCAGTCTTCCAGTTTCCCTGGCTGCTAATTGGGACAGAAGTCTCCCAGGTGGAGCTCCTGAAAAAGTGGTTGTATTTCTGATAAAAACTGACAGACTCAGCTAGTACAGAGACTTCCCTTTTAATTTTTATTTCTTCCTGCATGGAATGAAGATTCAATATCTGGAAGCACAGTAGTCATCCTGAGACCATGGGAAGTAAAGCCCTTTCACAAGATATAATAGAATAGGAAGCTAGAAAGAGCTTTAATCTTTGGTAATTTCCAGAACCTCAACTACCTACATGTATCTCAGCTTATTAGTGAGAAAAACAAGCCCTGTTTGCTTAATTTACTATAGTCTGTTCCTGATACATGCAAGTGACCAAACCCCAGGTAATATGACTGGGATGAAAATGACTGACTCTGTGTAAAGACATGGCCCAGCACTGTGTACAAGGAAAATAAGCTTTTAATATCTGGGCCTAAACCTAGTATGTATGGAACAGGGAAAGAAGAGAGTAGGGAAAGAAATGAGGTTGGGAGATAGATAACAGCCAGATCACAAAGCATATTATCTACTGTGTCCATGGAGTTCAGGTTCTATTCTGTCAATAAGAAGGAGTGTGTTAATTTCATTGCTTTCAGCCTTAAATATTGGGATTCCTAATAAAGATGACTTAAGCCATATAGTCATTTATTTGTACTCATTTAATATGTATATATGAAGTTACAAGGTAGATTCAGAGGCTCAATAATGTCCTATGCTCAGAATCTTCTATGGTTAGTTTCTGTGTGATTCTCTCAGCTTTCCCATTACTGGGAGCATTATGGCAGTCACACTTCAGGCACTACATCCTAAAGATAAGAAAAGGGGGCTGCTAATTAAGCATCTCTCTTCTTTCTCATTTTTATTTTTTATCCAAGAGGAAGATCTTTCTTTGTAACACCCATCAGACTTCTCTACAGGTCTTACTGGCAGAACTAAATTATATATTCCTAAATTTATCTTTGGCAAAGGGGGATGATATTACTGAAGGAGTTCAGTAGCTGCCACCCCAAAATATGCCACTTTGGCATGAGGATTATTTTGTGCTGAAGGCAAATAAGAAAAATCAGGCACAAGATGAGCTCTCCGGCCTCCTCCAATCTGTCTAAAAGCAGAACATAAATTGCTCTGTGAAGGTGTGTCCCCTTTCCCATACCAGGAAAGGGCTAACAACCTTATCTTTAGAGACAATAGTGAGATGGGCACCTAGATGGACCTACACAAATAAACCTCACTAAGTAACCCTTATCTTCCATTAGTTTCCTCAATATACCTATCTTCCCACAGTTTGCTAACCCTGAAAGCCTAAACCTCCTTTCATTTGTCTTACTGCTTCTTTACTAATTTGTTGTTTTTTGTTCAGATGCTATATAATCCCCAAGTTCTAACCACCCCTTTGAGTTACTCATCCCTGAGTACTTTGTGTTCATTCACAGTGCATGAGTAGCAGAGAATGTTAGTTTTACCTTAATATGTATTTTCTGCCTCTCTGCTCATCTTCCCAGTAAGAGACCTTCAACTTTTGGCTGTGTATATGATGACCTAGAATGAAGACTGTTTCCCAGCCTTGCTTTGAAAGAAATTATGACCCTGTGACTAAGATCTAGCCACTCGGTTGTAAACCAGTAAATTACCTTCTTAAAAGACACTAGGGATGCTTTCTTTGCCTCTTTCTTTTTTAGTTCTTTCTCTTTCCTGCTGGCTAGATGGCAGGAGTGATAACTGCAGCTTGAGCAGATACTTGGGGCCATGAAATGACTTTAGGGATGGAATTCTCCCATGATAAGGCTATAAGATAGAGCTTAAATCCTGTGAACTATGTAAAAACACACACACACACACACACACACACACACACACACACACACCTACCAGGTCAATTCCAAGCTGCCAACTGTTGGACATTATCATGAAAAAGAAAAAGAAATAACATTATATCACATTTAAATTACTATTATTTTTGTCCTCTGTTATTTTCAGCCAAATTTAATTTTGTACCAACTAATGACTTAAACTGTTTATGGTTTATCCCTTATGGTCAAGGAGTGGGACCCACTTCCCCTAAATACAGTACTGACTTACACTTCAACAAAAGAATCACTCTTTAAGAATGGAAAAAGTGATTGTAGAATATGCCAGTGTTTTCTGAAGGAAATAAGTCAGTACATGTCAGGAAAGATGGAGCATTACTATACTCACATGCCTGAAAAGTTATTCTACAATGTGTGTAAGGCAAACGAGAATTAGGAGGAACAGATTTAGAAGGTTGAGATGAGAATCATGAGAACAGCCTAGACAGTGTCAATAGGAATAGAGAACCGGGTAAGCTGTGAGCTACTGATTGGATGGCAGGGCAGTTCGAGAGGGAAAGGTAGAAGACAGGAAAACACCAAGATTGCAATCACAGAAAAGTAAAGAAGATTTAGAAAACAACATTCTGCACTCTTGCGCTTTCTTGTTGGAAGAAAAAAAATTATTAAGTATTAACTAAGCACTTAGTAGATGCCAAACACCAGTCTTTGACCATACATTGCAGTTGAATTGGATTCAAAACTAAAGGAATTTATTTGTAAGGAGGAGTTACAGTAGTTTTCAGAATGCTGTCAGGCCCTAAGTGGAGGACAGAGATAACTACAGAATGAGTCCTGCCTTCAAGGAGCATAGTATCCAGTGGCACTGATGAGATGCATACACTGGCACAAAGTAGATGTTCAGTATTGCTCTCCAGAATGAATTACATGATCACAGTCATAACACAAGGGAGAAAAATGATAGTTCTGAGGAAACAATGAAGGCTTCACGGAAGGGACAGTTGATCGCTTTGTAACTTAACTCAGATTATCTCTTGCCTTTATTATTATTTTTCTTTACTTATTTTGTTCTACTTCCTTAATCATTTCAAGCAGTCTTAAGATAAATTATGTTTTTAAAATTTAGATGTGAACTGCCAGTGAGTTCCATATTAATGCTAAACTAACTTCATGTTAAAGTATTTTTGCTTGAAATGGATTCATTCAATCAGCTACAATGTATTACGTTCCTGTAATGTACCAGAATTTCAGTAATAGTTTTTGTACCCAATATTTTATTTAACATCCCTAATAAGCTATAAAGCAGGTGTATTATCAAGATTAGGCTCAACAGAGTACAGTAAGATAGAAATCTATTTCTGTATTACATGAAAGTATGAAAACTGATATATTGACTGTTTCATAAAGTCCTCAAGGAACCAGTCTCCATTTAGTTCACTGTTCTGCCATCCTTAAAATGTGGTCCTGTCCTCTTTGCCCAAGAGAACAGCTGGAATTTCATCGCTCATATCTTCATCCCAGACAGCAGGCTGGGGAAAAGATTTGAAGAATAAAGGAGACAAAGGTTTCACATCAGTCATCTTCTAAGGAAGGTTCCTTTAAGCTGCCACATGACACATCTAATTACATTCAGAATTTAATCATATGGCCAAATTTGTTACTTTTATATCCATAGAAGAAAGAAGGAGTGGATATTGAATGATAGCAGTCTGGGTCGCAATTATAATTCTCATTTTTACAGATGAGGAAATGAACACTCAGAGAGTAACTTGTCCCTGATGAAACATCTGGTTCATATCAGAGCCAGGATATGAATCCCTTTCTTCTTTATCCAAATTCAGCACTCATTTCACTGTATAGCTACAGCCTCTGTCAGTTGAAATGTGAAATGGTTCTTTTTTCACAATGATTCTTTTTCCTCAAAACTGATACAGTATTACAAATATAAACAAACATTTTTGAACAAGTCAATGCAGTAAATATGTCACATCCACCATTATTCTAGTCCTTGATTTTCTATCTTTACCTTTCTGTGATGTATTAAAATTTTGATATTAATTTCTAGCTTAGTCCTATTTTCTCTATTTTTTGGTCTTGTCTCTTTATCCTGCTAGATACCAATGTCATCTTCATTTTTTTCCCTTACCCATTAAAGCATATACCTTGTACCTTATGGTTTTGTTATAAAATGACACACTTGTCTTGAAGCATCACTTGACATTTTCCTTCTGTATTATATCCTATAGACAAAACCATCTACCATGTCAGTTTTACATGACTCATGTTTATCATCCCAACGTGTGCTGAACTTTTTGAAATACTTTCCTATATTACTCCAATGGTCCTCTTCAGAAGCTCTGAAAATTCAGGTACTCATTGCTTCTGAATCCTTATGGAAAATGCTAATTGTTCCCTCAAATGTATGAGGAACTGATTTCCCAGTAATTCTAAGATCTATTTTAAATAACTTCCCTTCTTTCAGTATTCTCTATACTACAATCTCATTTATTTGCTACATCAGTCATAATATTTTTCACTTTTTTTCAGAGCAGCTAATGCCTGAACTTCAAATGCCATCACATAATCTTGCCACTCTCCTTGTCACAGTCATCTTCACTGCATATCCTGACATCTGGAACTATCTTCTACAATTCCCAAACATTTCATCAATCTTTTAAAAATCTTGCCTGCAATTTCTCTCCCTTCATATTTGAAATGTTCTCTTATTGATAAAAATAATATGTAATATGCCCAACTGGTGTGGCTCAGTGGTTGAGCATTGACCGATGAACCAGGAGGTAATGGTTTGATTCCCAGTCAGGGCACATGCCAGGGTTTCTGACTGGATCCCCAGTAGGGGGCATGCAGGAGGCAGCCAATCAGTGGTACTCTTTCATCATTGATGTTTCTATATCTCTCTCCCTCTCCCTTCCTCTCTCTGAAATCAATAAAAATAGATCTTTAAAAAAATAAATAATGTGTAATGCAAGACTTCTATTGGTTAGAGATTTAATTTTTCAACTAGCAAAAACTTAGATATGAATGCATGCATTTCTCAATGAATTGATTTTGTGATTTTTGAGAGGATAGGTCCAGTTTGGGCCTCTTTTTGAATAATTTCTGATAACAGCAGTATAAACTGCTATCTATATATCTTTGCTAAAATTAGAGAGGAATGAGTTCATAAATTTGGCATTGACTATACTTAATGTGGAGAGTAATGGAACACTTCCCAGCAAGCAGGAATTGTAATATGTAAGAGGTGTTCTGATAAAAATATAAAATAGGAGATAGGAGATCAAGCAGTTTATGAACAGCAGCAGGTCTCAAGATAATGTTTCCACTATAGACATACATTAATGGCTTAATGGCAGAACTTTTGACATTGTAAACCTTATAAATACCTTCATATGATTCACCTCCCTGGAAAAATATTAAAGATTGCATGAAGACATCTACTTAGCAGGAAAATAATAAAATGGTAGTCATTTATTATTTTTTATTAAACCAATAGGAGCAAAATTTATTTTATTCTGGAAAGATCACTAAATGTACTTCAACAGAAAAATGATAGGGAATAAGTTGTTGGGTTCTTTAAATATGTTTATCTAAAATACAGATAAACATTGTGGGAAAATATCAAAATTCATATTGAAGTATCTTTTATTTGCTAGGCATCGAAAGTTGACTTTCAAAGCCACAGATATAATTAAGGTGAACTACAAACTAGCTCTATTCTTAGTTTTGGCACGGGTTTGTTGTTGATTTTTTAAATATGTTACTTATTATATTCAGCAATTTAATTTTCTTCTAACTTTATCTCTTCATACAATTCTTTAAATTACTGGGGACTCCTATGAGAAATGTAAGGCTGTTCTATCACAGTTTCTGTCCAAAAGCTTAAATGTTTCATGATATCCTTGTTTTGTCTATCAAATGGCTTGCATGAAAGACAACCATTTTTTCTTTTAAATTCATTTTTCTCTAATTGCATTATTTAATTTAGTTAACAAAATTAAAAATTATTGCCAGGATGATAATCCATGTTCACCTTTTCATATTAAGTAAACAGGATATATAACTATCTGGGCTTATAAACTATTATTTCCACAACTAATTAGATCTTTTGTTTCATTTTAATATTTGAAAACATTCAATAGATCCTTATTTTTTTGTAACAAAGGAAAACGCAAATAATAGGTAAATGAAAATTTACCTATTATTTCCTTATCACCTACGCTGTGATTTAACTTGTAGTATTTGAAAATGTATGCTAGAATATTCTTAGCTAAATCTTAAAATGCTTTCAAACAGTTACTAGTACTGTTCACTGATTATATCTGTATCTGTCTCTGGCTTATAGTAGGTTGTACTTTCTTTTCACTTGTTTTGGGGCCTTTGACTAACTTTGGCCAATGAGCTGTGAGTGGAAATAACCTGTGTCCCTTCCAGGCTGAGTATTTATATCCTGGTGAGATACCATCTTGAGGTACCTGTTTTGGCAAGGTGATCCATAAAGTTTGAGATGTTGGCCTCTTTGTGAATCCAGGCCCCTGAGTGGCTATGATGTATTGAGATCCTGCTGACTAAAAATGGACATGTAATGTTAGACAGAAATATCCTTTACTGTTTTAAGCTAGAGCTCTAGAGGTAGATTTCTTTTTCTTTACCATAGCATAATCTATCCTGACTAAAACAGAATGTTTAGGTCTTTGAATTTAGGGTCTCTATTTTTTCAGTCTCTATACACATTTACTTAATTGCGACACTTACCTTGGTCCACTATAAGAAAACTTAGTAAAGATATAAGAAAAAATATAGAGAGATACAGAGAGTTCAATAAACTAAAGGCTCAGGAAACATACTTTTAAATATAACACTACAAGAAAGCACAGAAAAAGTTACACTCCAGATTTTCTTAGATTTCTTCATTAATTTCTTTTAAATTATGAAAGAGGAACTGCGTATTAAAGAAATAAAATTATATATATAGAAATGTAGGAAAAAAGCAAAATAATCACTCTCCAGATACATAATATAAATCATGTTAGTATTTTTATGCTTCCTGTCATTTTTTTCTATCCATATTCAGTGTATGCATGCATTTGCTAATGTAATAATGCACTATGTGAATTAAAGTAATGAACAATAAGAACTGAAAGGAAGTGTATTTAAATATTCAACTGAGTTTATGGAAATGAAGATTTTTTTATATTAACAAATATGAAGTGAAAACCACTGCAAAATTAATTACATTAAACTTTAATTAAACTCATGACAATAAAAAAAATCCTAAAAAGACCATGACACAATGTACTGTGTAGCCTAAAGTTGAATTTCATATCCATGAAAAGCATATAAAACTCTATGCAAGAAAAAAATGGGTATGTTTAATTTCTAGATGATTTGAGGTTTTATATTTTGTTACTCAGACTATACACCCAAAAGCATATCATAAGACTTCATAATCTAGTTGTCAAAACAAAATCAATTTACATGAAAATTTCACTAGCCCTCTAGGGGTGGGCTCAAGGTCTAAGTCATAATGTCTAAATGAATTGGCAAAGGCTGGTACTCAGTAAATCTGTTATGGATGGTAAATGTCTTAATTAATTTGGGCTTCTATAACAAAATACCATAGACTGGGTGGCTTAAAGAACAAACATTTATTTCTCCCAGTTTGGGAGACTTGAAGTCTTCCATCAGAATGCCAGCATGGTCAGGTTCTTAGGAAGGCTGTCTTCCTGGTTTGTAGATGGCCATCTTCTTTTTTGATATTCTCACATGGTGAAGAAAAAGAGAGCTAACTCTTTCCATCTTCTTATAAGGACACTAATCCCATCATGAAAGCCCCACCTTCTTGACCTCATTATCTCCCACAGGCCCCACCTCTAAATACCATCACATTGGGTCTCAACATAAATTTTGGAGGGACACAAACATTCTGTCCAAAAGGCAGAATCATGTCATGGGGCTGTCATAATCTTGGGGATAGTGTATTTGTTTTGAATACAAAACAAATAAGGCTGAAGCCAACAATAAGGATTAAGCCATAATTGCAGGGAACTCTAAAGAGAAGATGCAGGTGCCCAAAACCCATTAGGTAGAAAGCTGCAGTCAGCAAAGCTAACTCTAGATTGTACCTGCCGATATAGACAAGATTTCTAAAACTGAAGCTCCAGATTGAAGAGGGTGGAGCTGAACATGTTTAGATTGAAGGTCTTTGTTACCTGCAGCTGGACAGAGTTTTAAATACCAGAAGTAGACTTTCCCAGTTTTGCAAATCTATAATAATAAAAGCATAATATGCTAATTAGACCAGAAGTCCTTCCAGATGACCTTCTGGATGAAGCCAGAGCTGCAAGAGAAGCCCAGGTCCCGGGTGCCTGCTGGTGGCCAGAGGGAAGCCAGGGTCCTGGGTGCTGGAGGGAAGCCAGTGCCGACAGCCTGGGGAAGGAAGGCCTACTCTTGCATGAATTTCATGTATCGAGCCTTTCCATATGTGTTTCCATATGTATCATTTTATTTGATGCTCCCAAAGTCTACAGGCCTTTGAAATAGGAAAACTAGGTATAATTTTCCTCATTTATTTATTTATTTATTTTAAATATGTTTTTATTGATTTCAGAGAGCAAGGGAGAGGGAGAGAGACATGTAAATATCAATAATGAGAAAATCATTGATCGAATGCCTCCTGCAAGCCCTCTGTTGCGGGTGGAGCACACAACCCAGGCATGTGCCCTGACCAGGAATCAAACCTTGACCTCCTGGTTCATAGGTCGAAGCTCAAACACTGAGCAACACTGACCAGGATAATTTTCCTTATTTTAGAGGGAAGACATGACATGCCAGGTCCTGAGATCAGTAAAAGAACTATCCTATGTCCAGCTCAATGTTCTTGTCTATGAAATGTGGAGAATCATGGGGCTTTTTATAATGGGATGACACAGAGGAAAGATAAATTGTGATCACAATGAAAATAAAGGTTTTGATTTGGTCAAATGACTAAAAGATTCTTTTTTTTTTTAAAGAAATATTTTATTGATTTTAGAAAGAGGAAAGGAGAAATGGATACATCGATGTGAGAGAAATATTGATCAGCTGCCTCATGCATACACACTACTGGGGATGCAGCCCGAAACCCAGGCATGTACCCTGACCAGAAATTGAACTGGCAAACCTCTTGGTGCATGGGTTGACACTCAACCACTGAGCCACACAGGCTGGACCTAAAATTTCTAGTTAGAGAAATACGTTGTAAAACCATGTTATGGATGTTATCCTATTAGTTTACTAGGGCTGCCATAACAAAATGCCATGGACTAGGTGGCTTACACAACAGACATTTATTTTCTCACAGTTCTGGAGACTACAAGTCTGAGATCAAGGTATTGGCAGGATTGGTTTTTTCTAAGGTGCGCCTCGTTGGCTTATAGATGACAGTTTCTACCTTTGTCTTTACATAGCCTTTCTCTGAGCAAAGTTTTTTTTCTTATGAGGACAAAAATCATAATGAATTAGGACCCACCCTAATGACCTCATTTTAACTTAATTACCTCTTTAATGACCCTATTTCCAAATACAGGCACATTCTGAAGTATTGGGGGTTAGGACATCAATATGAAATTTGGGGGGAGACACAATTCAACCCATAACAGACACTTTTAAAATCATAGTATTGGTGATAAGCATTGACATAATGGGAAATAGGAAGCCATTGAACGTTTTTGAAATAAGTGGCATAATGAAAGTGATGTTTAAGAAAGATTAGTTTGGCAGTGGATTATAAAATGGATATGAGAAAGATTAAAAACAAGAAGACCAATGAGAAGGCTGTGGAAATAGTCTAGAATGGATATTATAAGAGTATAGTCATGTTTCCAAATATATGCAACTTTTTAAATTTTTTATTTAATTCATTGGGGTGACATTTGTTAATAAAATTGTATAGGTTTCAGATATACGGTTCTATAATACATCATTTGCATATTATATGCAACTTTTAAAGTATGATGAAACTCCTTTTTTTCCACTTTGAGAAGAAAAAGGAGTTAAATAGTAACAAAAGTATATTCTATATACTACATTAATGTTATGTAATATAATTATAATGTGCTACTGTTTTACTAATTTTTGCCCATTTGTCATACATTTATTTAGCAAGTGTGTGTTGGACAGTGGCTGTGCTCTGCACAAAAAGATAATTTTCCCCTAGAGGAGCCTGCTATTCTTTCTGCTCCCCAAGAGTGACATATTAAATTTTTTCAAACAATTTAAGCTTTTTATTGTCTTTGCCAAAAAGTCTTCTCCTCTAGGGCTTAAGCTCCATGAGCAATCATGAATTTACTCTCCCATAAACCACTGAAAAGTTTTCAAGCTCCTTTTCTATGGAGAAGCATGACATTTTCTTCATAAGGGTACAGTCCTACTATAAACATGCCAGAGAACACACTCCCATTCCCACAGCCTCCCCCAAGTGCCTTCAATCACCTTAATTCCCATCGACTTCAAAGGGAGCTCAGGAAAGATATGGTGAAGGAACCAGAAGTTGGCAGGAGTTGTACCCAACACATCCTCAAACCACAGTGTGTTAAAAACACAAACCTTTCATGAAGCTAAGTGCCAACAAATGATACTTAGCATTTTCAAAGAGCTTCCCAATGGCCTAATTAAATGTTATGAGGTCAATCAGTATTATTAGCCTCATTGTGTAGATAAGAAAATGGAGACACAGAAAGGTTAAGTGATGTGCCCAGGCATTCACAGTTCAACAGTGTTCATGGTAGTGTTTGAACTCAGAGGGCCTGACAACCAAGGAATGCTTTAACTCGTCTTCCAATTCCTCTAGAAGATATTCTAGCCCACTATAATTTATCAATCTCCATTTATCAACTGAATAGTTGTTAGATATTTGATTTAATTTCCAAAGGTGAGGGTGCAAAGTCCACATCAAGAATAACCAGAATTTCTCACCAAATAACTGCAAAACCAGTGAAGTATATTAGAGACCAATAAGATTCTGCTGAATGTGGACTTCGCTTAATAGATAACTCTAAAATTGTCAATAATTTATATATGTTCATTTTTTTATGTATATCTTAGTGATAAATGTAAGGTGATGACTTTTCCATTGTTACTAACTCAGTGAAAATCTTTAAAGTTCCCATGAACTCTCAAAAATTTTCTAGTACCCTATCACTGCAAAAGGTCATTCAGAATGATTTTAAATCAAAGTCTGACACATTTAAATGATGCAACTGAAGTTGTGTAGTCTTAGAAAAAAATGTTAAATAACTCCCACCACATTGATATTAAGTATTGGCTTAATATCCTCTTCATAGAGAGGTTGATATAATAAGGTATTATTTAGGCTATTTATTTACCTACTGTGATTAATAAATTCATTGAGAGTTTATACAAGAACCATTGTTGTGGATTATGTCTGTACATACTTAACTTTAAATCTCTGGTATATGCTTTTTCAAATAGGTTTTTTAAACTAACAGAGGTGTTTTTTGTTTTTGTTTTCATCTAACTTTGTTTCATCTCTGGTTAAGACAAAAATCCATGTTTATGTTTTCCCCATCCCAGCATTACATAATAAATTGTTTCACATTTTTAATAGTTTGCTTAATATTATTTTAATAAATATGAATAAAATCAATCTTTCAAAACTGTTTTAATAATAATAATAGTAAAATTAAGTTTTTAATTTGCCCACGTTCTTTTTTTTCTAGGAAATTTGATCTTGAAATGTGAAATATTATTTGTTAGATGTCTGCACTCTACCCCTCTTCAGTGTGTCATAGGCAGTCCTTTGATGTTGCTTAGAAGATATGTACAATATTAGTATAATTTAGTTAATATAATGGATAAACTTCTATTAACCCAGAAATCAGCTTTCCTTTTCTAAAGCAAATTCTTCCCATCAGTTTTTCTTTCTAGATCTTGAGGACTTTCTCTTTGATAGTCTCTCCAAGTTATCATTAATATAGATATGGAAGTGGTATGGAGTAGTAATTAAATTCTGGAGTTCACTCTGCTTAGCTTTAAATTTTGAGTTAGCCAGTATCCAAGTATATAATCTTGGCCAAGCTGCATAACCTCTCTAAGGCTCAATTTCATTCTTCATAGGCTTGTATGAATTAAAGGAAATAAAATAGATAAAGCACTAAGTGTAGTACCTGAAATGAAACAAGTATTCCATAAAGGTCAGTGGTAGAATGAAAACAGTGGCACTTGCAGTTTGGTCAATTTACCCTTAGTGATTTATTTTCAAATATCCACTCACTGAGCATTCTTGAGTGTCTACTCTGTCTATGAACTAGATAATTCCAAATAAAATTCTAGTTAGTGTAGTGGATGAGAAAAAAAAGGAAGATTTTGTTTTTATTTGAGACATTAAAAGTCTAATGGACCACACAAAAACCTGCACACAAATGTTTATGACAGCTTTATTTATAATAGGCAAAAACATAAAAGAAATTAAGGTGTCCTTCAGTAGGTGAATGGGTAAATGAACTATCCAGACAGTGGAATCTTATTCAGTGCTAAAAATAAATGAGTTATCAAGCCATGAAAAGACATGGAGGAACCTTAAATTCATATTACTAATGAAAGAAGCCAATATGAGGAGGCTACATACTATGTGATTCCAAAAATAATGACATTCCAGTCTTAGCCAGTGGTGACCAATCAATGTGTTTTTCTTACATCATTGTTTCTCTCTCTGTCCCCCTCCTCCTTCCCTTCCACTCTTTCTAAAAATCAATGGAAACATTTCCACAGGTAAGGAGTTAAAAAAATAAAAAAGAAATAACAACAAAAATAATGACATTCTGGAAAAGGCAAAACGATCAGTGGTTGCCAGGGGATGGCAATGGGGGAAGAAATAAATAAGTGGAGCACATATTTTTAGGGCAGTGAAAATACTCTGTATGGAACTATAATAATGGATATATGTCATTATACATTTGTTGAAACCCATAGAATGTACACATCAAAATTGAGCTCTGATGTACACTATGGATACAATGCTAGGAGAGTAATATTCTCAGCGGAGGGTATTGTGATTAACAATTGGGATGTTAGTGAACAAATGTGTTTTGTTTTGTTTTTAGGATCTGTTTTATAAAAAGATACTGAATTCATTATCCCTTACTCCTTTGAACTCTGAGAATGTCAGATGGCCTTGGCTCCACCCATTATTTATCCACATAACAGTTCTGCTTAGAACTCACTTTCTGGCAAGGTTGTAGTAGAAGCACTTATTTTGGAAAGGCAACAGTGATGGAGATGCTGGTGTCCAGAACCCAGCATCAGCAGGGGGATTGTGGGTTTGCTACCCATCCTGGTAGAGGTAATGGTGCAGGTCTCCATTTGAGCAGCCTCCAACTGTCTTCAGAGCATCTAAACTTGACTCTGGCTTTCCCAGAGCATGGATTAACTATGTAATGTCAACTAATGAAGTGTTTGACTATTTAAACCCAGGGGTGGTCCCAGCTGGTAAAAACCCCTGGAGATGTGAAAATAAAATTAGATAATTTAATTTAATGAAATCACAACCATGGGGATAAGGCCTGGGCCATCAACAGTGGCTGTCCATCATCAGCTTGGTTTCAGCCGTAACCCTGGACATTTCCATTCTTATCACTCCTTTCCTCTTGGCTTGCTGCTGACTCACTAAAGGTCATGGGCCTGCTGGTTGAGATGCTGTGTTAGTCAATAGGAGATGAGTAGCTCATGTGACGGAGGGCTGGTCAAGGTACTTGCTCTGGCTTGTTTGTCCTCCTGCTGTTTCATATTCTTCAGTGTCTCAGGGTGAGGTTGGCTCAGAGTAGCTTTTGAAGCAACAAAGGACTATTTCACTGAATAGTCAGTCTCCTTGCCTATTTTGTGTTTTGCCTATTTTGCTACTACCCAACTCAATAACTCACTGGAAAGGAATGCTGCATACTAACAGTTTTCTCACATAAAATACCCGTTGGATCTGAGGTCTTGCACACCAGCATCTCTGGAAACATAAGGGAAAATATATTGCTCTGGCTGAAGCAGACTGTTTATGTCTCACCAAGGCTTCATCTGTAAGCAGATTTTCATAGCAGTCTCCAATGTATTTAAGAAAAACAACGTCGCCAGAAAATACTCTATTCTTTTAAAGAGACTTGAAGCCTGAGAAAACCTTAGAATAAAACAATAATTCAGTTATATTTATAATGTTAAACACCATCCAGCAGAGCATTTCAAAAATTATATGCTAGGGAAGATAAGACTCTACCCCATAATTTCAAGAACAACTGTATGTCACCCTGCCAGATAAATATTTACAGCACATTCAAATTTAGCTGAACTTATATGACTTCAGTCAGTGAAACCAGTTCCAGACCCCAAGGTCAAAAATGCTGTTATCAGGTCTCCCGAGCCTGCTGCCACGTTGTGTCGGAAACCAAACGCCACACACTCTAGGCTTCCTCAAGTTCTAAAAAGCTGATATGCCAATAGTCCTCTCCCTCTTTCCTGTCCATGGAAAACACCTCTTCACTCTTTTTTCCCCTAGCAATCAAAGCTTCCTTCTTTAAACAGGTGAAGGAGCTGGTCACCTCTCTGAAGCAACCACATCTTTCTGTTCTGGAATATAATTTGCAAAATGTTTAGGCTGGAATTTCAAGGGTATGAACTGAGGTGATGATGGGGGCGGATGTAAAGACATCCCATAGTAGCAGGCTCCCAGCCAAATTTACAGTGTCAAGTTATCTGCTGAAAAAAATTTTACAAGAGCCATGGACATGCCCAGAGTGGGAGACTGCCAATTAGAAAGAGTGTGAATGAGACTTATGGGGCTGGCCAGGGTGACAGGGCCACAGTCATCATTTGGCAGGAGGCAATTAAAGATAGGTGTCTGACAGCGTGGCCAGGGTTCTCAGGAGCTTATGTACAGTTCTTGGAACTGCACTCTCTGTTGTAAATTATTGTACTGAGATTAAGAGTGCTTACTGCTCACTTCAGTGACTAAATTATGTGTAACAAGCACTTTTATTTCCTTAAGTAACCAGCACTAGCATACTTTAGTCAATGGGTTAGAAACATATGGGATAGAGAAGTGAGAGAAAAAAGCACCACATTTCCAGGTTGTTTACCTGCGTAACAGGAGGAAAACTGATAATAATTCAGAGAAAAATCCAAAATAAGAATCAAAATCAACACTATACTTAACTTTGATAACATTATTGACATCATAAATTAAATGATATTAATTGAAGGATTTGGAAAGTATCATAGAATCTTTCCAAATCATTTTAACCAGATTAGACTTTTCTAAAAAAAAAATGGTGAGATTGGTAGAAGAGGGTGAGAAACATTACAAATTAAAATAAGGGAAGTCAGACTATCTTAAGCAATGTTCTTTGTGTATAATTATGAAATGGATACATAATGTTTAATTAGTTGCCCCCAAAGGATGAATCCGCAAGGTGTAGTTCAGCCACATGTAATAGCTAAGTTGCTGTCACAAGTTTAAGATAAAACTATAAAAATAAATGCTGTTTTCAGGATTCTGAGTATAGGCATCAAGAAAACACTAGGATAAGGAGAGGAACACTTATAAACCACAAATCATCGACAAAGTACAGGCTTAAAATAAAATAAATTCCAAGATTGTTAGCTAATAGTTTCGTGCCTACTATGTGCCATGTATATTCTAAGTATTCTCTATTAATGCATTTATTCCTCTAAGCCAGCCTTGTGAGATGGATACTATTATTATCCCCATTTTACAGATGAGGAAATGCAGGCAACAGAAGTTAGATAATTGGCCCAAGTTATACATCCATCTTAAGTGTCTGAAGCAGGATTCAAATCAGGTAGCCTGGCTCCAAAGCTTGTGCAAAAGATATCTCCAGCTATAACATCACAAGACCAACATTATGGTTAGTTATACACACATGCAGAAGTTTGGATTTTCTTTGGTTGAGATGAATCAGAGGGATAGAAGAGGAAACTGAAGGGATATGGGGATACCTTTGAGCACCTTCTCTTCCATATTCCATAAGAATTGAATTCAGAAGCCAACTCCAATGAGGCTACATTTATGTCAAAATATTTTCTAACATTGGAAAAGATATAGGTTCTGTTATTTATTACTATTCAAATTATTTTAATAACTTAGACTTTAAGATGTATTCACTATTGTATTCACTGCCGCAATAGCACCTTAAAGTGGTAAGTTACAGTTTTTTGTTGTCAGTTTCCAGAAAGATAGCTGATAAAATAGGCCTGTCCTTATCTCAGGGGGGTGCTCCACAGACAAGAAGTGACTGGAAGGTCTTACTTCTGGGTGGCCTAAGCAATCCAGAGTGGTGTTAACAAAATGATAGCAGCTTCTCTAATAAAACAAAGATAATCGTTGTTCCTGAATCATTAGATGTATTTTTAAACACAAGGAGAATATCTTGAAGCTCATCCTTAGCATTTAGGCAACTGATTAGTTTTACTAAGGCATTTGCTTCTGGGATATCTTTCCAGCTTAACACTACTTGAGAGAGTTTCCAAAAGCAAAGTTTCTATTGCTCTCTGCATGCTTTTTCCCCCTTTCTCCTTAGGATCCCCAGTGATACTTGGCAACATTATAGACACAGCTGCAATTCTGTTAATTTTCAGTGATGTCTAATGCTCTGATTAGAATCTGTGGCCCTTGTTACACAAGCTGAAAATGATAGTTAACTCAAGAGTTAAGCAGCTCACTGAGAAGAAGATAACTTGCTGGACATGAGAAAATATAGGTGTTCTCTCTCTTGTATGTGTTCTCATACCTTAGGCATTTCTATTCTTTTAATCACTCAAATTTTCACCCAATTCCCTGTATCTCCACTTTAAAAAAAATGGAAATCAATCACTATTCTCCTTTTCTTGACAATTATGGAAAGTCTTTCATTGCAGGGTGGTCTCAATGTGTGTATGCCTGCTTTTCCTCCAAACTACTGGAAGACTATCTAAGCTTCTCCTTTTTGTCTCAGATAGACTGATGCCAGTAAGCTGCTCTGAACTTTAAAAGGAGATTGAAAACAAAGTATACATCATTAAAGAAGGAGAATCTACTGCTTCCTTATCCCTCTGGATCCTAGGCTATTCCAAATGTCAGGACACATCAGAAATGTAAAGTTCAGGGATGATGTATTAGTTCCGATTCTGTACTTAGGAAAACTGGCAGCCCTGAGGTTGGGAGAGCTACACACAATCTGCTTTGGCAGAAATTATTTTTCTCTCTCTCTTTTTCTCCACTTGGGAGAGGGGGAAGTTGGGACAACTATGGGAATTTGGCTTTCTCCCTTGCTATAGAGGAAAAGAGAAGTAAATAACCAATGATGACTAGCTTTGGCTTTAAATGTTCAGCAATTATTAAATGCACTCAGGCTTTCAGTAAATTAAAAGAGTTGATGACCCACAGGGCTATGCAAACCATTTATGGTGCTGAAATACTTGAGACTGAAGCTTGATTTTTGTACTAAGGTTTATGCCTTGTGATTGAGAGCACGTGTCAGAGTAGATACAGGATTCGGAACTTGTACTTACTGGAGATTGTTTCTGACTTACGGAAATGCTAGTCCTTATAAAAACACTGATTAAATACTACACTCAATAAGGAGCAAGATAAACAGATTCTTCTCTGAAGACAGCAGGCAGAACTTAGCCTATGGAAACTCTTGTCTGCCCCTGGTGTTTTCTAGCACCACCTTTCCCTGGGCTCAGAAATTCCCCAGCCCAAGCAGCCCATGAGCTGATTAAGCACGGTGTGTCCCCAAAAGACCCAGTAGAAATGCAAGTGATGCTATTATTAGGAGGTTTCAGAGAAACTTCATTTAGTGAGCTATCTTGACTTGAAAATGGTTCTCTTTTGTTTTTCATCTGATGGTTTACACCTGTTTACCTAGAGCAAAACAGGAACCCTGAGTGAAACTATTACCCCCTATATACCACAAAATAGCAGATTTTTCAACATGTATGCCTGAAGACTTAGAGCAAGTAATTGGCACCAGTTATTTCTTTGCTTGATCTCCAGCATTTGGTTCATTGATTGTCTTTATTTACTTTCTTCCGATGAAAATGAGGAGCCTATACATTGGAATCCTGTAAAATCTGAGTAACTTATTTTCAGCAAGTTGGGGTTGGCTGGTAAGAGAGGACAGAGGCTGCTAGCCACTTCTCTATGCAGTGGAGCTGGACCTGACTCTCCCAGAACCTTGGGTGGGCCCCTCCTATATGTAAGGTGAGAGTTCTAGTTTGATTTTTCAGGACCCTTTGGGTATATTTCCCCAAGATCCTAGGGATAGGTGGGAAACTTTTTCTAAGGACCCAGGAGCACTATGGTGATTTTGGAACAAGAACCAGGGACACATCTTCCATAGCCCATGCTGACATCAAACCAGCCAGCTTTGTAGGACAACAGAGAGTAAGAGCAGGACCTGAGCAACTTGTTACTTCAACTGTGGAGTTTGTAGATCTTCTCCCTCAGGCTCTGCCTTAACTTGATTCAGTATCCACATTCCAGTCTCTGTGTGGATCTCAGGTGGGATCCTTGAAACAGAAAACTTTGGAGGTAACAACCAGGGCAGATGTTCACATTTAGGCCACCCAGCAAGCAACACTCTATAGAAGCTGGGGAAATACCTCAGTGTGAGTCTACTACCCCAGCCAGTACTTCTCAGCTTTACTGTGTATACAGATACCCAGGGATCTGTTAAAATGCAGATTATGGTTCAGTAGGTCTGGGGTGGGGCCAGAGGTCTTGCATCTCTAACAAGTTTTCAGATGATGTCAAACTTGCTGGCCTATGGACCACACATTCATTAAATAGCAAGGCACTATGCTGCTATATGCTACAAGTGTGTCTTCATAATAATTATTACAATAATTATAGTAATAATAAACTTTTATAGGACATTTAACATGCACTAAGCACTACTTGAATTTCACTATAGGCTTACCTCATTTCAGCCTTGTAACAATCATAGCAGTGGATACAATGATCCCCCATTTACCCATGAAGAAACTGAGACACAGAAATGTTAAGTGACCTAACCAAGGTATGAATATTTTATGCAGATTCCATGCAGAAATCGTTTTTTATCTTGACCAAATTATTGGAGCAGTCTCTGTTGTTTCTTTCTAAACTCCAAGGACCTGTTCAGTATCTCAATGCGGAACACTACGTAAGAGTTATGTCTGGCCAAATAGCATCAGAACTTTCCCACATGGAATCAGTTTAGTAACTGTACTTTAGAATTCTCAGAATCTAAATAAGTCAAGCTCAACAATATATTGGAAAATCTACATGCTAAACTAACAAGCTCACTTCTCTGAATATTCTACTCTGTTGCACCTAAGTATTATTCTTTCTTTTTCAACCAGAATACTCTCTCATCATAAATTAAATACACAATGGTTTGTTTTCAATAGTTGGTCTAAGTCCAGCCTATTTTATCTTGTCAGCACCTTACAAATGTTACAGTGAGCAAAGGACTAGAAAATACTCATGAAGTGTTCCTTCTATGTCATAAGCTGCATGAGGTAGCAGTTCAAGCTGGTTAGGACCTAACTCAATTTAATGAATTCTTCCCACTCTTAAAACTGCCACAAATGCCTCATGGAGAAAACTCCACATATAACTCTCACTTACTTAATTCTCTCAGCTGGATGAGTACTTTTATACAATCGCCATCTAATGCTGGTTTGGGTTTCTTTATTATTAAGGGTATCGATTATTTATTCTTAAAAGTTTTATTGTTAGGATAAATTGTTGAAGAACTCTTGAGTTAGAATACAAATTAGCAGTACATATTTTACATGACAATAATATAGTAACTTTTAGGGATATAGGTTTTTTTTATGGTTCCCTATGATTCAAGTAAGTTGTATATTTTTCTCTTCTAATAATCAGTGGCTAACAGCAGCTGATTGTACCTAGGAAAGAAACTGCTATACTCTTTTCCAGAATGGGTATACCATTTTATATTCTCATAGCAATGCATGATAACCTAAATTCTCTACATCCTTATCTGTATTTGGTGTTATCACCTTTAAACTTTTTTAGCCATTCTGATAAGTATTTTGATATACATTGTAGATACCATTTGCAATTCTCTAATGGCTAAGATTTTGAATATCTTTTCATGCATTATTTTATTTATATAGACAAATTCCTAAAAATGCCCCTTTATAAGTAATTTAAATCATGGCCAGTGCCTTTCAGGTTCACAATTATTTTTCATTGTCTTCAAGAAATGTTATTAGAGATGATCAATGAATTCTGACCTGTTACATTATTGGTAAAATAGCCTTTGAGCTGCTTGCCAATATCTGTGTATAAGAAACAGCATGTAACTATGGGAAATTCTAAGTTCCAAACAACCATCTTGCAAATAAATACTTGGGAAGGAAAATCCAAATTTTATTTATTTATTATTATTATTGTTTATTTATTTGCTATCCCCTAATCATTCCTCAAAAAAATTTCAAGCAGTTTAATTTGTTCATGTTAGGATTGTTTATACAATATGGATTCTTTGCTCAGTTCTAAGGAGTTGTATTTATCTATTCATTCATTCAGTGAGTATATAGTAACTACCATCTAATGTGTTGAGCTCAATGCTAGGACTCAGAGATAAAAAGCCAAGTAAGATAAACAGAATTTTTGCCCTTAGAGTTTACAGTCAGCAAAGGTTTTAAATAGACAAAGGTAATCATTTCATATTATGTTCCTTAAATGGTATTTGCCTTCTCAGTTTCAAGTTTAATTGTAGGCTATTATTTATGTTAAGTTTGTGACTAGTTGAAAAATCACATTGAGTTCTCATAGATTTCTTTTTTTAAAAAATACATATTTTATTGATTTTTTACAGAGAGGAAGAGAGAGGGGTAGAGAGTCAGAAACATCTATGAGAGAGAAACATCGATCAGCTGCCTCCTGCACACCTCCCTTTGGAGACGTGCCCACAACCAAGGTACACACCCCTGACCAGAATCGAACCTGGGACTCTTCAGTCCGCAGGCTGATGCTCTATCCACTGAGCCAAACCAGTCAGGGCAAGTTCTCATAGATTTCATGACACTTTTCCAGTTTCCTTTCTTCCTCTTCCCTTTTGCAGACGACCATGCAGATTCTCCCTTCCCTCCCCTTTTGGCCAGCTACCAGAGCACAATAAACAAGAGAGGGCTCTTTCCCTGACCCCTGCAAAGCTCATCACATAAGACTTTATCAAAGACTAGACCTCCAAAAACTTTTGAAATTAACAAATTACTCCTGAAATATAAAAGTTTTAAAAATAGAAATATCCAGTTTGTTTTATAAATTGAGCCAGTGGTAAAAGCACTTTTCATCATAACAAACATTTTTTCTGTATTGTACAATGTGAAGCAAGCTATAGAATAGATTTAGTTTTCTTTTGTTCTATTTAGTAGACTTTTGTTGTATATGTGTTCATATTATACTATGCATATTTTTAAGGTGCTGGAGAGGAAAAAACCAGTCACACACTAGCCCTTTCCTCCAAGAGCTCACCCTCTTGTGGGAAACAGAAATGAAGACAGAGAATTTGAGTAAAATATCCTGAGTGTTTCTGAGTTGTCATGGGGACAAAAATAAAAAGAAGAAAATAACTGTAGCTGCTGACAGAGTGAGAGATTGGTAAGAAGGCACTTCCATTATGTCAATTTGTAAGCTATAAATATTTATAATATGGGTCAAACTTAAAGTATAGTTATTTTTCTAATGTTCCCTTTCACAGGTACTTCTGATGTTTTTGGTTGTACATGTATTTTATGTGTTTTGTTTTGTTTTATTTTGTTTTGTGGTTGTTTTTTAGTAAGTTCCCTTTGGTTTACCTCTTTCTTGAATTCCATATTCTACTCTTATTTACTAAGTTATTTTCTAAAATTGTACATATCAGTTATTATACCTCATAAGAGACATTTAAGACATACATTTACATACAGGCATTCCGCACTATCTCAAACTTTTATCATTAAACTCATTTAGCCAGTTTAAATACGATGGCAATGTGATTTTGTTTTGTTTTATCATTCCTTGGTGTGGACCTTGTCAAAAGTCTTGTAAAAGTCTGAATAAATTTGGTACACTGACTTCTCTAGTCCAAATGCATTCTTACCCCCTCAAAGAACCTTGGTTGGTTGGAAAATATTAGCAAGGCTTATATTTCACTGAATAGTATATTCTGTCACTGGCTTGTCTCCTTTCTATTCTTAGATTGGAAGAAAAAAAGAGTCCCAAGGTTTTTCTTGGTTTGTTTGTATCTTTCTTAATGGTGCACTATTTTAATGAAATAAAATCAAAAGCATAAGTATTTTTAACATCTCAATTTCTTACAGGGAAGCATGTAATAGAATTTTGATAATGATCTCAAGTTACTAGCTTCCTTCCAAAATGTATTAATCCAACTATACAAAAATGCCAAATCTCAGAGCACAATTAAGCACATGTGTGCAAACTTTTGCATTTGCGAATCCACCTGCAGATTATCTAAAGGCATGCTTAGGTATTTAATTTAAAATAATATTAAACTCCAACTTTTAATCCAAAATCACAAGCATGGGTAAGTTATTTGAGCTATATAATTTT
Organism: Myotis yumanensis; assembly: GCF_028538775.1. NCBI lineage: Eukaryota > Metazoa > Chordata > Mammalia > Chiroptera > Vespertilionidae > Myotis > Myotis yumanensis. The sequence goes on along the minus strand of NW_027223766.1, from coordinate 37,350,360 downwards.
AAATTTTAAAATAAAATTAATTCAGAAATGAAATTATTTTATCATGCACATGTCAATGACAGCTCTTTTTTCATATACAATTAACTAAGAACTACATGCATAAAGAGATTCCTTTTTATTTTTTAAAAAATCACATTTTGTTTATGAGTGATTATTTTTGTTGTAAATTTTTAATGCTGCATTTTTATTATAGTAGTAAAAGGGCATGCCTTGGTGGTTGTTGTTTTCTTTAGCTATGTGTTTATTATTACTCGCGAAGAGTTTTATGTCTGCTCATTGGCTGTGTTCTGCCTTCTGAACATAAGCAAATTTATGAAAATATTACATGTTCAATCCCTTTTGTATTTCCTTTAATGAAACATTCTTTTCTATCTCTTTTCTTCAATGTTTATCAGATGTCATATCCCATTATGTAAAAGAGAGAAATATTTGGCTTATTTTCATAGAATTGTTTGACACTTAAAGGATTAAAGAAAATTTGATTTATGATCTGTAACATGAACCCAAAGAACAGAAATGAACAATAATCTGAGATCTAAATTCAACTACTGATATAAGAATTCAGTTAATTTCCTTTGGTGATTAGAAACTTCTCTTCATCTAAAACTATTCTTATTTGTGTGATTTACAGATTATGACATTAGTATTTAAAAGGTAAATAATATGTGATCTTTTTGGACAAATATGTTTCAAATGCCTATTATGTCCCAGTTGCATAGTGATTTAATTATTGGCTTCATGGTTTGCTTATGACAAAGAGTAGTATTTCCAATATAAAGAAAGTAATAGATTTCCAAAGATTTTAAAATTCATATTTTAAAGAAAAAAACAGATGGATGAAATACATTGAACATTTTCTTTAAAATAAATATAGAAATGTCTCATGCCAATAAAAAACACATTCAATAAATAAATATTTATTAATTACCTATTCTGTGTCTGGCACTGTGAAATACAGACAAACATGGATCTGTCCCTTGAAACCTTAGAGACTAGCTGGAGGTAAAATAAAGAGAATCATTAAAAGATTGTAAGGAGATATTTGGCCTTAATTAACTTATTTTCATTTATTGCCTTGGCAAAAAATTATGCCTACTCACAGCATCTTTAATCTCACATTCAAACACACAATAGAGAAAAAGCAGCTATTGGAAGGTACAAGTGTTCTTATAACTTACAATGCTAGGATATAGTGGTGATTATATTTGTAAATGCTATTTTTTATTTCTTTTTATCTTTTATTCATATAAAGCTCTTGCTTGTATTTATTTTTTTCAGGCATTTTTTTCTTTCTAGAAGATTTCTTTTCTCATTGTCTAAATCTCCATATTCAGACTTCTGATAACCCTGCCTCACAGTAACTTTTTTCTTTGCATGTAAAATCAACAAAACATCAAAACTATAAAATCTTCTTTGAAATAAAATATTCTTTGAGCCACTAATACCATTTCTAGACTATAGAATCCCCACACATACATTGTTTAATACAAATGAGCACAGCACACTTTCTTATAATTATGTCCTGCTGTTTTAACAATAATAACTTGTAAAGAGTGTAAAAATGTTTGACTAGATGAAACAGTACAAAGTCTATAACATTAATATCTTAGTTCCTTTCACTATGGCCCTTCATTTCAATACTTAGCAAAGATTCCTTTAAGTCTTCTCAATGAACCACAATCATTTCTGGTGCATATGCAGAACATAGCAAACTTTCCTGAATTAATAAAATTAAGGCTGTCAGATTTAGGCCAGTAGGGTATTAAATTCAAACTAGACCAAATACTGGCTGAACATAGTTGCAGCTTGTATAGATCAGATTTGGAATAAATTCAGTTTGTGATGTAATGTAAATTGTCAAAGTGATACTGCTTCAAATTTCATGTGGTTTATTTTAAAAGTGATATATATCATACAGAAAAATAAAGTTTAACTTAATGTGAAAATAACTACTTAGCAGAACAATAGAATGAGAGTGTAAGTTGAGAGAGCATTCATTAACAACTGGCATATGGTTCTGCATAATAATCCAGACTCTATTGTTTCCATTTGGATGGAACAGAAAAAAAGAGAAGGCTCAGTAAAATACTACCTTTGCCTTTCTTTAATGTGAGAATTAAAGGACTTTTTTTTTAATTTTAGGAATAGGCACATTTTACTCTTTTAAGTAAGTTTAAAATTTCCATTGCATTTTTTTAAATGGGAAAAGAAACACCTTGACATACTGCCACAATAGTGAATGTGTCAAAATAAGCTCAATTAACATTGTTAAAATATATATGCCTTTTTGTGACAAATTCAATATTGGAGTGGGAAACATCAAATCCAGTTCATAGCCACCATTTCAGTGAATTAAGATTCTTGTCAAAGTACTCTTTTGCTAAAACCAGAAAACAAAATTCCAGGTGTTATATAGGATTAATTTAAGATAAACATTATAAAGGGACAACTGAATGTGTAACAAATTTTTGGTCCTAAACCTTTAAAGTAAAAAATATAGAGAAAATACAGACTTAAATTCAACACAAATAACTATTTTTTCTTATTGCATCAGAAAGCTAACTATTCACATTTTTACCCTTTTTAACACACAATTTCCAAGTAAATTTATTTTCATAATTCCCTAACATTTCTTTAAGCATTTTTATCAGACAATAAAATCACTAATTTTGAGGCCTAATTAAAATAATAACAATGTTTATGTAGTCAAATATATTCCACTCTTTCAAATTACCATACTATTAGTTCATTCATTCATTTAACAAATAATTTCGGCATGCCTATTAACTTCTGGGGACAGTGGTTCTCAAATAGGCATTTTGATTATCCACATAGAGTTTGCAGTATAATGGGAAAAATAAAGATTTCACAATTAAACACAAATGAAGGTAAAAATTGGATGTGCCAGAACAACATCAAAATGCTTAAATATATTCTCTTATTGAATTCTCATAATACCCATGAGGTCATTGCTACATTTAGCTCCATCTTACTCATAAAAATCTGAGACACAAAGAAGTGAAGTAATAGCCCAAGGTCATATAGTCTAAAAGTGGCAGAGCTGGGATTTGAACCCATGCACTCTGGCTGCAGGGCTTGTTTTCTTTACTACTACTATAATGCATACACTTTCAAATATAACATTGTAACTTGTGATGAATGATATAAAGAAAAATACCATCTACAAAGAATTTATACACAGCCAAATTTAGCTTGAGACAGTCAAGGGATGCCTCTCAAGAGCATTGATTCTGAAGCTGAGGTTGGAAGGACAACTGAAGATAGGAAAAGACAGTGAGGGGGAGGTGTGGGGTAGTGTTTCAACAGAATAAATAACATATCCCAAAGTCCTGGTATTAAAAAAAAAAAAATACAGGTTACTTGCTTGAATTTTTCACCCCAATCTTTGTTTTACAAGAGCCAAGATGTATTTTTATATTTTACATTTCATTCAAAAATGTGAATTCAATTTTTTTAAACTGAGGGGAAAAAAGCTGAAAAATATATAAAAAGAACAGCCCCAAAATGCTTAAAAACACATTAGGTTGCAAAATTGCTTTGCAAGGTACTACAATTTCTAATACATGAAAAACTAGTGGCAAAAAAAGGTCATTTTCAAATGCATTTCCACCAAAAAGTCACCTTGAACTAAATATTATCCCACCAAATTGTACATTTTCAATTCCATCTTGGCAGTTGGGTAAAGCAGTCAGGCAGAGGGATCGTGCAGGTAAAAGATAAAGGGGTAAAACAGCATGGCTTGTTCTCAGAACTACAAAGAACTTGTAAAGATTTGGCTGAGATGTTATGGTGAGGTGTGGGGAGGAGAAGCTCTCAAGAAAAAAGATAAGGTTGGACAGGGAAGTAGGAACCAGATTGCAGAAGAAATTTTAAGTCATACTAACAGTTTTATCCTTTAGGTAATGGAAAACTATCAAAAAGTCTCAAGTAGAAATTTGCACTTTAGGAAGATCTTATAAGAGAACTAGAAGCTGAGAGAGACATGAAAACCAGAAAAAATAAAACAAGACTGTCCAATATGCTAGCATTTAAAATTCTCTGCGAAGCCCTGGCCAGTGTGGTTCAGTTGGTTGAGTGTTGTCCCATGCACCGAAAGGTCACTGGTTTGATTCCTAGTCAGAGCACATGCCCAGGTTGCTGGTTTTGATCCCTAGTAGGGGTACATACGGGAGGCAACTGATCAATGTTTCTCTCTTGCTCTCTCCTTTTCTCTCTCTAAAATCAATAAAAACATGGTATTTAAAATAAGATTTTCTGTTAATTGATAAAACAGTAAATTCATAATGTTACTAATGGCAAAATGAAGTATTAGGAGAGGAAAATAAATCATGTGATTGTAGCCGTAATATCAAGTATATTTTATTTATTGTAATTTTTTGCAAGGTAATCAACATAGACCCTTTATGGTGACATCAAAGAACTTGATGAGCTAATATATGTAAAAGCACTCAGCACATGCCTGAAATATAATAGATGCTCAATAAATGTTAAATCATTTCATTTGATAAAGTTCCATTACCAATCATCTCCCAAACTATAGTAGTATTTACACATTTACACTATAGTAGTTTTACCATCATTACAAGATGTCAAGCAATAAGTTCAAGGGTAAAACATTTTACTTTTATTTGTAATTTGAAATTTACAAGTGTTCATGGCACTGCTTATGTGTTTAGTGATAATGAGGCAAGAGTCACCATTTAAAGCCATTTCTTAACCACATGATTAAGTTCAGGTCAAGAGAATGTGAGAGAAAGCGATGTGTGCAACTTCTAAGCTATATCCTTAAATGGAAGAGGTATGACCTTTCTCCTGCTTTCTCCATTCAGCCTCCAGGAATGCAGATGTAATTGATGGGGCTCCATCTTGGACCATGCAGATGAGGGCAACAGCATCTATGCTATGGACTATAGAGCAATAAGACAGCAGGAGCGTGGGTCCAGTTCTGGACTAGTGAGCAGCCACACTAGTCCACCACTACTTATCTTCACACTATTAGGTAAGAGAAACATAAGCTTCTATTTTGCATAAGACATTGTTATTTGGGGTCCCTGTGACATGCCACTGAATGCAAATGCTCATTAACTCTGATGGAGCCCATGTCGGCAGTGTTCTTGTGGACTAGCTCATTCTCTTTCCAATCTCAAGATTTCCTTCCTCCTAATAAGATGGAAATCAGGGAGTAGTCGTTGCAAATCAGAAATCAGTTTATATCTTTAACTGGCCAAGATGACTGTTGGAAGTAATTCTAAGTGCATTGAAACATTTATCTTCAAAAATTATAATGTAATTTTAGCCAAATGGCTTTTTTTCTTCTCAGTGTGACTAAAGCAAAATATACATCTCATCTGATTCTTTTTATTTTGAAAAGAATGAGATCAAAAGGTATATGTATATCTGGATGCTTTTCTTTATTTTAAAATATATTTTATTGATTTCAGAGAGGAAGAGAGAGAGGCGGGGGGTGGGGGTGGGGTTGGCCTTCAGATGGAAGGGTCCTTGATTCGATTCTGGTCAAGGGCATGTGCCTCGGTTGCAGGCTCCTCCCCGGCCCCAACCCTGGTTGGGATGCATGTATGAGGCAACCATTCGATGTGTTTCTCTCATATCAATATATCTCTCTGTCTTTCTTTCTCTCTTCTACTCTTTTTAAAAATCAATGGGAAAATATCCTCAGGTGAGGATTAATAAAAAGAAAGAAGGGAAGGAGGGAGGAGGGAGGGAGGGAGGGAGGGAGAGAGGGAGGATAGATAGATCAATGATGAGAGAGATTCATTGATTGGCTGCCTCCTGCATGCCCCCTACTGGGGGTCAAGCCCGCAACCCGGGTATGTGCCCTGACCGGGAATTGAACCGTGACCTCCTGGTTCATAGGTCCATGCTCAACCATTGAGCCATGCCAGCCGGGCTCTTTCTTTATTTCACTCTTTCTTTCTTATTTTAAATTTATATATGACATAACTGTGTGAACTAAGTTGGCTAATGTCAGAACCAATTTTAAGGCAGGAAAAAAGTGTTAAACAAGACAGTTTACAAATGCCTAGGGGTTAGAATTCACATCTAATGTCACAGATCATGTAGGGTTGTCTTTACATATTCTGTGAATTCTACTCTAGCTTCTGCTCTAGGCCTTATATATATTAAACATTTTAGTAGAAACAAAATTAAATTGCTTGTGGACATTTCTAATCTTTGAACATTTTGCCTGTTATTTTGAAGGACCTGAATTTTTAAAAATTTAATAAAATAACTCTTAGTCATGTCTCTTTATTATAATACTAGAGGCTCAGTGCATGAAATTTGTGCATGGGTAGGGCCCCTAGGCCTGGCCAGTGATCAGGGCCGATCAGGGCCTTCTGGATGCTGGCCAGAGCTTTCCTTCCCAGCTGCCGGCTGCTGGCCAGGGCCTTCCTTTGTTCCACACCACCCCCTGGTGGTCAGTGCATGTCATAGTGAGCGATCGAACTCCCGGTCTCCCGGTCAAACTCCCAAGGGGACACTTTGCATATTAGCCTTTTAGATAGATAGATAGATGATAGATAGATAGATAGATAGATAGATAGATAGATAGATAGATAGGAGCAGCCTGTGCTCTGCAACTTACAAGCTGTGTGTCCTTAAGTAATTCACTTAACCTCTCTTAGCCTTGGTTTTTCCACCTATAAAGTGGGGACAGTGATTGTACTTGACTCAGGATTGTGACATGAAACACTGATAAAGCACTTAGCAGAATGCCTGGCACATTATAGGAGCTCAATAAATAATCAGCTGTTATTCAAATTATTATTATGACTGTTATTTGTCATAGACACAGTTCCTGTGCTCTAAAAATTGATCTTCCTTTAGGATGATGATATTCTTTGACTGATAGCGGTATACCATCCGCTCTAATTATTTATTACAAATGAATTTATGCTGCCTAATCTATATTTTGTAAAGTGGCTAAACAGAGTTGAGAATGAGCTTACAGCCATAAACTAAAATGAACTAATGGTGCAAAGTACACTGCTTAATCATCACTTTAATTTTAGCTATTTGAAATTCACACCAAATTCATGTGGGGCTTTTATATTAATAAAATGTAATTACTACTTTATTAACTTTGCATAATTCTAAAGGACCATGCAGGGAATATGTTAATTTCTTCTGGGTTTTTCACAATAAAGATATGGTAAATGTATGTGTGTGTGTGTGTGTGTGTGTGTATACACACACACAGACATACATAAGTGTGTGTGTACTAGTATATCATGTAGTAAAATAAAAGTTTCTAGTAAATACTATGACTTGGGAGGAGAAACAAGAATAATTACCTTTTTTATCACTAACAATTATGAGCCCAAAATAAAATTAAGAAATTACATAATGGTAAAATTTACTGGAACTGCACTTTTTAAAGGCATGTGCCAAATAAAAATGAGAAGATGCTGCCCTAACCAGTTTGGCTCAGTGGATAGAGCGTCGGCCTCCGGACTGAAGGGTCCCAGGTTCGATTCCGGTCAAGGGCATGTACCTTGGTTGCAGGCACTTCCTCAGTAGGGGGTGTACAGGAGGCAGCTGATCTATATTTCTCACTCATTGATGTTTCTAACTCTCTATTCCTCTCACTTCCTCTCTGTAAAAAATCAATAAAATATATATTTTTTTAAAAAATGAGAAGATGCTGTAAGGCAGAAATACACATTTGTGAAACAGACTTTGTCAAACAACACATTTAATAATTGTGCACTCTCTGGGGTCAAAGAAGATCTCAAATGTTATTCAAGGGTTAGAAATTATTTTCAACTAGATGATAATTCTCTCTTCACCTTCATTTTGTGCCTATAAAAATGTATACTATATAGTATTTACTCTGAATATTATCCATATCCATTCAACACTCTCCAATTCCCCAATCCTTATATGCTTCCCACGCCCTCCAAGGCAAACCAAGAAAAGACTAAATGTTCTTAATTGGGGGGGGGGGGGACCCAAACACCAAAAAACTTAATATTATGTTCTTATTGCTTCTTTTAAAGTACTGAGCTATAGCCATTTTGCTTTATTTCTTTTCAAATCATTTGTATTTGAGTGGCTAACACATGACACTTACAACATAAAAAGACTTAAGATACCAGGTTTTAATAATCCTTAGGTGGCTCTATGCAAAGCAGATGTTCTATTATGCTTTCCAGATGCTAGCTGTAAACATAATTAATTAAAGACAGGGCTTACATATCACTTTAGAACATTTCAGTACATAGTTAAACTATGTTAGAGAAAAGAGAAAATGAGTGAAAGCCAGGACTACTTAACTGCAAAGAGAATTGCCAAGAAAGATTAAGTTCACATATGTTATGCCAACAATGGGCAGAACTAAAAAGCAATTGTAACCAAACTTAGAAATGCTTGTTTGGCACACTGTGACAACACTAAGATTAACTAAATACTAACTTTGTTCACAGCTTTGCTCTCTGCATGCTCTTGGTGAGGTTTTAACAGTTATTAGTTATTCCAGAAATCTTCAGACAACCTAAAATATCACTCTACACTTTAGGAATACAGTAATCTGATAAAATTCAGATTGAGTAGTTTTTATCCAATTTTCTAGAGAAGACAAGTTTTACATTTTAAACAATACTCATTTTTTTCCTATAGTCACTTTACTCTTTCAATATATTGCCTTTCAGCCTAACAGTCTCTTTTATTGAGTGCTGCCTTGTCTTTTGTGTACTCTACAAATTTTATCTCATATTCAACTCAGTGAGCTTTGAGTCCCCATTATGTTCAAAGGCCTGTAATGGGGGAGACAGAGATAAACCACCAGGGTTCTCTGCTTAGAGGTAGAGTCTTCTTTCAGCTACAAGTGCAATTGTCTCTATTTGTAGATAACATAATTTTATAAGTAGAAAATCCTAAAAATTCAACCAATACACTATTAGATCTAAAATGTGAATTCAGCAATGTTGTGGGAATCAAAATTAACATACAAAAATCAGCAGCATTTCTGCACACTAACAACAGATTTTCTGAGGGAGAAATGAAGAAACTGATCCCATTTACAAAAACAATAAAATACTTAGGAATAAATTTAAGGAAGTGAAAGATCTCTATTCTAAAAACTACAAGACATTAAAAAAATTGAATAAGGCACTAATGAAAAAGTATCATGTGTTCATGGATCGAAAGAATTAATATTGTTAAAATCTACTACCAAGAACCATCTTTAGATTCAATGCACTTCCTATCAAGATACCAATGGCATATTTTACAGAAGTAGAAAAAACACTTCTAAAACTTATATGAAACCACAAAGACCCTAAATAGCCAAAGAAATTCTGAGAAAGAACAAAGCAGAATGTATCACACGTCCTGATTTCAAGCTATACTGTAAAGCTGTAGTCATCAAAACAGTATGGTACTGCTAAAAAAAAAAACAAACAGGCATATAGACCATTGGAACAGAATCAAGAGCCCAGAAATAAACCCAAGTACATATGGTTAACTAATATTTTTGACAAGAGAGCCAAGAATACCCAATGGAGAAAGAACAATTTCTTCAATAAATGGTGCTGGGATAATTATATATTCATATGTAAAAGAATCAAACTGAACCTATAGCTTACACCACTCAAAAAATTAACTTGAAATGGATTAAAGACTTAAATGTAAGACCCGAAATCATGAAACTCCTAGAAGAAAACATAGGAATAAAACTCCTTGACATGGGTCTTGGTAATTAATTTTTGGATATAACACCTAAAGCACAAGCAAAGTAAAAAGCAAACTTAAGAAATGGTAAAAATATATCCAAAATATATGAAGAACTCAATAGCAAAAAACAACAAATAACCCAATTTAAAAGTGGGCAAAAGAGCTGAATAGACATTTATCCAAAGAAGATATAGAAAAAGCCAGCAGATACATGAAAAAAATGCTCAACATTACTAGTCATTAGGCAAATGAAATTAAAACCACAATGAGCCCTGGCCAGGTGCCTCATTGGAGCATCATCCTATACAAAACAAAAAGTTACCAGTTGATTCCTGGTCAAAGCACATATTAGGTTGTGGGTTCCATCTCCAGTCAGGGCTCAAAGCAGAGGCAACCTGTCAATGTTTCTTTCTCACATCAATGTTTTTTCTATCTCCCACTCCCTTTCTTTCACTCTATAAAGATAAAAAAATCATATCCTCGAGTGAGGATTAAAAAACAAAAATAAAGCACAATGAGATGTCACCTCACACCTGTTAAAATGGCCATCATCAAAAAGACAACAGATAACAAATGCTGAGTGGATGTGGAGAAATGCTTGTGCGTTGCTGGTGGGATTGTACATTGGTTCAACCACTCCAGAAAACAGTGTAAAAACAGAAGTACCATATCATCCAGCAATTCTACTTCTGGGAATATATCCAAAGGAAATAAAAACACTAACTGAAAAGAATATCTGCAGCCCCATGTTCATAGCAGCATCATTTATGACAGCTAATACATGAAAACAACGTAAGTGTCCATCGACGCGTGAATAGATAAAGAAGTGGTGCTATGTGCACACATGAAATACCACTCAGCCATAAAAAGATGAGGAAATCCTACCATTTTTGACAACATGGATGGACCTTGAAAACATTATACTAAGTGAAATAAATCAGACAGAGAAAGAAAATTCTGTATGATCCCATAACAATAAGAAAAGAAGTGGCCCATGTTTGGAGCAGGTAAGCTAATGCTCAAAGACCTGGCTCCCTGAAGGCTTTTAGGGAATGGGTTATGGGAGTGGTTTATATAGGAGAAAAATCATTAATCATGGTGACTGTGGAATTAGGATCATGGCCAGGGCCGTGGTTTTTACTAATTAGTCAGTGCTAGGATAGGGAGTCATTAGTCATTGCATCTGGTCCTAATGTCAACCATGGCATAGCTTCATCTGGTTTCACAGCTTTTCTGGGCCTGGAGCTGAAACACAACTGAGACCTAGATGTTATCTCTAGTTTGACCAAAACTCTATCTCTGGGCTCAACAGAACTGAGATTTTCTTCCTAAGATTATTTGATACTGATAGGAGCCTCATTGTCCTGAGGGCTTAATGATTAAAGGAGTGGTCCTGCAAGAGAGGAGGAGGCAGGTGAGTCAGGTGCTGGATGAGGCCAATTTGAATCAAAAAGAAAGGAGAAAAGGTCATATCAAATAAATAAAGTTTCCAAAAGGTTACATAAGTATTAGGGGTGTAATGTACAACATGATGAGTATAGCTAACACTGGAATATGATATTGACTCTAATCACAGGGAGAACTTTTTTTCCCCTTTTTGTCTTTCTTTTCATTGGATCAATAAGAGGAGATGGATGCTGGTGGAACCTATTGTAGTAATCGTTGCCACAATATATGAAAGTGAAGCCATCATGCTGTATGCCTTAAACTTACACAATGAAGTATGTCAATCATCACTCAATAAACCTGGATAAAAGCCACAATGAATACAAAGACCCAGTTCCTATAAACTCTTAAATTAACCTTAAATTGATGTGACACATGATACTGAATATTTTACTGAATATTAAATTGTCTTCTGCAACATAAATTAGTTGTTTTTGCTACAATGAGGTTCTTATGAGTTTAACCTCATTGTAGACTGAGGTATGTTATACCGTTATTACAGTTCTCTTTTTCAAACTCCAGTGAAAACTTTGCAAAATAAACAAACAACAAAAGACCCCAATTTATTTCAATCAGGATTCTCTACTACGATATAACTGACATTTTTGTAGCGAGATCAAAAGTTTACAAGTGTCCAGAGTGTCTTTTAGGATCAGCACAAACAACCCTGAGGGCTGGTTTAGTCCCATTTTAAGCCAAATCCTTTCAGCTAACCCATTAGTACTTACCACTAACAGGCTTTCTCTCTTCATTTGTTTATTTTGCTTGTTTATTGTCTTTCTCTCTCCCCTTCTCCTAAAAGGTAAACTCTAAGGCGGCCCTATCTCTAGTGCCTACATAATACCAGACACTAAGGAGAGCAATAGTCAATATTGCTGACTTAATTAACGAAAATTATGGTACTGACACCAGCAATACCATCTACCCACATGAAGACACTAAAATAAGAATGATTTCTTGTTCATAGTTATTATTTGTCTCTTCTCAATACTGTTTCCACGAACTGTACAAATTTTGCAGATATTTTGCACCACTTCATAACAGCTGTGTTATGAGTAATAAGAAAACATATATAAATCACTTTGAATTTCTGCCATAAAGTATTATATGTAAATAAAAGGACCTGTATGATTGGCAAAATGTGCTCTTTGTATTCATTTATAAATCAAATTGGGTCTCCACAGGGTTAGAATACACACTCTCGTGCAAATTATCATTATTAATCCTCATTAGATCCTGTAGTGGACAGTATGCCTCTAGGTTTGCAGATTAGGAACAATGCTCATATTAAGTAGCTAGAATCTAAACCGACTCTAATCCAGTATTTCATCCTAATCTTTTCGTGTTCTTTACTTTTCCATGTTAGCAGACACATCCATGCTGTGTTATTTTTCCCATCTGCATAGGGAACGTGACTTGGCAATGGGACAGGCTCATTCATATAAAGATTTACTCACTGGAGGCAGCTAAGGGATTGTTAAGCACTCAGGCTCTGGATATAGACTGTTCACAAATAGCTTTGTCATTCACAGGCAGAGTGACCTTGGGCTTAATGTCTCCATGCCTCAGTTTCCTCACCTGTCAAACAAGGATAATTAACAATAAATGTTTAACCATTGTCAATAACAGAGTAGACCATTGTGGTTACTAACAATGAATGATGCATTTTCTCCATTTTTTATTTCCTGCAAAAAGCTATAATGTTTACATTTGATCCATGACTTGGAAGAGGGTTCCAGGGTGGTTAAAAGGCTGTCTAGTGGATGCAGGGAGAGCTGAAGCCCTGATACCAGGGGGATTCAGAGGGTACCCTCAGCAGGCCAGGGACTCTGGAGGCTCCCAGTCTTCTTTGAGGGTGAGCCTTTTGAACAGATCCTCTCCCAGCACTGCCTGGTGGCACACCCACCTGCCTTTAGTCAGGTGGTTGCCCATCTGCTTGGGGGCGTGGGGGGAGCGTTCACAGCTCTCATCCAGCTAGTGGCTCTCCAGGAAGGCACAGAGACAGAGGTCTGTGTGGGCAGAATCCAGAGCATGCAGATCCCAAAGGGCCTGGTTCAGGTTCTTCTCCAGGACCACTGTGGCTTCTGCTGCGTGCAGGGCTTTACCCCACTCACATTGGGGCCACTTGTGCACCTCCCGGAAGAGGCAGCTGCCGCACTGGTTTACAGAATCAAGAGACGCTAGGTGGGCGCCCTTGTACTTCTCCTTGCCAACTCAGAGAATAAATGGGCCACATCCTCCAGAGTCACCTGGTTGCTGTGGAAATAGAAACTCAGAGAAAGGCAGGTGTAAGAGGCCCACAGATGGGCAGCGGCCTGCACCTGGTAGAATACTGATGAATCCAGGAGCTCATGGTTGGTCAGCTTAAAGAGCTAAGCTCAAAATACAGTATATTTTGAGGCAGGGGATGGCAAAGATGATTCCAGAGGTTGCGATAGGGAAGGAATGGGAGAGGTGTGGGAGGCTGGAAGAAGAGACGTCCCAGTCTGTTCCCTCCAATCACTGTTGAAACAAGAGACAGACCCAGCGACCACCTGGTGGTGCTTCCATTTCTTTAGCAGGTTTTAAACATATCACCAAAACTTCCATCCAAGTGAGATATCAGTTTTTTTGTGTTTTTGAGTGAAGTTTTCTCCCCAGTTTTTCCTTTCAGTGTATCAGGGAAATTAATCTCCCTGCCCAGGAGCAGTGGCTTAGATGTCAAGCAAACACCCAACAGAATCACCTGGAGGGCTTGCTAAAACACAGATTGCTGGGTTCCCTGCACAGCATTATTGATTTGCATTTCTGACAAGTGTCAGGTGAGGCTGATGCTGCTGATTTTTGGGGTGGAGTGGGGAGACCACAATTTGAGAACCACTGTCAGGAAAGTAGTCAACAGCATCACACTGGTGATTGCTTATCCTGGTCATATTCTATTACCTTCTTCCATGAGTGGTGGGAACAAGGTTGGCACACATGCCAATAAGTTGTTTGCTGGATTGAATTAAATATTAATATTGCTTGATTTCTGTTTTAACTAACATGTAAAATAATTTTTAAAAAATTTTAAGTCATCAACTTTCACCCATTTTTAAAACTAAACTTCATATCATCTTCATTTGAAGTTCTTGATTCTGATACTTAATGATTCATCACTTCTCAAGGGCAGACTGGATATGAACTAGGAGGGACTTGAGGCTACAATACTGCAAACATGCCTATTTCTGTACAATTTTCTTCTGAAAGTAGCAGAAATTCTCCCCAAAAGGGCATTTTTATCCCACTGCTTCTCAGGGGAATTTGATAATTTGAGTAACTGGGAAATTAAAATCAAGAGTTTGACTTCTCTGATATGACTCCAAACTTTAGAAGGTTAGTTATCTTTCCTTATCTGAAAACTCCTTCTATTTTGTTCCCTTGAACTCTAAATAAATCCTTTTATTAACATTTCTAAATTATATTCTGACTTTTCACAGATACAGAGAAAATTTTCATTCTCTTTTGCAGTGAGTCTTTTTAAAAAACAATTTAGGCCACATTAAATCAAAGATGATCAAGTTAATAATACTTCACAAATTTCAGATCCTGAATAATTTAAAGAAAATCAGAACTTTGTGAGGAGAAATTTGTTAATATTGTAACATGAATCCAGAAGCCAAAAATGATTTAGTAAGTGCACAGGATTTTATAGTTACAGAAGCTTACTTGAAGAAATTTTTCGAGAACTATGTGAAGAGCCTGGATAAGTTTAATTCTATTAGACACTCTTTGACTGCCCCCTACTGGCTAAATTTCAGAGTGCTAATCAGAGTATAGTACTTGATCTTAAGATTTTAATTTTACCAAATACATTTGCCATGAGATTTTTATAGGTTCTCAGATTTTATAAAATGCTTGTGTGATCCTTATTTTCTATATATCTATACAATCAAAAGTGATTTATTTCATTTATCTTTAATCCTTGTTGATACATATCATGATTTTCCATTTGTGTTAGTCATTTTGTCTAAGGGGTTTTCCATAATGATAATAAAAGCATTGCATTCAGGGATGACCACAAATAAGGAATTCAGCGTATTGCATCTTCAGTGAGAGAGATTTCGCTTATAATTTAGTGAAAGATGTAATTTGATGAATGCAGGGGCTGTTACCAGGACTGTAAATGTTAGGGTTTTTTAACCAATGCTTTGCATGTTATTTTATTATTTCACATCTCAGTGTATCTACAGTTATTGATAGCAACCCAATACAGACTTAGGGAAATTTTTCTTGGAAACTGATAAAGTTGCTTTCTTAAGGTTTCAAGGAATATAAGTCTTCTTAAATTCAAAGGGTAGTGTGAGAGTTAAGCTTAGATGATTAATATGGGTTTATTTTTAAAGGCCTTAAGTGAAGAACTGTAATTCTGGTATCTTAGCCTGTGAACTGAGATTATGGATGGGACAATTTAGATATAAATAATGTCTCATCAGCCACACCAATTTGGCTCTGCTGTTTACTTGTCACAAGAGCTAATGTAGAAGGACTGATGTCCCAACAGCACTTCATGGCCAGTAGGGATATCTGTTCCTTCAGTGGCCCCTCAAGGAAGTGAGATCCTGTCATATGAAGGAGGGGTGAAAAATATCTCTACTTTTCATCAAGAAAGGGAATTATAGGACAAAGTGCAGTCCTATACATTGTAGGACAAAGTCTTTCTGCAGAATAAAAATCCATGATTATACAAAGGATAGAATTTTCACTATAAATTTGAGGGTCTAAAATAATGTCACATAACTTTGTTTTCTCTGAATCTAAATAAAACTTGAGATTGAGCCCACAACACATTGAGTTATCAAGATATTCAGTTTTAAGGGAAACCAAACAACCCCATTTACCATTGCAATAAAAAAATTTAGATACTAGGAACAAACCTAAGGAGGTAAAAGACCTGTATCAGAAAACTACAGGACATTGAAAAAAGAGATAGAGGAAAACATACATAAGTGGAAAAATATACCGTGTTCATGGATTAGTAGAATCAACATCATTAAAATAGCCATACTACCCAAAGCAATCTATTGATTCAATATTATTCCTATCAAAACTTATTTCACAGACCTAGAACAAATATTCCAAAAATTTATATGGAATCAAAAAAGACCCCGAATAGTCACAGCAATCTTGAGAAAGAAGAACAAAGTTGGAGGGATCAAAATGCTAGATATCAAGCTCTATTACAAAGCCACTGTACTCAAAACAGCCTGGTATTGGCACAAGAACAGGTATATAAACTAATGGAACAGAACAGAGAACCCAGAAATTGACCCAAGATGATATGCTCAATTAATATTTGACAAAGGAGGCAAGAACATACAATGGAGTCAAGACAGTCTCTTTAATAAATGGTGTTGGGAAAATTGGACAGATACATGCAAAAAAAAATTAAATTAGAGCACCAAATTACACCAAAACACAAAAATAAATTCAAAATGGATAAAAGGCTTACATATGTAAGATGTGAAACCTAGAAGAAGCCATTGGCAGCAAAATCGCAGCCATCTCTCAGCAATATCTTTACAGATACATCTCCTAGGACAATGGAAACTAAGGAGAAAATAAACAAATAGGACGACATCAAAATAAAAAGCTTCTGCACAGCAAAAGAAACCATCAACAAAATAACAGGATAGCCCACTACATAGGAGAATATATTTACCAATGATATATCTGATAAGGGGTTAACTTTCAAAATTTACAGGGAACTCATACAACTTAACAAAAGGAAGACAAACAACCCAATTAAAAAATGGGCAAAGGACCTAAACAGACACTTCTCCAAAATAGACATACAAAGGCCAAGAGACATGTGAAAAAATGCTCAAAGTCACTAATCATCCGAGAGATGCCAATCAAAACAACAATGAGATACCACCTCACATCTGTTGGAATGGCTATCATCAACAAATCAACAAATGACAAATACTGGCAAGGATGTGGAGAAAAGGGAACCCTCATACACTGCTAGTGGGAATGCAGACTGGTGCAACCTTTGTGGAAAACAGTTTGGAGTTTCCTTAAAAAATTAAAAATGGAACTCCCATTTGACCCAGTGATTCCACTTGTAGGAATATATCCCAAGAATTCAGAAACACCCATCAGAAAGATTATATGCACCCCTATGTTCATAGCAGCACAATTTATAATAGCTAAGATTTGGAAACAGCCTAAGTGCCCATCAGCAGATGAATGGATGAAAAAGCTGTGGTACATCTATACAATGGAATACTATGCAGCTGTAAAAAAGAAAGAACTCTTAACATTTGCAACAGAAAAGATGGAACTAGAGAGCATTATGCTAAGCAAAGTAAGCCAGTCAGAGAAAGATAAATATCACATGATCTTACTCTTATGTGGAATCAAATGAATAAAAATAGACCCAGAGACATGGAGATATCCATCAAACTGTCAAACCTCAGAGGGAATGCAGGAGAGGGTGGGGGGGGGGGGTGGAGAGATCATGCACATATGCAATGAATTCATGTGCATAATCCATGGACACAGGCAGTAGGGTGGTGAGGGATTGGGGATGGGGGGAAGAGGGGTTGAAGAAGGCAATGGGGGACGAAGGGGCCATATGTAATACTTTCAACAATAAAGATTTCTTTTTTTAAAAAAAAAGACATTCAGTTTTACTCCTTATTGTTCTGGGGCTTCCTCTACTCTAAGTTCAGATCAAGACCCCGGTTGGGAATGGCACCTCCAGTTATCCATCCTCTCTGATTCCTTGACAGCTATCCAACATGCAAGTCCACATTGCTCTGCCTCTACCTAGGCACACTCTGGGGAGGAGATGAGGATCCCCACTGCTCCTAGAACCTGCAGCTCTCCTCCCCCCCCAAATCCTGGGGAAATGCCACTCTCTATACCTTCTAATCACCTCTCTCCTACCCTTTCGGGGTCACCTACCATACTCTCCTTAAAAAGTTCAGACTCTCATTACAGCCAGGATGAAGGATTGCCAAACAGCTAATGCTGTCAAAGGATGTCCCTGGAGGCAGACAAGCAACAAGGCAGAGAAAACAATGCAGAGAATAAATAAAACTTGGCTTTCACCTGCCAGGGCTGACCAGCAGCCCCGGAATGATGGATGAACAGATTACTCAGACACAGTTTGTGAAAGAGAAGGCTAAGGGGCTCCTGGCTATAGGGGCCAGGGCAGCCTCTATTGCCTACCTCGTTAGGCCTTTATTGGAATTTTTATCATTAGATACAATCAGTAGGGTGAGTAATCTTGGGAGGACACATTGTGTTGACATTGTCCTCTAGGCAAGGGCATCCAGGGATTAAGCATAAGGATTCCAGTAAACACCCAAGGGCTGCACATGCACAGGCTTGTTTGGAAAGGTCAAGGAATAATTAGGGGCACCACCTTCAACACTCCCCTAAGTCTTCGCTAAGTCAGAATTCCCATAAACAGGGCAGGCAGCCTTCCACACCCCTCCCTTTTCTCGGAATATCCTTCTTACAGCTTTCCAACCAAGTCTCATGTGCTCCCCAACATTCACCCTTTCTGATTCTTCTGCAGCAGTCAAATTAAAACTCATATTGCTACATCATTAAATTATTCTGACATATTTACAAAATCAGGGACAATAGGATAAAATGAGAAAGATAGGAGTTTGGGAAACTAAAAGATTTCAGAGAAAGAGCATGATTTCTCTGGATCTTTGTAGTTCATTGTTTAACCTATTTATTCCTGCTGCCACCAGCAGGTACACAGGGATTCTTCTTGTGCTGAGCCAGTGAAGGAGAAGACTCATGCTTTAATTCCTTATAGCATGTGCAGATCTGTAAAGTTCAAGGACAAGCACCTTCAGGGAATCATAAAGGGTTAAAATAGGATGCTAACAATGCTTTAACACAAATCAAAAGGTAGTATGCTGGGGAGAGGTCTATAGAAAGAGAAAAGAAATGAGGATGTAAATATGATATAATACCAGAGGTCAGTAGATTGGAGATGGAATGCTGCTAACAGTAGGGAAGTTTTACTAATGCTGTGTGTGCAGTGTTTCAATATATGTAACAAGGACTTCTGGGCTCCTATAGTTATTCAGGCAGTTAGAGACGACAAAGGAATCCAGAGTATATTTGAGCTGCTAAATGCATATTCCACTGAAGGCTTGCTCATTTCTTGCTAAAATAAATAAATAAATAAATATATATATATATATATATTCACATCTTCTTTATCTATATACTAGAGGCCCAGTGCACAAATTCATGCATGGGTAGGGTCTCTCAGGGTGGCCTGTGGGGATTAGACTGAAACCCACAGTCCAACGCCACCTGTAGCTCCTACCTGCCACTCCCGCTCATCCTGGCCCCACTGCGCCTGCTGCGGGCTTGCGCCCAATCATTTCTGTTTGGGAGAGGCTCACGCCACTGCAGTAGCACTTGCCAGTGGTGAGCCCTGAATCTGGTGCCCTCCTGAGGGGAGTGATCTGTGAGATCAGGCCGAAACCAACTCTGACAT
Organism: Myotis yumanensis; assembly: GCF_028538775.1. Classification (NCBI taxonomy): domain Eukaryota; kingdom Metazoa; phylum Chordata; class Mammalia; order Chiroptera; family Vespertilionidae; genus Myotis; species Myotis yumanensis. The sequence goes on along the minus strand of NW_027223766.1, from coordinate 37,330,703 downwards.
CCCCCAAGGGGTCCTGGATTGTGAGAGGGCACAGACCAGGCCAAGGGACCCCACTGGTGCACGATTGGGGCTAGGGAGGGACCACAGGAGGGCTCCAGGGCGTGTCCAGCCCATCTCACTCAGTCCCAATTGGCCAGACCCCAGAAGGAAGCTAACCTACCGGTCACAGCATCTGCCCCCTGGTGGTCAGTGCACATCATAGCGACTGGTCAACTGGTCGACTGTCTGCCCCCTGGTGGTAAGTGCATGTCATAGCGAGCGGTTGAGCGGCCTTAGCATATCATTAGCATATTATGCTTTGGTTGAACAGTCAACCGGTCACTGGACAACCGGACACTTAGCATATTAGGCTTTTATTATATAGGATACTACATCTTCTTTATCCATTTATCTATTCATGGACATTTAGGTTGTTTCCATATCTTGGCTGTGGAATGCTGCAATGAACGTAAGCGTACATATATCACTTCAAATTAGTGTTTTTGTTTTCTTCAGATAAGTACCAGAAGTCAGAATTTCTGGATCATATGGCAGTTGTGTGTATGTTTTTTAAAATTTTTTAGAAACTGCCAATGTGGCTGCACTAATTTACAAACCCATGAACAGTGCATCAGGATTCCCTTTTCTCCACATCCTTGCCAATATTTGCTTGTTGATTTATTGTTGATAGCCATTCTGACAGGTGTGAGGTGATATCTCATTGAGAGGGCAGAGCAGAAGATACACCCCAACCAGCATTTGGCCAGCTGCCTTCTACTGACATTTCATCTCTGTATTCAGGTGTGTTTTGTCTATCCTAAGTGATGAAAGGAGAGCAGACAACAGCCCCAGAATTATGTGCCGTGCTGGCTAAAAGTCAGGGACTGAGGTCATTGCTGATAAAATCCGAGTAAAACCAAGAAACAGAGGATTGAAATTTTAAAAATTGAAAACATACAGAAAGCCAAGAGACATATGAAAACATGCTCAAAGTCACTAATCATCTGAGAGATGCAAATCAAAACAACAATGAGGTACCATCTCACACCTGTCAGAATGGCTATCATCAACAAATCAACAAACGACAAGTGCTGGAGAGGATGTGGAGAAAAAGGAACACTTGTGCACTGCTGGTGGGAATGCAGACTGGTGCAGCCACTATGGAAGACAGTATGGAGTTTCCTGAAAAAGCTGGAAATGGAACTCCCATTTGACCCTGTGATCCCACTTCTAGGACTATATCCCAAAAAACCAGAAACACCAATCAGAAAGGATATGTGCACCCATATGTTCATAGCAGCACAATTCACCATAGCTAAGATCTGGAAACAGCCTAAGTGCCCATCAGTAGATGAATGGATTAGAAAACTGTGGTACATCTACACGATGGAATACTATGCTGCTATAAAGAAGAAGGTACTCTTACCATTTGCAACAGCATGGATGGGACTGGAGAGCATTATGCTAAGTGAAATAAGCCAGTCAATGAAGGAAAAATACCACATCTCACTCATTCATGGATAATAAAGACCATTACAAACTTTTGAACAATAATAGATACAGAGGCAGAGCTGCCTCAAACTGATTGTCAAACTGCAGTGGGAAGGCCAGAGAGGGTTGGGGGGCAGAAGGGAGGGTAGTAAGAGATCAACCGAAGGACTTGTATGCATGCATATAAGCATAACTAATGGACATAAGACACTGGGGGGTAAGGGAGGGCAGGGGATTGTCAAGGGCGGGGGGTGGGGGAAGGACACATATGTAATACCCTTTGTAATACTTATTATAATATTTTTTAAAAAAGAAAAAAATTGAAAACATAGATATGACTACTAAACAATAAAACCAAAAACTAATTTCCTGAAAAAAATAATAGATAATGGATTGACAAATATAGTCAAGAAAAAAAAAGGGAGGGAGAGAAGAAACACACAAAAGAATATTAGGAACAAGAAAGGAGTCATACTTAGAGATATGAATGAGATATTTAGAAATCATAATTCAGTCATCAACAAATACTTTTTGAGCATCTTCTTTATGCCAAGACCCATGTACTAGGGGCAGAACAGAAAATGTGACTGAGCCCAAGCACTTGTGGATCCTACATTCAAGAGAGAGGAGTCAGACAAACCCAAAGAAAGAGTTAACTTTTGCTAGCAATAGTGCATATAGATAATAAGATAGACTGATGTAATGAGACGGCCTCCTGGCTGCTTTAGTTAGGATGGGCAGTGAAGGCTTTTCTGAGGACGTGACATTTGAATTGAGACCTGACTAATAGGAAGAGTCACATACAGCTACCTGCAGGAGGGAGAAGAAAGACAAAGGACAAAATGGCTAAGCTTGGAACAGAACTTGTGTGTTTAAGGGACAAAGGAGGCTAGTGTGTCTAGAGCAGTGGTTCTCAACCTTCCTAATGCCTCGACCCTTTAATACAGTTCCTCATGTTGTGGTGACCTCCAACCATAAAATTATTTTTGTTGCTACTTCATAACTGGAATTTTGCTACTGTTATGAATCGTAATGTAAATATCTGATATGCTATATGTGTTTTCTAATGGTTGCAACCCACAGGTTGAGAACCGCTGGTCTAGAGCATGTGAACAAAGGGGAGGGTAGAGGCAAATAACATTGGAGAGGAAGCAGTTGGCTATATCAGGTAGGGCTTTCTAGGCCAAAGTAAGGAGTTTGAATGTCACTGTAGACTTAGTAGAAAGTCACTGGTATTATATGATTTGATTTACTCTTTAGAGAGACCCTTCAGATTGTTCTCTGGAGGTCAGCCTGGGGAGGCACAAGAGAGGGACTAAGGTGCTCTCTATGGAGCAGTAGTCCTTCCAAGAGCGGGTAGAGGCTACTTTAGGGCAGTATTAGTGAACACAGAGAGAGGATATATACAACCTCAGAGCAATTGGAGAACTAGATAAGGTGGATAATGCAGGATAATGCAGCCTCATGAGTAGTGACATATCCAGCATTAAGTAAATGGTATTAGGGGGCTGCAAAGGCAATCGAATGATATTGTTTCAATACAAACAAGTGCATTGTCTATGTGGTGAAAGGAGAGCAAACAACAGCCCCACCTGACAATAAGGAACACAGAAAGCTGGTTGCTAGACTTCAGCAGAGCGAGATGGGGAGTGAACACTATGAAGAATCTTTACTTGCACTGATTGTACATTAAATAAGTATGTAAATACCTCTTCTCTATCCACTATTCTAATCTTCATTGATAAATTACTAAACCTTATATGGGTCCATGAATTTTATAGCAAACTTTAGATCACATTGTTCGTCGTTAGACAGGGACCCCACAAAAATTTATTTCGTTATGGTCCTGCAAACTTAGGGGCAGCTCTTAATTTGATTTTTTAACTAACAAATAAAAAGGGCCTTCACTTTTCCTGAGCACTCACCTAAGGAATTATAATTTGTCTTCTAACTCCTCTCCAGTGCATCACCAGAGAAAGCACAGAGAAATAAAAGGAGGCTAAGATAATAAACAGACTCACATACACACTCCTTAAGTCCTGGATCTACAGCTTGAACCTGGAAAAAACTGAGAAACTATGGAATTCAATTAGGATGAAGTTAAAGGAGATTGCTACCTTGTTGGAGAAAATGTTAGCAATTACTGAAAAATTAAATCACATAATTATACCTAAATTCTAGCATCTGCAATCTCAGAGAAGATTCCTTGAAATTGCATATTCCTTTTTTGTTTATTTAGTTCACAGACTATCTAATTTTATGAATAGCTAACATCAGTTTAGATGATGTATCCAAATTAAATGTAAAGTATGTTTTGTACCTCCAAAGATAATTCACTGTTAGAACCCACAACAAATATTAAATAAAACAGATGGGTAAGCTAGGGGGACACATGAGAACTAAAAACATCTGTTTGACAGACTAAAACTCTAGAAAACAACTGAAATTATAAAGCAATTATGAAATATATGATTAATCATTGCTAAGATTTGTTTCTCACTTATAATTGGCATAACTAAGGAAATGCTGAAGACCGTTGCACTTAGTGGCTTATAAGCATGAATCTTTAAAAGAGTTGGATACCAGTATTCCTCATAACTTATGACATCATCTTTTAATGTGTAAAATGCGGGTGACTTAGAATAAAATGTCAATTATAATAGCATTTCATATCTGAAATATTCCTTCCATTCTGTTGCATCTATAGGTGCACTTATAAGAAATAATTCAGAAAAGCCACTAAAATTAAAATAGTTTTTTTTTTTGTAGGAAAGTGTCAAAAAAAAATTTAAGTATATTTTACTGATTTCAGAGGGGAAAAAAGAGGGAGAGGGAGATAGAAACATCAATGATAAGAGAGAAGCATTGATCAACTGCCTCATGGGGATGGAGCCTGCAACCAGGGCATGTGCCCTTGACCAGAATTGAACCCGGGACTCTTCTGTCCACAGGCTGATGCTCTATCCACTGAACCAAACTGACTAGGATGGAAAGTGTCAAAATTTCGATTATTTTGTGACATGTTTATCAACCTAGATTAAAAATATGATTTTATTCAAATCTAGGGCTGAGAAGAAGTGAGTCTAACTAAAGGCAGACTGTAAATCCTATCTATCTATCATCTATCTATCTACCCATCCAATCATCTATCCATCCTTCCATCCATCCATCCATCCACCCATCCACCCACCTATCTACCTATCTCCATTAAAAATTCAGCTATTCTTATTTGGAAAACTTGATTAATTTCTTCTTTCATTTGACACTCATTAGCATGAGCCAAGCCCTGTAGTAGTTGTGGTGGATGAGATGGTTTCATAGAGCTTACATTCTGAGAATAGACACCACACAAGTACTTATAAAAAGCCCCATAAGTCTGGTAGCTAGAAAACATACTTAGAAATTTCACTCCCAGGATCAAATCCTGGCACTCTAAAGGCAAAGAGCTTTGTAATTAAGTATGAGTATTAACCATGTTTCCTTAGAGTTGTTACAGGGATTAAGTGAACTGTACTTACAAGAGTGTCCGCTACATGATCAGATTCAATGTGTGGGCTATTATTAACATGTATTATAACTGCTATTAGAGGAGAAATATAGGATGCAATATAATTTTAATATCAGTCCACATAAAGTATAAAAAATACAACTTAAAAAATAACATTCTAGCCCTAAGGGTCTTTGGTTCAATTCCTGGTCAAGGTCATGTACCTGGGTTGCAGATTCAATCTCCCACCCCAGTCAGAGTGCGTGCAGGAAGCAACCAATCAATGTATCTATCTCACATAGGTGTTTCTCTTTCTCTCTCTCACCCCTCCCTTCTTCCCTCCCTTTCACTCTCTCTAAAAATCAATGGAAAAAATATCCTCGAGTGAGGATTAACAAAAGTAAATAAATAAATAACATTCTATATGATACTCTAGAGTAAAAATTAAATGTGTCAGTACTACCTTCATCTAAACTGCTTATACTTCATTCATTCATTTGTCCATTCATTCAGTACTTATTGAGGGTCTGCCATGTGACTGGCCTGTGATAGACAGGGGGTACAGGGTTACAGAAGGCCCTGCGTTCATGTACTTAAAGTCTACCTTGGGGAATAACCAGAGGCAACTCACTGCCTCAGAGATCCAGTGGGCACTTCACTATAAGTGGTAAATCTGAGGAGAACTCATAAATTTTACTAGTAAATAAAACTTAAGAAGTTTTTCAGGATGTATGAATCCTTCTCAAATTCACATGTCCCTTAGAACTGGTCAGATTGCTTACTTTAAAATGCAATCTCTTACCTCACTCTTACTACTTATGATCTCACTATTAAATTTTTATAAGATTTTAAACCTTGAAAGCTAGGTACTATAGAAGTACATTAAAAATTCATAAATCTTGCACAAAATATAATCAGACAGCTTACTTACCATTGTACAGAGCTAACAGCATTTTAGGATGGCCAAGTTCCAACTTCTTGTTCAGTAAAGAATATCAGTGTATAAATTATGGAATTAAGAAAGGCAGTATAATGTAGTTGCAAGAGTCCTGGTCTTAGGTTTTGAAGGCCTTAATTCTTTCATTCTTTTAAACAAATATTTTTTAAATACTTAAGTGGTAAGCTCTCTCTGCTGCTTTAGCCTGTTCAGTATCCTTTTGCCTCCCAGGGAACCTCACCCTCATTTTCCCTTAGGAAATGGACATCAGCTGACCCCACCCCCAATTTCAGTGTAGTCATGTAACTGAGGCCAGCCAAATAAGCATTTCCCAGCTCAATGGCCACAGTGATTGGCTCAGAGACATGGTGTAAAACATGGCAGTCCTTGTGCTTTGACAGCTGTTGCCAAAGAGGTGCTTTCTTTTCTCTTGAGTTGCCAATCTGTGGCATATGTGCCTGAGGTTTCCCACTAGGCCTGCCCAGAGCCTGCCTGACAACAAAACCAACCAACCAAACGAGCCAGAGGAGGAGCTTAACTGTAAAGAAAAAGAGAGGTACAAACTCGAGGGCAGAAGTATACTCTACTTCCCATAAGTAAATCTAATTTCTCTTAATCTCTCATTTCACCTGGTGTCAAAACAGTAAATATGAGAACTCAGTGTCTAACTCAGTGATTCCCAAAGTGGGCGCTACCGCCCCCCAGTGGGCGCTGCAGCGATCCAGGGGGGCGGTGATGGCCACAGGTGCATTTGGGGGCGATGAGTAACTGCTATTAAAATTTTTAAAAAAATTAATTTCCAGGGGCTGAGTAATATTTTTTCTGGAAAGGGGGCAGTAGGCCAAATAAGTTTGGGAACCACTAGTCTAACTGTTAACTCAGGGCCTGTCCTCTTGAGGTTGACTCCAAGTGGCACAGCATGGAGCATGAGGGTCCACCCGCTGCCTAATCTCCCTGTGGCTGGTGGCCTCTGAGAAGTCCACACTTCCACTGGATCCCTGCTCTGTCTAGTCAGCTTTTTCCCTGTCCTCCTCTCAACCATGTAGTCACCCAGATTGTCCAACTCTCTCAACAACCCCTAATAAACTACATTTTTACCTGACACACCAAACAACCTTTCTCATTTTGTTATTTACACACTATGATGTCTCAGAGACCCTCCTGGGATTTAGATGGGCATAATGTCATAGGTATCCTTTCTTCTTCAGCCCCACACCACCAAATGTGGAATTTTCCAACATCTCGCCACTCCAGGACTCACTCAGGGCCAGGGTGCAGCCACCTTTCTTGGGTTTTAATGATTATCTATACTCATTTGTCTCCTCTCTAACTACCCCTCTTTTTTGAAACCTGGGATGGGAAAATTTACTTTTATATTATAATCTGTTCTCAGATCTATTTCTTTATATAAACCCATGTCTTTTGAAATGAAAAATCTTTGGTGAGAGTTTCTAAAGCCTACTTTGAACTTTGAAACTTAATAATCTCCTCTCTAGGTCTCTGAATGCTATCTCCTAGGTAGTGAGTCAAGGCTACCTCTTTGTATGCCTGAAATCAAGAAAGAGAAGGAAAAACACAAGTTATCTGAGATTTGCTTTAAATCATTCCAGGAAGTGATCAGACTGGCATGGGCAGAGAGGGGAAGCATAGATAAAACAAGATTCGCCATACATGGGTAATTGCTGAAGCTGGGTGGTAGCCCAGGAGGGTTTTGACTTTTGGAACACTTTGATATTGTAAAGTTTTCCATATATTAAAATAAAAGAAACCTTCAAGAGGAGAATAGGACTCTTTGGAAACTATAATCTAGGAAGGTTAAGGAAAATTTTCTTCTGAAAGGTTCTGGACCTACCTCAATAGCTTCTGCTACTTATTCTTTTGTTTCTTTTTTAAAAAAATATATATAGTTTTACTGATTTCAGAGAGGAAGAGAGGGAGATAGAAATATCAATGATGAGAGAGAATCATTGATCGGCTGCCTGCTGCACTCCCCCAACTGGGGATCAAGCCCACAACAAAGGCATATACCCTAAACAGGAATTGAACCATGACCTCCTGCTTCATAGGTCGATATTTAACCACTGAGCCATGCCAGCTGGGCACTTGTTCTTTTGTTTCAAATTCCACAAAGGCAAATTCCTTTGGATCTCCAGTAGTCTTATAATGTAATATCCTATATAATAAAAGCCTAATATGCTAAGTGTCTGGTCATCCATTGAACCAAGCAAAGCATAATATGCTAATGATATGCTAAGGCTGCTTAACTGCTCACTATGATGTGCACTGACCACTAGGGGGCAGACGCTGCTCCAACTGGTAGTTTAGCTTGTTGCTGGGATCTGGCCAATTGGGACTGAGCAAAACGGGCCGGACACACCCTGGAGCCCTTCCACAGTCCCTCCCCAGCTGGCCAAACTCCCGCATCCTTCCCTGCCCCCGATTGTGCAGCAGTGGGGTCCCTTGACCTGGCCTGCGCCCTCTTGCAATCCGGGACATCCTCAGGGGATGTCAGAGAGCTGGTTTTGGCCCAATTCTACAGGCCAGACTGAGGGACCCCACTGGTACACGAATTCATGCACTGGGCCTCTAGTACTTATATAAACAACATTGCCACATTTCCCAAATTCTCATTCAATCCAGCTGGGATCAACATTTTGGGGAAGTAACTCCTATAATAAATTAGAATCAACATTAAATATGTAAGGATTCTTACTCAGGTCAATAAATTTTTATTTTAATAGTAAAAAAATAATATAAAAGAAAATGAAAAAATATGAGCTAATAACTAAATATTCCTGAGTAAATTTTTTGTTTTTGTTTCTTTTTTTAAATTTAAATTCTTTATTGTTTAAAGTATTACATAAGTCTTCTTTTCACCCCAGTGACCTCTTCCCAGCCGTCCCCAATTCCCAGGATGTGACCCCTTCCCCCCCGCCCCCCACCGTCTGTGTCCATTGGTTTTGCTCATATGCATGCATACATGTCCTTTCGTTGATCTCTTACCCCCTCCTTCCCTCATAGGTTGGACAGTCTGTTCGATGCTTCTATGACTCTGTGACTCTGGCTCTTTTTTGGTTCTTCAGTTTATGTTGTTCATTATAGTCCACAAATGAGTGAGATCATGTGATATTTATCTTTCTCTGACTGGCTTATTTCGCTTAGCGTAATGCTGTCCAGTTCCATCCATGCTGTTGCCTCTGAGAAAATTTGAGGAGATAATTGGCTTTATTAAGTGATTCATGAAATGGGCAGCATCCCACCTAGCAACTAGAAGGACACTCTGAGGGGTTGTACAAAATGGAAGGTGTTTATAGAAAGAAGGGTGGGGCAAGGGACCTATTAGCAAAATAAAAGAAATTATTTTAGGTCAAGACATCTAGTATTTTAAGGGGAAGGGATTGCCTCTTCATGCAGACTGCCTCTTCTTCCTGGGGAAGGGCGAAGGCCCACATGTCAGATAACCTCCCTGGTGTTGAGCAGAGAATTCCAAACTGGTTGATTAAGATTATATTTCTAAGAGCGTTTGGAACTGCAATTAAATCAGGTATTAGGTTTAGGTTTGGTGTCTTGGGCTTTAGCACAAGTGATGCCATTTGGAGCCTATGGTTTTCCCTTTAACATTCTAATATGTAATGATGTTCAGGATTTAGGTAATAGATAATTATTAAAGGAAATCAAGCTGAAAAATAACTTGATCATATTTGTGATTTGAAAGGTTATTCTGGCTGTTGCCTCTAAGCAGAAAAACTAGAGGAGACTAGTGTCTTGAAGTAGAGAAATTGAGTCAGGAGATGGTAGAGCCGAGGGAAGGGTCCAGGCAAAGACAGTGTGACTTCTTGCATGGGAAAGATAATGGGAAAGGCAGCCCCACTGTTCCTGCTGGGTTCCTGCTTGGGTTATGGGAGAAAGGCCATCTATCAAATGGGGTGTTCAGAGCACAATAAAGACTGAGGAGCAAGATGTTTGGCTCAAGCCTTAATTTTGCTATGAATTTTTAAAAAAATATTTTTATTGATTTCAGAGAGGAAAGAAGAGGGAGAGAGAGAGAGAAACATCAATGATGAGAGAGAATCATTGATTGACTGCCTCCTGCATGTCCCCAACTGGGGATCAAGCCTGCAACCTGGGCATGTACCCTTAACTGTTGAACCCGGGACCCTCAGTCCGCAGGCAGACGCTCTAGCCACTGAGCCAAGCTGGACAGGAATGCTATGAAATTTTTGAGGGCCATTAGGAGAGTCAGCGAATTCTGTGTTTATGTTTTGTACATGTAAAATTGTGAGAATTATACAAAATAATTTGAAATACTTTATACTATCAAACATTATTGTATACAATTGTTCTTTCCCAAAAATGTATGATATGTTATATGAACCCAGTAAATAACCAATGATGAAATGAAGACTATTTACAGTCTTGGTCTCTAATCCTCTTCTTGTACACATAAGGAGATCATAGTAACACACTTGAATGGGAACATTTGGAGAGAAAACAGTTCCAAATGCAATCAGTAGAAATATTTGACTTAGTTCATTAAAGATAGTATGTGGATTTATTTTAGTAATGTGTTAAGTTCAAACAGCTAGGAACAAGGTGACTGCTGAAATTTGAATGGACATATGGTGATTCATTTCAGCCTAATCAGATAGAAAATAAAAAGCCTTCCCTCAAGATATACAGTATTCATGCAGACACATGCACAGAAAACACTTACTCATCCATCTCCTTCCAAAGGAATAGGCAGAAACTACGAAAATTATTTCCAAGCTAGGAAGCATTTAATGCCTAATATTGAAAGCTGGTTTTAACACCTGCTTTTTTAAAAAAAAAAAAAGTTTAAAAATTGATTGGAGAGAGAGAGAGGAATGGAGAGAGAAGAGAGAGAGAGAGAGAAAAACATCGATATGAGGGTGAAACATTGATAGTTCCTTCAACCAACTGAACTACACTGGCCGGGGCTACATATATATTTTTTTAATTTTCACTTCAGGGTTAAAAATTATAATCTTTAAATCATTATATTTCCTTCTGATAATTTTTTAGGTATCAGTTTTCAACTTGTACAGTGCTATTATAAGAATTATCTTCCCTTTAAGAAAATCATGGCTATTTTTCATAAAGAAACATTGATAATTTATTCTTAGAATTACAAAGCATTTTCTGGCACTGCAAAGATGGGAGACTCATTTTGTTATACTCTGATGTGCTTACATTGATTTAAATTCCCAGTGTTCTGTTTAAGTCTGACCTCTGTCCGATGCAGCCTTTATTTTTCTCATCTAAGGGGTTCCTGCAGGCATCTGGAATGCCACTACTGAGAGAGCATGTCAGCAGCATTTCTTAGCAAAACACTGCCAGAAATACAGAAAATAAACATCTCTGAAAACTAGCTGAGTTGAAGTGCTTCCAGATTCAACTTTGAAGAGCTAAACTCCCTTAAAGCCTGATAAATATTATAAAAATCCGATCTTTAATTGTAGTTCAGCTTGCAGATGGCAATATGACTTAGAACTATTGAGAACGCAAAAGCAAGTTTGCCCTGGCCTGGTGGCTTGGTTGGTTAGAGCATCATCCTGATGCACCAGGGTTTTGGGTTCCATCCCTCATCAGGGCACACAGGAGAATCAACCAGTGAGTGCATGAGTGGGGGGGTTGCGGGGGGGGGACAAATCTCTCTCTCTCTCTCTTTCTCACACACACATCAATTAAAAAAAAAGAAGCCAATTAAAAAGCAAGTTTGATAGCAGCCCTATTGATCCTTAGACAGGACAGTCTTCTACTGACTTGGGGGTGGGGAAGAGGGAAGAGGCTGAGAACTCAGTACTGAGGAGCTCTCAGGGGGATGAATGTCTAAATTTGGGTTGGCGATGGCTGATAAAGAGCTCAGCGCCTAATTAAAGCAGCTTTGCAAACAGTTCTCAAGGCAAAATAAATGCCTCCATTTGGAATCACTGATCACTCTCTGGGGAGTCATCATTAGTCAAAAATTAGAACTTAGCCCTTTGGAAAATCTTCACCCTGAAAGTTGGTAACCCAAAGGGTGATGAAAATCACAAGTTCTATATTGGAGTTCTGGAACAAGGTCACATTTGTCTTATCTGCCCAAGCATATCTTGCTCAACTATCAGGCTAGGGATAAATAAAGCCTGGAAAATGCTCAGGCTCTAGGGAGAAAGTAATCGGGCTTTCACATGGTGGATAAGAGTAGTTCACCCATGAAAACAAGCTTTCTGAGCAATAACAGTACCCATCAACACGGGCCTCTCTGAAGGACGCTTCCAAGGCCCTTGGCGCCAACAGGGAGAACATTCTATGCCTCCCTAAAGGCCTGAGTGTGAGTTTTTAACCACCACTTGGGAGTGTAAGAAATATCTCATTACTTTACTACCTGTAAGTCATGTTCAGACATCCAGCTCTAAGATTCCATGCAGCCTGAATGGCAGGGAATTAATACTCCATCTTTATTTACTCTCTCACTGGTTTACCTGCCTCCAAGTGATGCAACAGTCCTGAGTTCCTCTTGCAGAGTGAGGAATCCAGAAGGCGCCACACTGGTTATAGCTGAGGTGCTCAGCTGTATCCTGAAATTCTGCGACTTCAGGGCACCCTGGGCACACAGTGCTCGGCAGAGAGTCTTCATGTGCACCTGGTGGACAAGCCTCCTTCCAGGTGTGCACCGCCTTTCCCTGTCTGCGGCTTCCCTGCCGTCTGTTCCCCCCTCTCCTCAGAGACAGTCAACTCTAAACAAGCTGAGGCTTCCAGGAAAGACTGAAAGAGAGGTGGTCTTCCAGAACCCCTCCCGCCCTTGTGGGCACCCTGAGGATAGGAAGCACAGTGGTCCCCATTACCTTTCCCAGAAAAGAAAGAGACCTCTTTTTCTTTGGACTTTTTTGTTTGTTTGTTTTTAATTTTTTATTGTTGAAAGTATTACATATGTCCCCCTTGGTCCCTTCTAGCCCCCCTCCCGCCCCAGGCTTCTATCACCCTATTGTCTGTGTCCATGGGTCATGCATATATGCATACAAGTTCTTTGGTTGATCTCTTCCCACCCCCTGAGTTTGCTTGGGATTTGACAGTCTGTTCCGTGCTTCTATGTCTCTGGATCTATTTTGTTCATCAGTTTATTTTGTTCATTAGATTCCACATATGAGTGAGATCATGTGATACTTGTCTTTCTCTGTCTGGCTTATTTCACTTAGCATAATATCTCCAGGTCCTCTTTCTCTTTGTATCCCTCTTTTTTCACATATTCATACATACACAGTTCACTTAAAAAATAAGTTAACTTTAGTATTCTTCCATTTGTTTCATTTATCAAATGAAGAAATTAAGGCTCAGAAATAGGCCAGATTCAGTTCCTCATGGGTAGCTGGGCTAAGGGCCTCCGTAGCTCCTCATGCCTGGTAAGCCTCTCCACAGTGCAGCTCACAGCCAGGCACCTGGCTTTTGTCAAGTGAGCAAGAGAGCAAGAGTGAGAGACGACAGTGAACGGGAGCCGGTCTTTTTGTAGCTTGTCTTTTTTTTTTTTTTTTTTTTTTTTTCATGTTGACCAATGTCACCCAGTCAATTTAATAAAATAAAAAACAAAAGCAAACAATTCTAAATCACCCACTGATGTGAAAATTATATATGTGTGTGTATATGTGTGTATGTGTGTGTATATGTGTGTGTATATATATGTGTGTGTATATATATGTGTGTGTATATATATGTGTGTGTGTATATATGTGTGTATATATATATGTGTGTATATATGTGTATATGTGTGTATATGTGTGTATATATATGTGTGTATATATACGTGTGTATATATGCGTGTGTATATGTGTGTGTATATGTGTGTGTATATATGTGTGTGTGTGTATGTGTGTGTATATATATGTGTGTGTATATTATGTGTGTGTATATATGTGTGTGTATATATATTATGTATGTGTGTATGTAATGTGTGTGTATGTGTGTGTATGTATGTGTGTATATGTGTGTGTGCATATGTGTGTATATATGTGTGTGTGTGTATGTGTGTGTATATGTGTGTGTATATGTGTGTGTATATTATGTGTGTGTGTGTGTGTGTGTGTGTATACACATTTAAAAGCAAGGCAAACAGCAGAGCTACCCAGCCATTTGGAAGTCAGTGGGGATAACAAATTATTTCAGCCATGGCCTCAAGTTGCAGGGAAAAGGGAAGGAGGGCGGGGGGCAAGATGCGAGTCCAAATTGACCTTTATACAGCCTTTGAAGGATGCCGAGGCAAAGCTACGGATGACAGCAGACAGCAAGCAAGGTGCTACCCTCCAGAAGGGTAGTAACCGCAGCCTTTGACGGAGGACACATCCATCTTCCTCTCTTTTCTTGCTTCAGTCCTGGGACCCGTGTCAGCCTCCTGCAATCACTGACTTTGCAATTTTCTTAATTGTCTCTTCCTTCCGCGTCAACATTTTGGTAACCAATTTTTCCTTATTAAATCCCCTCCATGTCTGACGGCCTGTTTAAGTCCTCGCTCCCCCGGTCATGGCCACGGGCGGGCCGCTGTCCTCCACCAAGGACCACTCTGTAGCTTGTCTTAATCCATTCGGGCTGCTGTAACAAAATACCAGAGATGGAGCACTTATAAATTCTGTATTGCTTACGGTTTCAGAGGCTGGAATTCTGAGATCATGATGCCAGCATGGTCAGAGGCGAGCCTCTCCCGGTGGGAAACTTCGCATTGTATCCTCACTTGTTGGAGGGGGCAAGAGATCTTTGCAGAGCCCTTTTCATAGGGTACTAATCCCATTTTCGAGGTCTTCAATCTCATGATTTAAACATCTCCCAGAGGACCCACCTACTCATACCATCATTTGGGGGATTAGGATTTCAACAAATGAATTTTGGGGGACACAAACACTCAAACCATACCATATTCTAATCTTGGAAGTAACATCCCATTATTTTTACTGTATCTTATTTATTAGAAGCAAATCTTTAGGCCCAGCCCAACTGCAAGGGCAAGGAAATACACAAAGATGAGAATACCAGAAGAGGATTATTGGGGGCTTCTTAGCTGCTGCCTACCAGGTGTTAATGAGTTTGCTTGCTGTCAGACTACTTGAGTTCAAATCTTAGCCTTATTCCTTGATAGCTATGTGATATTCAATAAGTTATTTAACTGCTTTGATCCTCAATTCCCTCTTCTATAAAATGGAACTATAGTGGCACCTAATGACCTCAAAGAGTCCACATGGATTAAATGAATAATAAAGAATCAAAACCTAGATTAATGCCTGGCATATGATGGGCATTCAGTGAATTTTAAATAGCATTATATTAATAATTATATCAGTTATAAAGTAGATTTTCTAGCTAATAAGGTATGCTCAGATGAGGAGGCTTTTATTTTTGGCCTATGAAAATGATGTAACATAAATGAGTGGTCGCAAAGGAAGCCAAAACTATAGCCATTCTTGCAGAAATTGAAAAACTTCACCTATGTTGGCACTGTGCATTTCTTTCAATGTAATAGAATTTCAGACAAGTAAAACATAATCTAAGGAAGTGAAGTGCTTAATTACTGTATCAATTGGTCTGCTTCTTATCCTGTTTTTATAAATATACTAGAGGCCCGGTGCACAAAAATTTGTGCACCCGGGGGGGAGGCGGTTCCCCAGCCCGGCCAGTGCCCTCTCGCAGTCTGGGACCCCTCGGGAGATAACGACCTGCTGGCTTAGGCCTGCTCCCGGGAGGCAGAGGGCAGGCCCAATCCCTAGGTGCAGCCCCTGGTCAGGCTCAGAGCAGGGCTGATTGGGGAGTTGGGGCGCCGCCCCGTCTTGCACAGAGCAGGGCGGATCAGGAGGTTGCGATGCCACCCTCAGTCACGCTCATGGTAGGGCCGATTGGAGGGTTGGAGCACCGCCCCCTGTCACACTCAAGGCAGGGTCGATAGGGAGGTTGCGGCACCACCCCAGTCACGCACAGAGCAGGGCCGATCAGGGGATTGGGGTGCTGCCCCCTGTCACTCACAGAGCAGGGCTGATCAGGGGGTTGGGGTGCTGCACCCTGTCACACTCAGGGCAGGGCCAATGGGGAGGTTATGGCTCTACCCTGTCACACACAGAGCAAGGCCCGTGGAGGGGGGTTGGGGCACCACCCTCTATCACCCACAGAGCAGGGCCGATCAGGGGGATGGGGCACCACCGCTGTCACACTTGGGGCAGGGCCAATGGAGAGGTTATGGCTCTACCCTGTCACACACAGAGCAGGGCCCATGGGGGCAGGGGGAGGGGGGTTGGGCGCCGCACCCTGTCACACACAGAGCAGGGCCGATCAGGGGATTGGGGAGCTCCCCCCTATCAGGCACAGAGCAGGGCCCGTGGGGGGGGGGGGGGGGTTGGGGTGCTGCACCCTGTCAAGCACAGAGCCCCAGGGCAATCAGGGGATTGGGGATCTCCCCCATATCAGGCACAGAGCAGGGCTGATCAGGGGGTTGGGGCGCCGCACCCTGTCACGCTGATCCCAGTGCCGGGAGCCTCACTGCTCCGCTGATCCCGGTGTCGGGAGGCATATTACCCTTTTACTATATAGAATAGAGGCCTGGGGCCCGGCTGGTTTGCCCTGAAGGGGTGTCCTGGATCAGGGTGGGGGTCCCCACTGGGGTGCCTGGCCAGTCTGGGTGAGGGGCTGAGGGCTGTTTTCCGGAAGCGAGTGACTGAAGCTTCCAACCGCTCCTTGTTTTCTTTTTTTTTTTTTTTTAATTCTGGGCCAGCTTTAGCTCTGAGGCCTCGCTGCTGAAAACATCGATACAATGTTGCTAAAGCCAGGTTGAATGAAGGCCATTTCTGGTGTTTTGTTTATCTTCTTATTTGCAACATAGTACATAGTTTCTTAGAGTTGTAGCTCAGAGGCCGGTTAGTGAGGCGGGAACTTTGGAGTCTGCAGCAAGCAAGCCTCATGTTCGCTTCCAGCTGCCTGGCTGCCGGCCGCCATCTTGGCTGACAGTTAATTTGAATATACTCACTGATTAGCCAATGAAAAGGGTAGCGGTTGTATGCTAATTACCATGTTTCTCTTTTATTAGTGTAGATTACTGCCCAAATGAGAATATTTGCTGTCCACGGAGGAATGGAGGAGACTTCTTTAGCTAATTTTTCCCTGGTTTTGAATCAGAAGTATGTGCCCTTTCTCCCACTTCCTTCATTGCAGACCTCACCTCTCCCCGCCTCCAGCCCACCAGACCCCTCCACAGGCATGCAGACAATCAGAGTCACACAGAGACATATACTCAGACTCAGTTCTTGGATATCAATATTAGTAATACTCAAAAATAACTAGAATTTCATAGAAATACTTACCAATAAATATGTTCAGTTAATGAGATTTTACCTAAAACTCCTCCTCCTATATTTCCCAACTTGGTATATGATATCCATAATCCCTGTAGATACTAGAACTAAAACTAAGAAGCCACCCTGGTCCTCCCTCTTTCTCACTTCTTCCATCAGACCCCTCACCATTTCTTATCCAACTGACCTTTGTCACTTCTTTCTACTCCAAGTGCAGCTTGCTTTAATGCCCGCATCAATGTTCCTTTATTAGTTATCTGTTGCCACAATAATGCTGTGTAACAAACCACTCCAAAATTTAGTGGCTCAAAATAATAATCATTTATTATTTCTTATGAATCTCTTAGTTCCCCAGAGTTCTGCTGATATTGGCCAATCTTGCCTTTCTCAACAGGGCTTGCCATTCATCTACAGTCAGCTCCAGATTGGCTGAGGACTGGATGGTCTTGATTAACCTTATCTGGATCAACTTATCTCTGCTCCCTATAGTCTATCAACCTCCAGTAGACTGGCCCAGGCTTGTTCTTATGGCAGACGCAGAGGTTTAATAGGGAAAGTAGAAGTTTTAAGTCCTTTGGAGGTCTACTCTTGAAAATGCATACCATCACTCCTGCCACATTCTGTTAGCCAACGCAATTTACAAAATTAGCCTAGAATCAAGGGGTAGGGAGAGAACTCCAACTCTTGAGTCTGGAGCCTTAGACCACTTGGCCATCCTGACACATGAGAACTCCAACTCTTGATGGGAGAAGCTTCAAAGTCACAGGTAAGGGACATGGAAGTGAGGTGAGGAGTTGATTCATCTACCACATACCCCTGCAGGGAGGCACCTGTGCAACTGACTCCAGTCCACAACATTCTACTTCCCTAGATAACTGGGTAGGTATGGCAATCATTTTGTTTTGTTTTGTTTTCTGGCTGGATTAATATTTTTTTGCAGTTTTATTGAGAAATAATTGACATATATCACCATATAAGTTTGAAGGTTGGTTTACATACATTGTGAAATGATTACCTCAGTAGGTTTACTTAACATCCATCATCTCATATAGATACAATGAAAGGAAAAATAAATGTCCCCTTGTGATGAGAACTCCTAGGATTTAGTCTTCTAACAGCTTTCCCCTATATCATATGACAGTGTTAACTATAGTCATCGTGTTTTACACTGCATCCCTAGTGCTTATTTATGTTAAAGCTGAAGTTTGTATCTTTTGACCACCTTCCTCCAATTCCCCCCCCCCACCCTCCCTGCTTCTGATAACCTCAAATCTTATCTCTATTTCTATGAGTTTTGTGGAATTTTTTTTAAAAAGATTCCACATGGAAGTGTGATCATACAGAATTTGTCTTTCTCTGTCTGACTTATTTTACTTAGCATAATGCCTTCAAGATCTATCCATGTTGTCACAAATGATAAGATTTCCTTATTTTTTATGGCTGAATAATGTTTCATGTATTGGGGTGTGCTTCTTGGGTTTATCACAATTTTTAATCCATTCATTCATTGATGTCCATAAGTTGTTTTTATGTCTTAGTTATTGTAAAAAATGCTGAAATAAACATAATGTATATGTCTTTTTAATTTAGTGTTTTGGGTTCTTTTGGATAAATACCCAGAAGTGGAATTGTTGGGTCCTTCTTTGTCTCTTTTATAGCCTTTGTTTTAAAGTCTATTTGTTCTGGTATAAGTATTGCTACCTCAGCTTTTAAAAATTTTTGTTTTCATTTTCAAGAAATATTTTTTCCCACCTCTTTCAGTGTGTGTGTCTTTTGATCTGAAGTGAGTCTCTTATAGGGGTCTTGTTTGTTATCCATTTGGCCCCCATATCAAGTAATTGTTGATAGATATGTATTTATCAAGTAATTGTTGATAGATTTGTATTTATTGTTTTTTATTCAGATTTTTTATCCTTTTTTTCCTTCCTCTTAAAAAAAGACCCTTTAACATTTCCTATAATACTGGTTTGGTGATGATTAATTTTTTTTGCTTTTTCTTGTCTGGAAAGCTCTTTATCTGTTCTTTGATTCTAAATGATAACTTTGCTGGGTAGAGTAATCTCAATTGTATGTCCTTGCTTTTCATCACTGAATATTTTATACCAATCCCTTTTAGCCTGCAAAGTTTCTGTTGAGAAATCAACTGACAGACTTATGAATGGGAGCTCCCCAGTAAGCAACTAACTGCTTTTCTCTTGCTGCTTTTAAGATTCTCTCTTTGTCTTTAACTTTTGGCATTTAATTATGATGTGTCTTGGGGTGTGCTTCTTGGGTTCATCTTGTTTCAGACTCTCTGTGCTTCTTAGACTTGTATGATATTTTCTTTGTCAGATTAAGGAAGTTTTCCATCATTATTTTTTCATACAGGTTTTCAATTCCTTGCTTTCTCTTCTCCCTATAGCACACCATGATGTGAATGTTGGTATGCTTGAAGTTGTCCCAGAGGCTCCTTACACTATCCTCATTTTTTGGATTTTTTTTCTTTTTGCTCTTTTGATTGTTTTCTGCTTCCTTATCTCCCAAATCACTAATTTATTCTTCTGCTTCATCTAAGCTACTGTTTATTCCTTCTAGTGTATTCTAGGTAGTTCATATATTGTATTCTTAATTTCTGACTGGTTCATTTTTATGTTTTCCATGTCCTTTTTTATGCCGTTGAAGTTCTCACAAGTTCCTTGAGTGTCCTTATAATCATTGTTTTAAACTCTGTATCTGGTTGTTTGCTTGTCTCCATTTAATTTTGTTCTTCTTCCGGATATTTCTCCTGTTCTCTTATTTGGGACTTTTTTATTTGGATCCTCAATTTGGCAGGCTTCCCTGTTTTTGTTTCTATGTTTTAAATAATGCTGCTATGTCTCCTGGTCTTAGTAGAGTGACCTGTAGGGCTCAGTGGCACAGCCTTCCCAGTTACCTGAGCTGGGTGCTCCAGGTACTACCTCTATATGGGTTGTGTGCACCTCCTATTATATTTGAGCCTTGATTACTATTGGCCTGTCACTGGGAGGATCTGATCCTCAGGCCAAATGGCTGTAAAGACTGGTTGCAGCCACAGCAGAGGAGCTGCTGTACAGGGGCCAACCCCATGGAGCAAGACTTATTTCAGGGGGGCTTTGGTGCCCACTGAGTTCACTCTTTGAGTGTGTCTGATCCAGTGTGGTCTGAAGCTATCCACCAGGTACACTCACTCTGGGGCCTCCAAAGAGGTGCAGGCTAAGTAGCCATTATCTGTGCCTTGCCTGGGACCACTGAGCCTGAGCTACAGAGAAATCTACATTTGGCTGCTATTTGGCTGCTACTTGTGCTGGGCTTGAAGGTGTCCAGGAGAGACTAAGCTGTGAACCAAGGCCTGCTGCCTCTAGTGCCAAACCTGAGGCCACTTAGTAAGAGGTATAGGGCATCCCAAAGGCAGATGCTACTTGTTTGAGAGATTTTAGAGAAGTATGAAACATGAGATAAGACATCCATTCATATGGAAAAGCCACTGGAAAAAGCTTGGGTGGGTACCCAAGTTGGGTGTGGCAGGGTCTCAGGGAATCATGAGAGACTAAAGGGACTGCTATAATGAGAAAAAGAAATATATAGAAAGAAACATAGACGTAAAGAATTAAAATGGCAATAAATAAGTACCTATCAATAATAATCTTAAATGTAAATAGATTAAATGCTCTAATAACAAGACATAGGGTAGCTAAATGGATATGAAAACATGATCCAACTATATGCTTTCTACAAGAGACCTACCTCAGAACAAAAGACTCATAGAGGATGAGAGTGAAGGGATGGGATAAAATTTTCATGCACATGGAAATAAAATTTAAAAAGCTGGAGTGGCAAGACTCATATCTGACAAAGTAGACTTCAAAATGAAGGCTATCACAAGAGGCAATAAAGGTCCCTACATAATAAAAAAGTGATCAATCCACAAAGAAGATATAACCCTGGTAAATATATATGTACCCAATATAGGAGCACATAAATATATATAAAAAAGACACTTCTGGAGGACTTTAAGGAAGAGATTGACAGCAATACAGTCGTAGTAGGGGACTTTAACACCCCGCTGACTTCACTGGATAGAACTTCCAGACAAAAAAATTAACAAGAAAACAGTGACTCTAAATGACACACTGGATCAGATAGATTTAATTGACATTTATAGAACACCCCCCCCCCCCGCCCCCCCTTGCCCCCGCCAACTGCAGAATATACGTTCTTCTCAAGTGCACATGGGTCAGAACATACATAAATACTATCAGTTTGGTTTGATAGTTTTGGGGGTGTAAAGAAAACAAGTAGAAACTCCATCATCTTGCAAAGCTGAATTCCTCAGGTTTTTAGCAAAATGTACAGAAATACTATCAGTTTGGGTTTGAGTAGTTTTTGCTTGTACTCCAATCAGCCACTAGATGGCAGACTATGACATAAAATGGAGGTTGCAGACAGTTGAAAGTTTGACTTGGAGTGGAAGTCTAAAGAAGTTTGAGTTAGTGAAAAATTAATTGTACTATTTTCATAAAGAGAAATAAGATAGCCATTCCGAACGTGTGTACATTACTTCTAATTAAAAACATTTACTGATTCATTGCAATTCTTATCTAGAAGTCCTAAGGCTAACACCTAGTTAACTACAAGGCTTGTTCCAGAGCTCCCCTCACAATAACCTGTCTCTTCCTGTCTCTGCCAGGCTCCCTCCAAGGGACTCCTTGTTTAACAGTATTTCTCAGTGCCAACCACTAGTTTGGGTCCTAGTTATGATTATCTCCTGTCACACTCTCCCGTCATTCTCTTTGCCTCCCTTCAGCACCCTACCCTACTTCATCCTTGCATATTTGCTTGGACTGAGCCCAGCTGTGGTCACCCTTTCTGACTCTTTTTGACTCTTTTAGGGCATAATGAACTCATTTATCATCAGTGCACCCAATAGGATGCTACAGTTCCAGATCCTAGCCCAGCCGTGGGCAAACTACGGCCCGCAGGCCGGATCCGGCCCGTTTGAAATGAATAAAACTAAAAAAAAAAAAAAAAAAAGACCGTACCCTTTGATGTAATGATGTTTACTTTGAATTTATATTAGTTCACACAAACACTCCATCCATGCTTTTGTTCCGGCCCTCCGGTCCAGTTTAAGAACCCATTGTGGCCCTCGAGTCAAAAAGTTTGCCCACCCTTGTGACCTAGCCTGAACCAAAATGAGCCCAAGAAGCAAGAGGAATGTTTGTTGAAAAATGGTTCACTTAAATGTTACAGAAAGGCGGATGGAGAGGCAAAAAAGATGGACTCAGACCAGTTCAGCAGCTTATTCAAAGTTTCTTATCATTAACTGCTAAAAATAGAGCCAGATACTCCTGACACCTGATTTGGCACTCCATTTGGTGAACAGTATCTTTCTTTGATCATTCAATGAAAAAACAAAGCAGCGATTTGGGGGAAAGTCTGCCAAGTAGACTTAATAATCTTTTCCAAGTGCTATCAGTGAAACCAGTAATAGGAAAAAAGTTTTCTGCTAGCCTCTCCACTGTTCTGGACTTAATAATTTCTATAATATTTAATACCCTGAAATTGAATCATGTTACTAGACTCTCTCATTGGAGATTAACAAAGTGAAAGTGAGACTGAAATCTTCCAAAGTAAGTGTTCCTTGTGAAAAGCCTCCTGTGCAATCCATACCATATGCCGCTTTCTACGCAGATCTCTTATAAAATGTGGAAATAGCAAAGCCACATTCTCCATGAAATCTTCCCTAACCAAATGTACCTAAGTTAAACCAAGCTCATTTCCTTTGTGCCTGGCATGTAACAGATGCTCATTTTGCACAAGGAGGGAAGGGAAAGAGGAAGGAAGAAAAGGAGAGGAAGAAGAAGGGAGATGAGAGAAAAGATGTATCTACTGAATATATATAAACAATGTAATGTTTTAGGTGTGGCCATTATAAAAATATTCCCTAATCTTTCTAGACTAAACAACCCAGCTCCTAAAACTTTTCCTCAGGACTTTCATTATTTTTTTGTGCTTATCTATACCAATTTTGATTTCTTTCTTAGAAGTAAAAATTATTTGAGATTATATTCCATTGCTTTACATTATCCTTTTAAATGTTATCCTCAGTTGAGGAGATATTACATAGTTAAAAGAGAAACCAAATGAAATTTGTAAGTTTTCAAAGAGAAAACATAGTTTGAAGTACATGCAAAAGTAGTTTATAAAATAATTACTGTTCGCATATAAATGAATTTTATCAGAAATTTGATTTTTTAAAATAAATTTTTATTGATTTCAGAGAGGAAGGGAGAGGGAGAGATAGAAATATCAATCATTGATCGGCTGCCTCCTGCATGCCCCACACTGAGAATTGGGCAAGTGCCGTGACCTTCTGGTTCATAGTTTGATGCTCAACCACTGAGCCACACCAGCTGGGCAGAAATTTGATATTTTTAAGGATAAAACAGATTAATTGTTGCATCTAGATTTCATAATCCCACAACACACACACACATTTTTGTGCTATGAAAAAATAGTCAAACATAATACTTTTATCGTGATAACATTTAATGAAATAAAGTAGTAAATTATTTTTTACCCTGAATTCATGAACTATACAAAGAATCTGTTGTGACATATAAACACTGAGAAAACCTGTTGGCACATATTGTGGGGAACATATACATAAATTTTCCAGTTTAACATTTTTATATTTCTAACCAAACTGTTGTCTATGAACTGCCTTTGTCAGCATCACCTTGCAGGTAGTTCAGGAGTACTTCTCAAAAATGCAAATTTCTTGTCTCTATTCCAGCCCTACAGAACTGGCATCTCTAGAGGTGGGGTCTAGGTCATTCTTATGAATATCTCAGTTTCATATATTCTATACAAGCTTTATTCTTTGTTCTTGGTGGAGCAGTTTTCTATTTCCCACCCCTAGAAGTAGAGATCTTTTATTTTAAGTTGTTATTTAAGGAGTGATGGTAAAAATGTGAGAGGGCATGTTTTCTATCCAGAGACCTAATTATTGCAGAAAGAAAATGGAACGGTGTTACTAGGGATCTGTAAGGTGAGACTAGCTTCCTTTTAGGATGTTGATAAAAGATAAATCCCGTGATTTCTTTTATAATTTACTGACTTGGCCAGGTTTGCCCTTCACATTGCAGAGGATTTGATTTTTTCCTTGTAGTGAGCTCTAATATAAGACATTGCCTTTTTTAATAAGGAACCTGGAATATTTATTTTCAATTGGTAACCAGCTGCCAGGTAGTTGAAAAAAAGGAAAAATAATGCTGAGCTATAATTGCTGAGTCAGTGGTTTGATCTAATAGATGGAATCCCGAGATGTATTCTTATTCTTCTGCTTTCCTCCACTTAGGTCACCTCCAGTTCATTTGCTTTAAAGGTGACCTATTGCAATCATGTGATAGCTTGGAATTTATGTGATACCAATCATGTGATAGTTCAGAATGTTGTCCATAGTTATATTAGAATTTATCAATAAGATTACTTTCTAAAATACATTTGCTTCACCACTTTCTAATAACATGTTTTCTCCTAAAATGGATATATTTTGAAAGTTCTATGGCTGTGACTTACCAGATGTTTCTCTATTATAGTTTTCCTTTGATTTTACTGACTTTCATTTTCTATTGTGTAAAAGGTTACACAGTTTTTGTATATGTATACATTTTACAAAAACTTTCCGATCCATTTGATTCTCACAACAGCTCAAAATATGGCAGGGAATGTATTGTCTATATTTTAATTTAAGTAAAATTTAAGAAATGTTATAGTCATCAATATGAATTTCACCAATAGCAAAACATTAACAAGGATACTTCGAAAATTAATTTTGGAATAAAGTTAAATTAACATGGAAAATACTTTTTTTTATCTTGTGTTCCTGCAGAATGTGAGAGGAACCTATTTATGAAAAATCTCTCCAAATTGCATGAACCAAATTTCTATTCACTCAGTGTGATACAAGGACAAAGCTTCAGGCATCACAGGCTTATGATGTTATCCCTGTCATTAACACAGCAGGTAATGTAAGCCTGATTATGAGTAGGGTCTTGTCTCAGTGTGCTCCACATTGCCCCATTTCACAGTTATATCTCCAGGACTCTAAGAATATTCACATTGAATAATACATTAGATAATCACTCTAATTATGAGTCCCTGGGCCACAACTTGATCAAAGATATGAAAGTATTTGACTATATGACTTTTAATAATAAATTCCAACCCTAAGACTCAATAGAAGAAATCTCTGTGTTGATTCGTGTCACCTTATTTAATGTCTACACTACTTGTCTCACAGGAATATTATACTGTTGATGAGGAAGATACAGGAAGTTAGGCAAAATAAATATGAGTGGCCAATTCACAGGTTGGGTGGTAGAAATACTGTTTCAAGTTGATTGTTTGGAGACTGGAACATATTCTTCCCTATAAACAATGTTATAAATTGTTATTAAATTCCAAAGTTAATTTAAAATAAGTAGGTGAGGTACCCCAATAAAAATGGGAAGGGTACATAGTAAGCCAGCCTCCAGAAAAGGGCTGTGTAGTGATAGCTGTACACACGGGCTACTACAAGCCAATCACAGGTGAGGGTCACAGAAAGACAGACAAGCAAAGGCAAACCACAGTCTCTGCTGCAGGAAGAGGCCTTTGATTTCTTGACAGGATAATGACACAGCATGGGCTAATTTCCCTTGGGAATGATAACCAGATGCGTTTCAGAGTGTTGGACCTAAACCCCTGGTAAGATATGATTGATAAGTTTATTCCAAACACCAAAGAAGATAATGAAGTGGGGTAACTTCCAGCCCCTCTCCAACCCCGATTCACCTCCTCTCAACTTTCCTAATCACAGGGCTCCTCATTTTGGACATCTGTATTTATCCACGGGGAGATCTCAAATAAAACAAACAAACAAAAAAACCCACACACCTACAAACAAACAAAAACCAGAGGATAAAGAAACACCTTCCAAAGCATTCCCTTCTATCCAGGCTCTACAATAGGGAAGAAACTTGATTTTGATCTGGCCTAAACGCCTGGAAGGTTGTTAGTGTGTGATTCCTGGTGCTTCTCCTAGAAAGTGGAGCTCCTCCTCTCAAGGGTATCCTCCAATCAGAATAAAGCACAGTGACCTGGGGAAAGTTCCACCTTCTCCAAGTGTCTTGCCTCACTTCTAGGAAAATTAAAATTTTAATGCAGAGATTATAGTTGTATGTTTCGGATTCCTATGCTGTTTTATTTAAGCTTCTACCAAATTTATGCTAAACCAATTAATCGAGGCTATAAATGGAGAGATGAAGTTAGTGGGATGTGATGTCGGGGTCTTTGCTCTACTCTGTCACTGGCACTATTCTCCTTCAGGGACACCTTCTGGGAATGCTGAATGAGCCGCCCTTCGAGGCAGCCCTGAGCAGATTCACAGTTTGTCTTTTTAGGTAATTCCAGTACCTCGAACAACCCTGGAAGAAGGGAAAAGTAATAATTTCTTTTTCTCAATTAATTTTGCTATGCATGTTTCTCCATATGATTAAAACTTGTACAGTATCTGGCACTCGGACTTATAAGATGAATTTAATTAAAGCAAAAACAATAAACAAAAAAATAAAATTTCAAGTACCCAGGAGATAGAAAATCATGCCTGTGGATTTGGGAATACTTAGCACATTTGAGAAAATACACATACTGGTAGCTTTCTATCATGATACCCATATTTAAAATAACCATTTTTCCTGGAAACAAGTTGTCTCTGGTTCTGATTTGAATCAGGAATCAAAGTGAGATGATGTCACAAAACTAGTTTTAGTAGGCATGATACTGGCCTTTTATTGAAATGATGGTCTTTGCTAATAATATTTCCACTTGAACATGTCACATGCACCTCCAAATGGAACCCATTTAGTTCTTCTTGTGCACTCCTGACACTTCGAAAGCTGTTCCTTCTAATGTTCCTTATTTCAATTAGTGGCACTGCCATCCACCCAGGTGCTCAAGCTAAAAACTCTGTGGTCACCTCCAACCTTTCCGTCTTAATTAGGAAAGTTTGGTGAGCAGGAGAACCATGTTCCTTATTTTCCAGGACAAATAAGTCATTCTTCATCATTGTTTAAATGATTTTGTGAAATGTTTAGTGTGAAGTATAAAATGTTGAAGTAAGTTTTTCTGGGAATTAGCTCTCAGAAAAAGATACGATATACCTTGAGTTCTATTGCATGAAATCGTCTTCAGAAGTAGCACATTAACCTTTTATTAAAGTTACCCAGAGAGGATAAGATGTTAATAATATATTGCACTACAGGAGCATATTTGTATGCAGTTAGCTAAAGGAATATAAAAAAAATCTTTCAAGTTTAAAGCAAAATTAACATTCACTTCTGCTGAAATGCAGGCACTTCTAGGGTAAAATATCACAATGCTTTAACATTTTATTATACTGTTCACTGGGATTAGAATTACCCATGAAAAACATCCAAAGGTATTCTTTGTAGAAATTTTAATTTGTAGAGATTTCTTTGTAGAAATCACAAAACATTCTATTTGTTCTTTATTCAACTCACAATATCACATCATATTTCTAACATCAGACTACATAGCAAAATATTGTCTTATTACTAAAAGGTACAGAGTTCACTCAATAAAGCAGCATGACACTCATGGGGAAATTTCGCTGTGATGATTACAAATATTTCCAAGAAGATAATGTCACAAGGACTGGAAGCAATCACTATAACCCAGTGCTTTCTGGATTTAAAGCTTTTAAGGACATACAATGTCATATAGCTTTAATAAGTGCCGTTCCACTGTCAGTAAAGTCGTATTTTGTGTTTTTCCCCCCACTTGCTTAGAAAATCTAGAAATAGCATATGCAGTACTGTCAGTTTATTTACACTTAAAATCAAGTCTCCTTTCATGAGACTTAATGCTCTCTTTTACCAAAGTATTCATCAATTTGAGGGAAGTTATATGAGTTAAAGCCTATTGGAGGCTTCTCTTCAGGTATCTGTGTTCCTGTTTGGTAAGTGCTGACCCCATTCTTGCAATCACTAAGTAATGAGATACTCACATGTGCATAAAGAGAGGCCACCACCCAAACACCAACCATCAAAAACTTCCAAACCTGAAGTGGTTCTAAACTCATTATTTAGAAACAGGAACAACAAAGGCATTGACCTTCAAGTACCTGGGGAAGTGGCACTCTTCCTACTGGTCACTCTGAGCCTCTGCCCTACAAATATATTTACCTAACGATTAGTTCTCCGGACAACTAGCAGGGATTTGATTTAAGAACTGAATAGGACTCCACCACAAAGCCATCCGATCACAGACAGTGTGCTCTTTTAATTTACTTCCATAAACAGGCAAAAATTGAAGTCAGCTGTCAGCAAAGACCAAATTAAAGAGCTGAGTGTCAGAGCCACAGTTGAACCAACATCAGTCTTTTTGGGGAGAGGTGGAGTGGGGAGGGGAGTTCGAATTTTTAAGCTTCCAAAGAAGATAACATTGTTAGGTACAAAGCTTAGCCTTTCACTTTAACTGTGGTTTAGATGTATTGTGCATTGCTTACTTTTCAAAAATTAAATTTAGACTGAAACTAATATCATTCCTAAAAACTTCCCTTACTTAAATGATGTACATAAACTCACATATAATACAAGAAATGTGCAAACCATAACCATCCCTCATATAATGAAAGCCAATTCAGCGCAGTTGCCCAGGCTTGTGAACCCGAATCCCCTTGACTTAGCTCATTACAGAGTCCCAGTGCTTCCTCCAGGGATTTCAATGGTTACTCCATTCTGCCCTGGTATTGTTTGCTTGTTGTGTCACAGTGACCTTGCTCTGTGCCAGTCTGCTGTGACAGAACCTGCAATTGTGATCGGGGACAAAAGTCAGCAAAATCTCAAGACTGAAAAGTTGGACAATTTAATCAACAGCACACAGAGTTGTCATGTTTATTACAGTAACTGCAGACATCTGAGGCTATGTGTGACGCCTTAAAATTTGGGTGACATAGGTATAATTCTAATGGGGGCAATATGGAATAGTGGTTGAAGTACACAGGCTATGGAGTCAGATTTGGGTCTAATTTTCAACTTGGCCATTTAATACTAAATTATTTTATTTTTTGAATTTCCATTTTCTCATTTGTAAAATAAGGACAGTAATACTTAATATTTCTATTCATTCACATGGCATTGGCAAGGCTCCCAGCGAGACCAGAAGTGCTCAAAATCTCTTGAAGCCTAATCTTGAATAGACACACTATTATTGCCAGCTTTCTGTCGGCCCGAGCAAGTCACAGTATAGCAAAGATACAAGGGTTGGGGAAATTTTGTCCACTTTTGCTGGGAGGAGCTGCCAAATCACATGGCAAAGGAGTGAAGATAATCATGGCCATTTATACACACAATTTACAATATCTTACTTGAATAATTTTCTCAAGGAAATGTAAAAGTACTTTGTTTAATACTTCGTAGAATAAGAACAGCAAGCTCATCAAGCTGAACTAACTTGGTAGAATAAGCACCTCTGAGCCAAGAGTGACCATGAGAATATAAGCCTTGGAGTGAGCATTAAGTCTTCTATACATCATGGGCTGGGTTGTTGAGCCAATAGTACTTGGATCTTAAGGGACACTCTGACACCAAGTCAGAAATTGATACCATTCTAATGAACTCAGCTATTAATTAATTAACTAACAGGAAAGGAGCAAAGGGAAGGCCAGATAATATAAATACAGCTTTGCCAGGAAGCTGCAGTTCAATACTCTCCAGGTCTGTTCCCCACAGATCCTGAGGGAAGGGACTGGACAAGAAAAAATAGACACATGCCCAGTAAGGTCTGAATGACATAGGAAGAGTAATTGCCTGTCAGTCACACCTGGGAGCATGTCATTGGCAAGAATAAGGGTGGCCATTACAAGGGTTGGGAATCTGGAATACATAAGCTCCTGAACAAACGGAGTTCCCTCTCTTGGCCCTCTCGCTCTCTTGGGACTCTTGTTTCAGGGAGCGTGCTCTCATACTCTGCACTAGCCCACATGGTCCACAGCCATGTGGACCCCACACACATGGACTGATGGACTGCAACTAGCCTGATGCTGTGCCTGACTCAACTCCACCATGGAACAGCCACTCTGGACACTGGCTTTGCTTTTAGCTCTGCTGAAGCACCAGCTGCACCTTTTCCAGGACTGGTTTAAGGGAAATGGGACTTTGTAAACTGAGGACTATAACTCCACAAAACTAAAGCTTTTTATCACATCTCATTCTCCTATGGGGTCTTCCAGAAATGCTTATTCCAGTTGTGCCCCAAGAACCCCACCTCCACAAGTGGATACCCCACTCCCACCAGCAGTGAAGAAGGACAGTCCATGCAGTTCTCTGATAAAAAGATGACTTAGAGATTGGTATTATAAATGTCAAAAATGTTACTGTAGGATATGGTGTGCTCCTGGTTTATTTGACCATAAATAAATTCTCTCTTTCCTCTCTTTTCCTCTCCCTTCCTCTCCTTCCCTTTCCTCTCCTCTCCTGTCTTTTCATCTCCTCCTTTCCCATATTTTCTCCCCCATCCAGTTCTCATAGGACTAAGAAGTATAAATAGTATGGGAATGGGCTTAGAATATTAAAATGAAGCATTTGACCCAAGCTTGTAGGCACTGGCCTGTCTTTGGAAGATGTGGAAACAATGTTTATGATTGAATTTGGAAGGATTCATCTTTGGACAATGTTGTTTTATAGATTAGAAGAAAACCCTGTTATTGAAAGTGCAAATCAAATTACACTAATCTATATATATGAAAGCCTAACCGACGGAATGACCAAACGACCAGTTGCTATGATGCGCACTGACCACCAGGGGGCAGACACTCAATGCAGGAGCTGCCCCCTGGTGGTCAGTGTGCTCCCACAGCAGGAGCACCACTCAGCTAACCAACGGGTGCCAGACGCAGGGCTCACAGCTGGCGAGCGCTGCTGCGGCGGCGCAAGCCTCTCCTGATTGGGATTGACTGGGCACGAGCCCATGGCAGGCACAGCAGGGCTGGGATGAGCGGGAGCAGCAGGCGAAGTTGGACTGCCAGTATTGGCCCAATCCCTGCAGGCCAGACTGCGACATCCCCCAAGGGGTCCCGGATTGTGAGAGGGCGCAGGCCAGGCTGAGGGACCCCACCGGTGCATGGATCCATGCACTGGGCCTCTAGTAGCTTCTAAAAGAATTAAGACAGATGCAAAACAAAGGTACATCTGCCTTCTGGTACCCAGGCACCCAAGACATTCAACAATATTTAGTGACTGACTACTCTGGGGACATCCATGGACTTGGATTATTTTCAAAGGGACTCAACTAATAAAAGGCTCCAATCAGGCTTTATTTTGTAAGAGATGTTTCCCATGTCTCATATGTTTTTTTCTCCTCTAGAAGTCAGAATCATGAAATAGCATGTCAGTTGGGTCCAATTGATTCAGGTGTATTTTTTAATGGTAGATGAGAGGCTTTTAGCTCTAGATTTCATAAAGATAAACAAGGACAGCAGATAAGAATGATTGAACCCTCCCTAAGGAGTGAACTATACATAGTTAAGTGAACAGTTAACATAAACACACATAGACACACATCAGAATAAGCAGCTGCAACTACAGTATAATTCTATTACTAATCCAAATCACTCTTTATTAGGATATCAGTGACTTTAAGAATTAGTCCTTCTCTTCTCCAAAGTAGTTTACTTGATTGCTTTATTCCTGTGTCCCTCATTGGTCCTGATTGACATCCACAATTGGTAATTCTGTCTCCCATAATTACCCATACTGGTCCATGAAAAAAAGCTCTAACTTTCTTGTATGAAAGCTGTACATAGGCAAGAATACATGAAGACATTCTTAGTTGCTTTGTCCACACTCTTCAAACAAATAGAACCTATATCAACCATTTTTTCAACACATGTTTTCTGTTCCTATATTGCTATTATACAGATGCACACTGGAAACTCAAGCCCCATTCATTCTGCATATTACACCTATTGTGTTTAATCTACTGCTCTTAACTGACCTGCTACAAGATGTCTTTACTTTACCAAGAGACATTATAGACCTTTCTACATTCAGGCTGCAAAGATCCCAAAAATAATTATATTGTGGATACTGACTTCAAAAGTTCTTTTCATCTCTGCTCAGTTTGGCTGGGTGGCTCAGTTTGTTGGAATGTCATCCTATACACCAAAAGGTTGTGGGTTCGATTCCCGGTCAGGGCACAACAGACCTAGGTTGTTGGGTTAATCCCTAGTCAGGGAGTGTACAGGAGGCAACTGATTGATGTTTCTCTCTCTCTCTCTCTCTCTCTCTCTCTCTCTCTCTCGCTCTCTCCCTTCCTCCCTCCCTCCCTCCCTCCCTCTTTCTAAAAAGCATAAAAACGTATCTTTATGTGAGGGTTTTAAAAAAAGTTCCTCTCACCACATTTTCCCTTACATGTAATATTTATAATTCAGTTTCTTCATAGTTATCTCCTTACTGGCATGCTAAAATATATCCTTAACCTCTCCCCAAGCAGCCATGGCAGGTTAAAATATGAATATATGGCAGGTTAAAATATGAATACATTGTTAGATGATTGGTTTTTTTAACCACTTCATGTTCATTCTAGATATTGCAGACACATTCATATACATAGTCAATAAAAACCAGTAATGAATAATATCAAACATTTATTGAGAGTCTACTGTGTGCCAGGCACTGCGTTAGGAGCTTTTTGATGCAACAGCTAATTTAATACATACAACATACCTAAAGTTCACTTTCTATTTTAGAGTCATCATCTTTTTAAAAGTATAAATATTTTTTAGAATAAAATCTAACTTCTTTACCATGCTCCACAAAGTCCTCCATAATCTCACCTTTGTCCACTCCCCAACTTTATCCCCTCCCTTGCTCACCCTGGCTGTCTTTCCCTTGATCTCCCAATTGTCTTTCATCTGGCTTTCCATCATCCTGGGACTCTCTTCCTAGACTTTCTCACAAGACCGCCTCCTTTGCATCATTTAGGTTTTAGCTGGAGTGTCATTTCTCTAGAGAGGCCTTCTTGGACCTTTATGCTATCTTCTTCTTACACCTTCTATCCATCACTCTTTTATGTGTAATAGGGTGTAGCATTATTTGAATTTATCTTTTGTATTCATTTGTTTACATGCTTCTATCTAGCCACCCCCACTCAAACCTTAGTCCCAGTGAAGGGAGGATTTGTATCTGTCCTCTGTACCTAGAACAATAAGTATTGTTTTTGTTAAATGAACACTCAGCGCTGACAGTGGTATTGGTTTTCTTCCAAATTATGTTTGTGCTAAGTAATTTATCCACAGTCACACAGATGATGGGATTGATTTTGAACAAAATAGCCCCGATTTGAACTCAAGATTTCTCAAGTCCAAATACCATGCTTTTAACATCTATGCTCCCCTGTATAAAGTTTTAATATGTCTACTTTGTATAAAAGCTGAACAACTCTACTCCACTCTCCTTTCTAAACAAAATACTAGCAAATCAAATACAATAGTACACCAAAAAAAAAAATACATCATGATCAAGTGGGGTTCATTCCAGGGGCACAAGGATGGTTCAACATATACAAATCAATCAATGTAATATACCACATTAACAAAAGAAAGGATAAAAATCATATCATCTTATCAGTAGATGCAGAAAAAGCATTTGATAAGATGCAACACCCATTTATGGTTAAAACACTCAGTAAAATAGGAATAAAATGAAAGAACCTCAACATAATAAAGACGATCTATACTACTATCACACTCAATGGCGAAAAACTGAAAGCTTTTCCTCTAACATCAGGATCACTGATAATTGACTGGATAAATTGGTGCAAAAGGAAGCTATTTTACTTCCACATCTTATTCTGAGTCTGAAGAGAAGAGGACCCAAATATTCTGGATTGTCACAGAACTTTGCTTTTCTTCAGAAGAACCTGCCAGGAAGGCAGGAGAAGAGGAGAGAAAGTGACCTGGGATATTTTGAGCCCCTGCCATCTGTGAAGCATGTTGTAAGCGTTATGCTGATTAACACCTAAGCTGTTTGTGACAAACACCACTAAATTCTGATTCCGAGAGTTGAGAAATGCAAACGACTAGGTAATAGTAGAATATAAAAGTTGTTCTATATAAATCCAAAGTCCATCAATTTTTCATGGCATCACTGTCTTAATGAGTGGTAGCAGTATTCTTAAGAGTAAAATGTGAAGATTTTTACTGTTAACACCACCTTCATTTCTTCTTTTTCACTGACATTTGAATATTCCCAGAGTATCATATGATATTTCTTTATCAAAACCCTGATTTCCCTCTTGTTCAGTAATAACAGAGAGTTATGCCAAATTAAATAAAACCACATTACTTAAACAGGCTCACCAGAAACAAGCCAAAAAGGCTGGACAGTGGATGCAATTTTGAATCTCCAAGGCAACTAAGGAATTTATTTTTCCCTGAGGCGACATAAAACACGAGCTGTCTTCTCTTTCATAAAATGAATCAAGCCAGATCTATGTGGCAGTTTTACCTGGAACTTAACAACTAGTCCAAAATCACTTAAGTATCTTTTTAACTAAAGCCTAGGCATGAAGCTTCTACTTTTGTAGAATGTGGACCAAGCAACTACCAGCCTAGAACCATCAAAACTTGAAATTGACGTGGAGGAAAATTCTACCTGAGGAAATATTTTTTTCTTTTTCTGTTTTTGGGGGATCCTCCATGAAAGTTTCCCTGAGTTGAGAGACAACTGAGACAACAGTTTGGCCTTGGCAACGTGCAAGCTCTCCATGGAGCCAGGGCTTGCAGACAGTGGCACGGTGAAAGTTATTTCAACGTCCTTCCTTGGAATTGTCATCATTGGAACCAGGGTCATATGAAAGGAATCTGGGTTTGACAGCACCTCTCCCTGTTGGGGACTTCTCCTGTCCTGATGGAGCATCTGTTCTCCCGTCCTTAGGAGAGCAAGGCTCTTACCTCATCCACAACTTCTATCTTTTGGCAACTTGCTCACTCTGGACTTAAACTCTTTTGAAACTGTTTCCTTTCCTCCTTATATTTCCAAGTGAAACAACTTCCCTGCAAGTGCTGTCCTGGCAGCTTCTCTCTCTTTAGA
Source organism: Myotis yumanensis (assembly GCF_028538775.1). Taxonomy (NCBI): domain Eukaryota; kingdom Metazoa; phylum Chordata; class Mammalia; order Chiroptera; family Vespertilionidae; genus Myotis; species Myotis yumanensis. Next base: position 37,295,333 of record NW_027223766.1, on the reverse strand, counting down.
AGACACATTTAGACACTCTGTTCTAGCCAGAAGGTCACCCGTGACAATAAACAGCAAACGAAACTCACATTGGAAGGAACAGAGGAGTGATGAAACATGACGTTGTTGGCTACCTCCCTGCCAGAACCGGCTGTTGCCTCCATAAAATCCACAGCTATGCTGATAGCTAAAAGAGAGCTCTCCAGAACATGCTGCCTAAAGCCAATTTCCAGGGTTGCCTGGTGCCACAGAGCACCCATCGCATCCATTAAAGCAGGATTACTATAAAAACAAAAGGGTACCATATGCTCTCTGCTCCTTTCAATACAGTGTTCGCCTTTCTGAGGTTCCTAAACAAAAAAACAAATAGGTGCTACAGCTAAGCTCTTAACAGTCTTACCTGATACAAAAACTCAAGGTTTTGGTGTCTGGAGAAGTGATATTGCTTTGCTTGTGCATCTATCAAATCTAGTCTTTTAAAAAAAAAAATCTATATTGAAAGTATTACAGATGTCATCCTTTTTTTCCCATTGACCCCCTCCACACCTCACACTTCCCCTCCCAGGCCTTCACCACACCATTATCTGTGTCCATGGGCCATGCATATATGCATACTAGAGGCCCGGTGCACAAAAATTTGTGCACTCAGGGGGAAAGGGGGGGTCCCTCAGCCCAGCTTGTGCCCTCTCACAGTCTGGGACCCCTCGGGAGATAACGACCTGCTGGCTTAGGCCTGCTCCCTGGTGACAGAGGGCAGGCCCAATCCCTAGGTGCAGCCCCTGGTCGGGCTCAGAGCAGGGCTGATTGGGGAGTTGGGGCACCGCCCCCTGTCATGCACAAAGCAGGGCAGATTGGGAGGTTGCGATGCCACCCTCAGTCACACTCAAGGCAGGGTCAATGGGGAGGTTGCGGCGCCACCCCCTGTGACTCACAGAACAGGGCCAATCAGGGTGTTGGGGCGCTGCCCCCTGTCACTCACAGAGCAGGGCCAATCAGGGGGTTGGGGTGCCTTCCCCTGTCACGAACAGAGCAGGGCCGATAGGGAGGTTGTGGCCCCGCCCCCTGTCACACACAGAGCCGCAGGGCGATCAGGGGGTTTGGGCGCTGCCCCCTGTCACGCTGATCCCGGTGCCAGGAGCCTCGCTGCTCCGCTGATCCCGGTGCTCGGAGGCATATTACCCTTTTACTATATAGAATAGAGGCCTGGTGCACGGGTGGGGGCCGGCTGGTTTGCCCTGAAGGGTGTCCTGGATCAGGGTGGGGGTCCCCACTGGGGTGCCTGGCCAGTCTGGGTGAGGGGCTGAGGGCTGTTTTCCCGCTGGCAGTTGACTAAAGCTTCCAACTGCTCCTTGTTTTCTTTTTTTTTTTTTTATTCTGGGCCAGCTTTAGCTCTGAGGCTTCGGCTGCTGAAAACATGGATACAATGTTTCGGTCCGCCTGGCTTTCAGTCTGGCTGATTTCTGGAGTTTTGTTTAGTTTCTTATTTGCAACATAGTACATAGTTGCTTAGACTTGCAGTTGAGAGGCCAGCAAGTGAGGCGGGGAACGTTGGAGTCCGCAGCAAGCAAACCTCCCTGCTCGCTTCAGTGCCTGGCTGCCGGCCGCCATCTTGGCTGACAGTTAATTTGCATATACTCACTGATTAGCCAATGAAAAGGGTAACGGTCGTACGCTAATTACCATGTTTCTCTTTTATTAGTGTAGATAAGTTCCCTGGTTAATCTCTCCCCTCCTACCCCCACCTCCAAGATTTGTCAGTCTGTTCCATGCTTCCATGTCTCTGGATCTATTCTGTTCATCAGTTTATTTTGTTCATTAGATGCCACATATGAGTGCAATCATGTTATACTTGCCTTTCTCTGACTGGCTTATTTCACTAATCATGATACTCTCCAGGTCCTTCCATGCTGTCTGAAAGGACAAAAGATTCAAATCTAGTCTTGATTCTTCCTATGAAGCATGGCATTGTTTTGATCATGACTTAAAAGAAAATCCCATGGCACTTAATCTCTTCATAATAATCCTCTCCTGGTTATGAACTGAAAACTGTCCTCTGGGAGGCCAGACCCTGTTTCTGACTCTAAACAACCTGAAAAGAACCTGGACCCCTTTGTCATGAACAAACCAGCCGCTTGACTCTACCACATCCCTCTGGTCTTTAATTCCTTGGATTCACTGAAGGGTGTTGACCCTTTCCTGATTCATTCTCTCAAACATTTGTTCTTCTCGGGGGCCGGCCAAGGGTGCAGGTTGACCCAGCCACTCTGGTCTTTGGCACAGCTCATCTCCAGACAAATTATGGTTTCCATTTTCTTCTGCAGTTTTCTGAATTTAGAATCTAAAGTATGTCGGTAGACCAGATATCCAGATCTTGGGATATTATGAAGTTGTTAAATTTGTGTTTGGTCAAAAGTATGGGGGCCAATGTAGAAACAAGCCTGAGATATATGAAGTTAAAAAATAAAAGGAAGTTGCAGAAAAAGGAAGAGGCTTATATTCTATTTTTATCTAATTTGTGTTCAAAATATACACTTTAAATTATAAAAATAGTACATAGTTATGGAAAAATTTAAAACACTTTCTTGGATGGGCATGGATGGGAGGGAAAATTTTACTTTTCACTTTGTACAATTTTGGTTTTCTTGACTTTGTACCATACACATGCATTTTTGAAAGAATTGGTAATAACAATAATAAATTGGTGGGGAACTAGTCAGAGGCCATACTGCTGTTGGATATATACCAAATGAATTCTGGCTTCATTTTTTCATTTTTTTTCTCAGTTGTTGCATCTACTCTCAAAGTAGCCCTTTATTGGTAATTGCCAACTTATGAGTTCTTGATCTGCTGTGCATGTAGATAAACCATAATGCCTCTTTTCCCTTTAAATTCTGGGCTGCAGCATTCATCTGCACGGGAGGTGATGCCAGACCATCTTTCCTTCCCTCTATGCCAGTGGTTCTCAACCTTCTGGCCCTTTAAATACAGTTCCTCATGTTGTGACCCAACCATAAAATTATTTTCGTTGCTACTTCATAACTGTAATGTTGCTACTGTTATGAATCGTAATGTAAATATCTGATATGCAGGATGGTCTAGGCGACCCTGTGAAAGGGTCGTTCGACCGCCAAAGGGGTTGCGACCCACAGGTTGAGAACCGCTGCATGCCATAAAGGTGAACCTTGCAAGTCGATCTCTATCAACATCCCACTCTTGATCCAGGAAACCATTTAGGGGATGAAAAAGCAGGAACCTTTTCTTCTTTTAGCCTTTTCTAATGTGTCATAAAGATCACTCAGGGGCTGATGAGCCAGACCCTCTGAAACTACACATCTCATCTCTGCCTTCAGGGAGGGCTTCGGCATGAGGACTGATTCAGTAGCATGAGAAGAGGGACTGTGGATGGGAGCTAGCAATCAAGCAGGTTATCCAGAGGCACTGTGGACAACAGATAGTTGGGGCAGTCATGAACAAAGGAGGTGAGGGACCAGAAGGTCAGGATCATGGAACATTGCAGTGGAGAGTGTGCTGCAGCCCTGGGATGCAGAGGCAAAAAGTAAAATAGGGCTCTGGGCCCAGAGGATGCACCATTTTGGCTGCTTATTAAGGAAAAGATGGGGGTAAGGGCTCAGTTATCAGAAGTAAAACACAAACTCAAAGAAGCACTAAGGATAGAGCTGATTCATGCTGAGCTGCCTCATTGGCCAGAGTTGGTTCCCCTTTAATCCCTCCAACAGAGGAAGGATGGGTCCTTCTGCCTGAAGTGAGACTGAGTCTGTAGGTGAAGTGGGCCAAATTGTGGAAGAGCAGAAATTGAAGGGCAGGTTAGTCAATACATTATATCAACCAGAGTGGGGGATGAGGGCCAGTTCAGGGCCATTTAGCACAAGTGGGATGAATGTCAACCTGCTGCTGATATCACTTAAAAAGTTTAGAAAAAGATAAAACCTGTTCATTTTACCTGTCTTCCACACATTCATCAGACATTGTGAACTAGAATCCAATGCATGTCCTGAAAGTCTCAAGCTGTGAAGCAAAACAAACAAACCAACTGATACAACCAACTGAAGCGAAAAATAAAAACACCAGGATGACATTCTGTAATCTTTGATGGGAAAAGTGATGACATGCGTGGAGCCCACCAGGAAGCCTATCCACAGCATTTAACCCTGGTAGCAATTTTCCCTTTAAGCCTAGATTAGAGGAACACACCCACTTTCCTTAAATCACATTTAATTTGTTTCTTGGAAATTCTAACCTGTTCCAAGAGAGCAACTTCCCCATTGCCAAAATCTCCTCTTGGCCTGATCCTTCTTGTCTCAGGTTGTGAGGCATTGTCCATTCCACATCTCACACAGTGTTACTCACTTCTTGCTCAGATGGCCTGGATAAATTGCAGTATTTTCCTATTCCGGGACTGAACGGTTACAGCAGGCTGATTGTTGGAAAGGGGGAAAGAGTGGAGTGGGCAGAAGGTAGTTAGACCATTACATTCTTTTATTTAGTTGCCAATAAAAGGTGTTGAACTATAAGACTGTCCAACGGGGCCCTGTTAGAACAGTTACACTCTGGGACCACACCAAACAGAGCCCAAACTGTTGGTCATATTTATTTCAGTGATACAAATTGCAGGTGGAGAAGCAAAAAAAGCAGCTTTGGACAAATTTACAAGCCATTTCTATAGGTATTTTGAATTGAGTACCCAATGAATAAAAATGCCTCCAAATTTAGCCCACATTGGAATTTGAAATAAACTATGTTCATTTAGCGAGCTTGCCTAGTCCTAAAAAGCAATCTGCATTTCTGTTCAAAACCTGGCTGAATATATCAAGGGTTCTCTTTTCTAAGGTGTTGTAGGTCTAAATACTATTCTCACATTACTTCCCAGGACTTTCTCCTGGTATATTTCGAAGGCTACAGATCTTCATGAAAATTTCCTGGTATTTTGATACCAATCCTTTTTTAAATTAAATGTATTGGGGTGACATTGGTCATCATAAACATATACATTTCAGGTATGGGTTGCTATGTTACAAGATCTGTATATTGCACTGTGTGCTCACTCCCCAAAGTCAAATCTATTCTCATGAGATACTATGGTTGATAAACATATGGTTGGTTGACCCCTATACTGCTTAACGAGCTTATTCATCACTCCTTTTTGCTACTATCTAGTAAACCATTTTCTAACATTCATTTCATAAACATGTAATAACTGCTTTACATGGCATGTGCAATCATGATGCATGGAACAGTAAAGACCAAGACAAAAAAGGCAAGAGTGGTTTGTACAAGAGAATCACAATAAATATCAGTTGAGTCAGTAACTATAAATATAGGGAGATGAGTGTCGTGCTGCAACTCTGTGGTAAATGGAATTATCCCCATTTTATAAGTGAGGAAACAGAATAGTTAAGTGGTTTGCCCAAGGCCAGGGCAGAGTTCATGCTCCGTCCTGTCCACACTATCCATGAGGAATTCTGCCATGTGCTTCCCATGGTTGTTTATAATTCTCTCCTCATAAAGGGAAGATTCCGTATCACCTGAAGGCCAGAACCACCTCTTATGCCCCTCTTATAGCCAGTACCGAATTCTGTGACAGGCTCAAAAGAAGATGCTTAGTAAATTACTGTGGAGGGAAAACTCTTTTCATTTCCAATCGTATGCTTTTGCCACTGATTCCTGCAGTGACATCACACCTCAGTCAAGGCGTGCCTGCTTCCTGCGCTATGCACCTGCTCTTTCCTGTGCATCTCTCAGAACCAGTTATCACCAGTTTATTGATTTCCTCCTACTTAGCACAGCAAGGAACTAGCAAGCATTTAGTATAAAATTAAATTTACTTTTTTATTACTTAATGACTAAAAAGATAACCCAAGACTAATACAGTTATGTGTGTAGATTTCAGATGTGTTGCCTGTGTGCTGTGTGACAACACCACTGTGGGTCACTGGATACCAAGACAAGGTGATTTTGACGCCTTGCTGTGTCTACACCTAGGAGAAATGTGGAGGTCAGAAGCCCTGATTCTGAATTCCATATGTATTCCATAGTTCTGTAGTAGGACTTGCATGCCACTTCGCACTTTATTGCCTTCCTTCTTACAATGCTCTTGATAATCCAGATGCATCTCACTCTGTATCATAGGTACATTTCTGAAAATGTGTGTGTAAACCAAATCTGAACTATGTTATGCTCTAAGGGAGAACACTTGATTTTAAACAATGATATAATTGATGTAAGATAAAAATTGCTGAATTTAATTTTTCTTATAAATTATCACTTATGATGGTAAACATGTTATTTAAATGGTAAATATATAAAAATGAATTAAATATTTAATAGTAAATGAAATATATTAAAATGAAGTTTAAAAGAGAAAGTTCATTAATTTTTATCTTACATCTTTTGGGTAAAAAGTAAAGTTCTAGAGGGAAAATAGGCTAATACCTTAAGGTAACGTATCTGTTTTTCCTGGGCCAAGAGTCTTAGCAACTTTTCTAAAAGCAATTTCTTCCTACCCAGATTATGAAGAGGGGATAAACAAGGCCCACCACACCTCCTTAGCTTAAAATTTAACATTCAGGTGACCAAAGTATGCAGAAAAATAACTTCTTTATTTTCTTTAATATCATCTTACTGATGGTAGAAACACCTCAGACTTGCCAATTAAAGGCCACTATCCCTATTTAAACAGTCTCTTTTCATTTAACTTTCATTTTATAAATACCCAGACAATTCAAATCTAAAACTTATAGGAGCTGAACTAATGTTCACAAGGCTGGGGCCAATTGTAATTGTGCACAAAGGATAAAACAACATGGAGAACATTTTTTATCATGCCATGTGAAAGTGGCCCTTCCTGGCACTGAGGCTCTCCCACACGAACAATGGAAGTCACGTTTGTGTGACTCCCTTGGCTCTAGGCTCTGGATTCAGACTTCCTGGGTTCCATCCATCTGACTTATAGGTCTGACTAATGGAGCAACCTTAAGCAAATAGTTTCCCTCCTCAGCGTCCTCAGTTGTAAAATGGACAATTGCTTCATAGGAATTAATGAGAAGGGTTAAATTAGATCACACCCATCAGGGGCTTTGGTGATGCTGCCTCTCAAACCAGCCCTGGTGAGGTTTTAGGGGACTTTAAAGTTCACAAGAAGCTGTGGAAGAGACTTTTTTAAAATGCAATGAATTTGAAATCATATATGTACACACACTTATGTCTAAAAGTGCTCTCTCTCTCTCTTCTTTCTCTCTCTCTCTCTCTCTCTCTCTCTCTATATATATATATATATATACACTTCTTATTGTATATAAATAAAGGTAAATATGTACACAATCTAAACTCAAATCACTACTACAAAAGTTTCTGGGCACTTTAATTTTTGTACATATCTCTTCTTTGACACTGATAGCAGTTTGCATTCTCTGGCCTGCTGGCCACATTCTGAATAACACTGCCTTACACAATGCCCAGCACAAACAAACACACAGTAAGTGTTAGCTATGTTGATGTTTATTGAGTCCCAGTAGAAAGAGAGCAAAGAGAGCTTCCAGTAGTGTGCACATTAACTCAAGTTCAGTGTCATCAGTTAATAAATAATAAGCATTCACTACAGATAGAGCAAACATGAAAACTTCCAAACCACGACTACATGCATAACCTGAATCTATTTAATGTAAGAAAAGAAAATGCTTTAGGAATTATTTCATTTTATAAATGAAAAAAACTAAGACTTAGAACTGGTAAAGGCCCAACTGACTATTAAAAGCAGCTAGGAGAGCATTTAAAAACCAGTGTTGCCCAAGTGACACTAAGACTAGTTAAATCAGAATCTCTGGTACTGGGACATGGGCATGGAGATACTTAAAGAGCTGCCCGTTTAATTCTAATGTGCAGGGAGGGCTTGGTTAAGGTTTTCTCATAGAACCAATTACTGGATGAGGCAGGACTCGTGAGTCGCCACCTACTATTCACAAAACTGCCTCGCAGCCATTGGAGACCTCATTGCAGGGAAAGTATTTATTTATCTTTGAACAATTAAGATGAATACATCTTGTGAAAATCAAATTTAGGGTAGAGGGAGGTCTATATTAAATAGATGATTAATGAATCTAACTCATGATCCAAACGAATGCACCTAATTTGGTTTCTCTAAGTGCCTCCCTAGGTGTTTGGGGGACCCCAGGGGGACACATTGATAAGTCTGATTAGACGGATGATAGGGTGTACTCTGAATAACCTTTTAGATTCAGCAGGGAATTCAAGGCACAATTTTTTAAAAATAAAATATCCTATTTCATTCCTATTTCCAGAATTGTAATCAGAACTCTGGCTTTTACGATGTATTATTTTTCTCATTTCGTTTCCCTTGGAAGAGAATGGAAACTTTGAGTCTTGGCCCCTCTTCCGTCACATTCTAATTTCCCCATTTAGTGGGCCAGAGCGCTTCATGTACTCTTTAATATCAATGGAATTAACATGCATTCTGTGGAAAATGTACAATGGAGATTTATAGACTTGAGAAACATAATAAAAATTAAGCTAAATGTTGATGTTTTCTCAAAGGTAGAGGTGGTACATTTGATGTGCTTGCCAATGTTTAGCTTGGGGAAAAAACATTTAAACTTTCCAAGACTTCCTTTATTTTGTTTGTATTCAAAATATTGGTTCCTAGACCTCCCCTGTAGTGTAGAACTCATTCTGAGCTAGTTGGGAAGGTCTTAGGGGAGATACAATAATGAGTGGGGTGGATTAGATCACATCACAAGCAAAATTGTTTATGTAACCTGCTAGTGCAGAAGATGATAGCCACAGGGAGAAAAATTCTCACAACAGTTCTGCTTTGCCTACCCCTGATTTTTCATTCAGTCGTACCTTAAATCTCACTGTCTATAGAAAGGTCTTCAGGAATTTTTCAAATCAGTTTGGATCTCTGTGTAATATTATTATGTTTTTATCCTCACCCAAGGATATGCTTATTGATTTTAGAGAGAGGGGAAAGGAGAGAGAGAGAGAGAGAGAGAGGAAGGGCGGGAGGGAGAGAGAGAGAGAGAGAGAGAGAGGGAGAGAAACATCAATTGGAGAGAGAAACATTGATGGGAAAGAGAAATATCAATTGGTTGCCTCCCGCATATGCCCCAATTGGGATCGAGTCCACAATCTAGGCATATGCCCTGACCTGACCAGAAATTGAAAACACAACCTTTTGGTGCATGGGACGACAATCCAATCAACTGAGCCACACTGGCCAGGGCATTATGAAATTTTTTAAAAATAGTTTTAAAGGCATTATTTACTAGTATTTTTAAATATATAACATTTTTATTAATTTCAGAGAGGAAGCGAGAGGGAGAGAGAGAGAGAGAAAAAAACATCAATGATGAGAGAGAATCATTGATCAGCTGCCTCCTGCATGCCCCTGACTAGGGATCGAGCCCGAAATCCGGGCATGTGCCCCGACCGGAATCGAGCCTGGGACCCTTCAGTCCGCAGGCCGACGATGCTCTATCCACTGAGTCAAACCAGCTTGGGCATTATGAATTTTTTTTTAATATATTTTATTGATTTTTTACAGAGAGGAAGGGAGAGAGATAGAGAGTTAGAAACATCGATGAGAGAGAAACTTCGACCAGCTGCCTCCTGCACATCTCCCACTGGGGATGTGCCCGCAACCCAGGTACATGCCCTTGACCGGAATTGAACCTGGGACCCTTCAGTCCGCAGGCCGACGCTCTATCCACTGAGCCAAACCAGTTCCGGCTGAATTTTTAAAGAAAAAGATTCTCCTGCATGGCACTTGTCACAACTATATTTGCTTAATGTATTTTCTGTGCTGAATTGCATCTTGTTCTCTTTACAGGACTCTGGTACCTAAAACAGTGCCTGGCATGGTGGTACTCGAATTTCATTGAATGAATGAATATGCCTCTTATCACCAATACCCTTTACACACACACACACACACACACACACACACACACACACACTGTTCTAGTGATTTAAGTATTTGTCAAAAGAGTAGTGGAGAATATGCTCATATTGAAACCTTTGTGAGTCTTCTAAGTTCTGCTTTATAAAACACACAGGCTACTCAAACTTTTTGCTATTGTCACAGAATCAGAAACCACTTTTCAAGATGGTTATAGATGGTTGGAATCAGACTTGGGCTCAAATCTTGAGTCTGCCACTTGCTAGCAATCGACCTAATTGCACAAAGCCTCAGTTTTCACATACATAAAATGGCAAGCAGTAATGACAATAATGAATAAGATACCACAGACCATGGTTGTAAGGGTGGAATAAGAGAATATATAATTTAAAAGCTAGCAGAGTTTCTGGCACAGGGTAGGTCCTCAGCTAATGCTTATTGAATCTGAATTTCAAAAAACAAAAATTTAAAAAAATCGACAACGGCAATTTTGGGTGGAAGGTTTCCAGGTAGAGCCGGCTTCTTCAAGGTGGAGAAGGCTCCGAGAGTCATTCACCGTGACTGCTCCCGGGGTTCTTGGGCCACAGTCCCTGTAGCAACGTCTTTTATTCTACCTGTGGTTTCTGGAGTTACATCAGAGGTTTGGGGTCATTGGAATTAATATTTCCTCCATAATAATATCAGGTAACCTGAAACTTCTATTTTTTTTGTCCTGATTAATTTTTAAAAAATAAGCCTCAAAATTATTCTGGGAACTACTGTATGAAATAATATATTGGTATACTGACTGTTTTTGAAATTTGTCCTCAAAAGCTTACCAAATATTACACTTAGGAACAAACGTGGGTTTACTTGGATAACACAGCAGTATGTTGACAATCTTTAAGGCAAGAAGAAAAATAAAAATCTCTCTGATGTGAAACAGTGGCCATTTAAGCCACTCAAACAATGTGGCAGGACTTGGACCCCCTTTCCCCCAAGTAGCCAAGTTTATCACAGTGGGTCCCCTTGGTTTTCCCTGGGATGGGATGTTTCTGAGTAAGGGTTGTGAAGCCAGTGTGCCTAATATTATTCGGGGCTTCCTGCAACCTCTTACATTAAGATTATAGCTAACATCCAACAATAAATTGGAGGGAACTCAACTCTTGAAAATCTCTATCTTGCATATTCAAAACACAATCCTCAGGAACCAGAGAGATATTACTGGAAGCCATGAGCACTGTGGGTCCTCAACAACTGAACCCTTTCAAAGTTCAGCAAAACCCTGGGTCAGTCAATCAGAGGTTTGTCAGGAATAGCATATGAGAGAAGCTACAAAAGAAAGCCATAACTAAAAGAATACAGATACAGGGTAGGTAGGTACAATTGCTTGAAACAATCATCTTTCATGCTAGGTTGTCCTAGGAAATCATGAAATTTAACCTCAGCAAGATACATTTTTATAACACAAATATTGAACAGCCTGACTCTAATAGTGAATAATTTCTATTTCATTTTTTCTGCTATCCTCATAAAAAGAAGAGATTTCTTTCTTACATAAAAATATCTGAATTGATTGTGATTTGTTTAGATATTCAGAGACACAAGCAAATGAGTAGAAAACATAAGACACACCAGAGCTTTCTTCAGCTCCTGAAATTTCTCTAAATTTGAGTAAAAAAAAAAAAAAAATAGGAGACGCATTTCATTTGCATTTTTCACCCCTAATTGAAGAACCAGTCTCTAATGGAAGAACATGAAGCTGAAAGGGCGCCAATGAAATAGCTGGGTTTCATAAGCCATGGGACTGCTTTCTCAGTACAAATAGGTTTGTGGTTTCAAACAGAAAGTCTCTGTGGCTGGGATCTGTGAACAGTAACTCAAATCAAACTTCATGTGGCTGTTCTGACAAGCAGGAAATGTGTAAACATTCTCCAAACCACCAAAGTCTGTCAGGTAAGGGGACTGCCATGCTTCTATTTGCCACAGAGTGTCCCCATCTGCATTCCTTGTTCACTGGTCAGTTTCTTCAATTCAGAATGCTGCCATCTTTCATTCTAGGACAAAGCTTCATTTGACATTTTATGCAAATCATAATAAATCACACACACACACAACACACTATTAGACAGTCCCATTCCTAATATGAGGTATAATTTTGCCTTTGAGCTCACTGAAAAGTCTTTTTTTTTTTTTTAAGCAAAAGGAAGAAAAAAAGGAGGGGATTAGGAAGAAAGGATGAAAATTGGAAGGAAGGGAGGGAGGGAGGGAGGGAGGAAAGAAAAGAAAAAAATGGATCTTCAGTGAGATGCTAAAGAGAAGTATTAGGCCACCCTATAGAGTTCCCCTCTCAGTGCCTCCAGTGCTTATTGAATTAAAAACAGACTAATATTGTGACTAAGACAAACCAATACTGACTCTTCTTGCTCCCACCCATCTCTCCCTCAGCCATACAGAAGAGGGAAAGTGTTCATTTATTGCTCTATTATGACTGAAACCAGCACTATTTGGCAGTTACTCTCCAAAAAATTTAATGTCAAAACTTCCATTTCTTGAAACAACAGGTTTAGTCAAGGCCAAACGCTTTGAGAGTAACTTTTTTCCCCTCATGGTATTTCCATTGCTGGTACTAGCCAAAACCCAAACTACATGCCCAGATGAAAATAAACATAAATCAAACCTCAGAAATGGCTTCAGCTTAGTGTGAAGAGTAAATGAATGAGGACTCGGGTTAGCTTAAAGTTTATCTGAATTAGATCCTTAATTTGTTTCTAAGCTGGTTAGATCAGGATTTCTTTTTCTTCCTTGTTGGTTTAGATCCTCAATTTTGACGTGAATAAAATTGTTAGTGTACTGGTAAAAAAAATGCACCACCACCACTGATGAGAAATATTCAGAAATCCAGCCCACTCCATTAAGTATTAGGCAAATTCCAGTGATTGGTGACATATTATGGTTATTTCCTCAGTTATTCCTGGTAAGGGGTCCAACTAGGAACTGAGCTTTCTTTATAACAAAAGAACCTGGAGTCTATAACTCCCCCATTCACTCATCCTTGGAGAAACTGGTAACACCTTTTGTGAATGGAACGTTAATGTTAGAAGTAACCTTAATATTACTACATTTTATTTTTTTGTGGACTTGGTGAATGTTTTTTCTAATATGGACAGGATGAAGCACATAAAAGCAGTTATTAAAGGACATATTTTTGCCTGAAAACAAGCCCTGTTTCTGCCCCCACAGGATGTTGGTGCTCTCCACAAACCTCGTGTTGATTACCCTCTGTGGGAAGTAGCGGTCAACTCTAGTTAACTAATTTACTTTCAACAAGTGTTTAATTAGGGCCTTTGCCCATATGTTGTGCTCTTTTGAAAATTCTACATAATGTAGGAACTTTATTAAAATACAAAGAATTAATCTGGGTCTCTGACATGAGAGGCCGTGGAGCATGCAGAAAATAATCTGAAATAGTTGACAAGTATTAAACTTGATAAATATATATTTAACAACTTAGAAAGGGGAGTGAGCCGACCATCATGGGGACAACATACTGTGCCTTAGGAGACTAGCCCTGAAGAGAACATAAAAACCGAAGTGCAAAATTCAAAAGAGGCAAAATTATGATCACTGATGGTAGATTGAGAATAACAATAAATTTTTTATTATTAATGTGTTAGGTACTTTCTTCACTTTCATTTGCTGCTCATAAGAATTCTACAATTTAAATCATCCTCATTTTGCAGGTGAAGCAACTGAGACGAAGAGGGGTTAAAGATCTGGCCAAGGTTACAGCTGGCAGGTTGCAGACTTGGGATTCAATCCAGGGAAGTTTTAGGCAATTGCAGAGGTACCTTAAAGAGGTGGTCCCCCAACTTTGATGTCCATAGGAGTAGTCTGGTTATACTGCATATTCTAATTCAGTGGGTTATGGGTAGGGTCTGAGGTTCGCATTTCTAACAAACTCCAGGTAATGCGCATGTTACTGATCCTCCAACCACACTTTGAGTAACACATATTTAAAGGGACAGTGAGGATTTCAACAAATTAAAATGTGGTGAAGAGCATACCAGAAGCTATTGAGAGTCAGAGAAGGTCAGCAAATTAATCAATGACATAGAGCTGATAAAATTGTGGAGGCAGTTCTTAAGACTAGGTCCTAGGGCCAGGCACTGTGACTCTAAATCTCTTACCTTTTGTCCCTCAAGCATCAAGACTATCTATATAATAAAAGCCTAAGCAACCATTATGGCAGAATGACCAGAATGACCAGTCGCTATGATGCGCAATGACCACCAGGGGGCAGACACTCAATGCAGGAGTGCCCCGTGGTGGTCAGTGTGCTCCCACAGGGGAAGCGTCACTCAGCCAGAAGCTGGGCTCATAGCTGGCGAGCACAGCGGCAGTAGCAGGAGCCTCTTCCACCTCTGCAGCAGTGCTAAGGAGCAGCAAGCCAAGCCGTAAGGAGCAGTGATTGAGTGGGCAGAAATCCCTGGACTGCGAGAGGGATTTCTGACTGCCGGCTTAGGCTTGCTTCTGTGGGGAGTGGGCCTAAGCTGGCAGGCGGACATCCCCCGAGGAGTCCCGGACTGCAAGAGGGTGCAGGCCGGGCTAAGGGATCCTTCACCCTCCCCTCCACAGTACACGAATTTCATGCACCAGGCCTCTAGTATAATTATAAAATCTGGATATAGAGGAAGTAATGATTGCAATTGGAGTTTAACAATTAACTGCCACTTCTTTGGGTCATGGTCTTATTCCAGCTAAAGCTTATACCATGTCTATTGCCATCCTTGAGCACAGGAAGTGAAGTATGACTTTAAAACTCTGCAATTGTAAAAGCTCTGCCATGTTTGTGGGTAAGAATAGGAAACATCCCTGAGATGGGCTGTAAGCTCCTTCCCTAGTGGAGGCAGAGCGGATGAGAGCGAAGTACAGTCAGGCTTGCTGGTTTGAATCCCAACATCACCCACAAGCTCTGTGACCTAGGTTGACTTACTTAACTTTGCTGTGCTTCTGTTTATCTGTAAAATGAGCATACTAAGAACATCTACCTCTGAAGATTTTTCTAAGTATTAAATGGGATATCATTGAAAAGTTCTTGAAACAGTTCCTAACATGTCACAAAGCCTATGCATTTCTGTTAGCCAACCTACATTTGTTCTGATTTGTTGAACACAGAACTGGCTCTGACACAGCAGCGGAGAAGCAGCAATGGTAAAAATGAACCAAATTAAGGTAGAGAGAAAATCATTAAAGCTCAACTCTGCCCCTTCACTAGATTTCCCTGAGCCTCAGTTTCCTCACTGTAAAGATGGGGAGCTGAGTGATCTGGATAATTTAAAACACTTTCCCAGATAAAATAAAGTAAACATGTATGGTTCCACTATTGAATGAGGCATGAGGGGAAGGACATGGGAATAAGAATTACTTGCAGAGCTTTTAATAAGGCTGTTAGATCCCACTCCCCAGATTCCTAGGCCCCCCTGCCAATTTATTAAATATGAGAAGAGACATAAAAATTTTAACAAGTGCCCAATATGATTATGATGTATGCAGTTTCTTTGAGAAACACTGTCCTAGATAATAGAGAAAACAATCCAGTCTAGAAGTGCAGTTTTTTTGTAAATAATCTTTATATATGTGATCCAGATATGGATAAATAGAAGTTGATATCCAAGGTAATGACAGGTCCTATTTAACTGTGTGCACATTCTGTGCCACACATGCAATAAATTAGATATTTTATATATGTGTATGTGTACAAAATACCTAGTTTTCACAAAATCCCTGCAGACCTTTTTGAGCTGAACTTCAAATTCTGTGAGCCTATTAATTTCCTTTTCATTTAAGCCATGTTGAGTTGGGGTTTTGGTTCCTTGAAGCCAAAAATACCCTAACTAGTTCACATATTCTATTCCAAGCCCTGCGGGTTTAAAATGAGTTTTCCCCAAAAGCTCAATGACTTGAGTTAGGGGAAAAGGTGTCAGACTAATAAAGTTGTGGTATGTTTCAAAACAGATTTATTTAAAATGCAATAGAAACACTGGGGATGGATAGAAAAGCTTTAGGAGAGAAAAGCCCAAACTAATTCCTAAAAAAATGAGCACACAAAGTGGGTGAGAAGGGCATTGCAGGCAAAGGCACAGATGTAGGAGAGAGCATGGAAGGAGGGACTCTGCAGGAAGCTGGTCATATCTGCCAGGCTTAGTATAGATTACCAGCAGGTCTGTTCAGGTGACAAGAAATGATTTCATCTCCTCCGAGCACTGTGTGGAAGAAGTACCTGCGATGATACTACCTGGCATCTAACAGACCTGTCTTCAAATCTCAACTTTGCCCTTTATTAGCTGTGTGATCCTAAGTTACTTAACCTCTCCAAGCCTCCATTTCCTAGTCTGGAAAGCAGGGTTAAGGATGTCTAATTTGTAACTAGTTTAAAATGGAAAGATACTGAGTATAAAGTGCTTGGCACATTGTTCTTATTACTTCAATTATGATGATTATGTGCTAAAAATACAAAGAGAAAAAGACATCATCTCTGCTGTTGAGATGCTTAACATTCCAGTGACAAGAATAATGTACCAGCAAATAGTTTTCTGAGAAGGGAAATGTACAGGATAGTAGGAAAAGCACACATTTTAAAATGTAACTTGATAATTTTTTTAATTAATTTGAAAATAACAAACAGGTGATTACAGTTTCATTTATGATCATGGTTTCCACAAGTGTGTGGAAACGTGATTGTAAGGAGAGGTAGCAGAGAGGTTGAGAGACTATTACAGTGGGAGGGGAGGAGAGAGGGCAAGGAAGCCAGGTAGGTTTGTGAGATCGTTAGAAGTAGAATTAACTGGATTTGGCTCTCATGCCTCAGCTATAAGTCTAGGGTGATGTTCACATTTCTAGTTTAGAAATATTTAATACTGATGTCATTCTCCAGAATCTGGACTGTGAGACGTCGAACTAGACTCATCAGAGTTTTCCCATCCTCATTTTCCTCACTTGGGCTACTCTACCCAATGTGTGGCCAACAATTAATTACCCCTCCCCTGCAATCTGTGTTATGAATACTGGCATACCTTGTTTTGTTGCATTTTGCTTTATTGTGCTTCACAGGTGTTGCCTTTTTTACCAATTGAAGGCCCCACAAAAAGATTCCTACTCGCTTTATTGTGATAGTTGCTTTAGTAGGGTGGTCTGGAACCAAACTGCGTTACCTCCAAGGTATTGTGAATGCAACTCTGCATGCTGTATTGTGTCTGTAACATACATCTAAACTTTTCTCTATTCAGGGGTCCTCAAAATTCAGTCCTTAAGCCAGCAAATCAGTATTACATGTGGACTTGTTAGAAATGCAAATCCTTGGGCTCTCTTCCAGACCGCCGGAATCAGAAACTGAGGCTGGGCTCAGCTGGTTGTGATTGAACCCCCCACCAGGTGATTCCAGTGCACGCTGGATTTTGTAGAATCATGAGTCCACAGTAACCTTAAATGCACCAGGTGATTTAGAACATTCTGGCTTGCAAAAGAGGAAACAGCTCCGGCAACCTTCTGCCAGTCCCAGGAAGATGAACTGTGGCTTCCAGTGGAAGGCAGTGCGGCCTGAGGATGGAGCAGCCTAGGCCCTCACCACAAATACAGGTAAGATCTAACTGGGCAAATTACAATGACTTTGGGCAGTTTCGTAGCTGATTTGGTACAACCTGGGTCTTCTTTCCAAGGTAAATTGCAATGCTGAGTAGCCATGATATATGCAGCAAAACTACCTAAGGAGTAGGCCAGTATCAAAGCTACTGATCCCACTGGGAGAAAAACTGGGGCCCCGTGGAATCTGTAAGAGGTAATCGGAAGGAACAGTGTCCCTCAGACATGCTCCTTCTGCACACTCAGTCACTCCACTGTTCTTACAGACAAGGCTACTCAAACTCCAAGAGACAAACATAATAGCCCATCCTGCCAGGTCAGTAGGTAGAATTTCAAGGGTCAACAAGCCACGGTCTTAAGGGCTCCAATTACAACTGGGCCACCAGACAGATGCTCAATTGTCTATGGCAGTGGTTCTCAACCTGTGGGTCGCGACCCCTTTGGCGGTCGAACGACCCTTTCACAGGGGTCGCCTAAGACCATCCTGCATATCAGATATTTTCATTACGATTCATAACAGTAGCAACATTACAGTTATGAAGTAGCAACGAAAATAATTTTATGGTTGGGTCACAACATGAGGAACTGTATTTAAAGGGCCAGAAGGTTGAGAACCACTGGTCTACGGGCCTCTGTGGCACAACTCCATGCTTCTTGGGGAGAAGGGGGAGGGTTCCTTGGGTCGTTCTGAGAGAAAGGGAATTAATCCTATCATGACCCCTAGGTCTCAGCCCCCAAATGCCCATTAACTGTCAGATTAGCTGGTGTCCCTGGGTGGGCTGCAAAGTTTGAGAATTGCTATGAAATCACTTCCTGATAGTTTTCAAAATGAAATCCTATGTATAGAAATATTTTCTTTATCATTAAATCACTTTTTTCCTCATCCAGAGAGCTCTTTTGTTGAATTATTGTTGAAAATTCAATTTAAACTGGCCCACCCCTGAAAATACAAAAACTACAGTTCCAAGATCTTCTCTGTCTAATGACAAGAGACTGGGTTGGACCATCTAGCTAAATATCTGCAGCTGCTGGCCATCAGCGCTGCTTAGTTTCTTACAGTTCATCTACTCCCTGACCCGCTAAGCTAATTACACTCCCAGCCCTACTCACAGTTAGACTTCCATGGGCAGGATCTAGACATGCAGGACTCCCCAAAGGTCAAATGGGAGACTTTTCATTTGTTTGCTTTTCTCCACTCTTAAAAGGAATTAAGTACAGACCGAAAGGAACCCACAAGCTCAGCTAATTCTGACCCAGTCTTTTGGGACATCTACATTTTCCTCTACTCTGTTGTCTTCCCTTCAGCATTGTTGTCATCAAGACCTCTGGATGCTCAGAATACACTAAGCTTTAAGTGATCTTGGGCAAGGTTTTAATCTCTGCAATCCTCACTTTCCTCATCTGTAAAATGGGGGTAGTTGTGAAGATTACATAAGAGAATGCATGTAAGATTAGTGTTGTACCTAGTGTGTGGTACTGAATAAATGGTAGCATTGAGGGATGATGATGATGAAGATAACAATGATGACGACTGTAGTGGACAATTTTTGTGCTCAGATCTCCTTTGCTTCCCCAGAGGCCTTTAACCAATGACTATTGGGTGTAGGAATAAGAAAGCCCCAAGTAGGAGGATGTGGGACCATAAGGATGCCCCAGAAACTAAAGAAACAAAGATGAGAAAAAAGAAGCCTCCTTGCTTTAAGAGAGTGGCTTTGGCATATTTCTGTGTTGATGCTTCTTGACTGGTGGTCATTAGCAGTGTCTGTGCTCTTATCAAAGGCATTGCTAGCAGTTTGAGTGCCAGCTTGACCTTATGGACGAAGCCATAAGCTTGTGAGTGGACCAGTGGCTTCAGCCATAAGCTTAGTGGGGATAGTAAAAGGGTAAGTCATTGACAGCTCCAAGTAGCAGTGTGAAGAGTTGGTAGAATTCTGTAGGTTCTCCCAGAGTAACTGGGTAGGTTTGAGGTAAGCTAAAAATCCAGTAAGTGAGAAAACAGAACCAGGAAAATGTAACATAATACTGAATCAATATGAATTTTCTCCATGGCTTTCAAAGAATAGGAGCTATAGAGCTTCCTATCTCCCCATATTTCCTTCACCTCACCAGACCATGGATGATTTTCTAAATCAATTCAGTCGAGTTCAGGCCTGCACAACTTGTTGAAAATCTAAATGCAGTTATTTTTTATGAGCCCCCTTCCCTTTCTGTGGCAGTCTAAGTGTTCTGGCACTTCTGGTGAAAGAAGTCTCCCAGCCTATGGATTCTATTCTGCTGTTTGTAATTGACCAGCCCCTTGTGGCTCACGTAAGCAAACTTGGCCTCTAGGCACTCCAGCCAGGCTCCCAATGTCAGCACTCAATGCCACAGTTCTTAATACCATTCTTAAGTCGCTCAATAAAGTAAGAAAACGAAACAAAAGGTATAAATATTAGAAATAAATCATTAAAGTGGTCAAGTCCAATCACAACTGCAGGTTCAGGTATTTCTGCTGGCACAAAACAACCCCACCCCCTCACCCCTCAGTATCTGGTATCGAGCAAACAAAAGCTCTCTCTTTAGCTCAATAAATAGAAAACACCAAAAACAAATTGCTTTCACTTGTCAGGGATAGCACTAACGTTTCCTGTTTTGCCTAGAATTGGGTCACCTCTCCAACTCTGATCCATAGAGTCCTCCAGAAACTTGTCTTAGCATCCTACAGAATACTCATTGATCCTCAACATTTATGACACCATTTTGATAGAATCTGGACAACAGGAAGTAGCAGATAGTATAGATGTTGTAGGACAGAAGGTAGAAAGCAAATCCCACCAAAAATACAGGGATTTGCTACCATGGTTGTGCTTCTGGAGACCCAGTGGTCTGGAGTATACAGAGAATGACAGATTGCAGTATCTAGCACCCTGTGTGTCAAACACTAGTGATACCATTTGTTAGGGCTCTTTGGGCTTTTGAGACAACATATAACTTTTTAAAAATATTATGACCAGTGTATTAAATGACCCAGAAGGCTTGCTAGTTTGGAGTAGAGTAGAACTGGGAAGGCTCTCCAGCTTGCCGGATGTACACCAGAGGAACACAGGGATTAGAGCATTTATGGAAGATCAGAATATTGCATGAAGTCTCTGGCAAGCCCCTATAATAAAGTTACAGTACAAACAGCTCTTGGCTCACAATTGGGTCCTAGTAGAGAGGGACTGTGGGAAGCAAGGTGTCCATGCATCAAGAGTTGGGTGTTATCTGTTCCACCAGCAGATAAAGTGGGCATGTCCACACCACTCCATCTTCAAGTGGAAGTGTAACTGGGCAGGCTTTGAAATCATAAACTGCTTGAACAAGTAGCTTGCATTTCCACTGAAACTACTACTGTGGCACTGTTATCTCCATATATGGCCTTGTGGGGAATTCTTTATGACAGATGATCAAAAAGCGGGGGGTAGGGGGGAAGCTTGGTTTAAAGATTGCTCTGTTTATATGCTGGCCTCATCTTGAAAGGAACAGAAATATCCTTGGATGAAACATGGAATGAATGTACTCCTAATAGGCAGAATTCCAAACAAAGTGTGGAATCTCAGAGGGAAGACAGGGGAAGGTGGATAGGTGGGAGGCAATAAACTAAGGACCTTGTATGCATATATGTATAGCCCATGGACACAGACAATGGGGCAGTGAGGTCCTGGGGCAGAGGGTGGGGGTGGGCTGGAGGGGATCAGTGGGGGGTGGAGGGGACATATGTGATACTTTAAACCAGCGGTTCTCAACCTGTGGGTCGCGACCCCTTTGGGGGTCGAACGACCCTTTCACAGGGGTCGCCTAAGACCACCGGAAAACACATATATAGTTACATATTGTTTACAGTAGCAAAATTAGTTATGAAGTAGCAACGAAAATAATTTTATGGTTGGGTCACCACAACATGAGGAACTGTATTAAAGGGTCGCAGCATTAGGAAGGTTGAGAACCACTGCTTTAAACAATAAAGAATTATTTTTAAAAAATAAAATAAAATAAAATAAAAGGAAGGTGTCCCAGGAAAAAAAAAAAGAAAAAAAAATTCCTAATATGCCTCTCTTTGCGTAGGACTATAAAAGTGATCATGCAAGCTATAACTTTAGAAAGCAATCTGTTTACATTAAATTTACTGAGGTAACATTGCTTAATAACATAAGTTTCAAGTGTACAATTCTATAATATATCACCTGCATATTCCATTGTGTACTCATCCAAAATCCAGTCTCCCTCCATCCCCATAAACTTGAATCCTTTTACCCTCTTCATCCTGTGCCCTACTGTCCTTCACCTTTGGTAACTACCATACCACTTTCTGTCTATTAGTTTATTTGTTTTGTTTGTTGCCTTTTGTTTTATATCCCATATATGAATGAAATCATATGGTTCTTGTTCTTTTTCATTTAACTTATTTCACTTAGCATGATACCATTAAGATTCATCCATATTGTCACAAATGCCAATATTTCATCTTTTTATGGCTGAGTAATATTCCATTGCATATACTAGTATGTACCACATCTTCTTTATCCATTCATCAGTCAAAGGAAACTTAGGTTGTTTCCATGTCTTGGATATTATAAATAATGCTGCAGTGGACATAGGGATATACATATCTTTACAAATAAGTGCTTTTAAATTTTTTGGGTAGATACCCAGAAGAGGGATTGCTGGGTCATATAGTAGCTCAGTTTTTAATTTTTTGAGCAGAAAGCAATCTTAATAAACAATGTGAAAAACTATAGTTGTTTTGCAACATTTAAAAATTGTCAAACAATAAAAATCCTCTTACTGTCAAATATAAATGTATAGGGAAATAAAAACAGTAAAACTAATATTTACTTAATACACTAAAATTTAAAACAGAAACATTGAGAATTAAAGTATTTTATTTGTTAAAAAAAAAAAAGGACCAAGAGTAATTTGAACAGTGATAGCCTCCTGGTTGTGTAACTTAGCAAGTGGAAAGAGCATCTTTTTTTATAATTTGATGAATTGCCTTGTTCCTTTTTATTCTTCTAACATTTTGTCCTTTGCACTTACACTGTCATGAAATCTCTGAGACTTCCTTTAATGAGGTGTGGTTTTTTGTGTGTGAAGGTCAGCATCACTTACTCTGGAATTTCTTCATCTTGTCACAACCCCTTTCCTCATTTATGTCAATAAGTTTGCCTGAAGTAAGTTCCTCCCGCTACATACCTAGAATCTCTCCAATATTCCAGAGGTCGGCTATTTCTTCTATCACTGATTTCACTTTTGGAGTAATCCATTTTTATTTCTTTGCTGTATCTCCATCTTTGTGGGCCAATTCCCTTTTATAGTTATCCACTTTTGTAAAAGTCACGTGAGTTTATCACTGGAAGGCAAGGAGGCAACAAATGACACATTTTGCTATGTGTGAACTGAAGAACAGATGAATAGTGACCAGTCACTGATAGACTTGGAAAAAGTGACCCATCCGGTCACTGATCATTATGTGCGCCTGTTGTTTACATAGTGACTTGTGGACCGAAGGGCTGGCGGTGAAGTTTGTACTTTATGCGATCTCTCATAGATCTTGTACCACAGTAACTAAATCTGAACTGTGTTGTTGAGGGACTCTGTTGTATTTAAAGTGTAATAACTGAAATTCTTGCATATCAGAACCTTGCAAAATGAGGACGGCTGATACGCTTTTTTGTTTACTTTGCCGTGAAGGACAGACAGTCTAAGGTATGAATCTATGCTGATTTTTAGACATGATTGGGCCATTTGGTCAGAGACACAGAAGGAAGAATTTTTGCAGATTAGTGACAAGGAGATTTGGGGAAGAGTTATGTGGATGGTCCCCTCAAAATGGGCCCAGAGTATGAAAATAATTTATGTGAATGTTCACTAACAGTCCCCTTTACAGAAGGGACTCTCAATAATAACACGAACAAGATGATATACCCTGTGTATCTCAAGTCAACCTCATTCCTAGCCCCCCAAATGTTTGATGAATCAACTCAAGAACAATGTGCCATGATGGTAGGGATGTATTTTATGCAAGATCAACCATATAGTCTGCTCTAGCCAAGACTGTTCAGCTTACCCCCACTTCTAAAAACACCAGTACTGATTCCCAGGAGATCCAGCTACCTCTCTAGTGAAATGCTAATTATGTTGCATCCCTACCATCATTGTCTTAGTCTGTTCGAGGCTGCTATCCCAAAATACCACTGGGTGGTTTATAAACTCCAGAAATGTAGTTTTCATAGTCCTGGACGCTGGAATTCTAAGACCAGGGTGCCGGCAGGGTTGGATGAGGCTCCTCTTCTCAGTCATAGGTTTCTTGTTATGTCTTCTCATGGTGAAAGGGTTTAGGGCAGTGGTCGCCAAACTGCAGCCCCTTGAGTGTGGCTCTTACACAAAATACCACGTGCAGGCGCGCACGTGCAGTGCGATTGAAACTTCGTGGCCACACTCAAAGGGCCAAAGAGCAGCATGTGGCTCACGAGCCGCAGTTTGCTGACCACTGGTCTAGGGAGCTCTGTGCAATCCGTTTTATAGGAGACCTAACCATCTCCCAGAGGTTCCACCTCCTGATACTATCACCGTGGAGATCAGGATTTCAACACATGGATTTTAAGGGTACACAAGCTTTCAGACCACAGAAATCATTCAAAAGACAGTGATTTGTTTTTACAAAATAGATATTTGTGGATTTGGATTTGCCTCCTCTAACCACCATGCTTCTGCTAAAAAATAACATCCATAATGCCTTCTCTGTAAAGTTTTCTACATGGTATAGCTTGACCAAGAAACATATTTCTCAGCCAAAAAAGTGAGCCAGTGGGTTGATCCTTATAGAGCTCACTACTCTTTTTTTGTTGTTGTTAATCCTCACTTGAGGTTATTTTTTCCCTTTGATTTTTAGAGAGTAGAAGGGAGGAAGGGAAGAGGAGAGAGAAAGAAAGAGAAAGAGAGGGAGAGAAGAGAGAGAAACACCACACCGATGTGAGAGAGAGAGACATCTGGTTGCTTCACAAATGCCCCCAAATGGCCTGGAGTGAACCTGCGACCCTGGTATGTCCCCTTGATCAAGAATCAAACCTTGACCCTTCAGTGCATGGGCTGACACTCTAACCACTGAGCTGCCGGCTAGGGCAGAGCTCAGTACTCTTACCATGTACCTTCTTACCCATATTAAATAATGTTTATCAAAGATTCAATTACAGTATCAGTTGACAGTCATCACCTTGCAAGGCTGGGATGCAGCATATACTCTGAACCAGTGAGATGCTGTTTCTTCCAGTTAGAACACACAGGCAAGGAAGCCAAGGTGTGGATGTAGGTATGACTTCGCCCATTATTATACCTTATTACTCAACCCCAAAAACTTTTATCCCTATTCCCAAAACTCTGTGCTTTGCTGGTTGAAGAATTTAATGCCCAAGAGAGAAATGCTTCCACAATGAGGGATAGCAACTGTTGCATTGAATTAGAAGCTGAGACTGACTTTTTGCCATTTTGGGCTTCTGAACAAATAGGGAGGTAAAGGTTTCCCTGTGCTTCCTGGGTAATTGATTCAGATCAGGGGTCTGCAAACTTTTTCCATAATGGTAAAGATAATATTTTTGGCTTGTGGGCCATATGTTTTCTGTCACAATTATTCAACTCAAATGTTATGTGTGAAAGCAGCCACAGTCAGTACTTGAATGAATGGTCATGGCCACATCCTTACCAGATAGAATCAAGGCACAGAACCACAAAATGAAGGGTTCTTCCTCCTCCTGATCACTCCCATTTGATACATAAAAGTGTAAGAGCAGATATTCTTTCAAGTTTTCCATGTTCCTGCCTGCACCAATAAAAAAGGAATTCCTACCCTCTGAGAAGTATTGGGAAAATTTTTTCTGCCATTTCTTTACCTCTCAGGATTTGAGGAATAACATGTAACTGTCAGCCTTTTCTGGGCTCTTTCCCTTTTTAGGGAAGTTGCATACCTATATATTCTTCCACCTGTAGTCTTTATTTCTCTGGTCTCCTTTCTGCATTAAGTTTAGGAAGGTCAGACCTTGCAAGGGCAGGTAGTTGTGAAGGTGGGGAAGTCTGCAGTTTTGCAGCTGCTTCTACCTGTAGCTGGTGAGTAAGCTTAACTTCTCTAATATCATCAGTCCTTGTGTGAGTATCACTGTGTTGTTCATGGATTTCCTTCTAAACATCTATGCATTCTGAGATAACCAAGAACAAATATAAGACTTCTTCTTAAATGACAGCTTTCTAAACCTGAAGAGTCTTGCTATTCTGAAACACAAGTGTTTCTATAATCTCTAAATCTCAAGGTCATGAGCAACCCTTAGAATGAGGATGGGATAATATAAATAAAAACGGAAGGCCAGGGATTCTGGAAGGCCAAGACCCAATAACAATTTTTAATATTGTTCTAGCTATTGAGGTAGGCACTTTATTTATTTATTTATTTATTTATTTATTTGCTCATTTTTAGCTAGACACTTTAGATATATTACCTCATTTAATACTTTCACAGCCATTTAAAACTTATAACCTAAATATTACTACTTTAGAAGAAAAAAATGGGTAACCATAGATGTTAAGTAATTTAGTATTGCTTATACAAACTAGTAAGCAGCAAGATCAGAATTTAAACAGTTGTCTTTGTCTTCTAAATCCATACTCTTAATCACTGTGCTATATTAGTGATTAGTGGATGGAAAACTAAAACAGTAAGCCATGATCTTTTATCAGTTGCCTCTCCCAGGACAGGAGATAATTCTGAGTAGCAAAAACTACCCCCAAAAAGAGAGGTAGTTTATCTGTGGCCATTTTTAAGTTGGGATTGAATATTCCATTAATCAGCCATCTTCCAGTTTCAGAAACCTGAACCTGGGCATATCCTAATTCATGATTCCTCACCAGAGATGCAGTTCCTGGCCTTACCCAGTACTGTGATCTATTCAGGGCTAATAACCCACTGATGAACTGACAAGTAGGATTCTGACAAAGTCCAAGGAAGAAGAGCTTTCATGGTCTGACATGTCAGGGTTACATTTTACACTATCTCTACTTTGTCTGCTTAATTGAGCAATATTCTCAGTGTCCCCTTCCTTTACAATTCCCATAATAATAGATTGATTTTTTTTTCTGGAAAAAAAATATAGAATTGTCACAGTCCTCTGAAAATTCATGATATATACATTTTAATTGATATTCCAAATTTCTTCATACATCTTTTACTGGTTCTTAAGTACCCTCCTCCATAGCCACTATACAAAACTTTTAGTCTCCTCAAATATTTCAACTCAGAACAAATAACTCCACTTACTTTTATTGAGAAGATGCTATGTGACATAGTTCCTCATTTATCTTCTTCAAAATGGCTCTGTCTTGATATCATCATAAGAGGATTTTCTTGGTAAATGGAGAATATTTAAAAAGAAAAAGACAAGTGGGGGTACACAATAGACAATGATGATGATTAAAGTTACTTTATATAGCTAAAACTTCATGTAACTGTTCTGCCATCTGGCTTACACATGGAAGACAGTAGACTTACTGAATTGGCTGAGATCACAAGAATAACCATTTGGTCACCTAACAAACATTGCTTGGGTGCCTACTCTGTGCCAGGAACTGTAACCAAGGTCTAAAATAATAGTTTGGTCACATAGGGCTCAACACAACAAAGGCTTTTTCCAGTTTGAATGTCCAAGGAGTAGGCTATCTTTAAAACCTATAAATAATCCATTTTTCAACCAAATACCTGCTGACCACATCAGATATTGTAAAATGTTTTTTCCTACTGCAGAAGAGATTAAAATAATTGAATTACTTTTTACTCAATGCTTGTATGGAATGACAATTCTGGGTTCTTTTCTCAGTATTTATTATCTACTCAGCACTGTATTTATTTTCACATTCCTTCAAAACTATATCTATTCTGATTCAAGTTTTTTTCTGATGATTTATAAGTGGTTTCCTCTAGTCCCCATGACTCCTCTAAGTCTCAGTCATGCTTAGCCCTGCCCACTGGCCATTTCCGGTTGGATGTCTTGCTGTCTGTCCAAAATTAAAGTATTTAATCAAACTTATCCTTAACTCAAAACTACTAGTATGTACACATTTCTAACAATAGCACCATTTTATTCCTTTATTAATTTTGGCATAAAATCTTATAGTCACCATTGATGTACTGTGTCACTTAGGTTTTAGAATTCATCGATCATCAATCATGCTAACTCAATATTTCCAATGGTCTCTTGTTCACTTTTTAAAAGAAAAGTTGCATCCCTCTTCCTAGTTCATGACTATTCTTTAGAGTGTCTAATGAGTAGGACACAGTATCCCTAAATCTGTCTTCCTTGACATTTCTCAAAATAAGTACATACACTCTTTTTATTTTAAGTATTTGCAGCCTATGAATAATACTCTTTATCAAAATTTAAAAGGATTTGTACCATATTTCTGTACAGCTACTGTGAGTGAAACTCATTCATTTCCCTGCATCTCGGTTAGCACAAAATATTCAGTAGATAGTTTATAAATGGAAAAATGGAAGTATACCACTAAAATACCCCAGTCATTGGCAATTCAGAAAAACTTTCAGCACAAGAAAATATGCTAATGGCATACAAATTAAAGCACAGTGATGTACCTCTACATCCCTATTAGAAAATCTACAATGAAAAAGACTGACCATATCAAATGTTGGTGAGTAAGTGCATCTACTGAATCTCAAACACTTCTGTTTGAAATATAAAATGATAAAATCACTTTGGAAAATAGTTGGTCAGTGTTTTAAAGTCGTAAATATATACCTACCATATGACCCAGCCATTTCACTCCTAGGAATCTACTCCAGTGAAAAGAAAGTATATGTTCCCACAAAGGCTTGCACATGAATGAATGATCATGGCAGATTTTTCACAATAGCCGCCACCTGGAAATGGCCAGAACACCCATCAACTGGTGAATGGATAAACAAATTGTGGTATACTCATACAATGAAATACTGCTCAGCAATAAAAAGGAATGAACTAATTCAGCAGCATAAATGTCTCAAAATAATAATGCTGAGTGAAAGAATCCAGTCATAAGCAGAGTACATACTGTATTATCCATTTATATAAAACTCTAGAAAATTTAAACAAATCTGTAATGACAAAAAGCAGGCTATTGGTTACCTGAGGACAGATGGATACAAAGAAAGCTTACAAAGGGTCACAAGGAAACTTTTAAAGGCAATGAATGTGTTCATTATCTTGATTACAGTCATGATTTCATGGGTGCTTGCATATGTCAAACTTTACCAAATTGGCACACTTTAAACATATGCAGTTTTTTGTATATTGTTTATACCTCAATAAATCTGTAGAAAGATAAATGAAAAGAAAGAAAAAAAACTTTTTGTCCATTGGAAAAAATCAATTATATAGATAAACACAGTTTGCAGAGGAAGACTTGAATATTTTAAATGAAAATCTGGCTAAGGATTATTGCTGTAACTGTAAGATGGACTCAATGATTTATTCATGCACTTAATGTATACCTACTCAGGACTTACCTTATAGGCACTATTCCAGACACCAGAGATATATCTATGAACAATGAAGGTGAAGTTCCTGTCCTCTCAGAGATTATATTTTATGGGGTAGAGGGGACAAAATGCTTATCACACAGATGAATAAATTCTGTATGATTGCCAAGGGGAGTAAAGCAGGGGAAGGAGACAGGAATAATGGGGGAGGAGGTTGCTATTTTGGATGGACAGGGAAGATCTGACAGATGACATTTGAGCAGAAAACCCTTTTATAACATTAATGCTTTTAATTAATAATTTTTTTCATAATTTCAGACTTTTTTGAGAATTTGGATAGTGAAATAATGTTCTGGATAGTAACTTGTAATTCTTTATGTGACTCACCTCCTTGATCTTAAAGAATTTGGGAGTCTGTTGATGGTGGGGTGAGCTATCGAGAGTTAAACATAATATATATAAATTAAAGGGCTGTGTGATTTCTAAAAGCCAAACACCAATTAGGAAACCAGTTTCAAATTAGAATCATCTTCCTTAATTACCACTTTGAAGGGAATTACCTTGCCTCCGTAATAGAACATGTAGCTCCCTTTCATTTTGTAGCTGAGCCTAAGTATTCTGTTTTTGATTTACCTTTACTTGTATGTACTGACGTCTACATGTTGAAATCAATACATTCATAGCAATGAACGATGAGACCATCTTTGTATGATCATATTGACCTATCAGTGTTATTATCTATCATTCACCTATCCATCCAGCATGTACTTAGTACCCACTATGCTCTGTGCAAGAACTGCAGCATGAAGCCATGGCAATGAACCAGACATAGACCTTGAACTTCTATAGCTTATTGTGCACTAGGAGTGGACACATGTAAATAAATGAGAAAAGAAATTGCCAGAGGTGTTGACTTACAAGATAAAGCAGGAGGGAGGGGCTTGTCAGGCCCAGTATTACGCGGTGTCCTTGGTAATCTTTCTGTAAGCTGCAGCTTTCCCCCTCTTCCTAAAATGTCCTGTATCTAATACTTTGGAGCCAGCTAGACTTGGTCAAATCTCTTTTATATCCTTAAACATCTTTCAGGTACTTAACACTCCTCCAGCTGTTCACCTGTAAAATGGGAGAGATAGCAATAAGGATTAAAGGATATAACAAATATAAGGTGTCTGACAGATTAAATGTCCAATTAATGTTCCTTTAAATTTTTAAAGAATAAATTAATAAAGTCCATTTCAGAAACAGAACATTATCAATACAGTTAACATCTATGTACCTGACTCTCTCATCTCCCTCCTAGCAATAGCTTCTTCCAAAAAATAACCTCTATTCTGAGTTTGCTGTATATCAACCCCATGCATTTCTTTATTTTTATTACATATATACACATATGTACTACATGTGTATATAATGTTTTGTGTGTTTTTAAATTACATCACAGTCTAGGTTCTGAAAATCAGATTTCCCTGCAAATGTGTTTGTAAGATGCACCCTTGTTAATATGTACAGAGCTAGGTCACTCACTTTTCTGTTCATACTCTTCCATGTAAATACTTCATGACTTTATTTTTGCTCTGGTTGGTAGACATTTAAAATGCTGCTTTAACAATGCTGCCATAAATGTTCCAATCAAGGTGTAATTTCAAACGTGTGAGTTTCTCAGGGGAATACTTGGAAGTAAAATTGTTGGATTGTTGAATATACACAACTTCTATTTCATGGATGTTACCAAATGACTCCCAATATGTTGTAATAATGCAACTTTCCACTAGTAGTATACGAATTACTAATTTTCCACGTTCTCATTACTTCCTGGCATAGCCATATATAAAAATGTTTTCAAATTAAAGGGTGTGAAATGGTACTTCAATATGGTTTCAATTTATGTTTTCCTTTCTACCAGTGGAGTTGGGCATCGTTTTACATGCTTAGTGGTCATTTGGGTTTTCTCTTCTATGAATAATTTTTGCCCATTTCTTCAGTGTCTTCATAGCAGGAGAACTGACATTTTTTTTTCTTCTCCAGTTTTAAATTTATTAGAGTCTTGGTAAAAAATATTTAAACCTATTGGAAAATTTAAAAAACCTTACCATCCTTGTTCCCAATCACCCAGTTTTCCTCTTTGTAATTAACTTTTCTTCAAAGTATAAATCTGGAAGCAGCATATAGAGAGTATTGCTTTCTTAATTCTGTCTGTGCAGTGAGAAGTATGTTGAATAGAGTGAAACTTAGGTTCCTGTGGCAATTCTTAAAGGAGTAGACAGACTGAACCAGTCAAGAGGCTTTTATTACCCCCATTGACTATACAATGGTTACCAGTGGTTCTCAAATGAAGAATAGAGAATGATCACTGACCGTTGAAGGTCACAGAAATTGAGAATGGAAGGTCTCATACCAGCAGAGGGCTCAGGCTAGAGCTGCCCTTCAGTACAAAAGTCCCAGGAGCCACTGGCTTGTGTGTGATCTGTCTGTCCTCATACAGGCCAATGACCACTGAAATGTATGGAGATGGAGTCAGTACCTGTTAACCAAAAGTT
Organism: Myotis yumanensis; assembly: GCF_028538775.1. Taxonomy (NCBI): domain Eukaryota; kingdom Metazoa; phylum Chordata; class Mammalia; order Chiroptera; family Vespertilionidae; genus Myotis; species Myotis yumanensis. The sequence continues at coordinate 37,263,736 of NW_027223766.1, read as the reverse complement.
CTTTATGAAGCCTCTTGAGTCCTGCATAATGCTGGGCATTGCCTCAGTGTCCTCTGACATCATAGTGAATAATATGCCTATGATTTGTATTTATTGTTTGTTATATAGGAAATGCTTTACACACTAGCTCATTGGATTTCTCAATACTCCTAACAGGTTAAGTCATCCCACAGATGAAGAAACTGAGGTTCATCCTGGAGAATAATTTACCCATAGTCATAGCTGATAAGTTACTGGTCATAAATAGTGCTTGCCTTGTGATAAAGTCAGTAGATTTACTTAAAGCTGATGTGAAGCAGAGTTTACTAGTAGTTATTTATTTCAAATTTAAATTGTATTATCACCCACCTGGAATTGAGAATTGCCAGTTTATTTGGAAATGTTCAGATTATTTTATACCTCACCTCACATATTTCTTTACAATGCAAGTATCATGTGCCCCAAGTATATAAACTTCTGAAAGTAGATGCCAGGTCACCACTAAGAAAGATCTGACTAGAAACCCAAAGAGTTGGACATTTCTAAACATACAGCTCCTCTTCCCTATTGCTGTCATCCTCAACTATCTTCCCCTGGGTATTGGTAGGGAGAATAAGCCACTTTTACATAGCAACCCTCTGGGTTTATCATAAAATTTATAAAGCTTCAGATTTAGGCAATTTGTGAGCCATTTCATTTCTGCAGGGGAAATAAAAACTAGCTCTAGGATTTCAGGCTTTCATATACTAGCCAAAATGAACCCCTCCAGGATGTTCTTCCAGAGTTCCCCCAAACAATCCCAACTTTCTCAAGGTCTCCCTTCTCAGAGGCCAGCAGCAGTAGCCCAATATGAGCTTCAGGGGTCTAACTGCTGGTGCTAGATGGTCAATTGTTACTTGAAGTTTCCCAGATGAAAAACTCAATGTCTTTTTATAAAGAAATTAAACATTTATTTTAAAAGGTGATATGTTCCCTCTGAAACTCTTTGTGCTTTTGGCAGAATGCATTCAAGCCAATTTGGGGGTAATATTCAGTCTTAAAACTGTAGCCACTAATCCACAGAAGCTGTTGACTTCTTTGAACTTTTCTTTCACTATGAGCTGACATGGTTTTAGCCAAACTTGGCTTCAGGAGACCTTCAGAGATTGTTCTCTGCCCAGGTTGTGTGCTCTCTACATGGTGGTTGAGCCCTTGGCTCAAATTTCCTGGGGAGAACCAAGTTGCTCAAGTACAAGGCAGAGTAGATAAATGTTTCCAGCCCAGGGAGGGGTTTGTGAAAGGAGTGTGTGTAGGGCTGTGTGTGTAGGGCTATGTGTGTGGAGTGGGTTTGAGTATGAATGGGTATGAGTAGATTTTGCTGAAATGAACCCATGAGATGTATATTGAAAAATTAAGTTGTACTAGTGTGTTCTAAACATTTACATTTGTCAGTTCTAGAAATCACTTTGGTAATGACTATACAATGGTTACCAGTGGTTCTCAACCTTCTGGCCCTTTAAATACAGTTCCTCACGTTGTGACCCAACCATAAAATTATTTTCGTTGCTACTTCATCACTGTAATGTTGCTACTGTTATGAATCGTAATGTAAATATCTGATATGTAGGATGGTCTTAGGTGACCCCTGTGAAAGGGTCATTCGACTGCCAAAGGGGTCGCGACCCACAGGTTGAGAACCTCTGGGTTATGCTCTATATATCATTGTTTCCCCAAGTAATTATTAGCTACCTTGAGATAATGATGAAATGATCTTGGTAAATGGTCTAATAAAAACTAGTGTCATGCCAAATTGACCTTGGGCAGCAATGAGAAAGTAGCACGTGAAAGTAGTTAAGTGTATTACCCAAAGTTCCCATTACTGTATTCAGACATCTCGCCTTACGATGCACTAATATTTCTCTTAAATAGGGTCATGGATCATTAATTCCCTGGCCTTGAAATCTCATTATTAAAAGTGTTACTTAGCAACTTTTAGACATTGAAGTGAATCCAAATAAGAAAAGCCAAAAGTTCTGTTGGTCTGTTCACTCTTATTGTGAAAAACGATTGATGTCCTAAGCTGGAATATTTTTCATTTGCTTTCTTAGAATTATATTGTCTTGACTAGGTTAGGAAAAGTAAAATGTGCATTTTCTTGGCTCCCCTAGATCAGGAACAAAATCACAAACATATTGGTGTTCATCTCATGTGTCTGCTTCACTATTCTTCACACATGAAAATGGCTCTCTGCTCTCCTCCAAAAATGTTGGATTCAGTCTTGAAACAACACTATATGCTGTCTAATACTGGTTAGTGGATGCAAGAGGCCCAAATATGTCTATTTTTTTAATCTGCAGGTTTGATTCATTGTTTGCTTTTTTTCTTTTTTGCTAAAAACAGTCATGTTTGTCTTGATTACTGCATGCCCATTGGTGTAGCCACTAGGACTGTCTAGAACAGGGGTGGGCAAACTTTTTGACTCGAGGGCCACAATGGGTTCTTAAACTGGACCGGAGGGCCGGAACAAAAGCATGGATGGAGTGTTTGTGTGACCTAATATAAATTCAAAGTAAACATCATTATATAAAAGGGTACGGTCTTTTTTTTTTTTAGTTTTATTCATTTCAAACGGGTGGAATCCAGCCCGCAGGCCGTAGTTTGCCCACGGCTGGTCTAAAATGAGAACACCATCTCCATTGTGTTCCTACTCTACTTCAACATTTACCTATATTAGGCACTTACCCTCCTGTGCTATACACTTATGCTTATATCCAGAGTTGACTTTGTGGGTGTGTGTAGTCATGCACGACCACACTCATGGTTTAATGCTGCACTGTGGCTCTCTTGAAATTTTTAATTTTTGAAGCAGAGGCTCTGTATTTTTCATGTGTCCTCCCTCCCAATGCGTAGTGCGAGACCTGTCATATATTAAGACATCATAAATGTTTTGAAAATGAATGAAGGATTTACAAAGTCAGGTCTTATTTATCTTAACATGGATCATATTGTATGACATGTAATGTTAAATATGCTTTAAAATGCTTTGATGAGCCCAGCTGGCTTGGCTCAGTGGTTGAGTACCAACCTATGAACCAGGAGGTCACAGTTTGATTCCCTGTCAGGGCACATGCCTGGATTGTGGGCTCCATCCCCAGTGAGGGTTGTACAGGAGGCAGCCAACCAATGGTTCTCTCTCATCATTGATATTTCTATCTCTCTCTCCCTCTCTCTTCCTCCCTGAAATCAATAATATATATATTTCTAAGATTCGCGCAATAGGCCTTCCTTCCCCTGGCTGCTAGCACTGGTTTTTGGTCCAAGAAGCCACAGCCAAGAAGCCAAGCCTCTTCAGTCTTCAGTCTTCCCTCCGTGCCTGCGTATGCAAATTAACTGCAATCTTTGTTGGGTTAATTTGCATAGTCACTCTGATTGGCTGGTGGGTATAGTGGAGTGACACCAATTTGCATGTTTCTCTTTTATTAGTGTAGATATATATATTTAAAAAATAAATAAAGGGCTTTGATGAAATTACTTAAACAGAACCAAGTTTCGATATCAAAACTTTAAGATGATGGAAACATGACTTCAATTTAGTTATGACAGCCATTTAGTCTGAGAGGATATACCTTTGTTAGACATTTTCATGGAACACTTGGCTACCAATTTTAGATTCAAATATTACTAAACAAGTATCAGTTGATAGTTGGTATAAAAAGAACTTTGAGACTTGGATATATTCCCTCAGACTCACTTTTGTGCTGTGTCAAATGGGAATACTGCTACTTGCTTATCATACCTCACAGTTTTTGTAGGGGAGATATCTACACTAATAAAAGACAAAGATGCTAATTGACCATACCTTCACTATGCCCACCAGCCAATCAGAGTGACTATATGCAAATTAATCCAACCAAGATGGCGGTTAATTTGCATATACTGGCTGGGAGTGAATACTGAAGACAACGTGGAAGCGAAGTGCTGCAGAAGGGAGCAAAGTAGAGGCAGCAGAGACAGGAACGGAGCCAAGGCGGCGGAGGCGGGAGGCAGGAGGGAAACCAGCAGGGCGGTGGAGCGGGAGTGAAGCCCGCCTCAATGGTTTTGGTCCCTTCTCTGCTTCGCTCCAGCTGCAGGAAGCCCTATTCTTGCAGGATCTTCCTGCAACGGGCCTCTAGTGTGTGTGTGTGTGTATATATATATATCTGCAGATATACTAGATATTATATGCAAAGTGCTATGCTAGTGATCTGGAAACCAGTGATTTAAACCCAAGAGCCCTTTCTTTAGGGAATTTATAATCTAATTACAAGTATGAATTGTTCAGTCTAGTAGTAGGAGTAACCAGTGGTTGTTTGGATCACAGAGCAGAAGCACCACCATGACGAATTCATCAGGCTTCCCATTCCTATTGTAGACCTTAGGAACCTGCACTTTTAACTGCTCATACTTTCAGACAGTTTGGAACCTTAATTTTGGTCAGTTTTCACATTTGAAACAGTGACAAGAGACAAGGGTCCTTATTGTTCATTTTGTGTTTGTTCTGCTTTGAAAACATATAATTTCCAACAAAAATCATGGACCATAACTATCCCTGAATTGTATTTCTGAAGTTGAGACAGATTATGGGAAAACAGAGGGGGAAGGAGGGAGAGACAGAGAATATGAAGCTGCAGGGAAGGAGAGAAGCTGGGAGGGAGAGAGGATGGAATCAGGATCCTCTGGGAAGGTTCCGTTATCTCTCATCTCAGCTTCCCCCATCGCCTTGGCTTGTGAAATATTTGCTACTCACTATACTTCCTGGGTGAGGCCACTTGTTAAAGATTTTAATATCTTTGTACAAATTATAATAAACTCTCCCCCAAATCATCATCATCACCACAACCACCAAAGCAAAAGGAAGAAAGAGATTATATTTAAGAAGTAAGTCCAGCCCAGCCAGTGTGGTTCAGTGGTTGAGCATTGACCTATGAACCAGGAAGTCACGGTTCCATTCCCAGAGTACAGGCTTGATCCCCAGTTGGAGGTGAGCAGAGGCAGCTGATCAGTGATTCTCTCTCATCATTGATGTTTCTCTTTCTCTCTCCCTCTCTCTTCCTCTCTGAAATCAATTATATGTATATTATTTTTTAAGACATCCATTTAGTAATATAGAATTGGCACCCCTAAGAAATGCTGCCATTTTGGGTAAACTCAGGCATGTCCAAGATGTAAATCAAATCTGCCTTTAACTTGGACAGTTTGAATTTTATGTGGAAGAACACAGAAAAAATTGCTCAGGTAATAATAGCCCAGAGATTTCTGCAAAGCAGATGTGAGATGGGAGTAGGAATAAACCAATCCTATCTCTCTTATCTGGGCCCCGATTTCCTGTAACTCCATTGTCTAGTGAATCCAGACCAGATTTTTGACTTGCTTAAACTTTATCCAACCTTCAACTATACAATTTTTATGTAGTTTTATATTTAATCATCACAGAATCATAGGGTCAGTTTGTGGTAGCTTTTTTCCAAAATTATTCTGGGATATGTTTGGATTGGCATTTAAGCATCAGTTTTATTTGTCCTGGAGTGTAAATCAAATAAAGAATCACTTTTGGGTCGATTCAGACCCAAATATCTTTCATATAGCCAAAGTTTGTATATAGCAGTAGAATGTTTTATATTTTAGTTCATTTTTATAAAATACTGTTTGTACATCAAGGAAATATTTTAAAACAAATCAACGAAATGTTTTTTTAATCATGTTTTAGACTCAATCAGTACTGTGGAGTTAAAAAATCATATAATTTGAGAAAATATATTTAATAATTGGTGCCAATTTTTAGATGGTGGTCTTTAGAATTTTCTAAATTTCCTAATTAGGGTGTAGCAAATTTAATGACAAAGAACTACACACTAGCAGCTAATTACAGTGGAACACCACTGATATTGAGGAGCTAAAGAAAGGGTAACTAACATACCATCCACTTTGCCTGTTGCTATTCCACAAAACACATCAGAGTTCAAAACTATAAGATGAAACACATTCAGCCAGCCTATTTTCCAAAGCTCAACAGTCTGTGTTTTTGAAATGCACTAATTTAAATTTAAAGACACATATTTAATGTTCCCCTTTGTAGGTTTTCAGCAGCAAACACACATGGAGTCACCATCTGTTTTTAGCCTGGTTCATTACCAATTCATCTCCTGTGCTGTATTATCAGATCAAGAGGGTGGACATAAATTTGGCCACCTGGGCACTGGTGTCATTAACGTGCACCCCAGCCACACACTCATAAAGTGGTTTTGCTTGGAGCTGTAACTTCGTGGTGCTTCCTTTTTCCATTTGATCAATGTTGAGTTTTGCTCAGTAAGCTCTTAATAATGTAATTTTGAAACAAACTAGAGAACACCAAGAGCTTTCAGGGGTATTTTGCCTACAAATCCATGAGAAAATGATTTGTTTTTTTAGGGATGGACACAAACTGATAGAACCAAGCTGGTAGAAATAGAATCAGAGAGAAGAGACATGCAGGGGGCGAGAAAGAGAGAGAGAGAGAGAGAGAGAGAGAGAGAGAGAGAGAGAGAGAGAGAAGGTCCTTTATATTTCTTTGAATGTGTGCAAGTGTGGAAGAGTTCAGACTGTTTCAGTGTAATTTTTAGTGTGGCTCGTGATTAAAAATGGGGGAGCCCTTGTATTTTCTTTTTTGTAAAGGAAATCCCTAGCTATTCATCTCAAATCACTTAGTTCATCACAAAATGAAGGTGTCACATTTAAAACAGATGTTTAATTTCTAATTAAAAGTTTGACCAAGTGTCACTTTGGGAACTATATTGAATTGAAAACTAACCTAATAAATTATGAAGTTAATTAAAACAGAAAAATTGCCCTGATTTTTTTCTACCCCTTTTAAACATTGAACAAAATCACAGAAACACAGTTATCTTAAAAATATGATATGAAGTAATTTATAATATAACTAGAGGCCCAGTGCACACTCGGGGGGGGAGGGGGGGTCCCCCAGCCTGGCCTGTGCCCTCTCACAGTCTGGGACCCCTCGGGAGATAACGACCTGCTGGCTTAGGCCTGCTCCTGGGTGGCAGAGGGCAGGCCCAATCCCTAAGTGCGGCGCCTGGTCAGGCTCAGAGCAGGGCCAATTGGGGAGTTGGGGCGCCGCCCCCTGTCATGCACAGCGCAGGGCGGATCAGGAGGTTGCGATGCCACCCTCAGTCACTTTCAGGGTAGACTGATTGGGGGGTTGGGGCACCGCCCCCTGTTACACTCAAGGCAGGGTCAATGGGGAGGTTGCGGCGCCATCCCCTGTCACGCACAGAGCAGGGCCGATCAGGGGGTTGGGGCGCTGCCCCCTGTCACTCACAGAGCAGGGCCAATCAGGGGGTTGGGGCGCTGCTCCCTGTCACTCACAGAGCAGGACCCATCAGGGGGGTTAGGGCGCTGCCCCCTGTCACTCACAGAGCAGGGCCCATCAGGGGGTTGAGGAGCTCCCCCCTGTCACGCACAGAGTAGGGCCGATAAGGGAGCTGGGGCACCGCCTCCTGTCACACACAGAGCAGGGAAGATCAGGGGGTTGGGGCGCTGCACCCTGTCACACTCAGGGCAGGGCCAATGGGGAGGTTATGGCTCTACCCTGTCACACACAGAGCAAGGCCCGTGGAGGGGGGTTGGGGCGCCACCCTCTATTACTCACAGAGCAGGGCCAATCAGGGGGTTGGGGCACCGCCACTGTCACACTCAGGGCAGGGCCGATGGAGAGGTTATGGCTCTACCCTGTCACAGAGCAGGGCCGATCAGGGGGTGGTGCGCCGCACCCTGTCAAACACAGAGCCGCAGGGCAATCGGGGGATTGGGGAGCTCCCCCCTATCAGGCACAGAGCAGGGCTGATCAGGGGGTTTGGGCGCTGCCCCCTGTCACGCTGATCCCGGTGCCGAGAGCCTCGCTGCTCCGCTGATCCCGGTGCCGGGAGGCATATTACCCTTTTACTATATAGAATAGAGGCCTGGTGCATGGGTGGGGGCCGGCTGGTTTGCCCTGAAGGGTGTCCTGGATCAGGGTGGGGCTGAAGGGTGTCCTGGATCAGGGTGGGGGTCCCCACTGGGGTGCCTGGCCAGGCTGGCTGAGGGGCTGAGGGCTGTTTTCCCGCTGGCAGTTGACTAAAAGCTCCCAACCGCTCCTTGTTTTCTTTTTTTTTTTTTTTTTATTCTGGGCCAGCTTTAGCTCTGAGGCTTCGGCTGCTGAAAACATGGATACAATGTTGCGGTCCGGGACTGACTGAAAGCTTCTTATTTGCAACATAGTAATAGTTGCTTAGAGTTGCAGTTGAGAGGCCGGCAGCGGCAGGCGGGGAACGTTGGAGTTTGGAGTCCCTGGAGGAAGCAAGCCTCCCTGCTCGCTTCAGTGCATGGCTGCTGGCCGCCATCTTGGCTGACAGTTATTTGCATAAGGATACGCTGATTAGCCAATGGGAAGGGTAGCGGTCGTACGCCAATTACCATGTTTCTCTTTTATTAGTGTAGATAATCACATATTTTATAGAAATTTAATATTATAATTGAAAATCATATAAATAATATTAAAGTTCTCATTCCTGACCCTCATAAAAATTTTCTTAGGATCCTGGGCTGATTCAGATTTTAATAATCAAAATATCACAAAATGTTAGACCATTAATAGAATCCTTTGCTGAATAGCTACTATAGCAATTTTGAGGAATAAAAAGATGGAATACAGAACTTGAACTCTTATCTCAAGGGATTTATAATCCAGTTGGTAAGATAACTTTATTCGATCATTGAATAAAGTTAAAGCATTTTATTCTAAAATGTTACCAAGTCTCAAAGTATATTAACTGTGGAAATTCAGAGAAGTAGGCTACCAATGGTAACTTAGAAGAGTAAGGCTACAAGGAGGAGGTAATAACCAAGGGGAACATTGTGAGGGATGGTGTATTAGCCTTCTAGGGGTGCCATAACAAAATGCCCTAGACCAGGCGGCTTAAACAACAGAAATATTCCATTGTGTAATAGGCCACATTTTTGGATCCATTCTTCCATTGATGGATGTTTCCATACCTTGGCTATTGTGAATAGTACTGCAATGAAAATGGAAGTGCTAATATCTCTTCAAGATAGTGATTTCCTTTTCTATGGATATATATCTAGAAGTGGAGTTCTGGATCATATGGTAGTTCTATTTTTAATTTCCTGAGGATCATCCATGCTGTTTTCATAGTGGCTGTACCAATTTACATTCCCATTAACAGTGTGTAAGGGTTCCCATTTATCCAAATTCTCACCACTGTTTATCTTTTGTCTTTTTAGTTATAGCCATCCAAACAGGTCTGAGTTGATGTCTCATTGTGGTTTTGATTTGCATTTCTTTGATGATTAGAAATGTTGAGCATCTTTTCATGTACATGCTTCAGGGTCTTTTGTTGGCCATTTGTATGTGCTTTTTTGGAAAAATGTCTATTCAGGGTCTTTATCCATTTTTGAATCAGATTGTCATTTTGCTATTGAGTGGTATGTATTCTTTATACATGTTAGATATTAATGCCATATCACATATATGGTATGAAAATATTTTCTCATTCCATAGGTTGCCTTTTCATTTTATTGATAGTTCCCTTTCATGTGTAGAGCTTTTTATTTTTAATTTATTTATATTTTTGATCCTCACCTGAGTATATTTTTTCCATTGCTTTTCAGACAGAAAGGGAAGGAAGAAGGGAGGAAGAGAGAGAAAGAGAAACATCAATGTGAGAGAGGCACATTGACTAGTTGCCTCCCAGATCAGGGGCTGGGAGTGAACCTGAAACCCAGGTACATGTCCTTGACCGAGAATCGAACTCTCAACCCTTCAGTGCATGGGTGGACACTCTAACCACTAAGGAACACTAGCTGGGCTGTGCACAGATTTTTAGTTTGATATAGTACCATTTATTTATTTTTTATTTTTAATGTATTTTTATTGATTTCAGAGAGGAAGGGAGAGGAGAGAGAGATAGAAACATCAATGATGAGAGAGAATAATTGATCAATTGGTTGCTTCCTGCATGCCCCCCCACCCCCACCCCAGTGGGGATCGAGCCTGCATCCTGGGCATGTGCTCTGACCAGGAATGGAACTGTAACCTCCTGGTTTATAGGTCTACACTCAACCACCAAGCCACACCAGCCAAGCTATTTTTATTTTTGTCTTCCTGTGTCTATGATAATTTTTTTCTTTGCAGTATTTTTATTTATGTTTTAATCATTTTTATATTCTTAAAAAAGTCCCTTTAACATTTCTTATAATACTGGTTTGATGGTGATTAACAACTTTAGCTTTTGCTTGTCTGAGAGGCTATTCTGTCCTTTGATTCTAAATGATAGCTTTGCTGAGTAGACTAATCTTAGTTGTAGGTCCTTTTCATCACTTTGAATATTTCGTGTCAATCCCTTCTGGCCTGCAAAGTTTCTGTTGAGAAATCAGCTGATAGTCTATGGAAGCTCCCTAGTAGGTAAGTAACTGCTTTTCTCTTGCTACTTTTAAAATTCTGTCTTTGTCTTTAACCTTCTGCATTTTTATTATGATGTGTCTTGGTGTGGGCCACTTTGGATTCATCTTATTTGGGATTCTCTGTGCTTCTGGGACTTGTATGTCTATTTCCTTTGCCAGGTTAGGGAACTTTCAGTCATTATTTCTTCAAATAGGTTTTCAGTCCCTTGCTCCCTCTATTCTCCTTTTGGTACCTCTATGATGCAAATGTTGTTATACTTGATATTGCCCCAGAAGTTCCTTAAACTATCCAAATTTTTATAATTCTTTTTTCCTTTTGCTGTTCTGATTGGGTATTTTCCACTACCTTGACTTTCAAATCATTAATTCATTCTTCTGCTTCATCTAATCTGCTGTTGATTCCATGTAATGTATTCTCTATTTCATTTATTGTATTTTTTACTTCTATGGTGTTTATGTCCTTTTTCATACTTGTTATCTCTATGTGTAAGTTCTAAGTTTATTGAACTTCCTTATAGCCTGGGATTTGAACTTAATATCTAATATATAGCTTACCTCCATTTTGTTTAGTTCTTTTTCTGGAGTTTTTCCTGTTCTTTCAATTGGGATATGTCTTCTCATTGTGGCTGCCTACCCCTCCCCTCATATCCCTCCTATATATTAGGTAGATCTGCTATGTCTCTCATCTTGGCAGAGTAAATTTATATATTAGGTGTCCTGTGGGGCCCAGTGGTATAGACTCAGTGGTCACTTCAGTTGGGTACTCCAGGGGTGTCTCTTGTGTAGATTGTATGTGCCCTCTTATTGTAGTTGAGTATCGATTGCTGTTTGCACATCAGTGCGTGATATTAACTCTCAGGATGACTGACTGTGTGGACTTGCTGTGATTACAAATGATGAGCTGGATTTGCTTTAGCAGGGTTCTGGTGACCACTGAATCATTTGTGACATTAATTGGGTGGTGCTCCCATATGGTCTGAAGCCAGCCACTGGGTTTGTTGCTTCTGGGGCCTCTTGGGAGGGGCCCTGGTGCAGGCCAAGATCAGCTCCTGATAGGAGCTACAAAGTGTCTGTGCTTCGCTTGGGGATACCTGGGAGAGGCCATGCTGCCAACCAAGGCTGGCTTCCACTACTCTGGTTTCAGGGTTGCTTAACAAGAGACACAGGGCATGCTGAGGTCTGCAACTGCTTGTTTGGGGTTTGTGGACCTTCAAGAGATTATATGAAAATCTGCAACTTGAGCCAAGGCAGGCTGCTTGTAAGGAATAGCACTGAGAGAGGTTTCTGCCTGGAATGAAAGTTAGGTGGAGCAGGGTCTAAGGCAGTGGTTCTCAACCTTGGCTGCACATTAGAATCACCTGGGAATCTTTTTAAAATCCTTATTTCTGGGCCTCATCCTCCAGAAATTCTGTTTCTTTGTTATGGGGCGGGGCCACAACATTAGTAACAAAGAAACAGAATTTCTGGAGGATGAGGCCAAGAAATCAGGATTTTAAAAAGATTCCCAGGTGATTCTAATGTGCAGCCAAGGTTGAGAACCACTGGTCTAAGGCAGTGGTCAGCAAACTGCGGCTCTTTGGCCCCTTGAGTGTGACGCTCCCACAAAATACCACGTGTGGGTGCGCACGCACAGTGCAATTGAAACGCTGTGGCCCATGCGCAGAAGTCGGTATTTTGTGGAAGAGCCACACTCAAGGGGCCAAAGAGCCGCATGTGGCTTGCGAGCCGCAGTTGGCTGACCACTGGTCTAAGGGAATTACCAGGGTGAGATGAGTATTGTTACTTTGATGGAGACTCAGATTTGATATTTGCCTGCATCTGCCAGCTGTGTGAGAGGAGAGCTGAACAAAGGAACAATGGTCCCTGCCAGCATGTTTGTCCTATGGAGAGCTGTCCCTTCAGTCCCTACCCTGAAGGCAGATAATTGAGTTCCTCTACATATATCCCTCTTGCTTTGCAAGCTGCCCAGTGTGGGTATGGGACTCCTCACTCCCCATTGTGTACCTCTGTTACCAAGATATCCTTCCCGATTCTAAACTCTCACACATGGGTAGGGACCAGCCTGTTTCGTGTCATTATCCCTCCTACCAGTTTCAATGTGGCTTCTTCCTTTATCCTTAATTATAGGAGTTCTGTTCAGCTAGTCTTCAGGTGGTTCTCAATGGTTCTGGTTCTGTAATTTAGTTGTGATTTTGGTGTGGTCATGGGAGGAGGCAAGCACAGCCTCTACCAATTTTGCCATCTTGAGAAGAAGTCACCCCATATGTTTTCCTGTAGGAATCTTATGATTTCAGGTCTTACATTCAAGCCTTTAATCTATGTGGGGTTAATTTTTGTATATGGTATAAGATAGGGATCCATTATTATTTTGCATGTGTCAATACATTCTCACTACCATTATTGAGGAGACTATCTTATGCGCATGTCTTGACTCCTTTGTCATAAATTAATTGATCCTATATACTTGGGTTTATTTCTGGGCTTTATTCTGTTCCACTGATTTATGTATATGTTTTTGTGCCAATACCATACTCTTTTGATTACTATGGCTCTATAATATAGTTTGAAATAAAAGTGTGATGGCTCCAGTTTTGTTCATCTTTCTCAAGAATGCTTTGGCTATTCAAGGTCTTCTATGGTTCCACAAAAAATTTAAGATTATTATTCTATTTATGTGAAAAGTGCCATAAGGATAGTATTGAATCTATAGATGACTTTAGGTAGTATAACAATATAAATTCTTTCAATCCATGAGTATGGAATATTTTTTCATTTATTTGTATCTTCTTCAATTTTTAGTGTATAGATCTTTAGCCTCCTTGGGTAAATTTATCCCTAAATATTTTATTCTTTTTGTTGTTGTTGTTGCTATCATAAATGAGATTTTCTTATTTTCTTTTTCTGACACTTTGTTAGTGTATAGAAATGCAACTGATTTTTGTGAGTTGATTTTTTTTATCCTGCAACTTTACCAAATTTGTTCTAACAGATTTTTGGTGGTCTTTAGGGTTTTTGATCTGTAATATTATGTCACTTGCAAAGAGAGACAATTTTACTACTTCCTGTTTAATCTGTATGCCTTTTATTTGCTTTTCTTGCTGAACTGCTCTGGCTAGAACTTTCAGTACTATGTTGAATAGCAGACATCCTTGTCTTGTTTCTGATCTTCAAGGATAAGCTTTCACTTTTCCACCATTGAGTATGATGTTAACTGTGAACTTGTCATCTATGGCCTTGGTTATGTTGTGGCATGTTCCCTCTATACCAATTTATTGAGAGATTTTATCATGAAAGAATATTGAATTTTGTCAAATGCTTTTTCTGCATCAGTTGAGATTATCATATGATTTTTACCCTTCATTTTGTGAATATAGTGATCACATTGATTGATTTGTGGTTGTTGAGCCATCCTTACATCCTGGAATAAATCCCACTTGATCATGATGCATGATCCTTTTAAGGTACAGTTGAATTCAGTTTGCTAATATTGTGTTGGGGATTTTTGCATCAGGAATATTGCCCTGTAATTTTCTTTTTTCATAGTGTCCTTTTCTGCCTTTGGTATTGGGGTATGCTGGCCTTGTATAATGATTTTGAAAGTGTGCCATCCGATATTTTTTGGAATAGTTTGAGAAGGATTGTACTCTTTAGCTCTATGATTTCTCTTTGGCACTTTTTTATTTTCTATCTCTGTTAAAATTCTCACTTTGTCACACATTGTTCTCCTGACCTCAGCAAGCATTTTTACGGCCATTATTTACTAGAGCTCTCTTCTCTATCAGGTAAATTGCTTATCTCCATTTTGCTAAAATCTGTTTCTGGATATTTATTTTGTTCTTTTATTTGAAATATATTTCTTTGTCCTTTGTTTGAAATGTATTCCTATTCTCTTTACTCTCTGTGTTGGCTTCTGCACATTAAGATAAAACAGCCAGCTATCCCAATCTTGACAGCGTGGTCTTGTATAGGAGACAGACCTCATCAATCTGTTTGGCCTGAGCTCTTGGTTGTCTCTCAAACATTTGTGATTGTCTAAACTGCCTTCTTTGTTCTTAGTGTCTCCCAGTAGCAGAGTGTGTGCCAGGACCTATCAGTGTACCTAAGGGGAGGATTGCACTTGGCTCCTAGATCAAGCTGACTGGAAGCCAGACCCTCAGGAGGCATCTTGGAGAATACATAGTTAAGCCCCTTCCAGGGAGAAACTGAGAGATGGACATTTTTGCCTGCTCCCTCTGTGCTAGGCTGGGTTTACAGCTGCCGAGGGTGGATTCTGAGAAGATAAAGAACTGCTTCTTTGTTTGTTACAGTCCTATGGGACTTGTGAATGCAAGCCCCTTTGGCAATCAGAGCCAGCCAATTGGAGGCACATCCCTCCTAGGCAGTCATGAAAACTGGGTCATGAAACATCTGTAAAAGGGAGATACTGGTGACTTGTAGTGGGCTACAGGGCGAAGGTGGTGGAGCAATTTGCCTGTTTCTCTGGTCTCTGGGATCACAGGCAGCCCCTAGATGTGTGCTAAATTAGAAGCCTGAACCTCAGGCAGCAGCAGCTTTCAAAGTATGCAGCTGGACCCCTTTGGGGGAAAGACTGAAAGATGGGCAATTTTGCAGTTCCCTCTGCACTGTGCCCTAGGGGCATAGCCATGGGAGTGTTCCCATTTATTAACTACTGGCTTTTTTTTTTTTTTTTTTTTTTTTTTTTTTACTGTAGTCTTGTGAGTCTTCTGGATAAAGCCTTGTTGGCTTTCAAAGCAAGGTATTTTGAGGTCCCTTTTCTCAGGGAGTCTTAAAGTTGGGGTGCTAAATCTTTCCCTTCCCAGGGAGAAGCTGGGAGTTGGAAGTTTCCTCTTGATTGAATGGCACTGTGCTGGGGGTAGGGGTTAGGTGAGGGTGTGTCTCAGCCTTATCTACCCATTTGATGTGGGTATTTTCTCATTCACCCAATGTGTAGGAGTTACTCAGCAGTGGTAATTGCTCCCTATGTAACTGTATATTCATGTGTCTGCGGATAGAGGGGAGTATGGAAACCTTAATCCTGGTTGGCCTCTCACTAGTAGCATTCTGTAGGTTGCCTACACTTGTTGAATATGGTAGGTATGTGGAGAAAACCTATGAAGATTATGTGCACCTTGGCCATCTAACAATATTGTAGAAATCTTTGAAAAAGTTTTACAATAAGTTATTTTGCCACCATCATCAGAATGCCAATATCTTTCATAAAGTGAGAGAGATGCTTCATTAAAAGTAGATGTTGTTGTTCTAATTCTAAACTTTTATGTAAGTTACTTATTCTAGTCAAATATCATTTTGACTTTTCTGCTTTTCTTTATCTGCTGATCATGTTTCCACTAATAAGTAATATAGTTTCTTGATCCCATGAAAAACAGCATTACAGAATAATGTCGGCCATACTAAGATACCTATAACCTCACAACTTAGTAGAATAAAGGTTTATTTCCTTGCTCATGCAAAGTCTGAGTTAGGTTGGGCAACTACCCAAGGCAACTCTTTTTGAGGCAGTGACTTAGATGCAGGCTGCTTTCACCTTGTAGCTCTATCTTTGTGATCCCAGCCATATGGGAAAAGAAATTGTGCAGAACTGGTACTTGCTCATAAGTGACCCAGCCTTGCAGTTTCATGTAATTCCCAATCAGATTCCTTTGGTTAAAATAAATCACAAGGCTTCATCTAATTACAAGAGAACTGAGAAATGGGCGGCTGCTTGGTGGTCAGAAAGGAAAGAACTAGATGTAACTAAGCACTAGAAGTCCCTGTCACATTTAGTTTTCCCAGGTGGTAATTGTAGGAAAGAGTAAACTTGGGAGAAGCATGTGTGATTGGAAAAAAGATTAAGATCATATTTATTTTATTAAAAAGTGTCATGTGAGTACCTAAAACTTTAGTTATCCTATTTTACATACTGAACTCTGAAAAAAATACTTTTAACACTTATCTCACTTTTTAGTTAAATACCGTGATTGTAGGTGTCTCTGTTCAAACATGTATGCTCTTATGTCCAAGAGTTGTTACCAAAGTATTTCAATAATTACAAGTTTTAAAAATCTTCATTGTTGAAAATTACAAACCCAAGGACCTATAATTCACAAACTAGTTTTGTTGTCCATTTGACATATTTTATTAAATTTGAAAGAAATAAAGGAAAATTCTTTGTAGGGTCATTGAGATAATTATTTCATCATAAATGTAGATGAAATTGGTAGGTGATATGGTAACCTGAAATTAAGTATCATTATCACATTTATGTGAAGAGTAGTTTCTAAAGTTTTTAAGCATTGACTTATTTTACGTTCTTTTTACATCAAAACCATTTTCAAGGAGCTTTTAAGTTTTGCTCTTGGAGTGTACAATGAGGAAAAATATTTGAGAAGTCCAAACTCCGTAATTATTACAAATTTCTCCTAATTGCCCTTCACTTACCCTGATATTTTTATTCTAAAATAAGAGGCAAAGAGAACTATGTAAGTCTTGAATCCCTTGGTCACTCTTAGTGACTTACCTGCTCCTGGTTTTCCTCCCTGGACACTTTGTCATAATCTTTCTCTTGGTGCCTCCTTCTCTGGTCAACATCTAAGGCTTGGTGCCTCTAAGGCTCTTTTTCTCCTTGTACATTCTCTCTCTGGTCAGCCCATAAAGTTCCTTGGTACTAAGTGCCATCTATATACTGATATCCCACAAATAGTGTATTTCTAGTCCTGAATTTTTCCCTAAACTCCAGGTTTATATCCAGTTGCCTGCTTGGTATTTCTACATAAATATCTTAACAGGCACGTTAAACTTAGCATATGAAAAATGGCTTATTTTTATTCTCCAGTCTTCCCCATCTTCCCTATATGTTCTGTTGCTTAGGGCAAGAAACCTAGGAGACATATTGGTTTCCTTTTTTTCCCTTCACCACTACCCACTCCATGCAACTCACCAGCAAGTCTGTGGGTTCTTCTGCCAAACTGTATCCTGAATCCAAACACTTCTCTCCTCTGCTGCCACCCACCAGCCCAGGTCACACTAATTCTCATCTGATTACTGCAAAAATCTGGCCTCTCTGCCTTCATTCTGAACATCCACCTTCCACACAGCAGCCCAAGTGAATATGGCAAAAGAATCTGATCACATCATTAAGCTGCTTAAATCCTCCACTGATTATCTAAGCACTTAGATCGAATCCAGTCTTTCACCTTCATGTTTCCATGTCTTGGCTATTGTGAATAATGTTGCAGTGAACATAGGGGTACATATACCTTTATAAATAGGTGTTTTCAAAATATTGGGGGAGATACCCAAAAGAGGGATTGCTAGGTCATACAGTAGCTTGATTCTTAACTTTTTGAGGAACTTCATACTCTTTTCACAGAGGCTGCACCGGTTTAACATTCCCACCAGCAGTGTGTCAGGGTTCTCTTCTCTCCAAATCCTCTCCAACACTTTTTATTTCTTGTTTTATTGCTAATAGGCATTCTAACAGATGTGAGGTCGTGTCTCATTGTGGTTTTGATTTCCATTTCCCTTATACCTAGTAAAGTTGAGCATCTTTTCATATATTTATGGGCCATATCTTCTTGGGAAAATTGTTCAGGTTCTCTGCCCATTTTTTTAATTGGATTGTTTGGTGGGCAGGGGTTGGGGAAGGGTTGGTGTTGAGTTGTATGAGTCTTTATATATTTTGGATATTAGCCCCTTACCAAGGTATTGCTTGCAAATCTCCCATTCAGTCAGATATCTTTTTGTTTAGTTGATAGTTTCTTTTGCTGTGCAGAAGCTTTTTAGTCGGACATAGTTCTATTCATTTATTTTTGCTTTTATTTCCCTTGCCTTTGAGGTTAATTCACAAAAAATGCTCTGAGACCAGGTTTAGCACCTATATTTTCTTCTATGTATTTTCAATAAATGGTATTGGGGAAATTGGAAAGCCACTGCAAAAGAGTGAAACTAGACTTTCTGATACCATATACAAAAGTTAACTCAAAATATCTAAATCTTTGACACATTTTTCAGACCGTTCAACCTCTAAATCAGATTTAATCTGTTTACCACCTACTTTCAAAGCCATAGTTCCTGTGATATCTCTGCCTTCATGATTCAAGGGCTACCAACTAATGTGTTTACCAAAGGAACCCTTGGAGATTTTATAATAGTGATCATTACAGTCCAGTCAGGCTTTTCTTGATCCCCACAAGATACACAGAGGAAGAGGAAATTAAAAGGGCACTGTATTCAAGTGAAAAATGTTTAATATTTTATTCCACATGGAACAGGATAGTATTTAAACAAGAGAATAGCAGAACAAATGTATTAATAGAAAAATAAATGGAGAAGCATAAATAAGAAGTTGGAGTGACTGAAAGTGGGATAAGAATATTTAGGAGGATGATGAACAGTTCAGAAAAAACTGGACCAAACAGGGTTAGGACAAAGCAAGTGAAAAGGTGGGGAGAAATTCAACAAGGTTTCTGAGGTTGATAGAGTCTAATAATGGATTAGACTTAGAGACAATGGGAGTATATGATGAATATACGAGTTTTTCTTTAATCAACTAAGTAGGTAGAGAATTTGCTTCTTTGATCTTGAGTCTATCTCTGCACTTCTGTGCTTGTTAGCATCACAAAGAACTACATTACCCAGGCTCTCTAGTTTCCAGGCAGGTTTAGGCAATTGCAGATGCTGGTGGGGGACTGGAGGTTGGAAGGTTGGAAGAAGCCAAGGTATTTTTCTTTCACTTTGCCTCAGTCATTTCTTAGGGTGACCAGATTTCTTCCAAGATTTCAGCTCCCTCCAGACAAGCTTTTTGTCTTTGGTTCCAGTTTCCTCGGTGGTCATAGCTCTAGCCTCAACTATTGTCCCAGCTCTCGTTGGACGGCCTTGCCTTCTACCTTCTGGAAACTTAACCACTCCTGTTATCCCTCTTGCCTTATGGGTGATAATGGCTTCCTGCTGTTGCTAATCTCTGGATTGTCTTGCCATCACCATGCTTCTTGTTTCCTTTATTACCTATGTAATCAATTCCAAGTGTTAAATTCCCTGTTTGAAATACCTAGACTAGTATATTTCCTTTACTAGACACTGACTGATACAGTCATAAGTTCAGTTTTCAATACATTGAACTTGAGATAAGTGTGGGGCTCCCTGGTCAAGATATTTTAGAAGATGCTTAGAAATAGTTACCAAAGACCTGGCAACAGAAATTGGTTTGGAAAGCACCAACCTGCCGGTGGTATTTGAAACCATAAGGTTAGATTTCCCAAGTGGAATGAGGAGATGAAAAGATTAAATAGTGTACTAACCTCTGATATATCAATATTTTAAATTTAGGCTTAGAAATAGCTTGACAACTGAAAAGGAGGAGCCAGAGAAGTAGGAAACCCAAGGTAGGAATGTCACAGAAGCCAAATGAGAAATGAAATTCCTAAAGTAATGGGAACAGTAGAGTCAAACTTTATGTAAATAACAGATAGGGTGCTAGCCGGCTTGGCTCAGTGGATAAAGTGTCAGCCTGCGGACTGAAGGGTCCCAGGTTCGATTCCGGCCAAGGGCACATGCCTGGGTTGCGGGCTCAATCCCCAGTCGGGGGTGTGCAGGAGGCAGCCGATCAGTGATTCTCTCTCATCATTGATGTTTCTCTCTCTCTCTCCTTCTCCCTTCCTCTCTGAAATCAATAAAGAAATATATATTTTTTAAAAATAGCAGATAGGACACATAAAAAGGGATCGAGGCCATTAGACAAACATTTTGCTTGAATTTAGCAAGTGAAATGTCATTGCTACTTTTGTCAGAACAATTACAATACAGTTGTGGGGAAGAAACAAGATTATGATGAGTTAAGATGAAAATGGAGAATGGGGGAAGGTTGAAGACATCAGTGAATGTCAACTGTTTTTTCAGGATACTGCACAATGAAGAACTTTTTAAAAAAGAGAACTTTAAGTCACAGGGAGAGGAAGAAGTGAAGAAAGGCATGGATACTGAACATCCCACAAAAGTAAGAGGGAATGGGGTCAAATGTAGAAGTGGAATAATTGGTTATGCCTTTGAAAGGAGAGGAAGGATGATGAGGTTAAGATATAGATACGTCTACAGCAGGGGTCCTCAAACTACGGCCCGCGGGCCACATGCAAATACAAATATTTTATTTGTTCCCGTTTTGTTTTTTTACTTCAAAATAAGATATGTGCAGTGTGTATAGGAATTTGTTCATAGTTTTTTTTAAAACTATAGTCCGGCCCTCCAATGGTCTGAGGGACAGCGAACTGGCCTCCTGTTTAAAAAGTTTGAGGACCCCTGGTTTACAGGGTTGCTAATTATGCCTTTTCTAACATGGTATTAGCAAGTAGTATTCACTGTGTACAAACTTCTTTAAAATGAACAGAAGTATTATTTACTTCTCTTGCTTTCAGCTCCCCTTTAAAGCAAAAAAAAAAAAAAAGTTGGAGAAGGAATCACATGCTTGAGGCTAAGTGTTAACTTTTCTCCAATGTCTCAAGCAAGGCATGAAAATTCCATGTTTGCAAACATGACTGATACTAGCATCTTGAAAAACAAGAACATTTATAAAATTGGCTTTTCTTAAGTGCTGATTTGTCAATTTCTTGTGTTGAGGATATTTAAAATGTATAATCTTGGCAACTTTCACATATGCAGTTAACTATGTATTCACTATAGTCACCATGCTGTACCTTAGATCCCTGTGACTTTCATTTTATAACTGGAAGTTTGTACCTTTTGATCACCTTCTCCCAATTTACCCATCTCCCACTCAAACCTCTGAATTGTGAAAGTTGTAGTCCCACCTTTTACTTTTACAGACACTAAGCTACATGAAACTATTGGGAAGAAAACCAGTTTCAGATATTCTACTCATATATATTGTATACAGTATAGGAATGGTATATCTATTTGTGGGAAACCACCAGATCTTTTTGTAACTGCCCTGAAGTTACAAATTACACTGTAGCATGTGTGTGTGTTACAGCTGTATATCAATTCCCATGAGAATAAAAGTTTGAGCAAATAATGTCCAGGCATCAAACAGTAAATTGAAGGGAATTGATGCTTTCATACACATATTCATATTTTTTTTGAGAAATGAATATTTTTAAATAATTTAAATATCCAGGGACAGAGGTAGTTAAAAAGAATAACAGGTAACAACTTAATGTAGTGCTTAGTATGTATCATGCTGTGTTGACCATATTTTACGCATTTCACCTGATTTAATCCTCAAAACACAATCCTATACATACAGCCCTTAAAACACAGCCCTGCAGGTAGGTAATACTGTTACCTTCATTTCACAGATGAGTAAACAGACCTGGATAAATTAAATAATTTACCCCAAGCTATTCTCAGTCTATACTGGAACTCAGTATGGCTCTAAAAGTTCCTCTTTTTTTCTAATTTTATTTTTTTCCTTTTTATTCAATTTATTAGAATGATAATATTAAAAAAATTATACAGGTTTCAGGTGCACAAATCCATAACAAATCATCTGTACACTGTATTGTGTGTTCACCACCCCAAGTTTCTATCCATCACCATTTATCCCCCTGCAGTCTGTGTCCATGAATTCCTTTTGCTCAATCCCCCCAGCCTATTCCCCACCCCCACCCTAGAGTTTGTCTCTATTTTGCTTGTTAGTTCCTAAAACCTCCACTCTTAACCACTCCACTACCATGTAATTTATAGCTAACCTAGTTAGTGCCTAAGATGTAGTTACTAGCATAGGTTTGAAAAATTTGTTTTCCTTTTTTAAGGACCATCATTTGAGGGTAGAGTTTAAAGTGTTGGGTTTTTTCCTAAATATATCTTAAAAGAAAAGTAAATTTCCACAAATACTTTTGAATTTTTTTAATGCATGAAAAGAACATCCCAGAAACAGAACAGGTATTGACTTATTAACGATGAAGCACTATACAAGAGCCCCCTCCCTGCTTAGTAATAGGAATATAGTGTAAATAGACGTGAACGGAGGTGAACACTTCAGGATTAAATGCAAACCCTAAAGTTGAATACAACATTCATATATGGCTTATCTCATATCAATATTTTCATAATGGTGTATATGACATTTCTATTTATTGGTAAGATGCTTTTGACTCAAAAGTTAACCAAAATACCAAATGCTGTGAAGAGGTAGTTTTGCCAATGCAAGGTGAGAGAAAGGCTTTACCTTGCTTTGTTTTTTCCTCAAAAATCTGCAACCATTTCTTTTGGATCATCCAGGAAGATAATGATGCTTTTAGAAGTAGCCAATTCAAAATCCTTTAAGAGTTGATTCCCCCAAGGGGACAAGGATGTTTTTGAAAGCACAACTCTGAAACCATCCCCTAGGAGCTCCCATGCTGTTCCTGCCCATCTCAGATATGAAATACATTCTGGCTCCATGGGGACCTGTTAAGATCTGACCAGCAGTTGTAGGAATTTATCTTGTTTTCTCCTCAGATCCAAAGCCTAGTCTTATGAGGGTAACTCCTACAGTGACCCAAGAATACTGGTAGGTGCCCTGTCACTGTAAGTCAGGGACTGCTTTAAATGATGTATATACACATACTGAAGTTTGCAAAGTTTTGTAGCTGGCCTGTGAAGTTGCATGACAAGTACTAGGAATGGCTGCATGTAATTCCTCGTGTTTCAGGTGTGTTTCATGATGTCATCCCATCTTAGACTCAAAGGGACTTCTGGTTTCTGACTGCCAGATGCTGCTTTATCTTGTGAGGAGGTACTCACATTCTTTGACACCGATCATTTGACCCTATGTACAAACTAGCTTATCCTATCCTTACAGTGAGAAATAAGCCCACAAAGAAAAGAAAAGGTAAGGTTCAAGGGGCAACAAAACATTTGTCAATTCTCAAAACTATAACAGCCATTTACTGAACAACAGTTAGGAACCACTAAAAAACAAAGTGACATCTATTAATCAGGCATGACTTGTTACACATAAGAGAGCATAAATATACAGTAAATAAGAGGTTTATGCATAGCCCCAGCGGAATATGTACATATCAGAGCCGCTGTGAAACTGAGCAGGAATTCCTGCAGCATATCCCCAGCTAAGAACAGTTCCATCCCGCAACAGCTTGGAAGGGAACAGATGCCGAGAACATGTGGTAACATTAAGCAGATATCCACATACATGTATCCTTGACAGTGCACAATGTGAGAAATAGAGGGCACAAGTGAAATAGCACTTTGCCTGTTGAGCATCTTCCTTCCCATAAATATGCACGAGTCCGTTCTCTAATGGGCGTCTGCAGCCTCACACTCGGCGGTGCACACCGAGCCCAGTCCCGTGCTGTACACTCACTCCTGCTTCCTCCGATTCAGGTCACGAGCTCCCACCTTCACAGACTCCAGCTGCAAATCAAAGCATAAATAACAGAGGCCATCGGGGCTCCTCCTTTCACAATGTCACTGGGAACGGATACCGGTCAGAGCAGCACAAACACCGCACACCAGTGTCCAGGAGTGGAGAGTAGCTTTGTGCACTTTTGCAAAAAACAAACAAAAAAAACCCAAAATCCACCCGACGTGTCTCTTATTTTACTGGTTTGCCCTGTCTGTAGCGAGGAAGACACTGTGCTGCTCCTGGGCTCTTTCGGTCAGCTTCCTCTTCTTCTTCTTGTTCTTCTTCTCCTTCGCCTTTGGCCCTCTCTTCCCTACAATGGCGGGGAGAGAGAGAGAGAAATAAAGACGTGAGAGAAAAGGCTCTTTTTCTAGGAAAGAAAACATAAAACATTAAGAGTTTTACACAAAGCCCATCTGGAAAACATCACCTATGGAAAAAGCAGCCTCAAAGAGAAAATTGTTCACATTAATTTTGACGGAATAATAATAATTTACTAAATTGGATATGCTGTCTAAACCAGAGACTGATCTTCCTGTTACAGGGAACTGGCATATTTAAACACCTCCCAGCAGCCTGATCAGTCTTGCAAATATCATCCTGCCACAAAAATTTCACTTATCCCCTCCTACTTTTAACAATGCTACCCTTTACTAGACATCTTTACATCTTTCTCCTGCTCCACATGTCAGTGGGTCAAAAGAAAATAAGCATCTATCTACAGTAAATATACCAGAAGTTTCAAACCCCCCTCACCCTGCCCCACAGGAGAAACAAATGTCTTGCTTTTAACATTATTCCCTCTGTGTTCTCCAAAGGCCAATATATGATATGACATATGTGGAATACTTTATTTTCTATAAAAATTTATGAGGCCATCATTCATGATGCACCTTATGGCTTCTTATAAAAATCGCCTAGACCAGTTGTTCTTATTGAGAGCAAGAAAAATGCTTGTTTCTGAATAACTGGTGGAATATATCTTACAAGCAGAAAATCACACCATATTATCCTGTTTGTTCTCTTTGCCTTAGTCCCTAGGAAGCTCGGAGCACAAGCTAAATAGTTGGAGTTTTTGGGTGCAGTTTTCCCTTTGCCTCTGCTGTATTTCACTTCTTACATCTTGTGGTTATGCATCACGGTCTTTAGAAGGTCTCAGCATTTCTTTGCAAGTATATGTACATAAGATTATGAAAAAAATAATAAGGAACATAGACATTCACTTTAGGTCTATTGATCTCTTTGAGTTCTAAACACACAGGGATCATTTTTAGAGCAGGAAATAGCTGTAAAGTTCACTTGCATTTTACAGAAAGTGAGTCATCACTATACATCTTCAGTACAGGAAGGTTTTTTCCCTCAAAAGACAAAGAATCCTACAGCCAGCTCGCCCCCCTGCCCTATGTCCAATTTTATCGTGTAGTTCTACAAAGCTTTTCCTGTGAGACACCATAGTAATCAGTACCATAACTAGGACATCCAGTTGTAATCCATGCTCTCCAACCTTCCCAGACCTTTTCATGTCAGGGACATAGATGACCGATGTGAGAAATGAAGAAGAAACAGACCAGAGGTTAGAGAAGTAGATGCATGCCTTAGGAAACCAGACATTCTAGATCAAGAGAGGCCATGAGAGTCCTGCATAAGGGAGGTCTTTCTCATTTCTGCTCTTTTTGATCAGAAAGGCTTTATTCTGAGGATGGAAAATCGTCTCACTGATAAGACTGTAGCACATGTTTGCCACATAGTGGATACTTAATAAGTGTTTGCTGAGTAAAACTTTCATCACAAGAAAGAAAGATTAGAAAAAGAATAACTTACTTTAATAGGACACTACAGTAAAATAATCAGAATATGATCATGCCCTCATATTAAATTATGAAGGTCCTTGAAGTTAACTTCTGGTTCTCATTAAATTCTGGCATTAATGTTATAATGGCATTTTGCCATCTTTAAATATAGTTAATCCTACCCAGTGAAGCTTTAGTCCAAGCCAGCATTAATAAAAAAAAACTGTAAAGTTACAACTATTTAATAACATCATATCTGATGATGAGACACACTTAATGAGGGCAGAGAGAGGAAATATTTAACATTAAATAGAATATTTAAAAAGAAGCTTCAATGATAAAGTTATATGAAGGTTTTTCTTAGATCTATATTTATCTAAACAGAAAATCCTTTAAAAGTCATTGCTGACTACATTGAAAAGTTCAGTTTAAATTTCATTTCTGTAAAGGCTGGAGGTTTCTTTAAAAGCAAATTGAAATCCAGTGAATGGGAAATAATGCCAACATTCCTTGATTTTAAAATGTATTCTGTTAAGATAAAAATATACTGAATATGTTATTTAAAGCTTTTCACAGTCTACCATTTGAATTCTTCATATAAATGATTTAGTTGGGAATCAAATGTATACTACTTTCACTAACAGCAAATCTAAGCTAAATTACTGGAAACTCATTTTAAGAGAGGGTCAATTTCATGTCATTTACCTACTATATTATTCTGATGTAATTGTCAATATCAAATGGTCTTTGGATTTGCTGGCTGATATAATATTGTGTGTGATAGAGAAGTTATTCAGTATTTGCATAAAACTTCATATTGTAGCCAAAAATTCAGCAATGCTTCTGAAAACTTATATAAAATAATTTCTCAAATTGTACAATTATTTTATTGGCAATAAGTCATATGGTACCTGTTCCAACTAGAGATGTTCTGGGAGACCTAATTATAACCCTAAAACTTTCCTCAGCAATCTCTTTTGAATGACATCTTTGTGCTATTGGCTCATTGCTTGGTTTTGTTCTTGGTCAGCCCCATTTCTCATGTAAGATATATTGCAAATACCAAAGAATTAAGACATTTAGCCAATATTTGACCACGAATAGGCCTAAATTAACTGAAAATATTTTGTGGTCCATAGTAGGTTGTTTTGACTTTAAGCCCAACTCAAAGTAATAAAAGAATATTGAAACATATCCTAACAAAGGGTATAAAAAGAGTCTTCTACATATTTTCTTCTGATCTCTGCTAAGATTTAACGAAAGTATATATCCCTGCTTTTATTTATATATTTGAAAATAACACACTAAATATACAAGCATGTTAACTTATGTTTTCACTTAACTTCTTTACATCTGTGGGTAGATTAGACTCAGAGAATGACTTCTAGACTTGCATTAGATGGTTGCACATTTTTTCAAGAATATTCACCTATACAGAAAACATTTAAAGGCAAGTTTGATGCCAGTCACCCAAAGACTAATTCAACTCATGGATTTAACTTTCTTACTTTTTAGTTCACAAGAGAAGACTTGGAAAATACATTCCCCAAGATCAGCAGAAAAGATCTGAGTTTTGTTAGGAGATTGTCAGCCTCCAGGTATGTCCAACACTGATGACAAATTATGCATATCTTTGTCCTGAGTGCTTTAAGAATGCAGGTGCCTTGACAAATCACTATTGAGTGAATCTCTTCAAGATCGAAGAGAATCTGATCTACAGAGCAGATCTCTTCAGCACTGTTGTGTGAATGCAAGAAGACAACTAGCTTTTAAGGCAAAGCAATGTGATTTCACAGAGAAAGGCCTTCTCCAGGAGGAAGCAAACCTGGTAGGGAGGCACTGTCTTGGGACAGAGGTGTCTGGTGCAATATTACACTTGTGATTCTCGGTTTCTACATTTATAGGAAGAAGATGCGATAGGCATCTTTCACTAGAAAGTTATGAGATGCTGTTAGAAAAGATTATATTCCTGGGATGAAAGGAAGATGAGTAAAATACCACTGACAAGATTATCATCAAAATGAACAAAGTTAGAAAGGTATTATCAAAACCACTCTCTAACCAACATAATTACATTGACTTGCACACATGTGGAAATAGTCCAACAGGATAACCTATCAACTCTTCTACAGAGAAAGGTGAGCAGTGCCTTATGGAAATACTCCTAGCATCCAGCTGTAGATTACTGCTATTAGAATCAGAAACAGGATAGATTATTTTGAACCAAGATATCAGGCAGCCTCACAAATTACATGAAGCTGTGAAAATACTGACTCCCCTGTCAGTCACACATGAATTTCATTCTTCCATAAGCTCCCCAATACAAGGAAATGCTTCAGATGGTTTTCCCCCCTCTTACTAGGTTTAGATAAAAATCTTTTCATCATTGGAACAGTGGTTCTTATACACCCATAGATGAGGCACAAAGGTTGTGAAGAGTTTCCATAATGATTGAGTATTTTGAGGAAGACTTTCTAATGGAAGAAAACTAAATAAAAAATTTCAGTAACTGTGACTAACAAAAAAGATAAAAGCTTCCATATATACACACTGGGGGAAGTAGCCACAATTATGACAAATACAGTTAACTGTAATGACCAGTATTAGAGCCACAACTATGACAACAAAGGTCATCACCTAAAACCAGGACCAATTTCTATTACAGTTTAATAAGTTTGTGATGCTAACTTAAAACCTAGGCTTCATTGTATTTAAGAAATTCATTATGGTGACTCGGGAATCACCTCAAAGAGATTGTCATCCTTCAAAGCAGTTAACATTGAGAGACAAGAAACCTGTGTAACCACCAACGGTTGAATCTTGTCCTACATAGGAGGACACACACACTAGGCAGAACATAAAAGGTTGCCTCCACATCTAAACTCAGAGGGACTGAGTTGTAGACAGTGAATAGTAATTGGGCCATTACCTTCTCTCATATAGGCAACTTGAGTTTGCCCAAGAATGAGTAGCAACAGAGATTTATTTATTTAAGAGTGATTGATGATTCCCTGGGGAAAAAATGCCAGCTGGTTCCTAAAATATTTTAAAAGCTCATATGAAAATAGACAAAAGTCCTAAATACAATTCAGAAGAAGAAATAAAAAAATAGCTAATAGCTAATAAGTATATTTAAACAATCAAATCTCACAATCAAAACCACCAGATAAATTGAGTTGCTACTGCAAAGATGCTTAAGAGTGAAAATATGTAAAGCTAGTGAGAATGTGATGAGACAGGCTTCGGGATGCAGTTTGAGAATATGCAATTGATTCATACAGCCTTTCTGAAAAGCCATTTGACAAGTATAAAAAGAGCATTAAAATGTTCATAACATTTTAAAAATTGAATTTTAGGGAGGGAGTGAAAGAGAAAGAAACATCGATTTATTATTCCACTCATCTACTCATTCACTGACTGACTCTTGTAAGTGCTCTGACTGGGGATCAAATCCGAAACCTTGGTGTATCGGGACAATGCTCCAACCAACTGAGCTACCTGGCAAGGGCAAAAATGTTCATAACCTTTGAACGAGATCTTGGAATCTATTCTAGGAAAATAATCTAAACTTGGGCAGAAATTTATAAGTAAAGATGTTTACCATAACTCTGAAAAAACCCTGTAAATTACCTAAGTGCCCTTCTACAATTTTTATGACTACCAAAGCAGTGTGTTTTAAACTATGAAGATGCATTTTGTATTTTAAGACCACAACAATTAAATTTATGTCCAAGAATAATTGCATGTTCCTAATACTTATCATAAATAGCTATAAGGAAAACCTTGTAATACTAAAACATTTCTACTGCGGTGGTAAGCAGATTCTTTAGTGAGTGGCCAATCATAAATGAATCTAAGATATATAAAAGCTTAGGAACTACTGGACCTAAACACTCAGACATTAAGAATATAAAAACAGACTCATAGAAACAGAGGCCAGAGGGATGGTCACCAGAGGGAAGGGGATGGGGGATGTAACTAATATTAATGTTGTATACCAATTCTACTTAAGTTTTTTAAAAAGAATATATATTAGTTCATGAAGCTCTTTCTTTTTTCCTAGAAAGGAGTCCAAGTATGATGAGCATGACTGGCATCTACCACAGAATATTCTACATAGTCTAAGATAAAAACCTTCCCACTGTCTGTAATAATTCAGGATAACATATCTTGATGGTTATTGATTCACATTAGCTGGAAGTCAGAGGAGAGTAAAGTTAGCTAGAACTCTGAGTAAAGCAAAGGAATTCATTTTTGGCTCCTTAGTTATAGTACAAAGTTCCTTGTCATTTTTAGTAACATTTACCTATTTCTTTGGGTTTTTTAAAGAAATAACACCCTTTTCACTAAAAACATTTCACAGACAGATGTCTTTGGAAAGAACTAGAAAATCCCTCAATGGTTATTTGATGACTAATCAAATCTTCTTTCAGGAAAAATATAGAGACAAAAAAAGAGTTGAAAAATAGCAAGCTACCTCCAAAGGAGACTTACTGGGCATCTTGAATCTCAGGTCATTTCGTCTTCATAAAAGTGAATGTGTTTTAAAAGTCTACACACAATCTGGAGATAAATTACAAGTAGCTGTCCATCTTACAAGGCTATTGGTGAAGAGTGACAATCATCCAAAATAATGACAATACACTTCTCTAAACATACAAATGTGAAAATCATTCAAAATTTAGAATATTTACTGCTATAGATTTACACTATTTCAATAAGCAATTCTGTCTTAATGTTCTACCTGTACAAGTCTGCCATATTTTTATTGTTAAAAAATAGTATGAAATTGCTTTGTCTTTAAAACCATTCAAGTTTTCTTATATAGCACATTTTATTAGGCGTGAGGTCTGTTACCTATTTTGTTGAAAGGAAGTTCGTTTAATTTTAAAATCTTGTCTCATGTTCAAAACAATGAAGTTGGAAGAAAAGCTAATTCTGAAGATCACCTGAGCCTTTATAAGTTAATTATACCACGACTAAGATTTCCTGCACTTGGTATTTCAAAATTTATAGCCCTGAAGAAAATCATTGTTCTTCAGGCATATAACAAGAATTCTGAAGGGGCAACAAGATATTCCCAAGCCCCTCCCAACTCACTTGAAGTGGTAAGGTCTACAGAAAAGTAATTTCAATGAGATTTGGATTTGTTCCATATAACATTGGTCATTCCAGTGATTTGTTTAATATAAGCTCATAGATATCTGGTACCTCAAACAGAAAAAAGAAAAATATGTTCAAAGACATAAGTCTATGGCGTTTAAGATAGGTGAAAATAAATAAATTAGGATACATTTGTTTCAGAAACATCCAGAGCTCTTTTTATAAATACTTCAGGTTCATTGTAAAGGACAAAGTGTTTCAGGGTAGTGAAAACTAAAATAATGCTCTGCGTAAATTCACTTGTGTGAAGGAATAAATACATTACTCTACCACAAGAGGGCACTAATTCACTTTTACTGTATGGTAAGAGTACCCTGGTTTGTTTGTTGTTGTTTTTTAAATGTACATGGGAGCTTTGGGGCTCTAATTTCTTACATACTTCATTTTAACCCCAATTGGAGACCTTTTTTTCCTTTCTAGGCAGAGTTAATCTCTTTAGTAAACTAAAGAATCGTAGCAAGACCAGGAAAAATATAATTGCACACTGCTTTTAAAGATGTTTGAAAGTAAAGGCAGGGAATAATGAGAGGAGAAAAGATGAATCTGCTATTCAGTGATTTGGGGAAAGACACATTATTATAAACCCAAGTAGTATTTTCTTATGGCAAAATTAACCTAAATTACCTGCAAAGAACAAGTCCTTTCCTTGGGTCTCTTATTTATAAGAATGGAGTTGTAAAATTAAAAATGATATTCACTATTATCTGGTACATAGACCTGATATCAAGTGTGAAAGCTGATTAGGTGGTGAGTCCTGACAAAGGGTTCTGATCAAGTTGGCCTCCCAGCACCAGAAGCAACTGGCTACGTTGGGGGAAGGAGGGGTTAGGTATGAAACAAGTGAGGTACAGAAAAACTAGGGTGACCTATCCAAGTTCCTACAGCTAATTAACAGCTGAGCTGGGCTTGGAACTAGGTTTCAGTGTTATTCTTAGATACTTTTATAGTTTTAAAAAAACACTGGATAAGGACACAGTTATAGAGTTGTTTTTCAAGAAATGCAGAAAAACAGACAAACCTTAGAAGACAAATAACATTACTCTGACCAAATTTTAGGAGAAGTCATTGGCCACCTCATAACTGTGAAGAAACTGCTTTATGAACTATTAAAGTACTGCCTAAATAACAACTTATCTATAACTTTGGCATTCTGTAAATTTACACTGCATTGATTCGTTGCTTATTCTTTTTCTTACCTTTTAGCAAGATGCAATCTGTAAAGTTTCCTAGGTCGGGTAAGTGAGATGGTGGACATTCCTACCATGGACCATGCACTCACTGTAAGTGGTTTCAACACATTCTCACATAATTGAATATCATGAAAAAACTTAAGCACTCCAACTGCCTGCCAGAACATTGTGCAGTTATGCATCCTAAAATTACTCAAGATAAATAAAATTTGCAGAAAACCATCAGGCTCATTTGGCACTCCTAAATTAAGTCAGAAAAAACATCAGGTTTTGCAGAGAAAATGATACAACTATTTCATTTGATTAGGAGCGATGGGATAATCAGAGAAGAATTTCAAGTTCCTCCATAGCTGACTTCATACTATAACAGAAGATACCTTTTAAGGTAATTCTATTAGAATAAGAGGATTTAATATCTACTCCTTGGTCTTCAATCAATAACCATTAACTAAATGAAAAAAAGTCTAAGAAATGATATTCAGGACTATAATCATATGGCAAGCATTTATTTAATTTGGATTCAACACAATTTCTATGGAACTTGAAGACACACAAGTGAAAAGAAAAACAGAAATGGTTTCTCCAAGACAGCTGTGTCAGGCATGGGCTACCAGTCCAAGCCTACAGCTCACCTAAGTAGTAGGCCTTACACAAAGGGAGTCAGCACAGGATAATAAAGAGCTGCATGTTCCACAAAGGCTCAGGTACACATTCCCTCCTCTGTGCTCAGGGCAGCTCTAGAAACTCCCTCATTAAACTAATTACCACTTTCTGTTTTAATTTTATGTTTGTGGATATGTCATGCAATATATCTATCTATCTATCTATATAAAACCTTAATATGCAAATAGACCGAACGGCAGAACAACTGGTCGCTATGATATGTGTTGACCACCAGGGGACACATGTGGAACATGGCGGGCGTCAGCAGCAGAGCGCAGAACATGGAGGGCATTGGCTGCAACAAGATGGTGGAGCAGGTGAGCCGGGTCACCAGACCAAGCGGGGCACCAGTTGCTGTCATTAGGGCGAGCATCTGGTGATTACTGAAAATTCTTTGGTCCCACCCAGCGCTCACACCTGCTGCTGGTGCTGGTCCCGCTGCTCACACCCACTGCCCCTGAGAGCTTCTCCACCTCTCCCTGCTCCTGAGGGGTGATCAGGGCAGCAGCCACCCCTCGCACCCACTGCTGGTGCCAGCCTCAATTGCTCTGCGCCGCCAGTGGGTGCAAGCAGGGCCAGTGCTGTCAGCACATGGGAGCCGTGGGAGTGGGGCTGCTGGCAGACAGGACCGGGGTCCGCAGTGGGTGCAGAGGATGGGCTGAAACCCACCCCTGTGCCCACCACAGCCTCGCAGCCTACAGTTCCTTTCAAGGTTGCACGAATTCATGCACGGGGCCCCTAGTTTGTGAATAATTACAAATAGCTACAATTAAGACCAATATATGTCATAGTGTCCTGGTAAGAGTCTTTCCACAAATTAAGTTATAGATATTCACTTATTTCACCTAATATGGGAAGTCAGAGCAAAGATATATGGGCTGGACCCAAGCCATGTGGTCTTTGTCACCATTATAAAATGAACTGCACCTCAACTTCAGCTTACACATGGTCTATGAAGGTGACCCTGGCCCTGAGTAAACTCCTTGATCTTTCAGCTTACCTCCCTCTTATAATAGCCTCGTTCTCTTTTGCCTTAATTGCATATTCCCAAGAGGGGAATTCCACATGACTTGCTCCCCCTGCGAGTTAACCCACAGAGTGATGGGTGGCCTGGCCAACTAATGGGTTGGTCACTCCCAGGTCTATCCTGGAGGATTGGAGCAGTCACATGACCCTGGACTGGGCAGGCATCTAGGACACAAGGTCAAGAACATGGGCTTGGGGACAGATAGCACTAGATTCAAAAAAGACCTCTGCCTATTGGAAGCTAGTGATTTTGGACCAGTTACTTACTTTTTCTGAGGGTTGGTTTTCTTATTTCTAAACTGATAAAATCATTGGTACCCACTTCAGTATTGCTGTGAGGGGTAAAGACAATGCATATAAAGTTCCAGAAACTATACCTGGCACGTAAATGCTGAACAAATTACAGCCATATATGAGGTACCTCACATGTATTATTTCTAATCCTTACAATGGTCCGCAAGGAAAGCATTATTTTCATTTTGCTCATGAGGAAATAAGTTTAGAGAAGTTAAGTAAATAGCTCAAAATCACATAGCTCAGCATTGAGTCAAACCAACATCTGGCAGATGCTAAAACCTGTACTTTTTGGATCCCTTGTGCCCAGCAAACCTCTTTGATCTCATAATCATTAAAATGGCTGCTGAACTAACAAATTAATATACTAGGCTGAAGAAAAGCATCAACCTCCCCACTCAGCACCCTAGATATCAGGGTTCCCATGGGGCACATTAGGTCCCCAAAGGGCCCGGCCTACACCTGTATTTTTCATATTAATTATTTACTGGAGTTAAGGCATTCAAAGCCTCAGTTTCCTGAGGTCAAGCAATACATTTAGCATTTCCAATTCAGAGTCAACAGTGTGTCCTTGGAAAAACCCAAGGGAAGAAAACACAGCATGCTTCTATTTCAGCTGGGACTTGGGAGAAGTTTAGACCTGTGGTTCCAAAAGCCAGTTCATGGGCCAGAAATAGTAGAACCCTCCAAGGAGCTTTTGCAAAACATAGGTTCCCTAGCCATACACTGACTCCTGAATGAAACCTTCAGGAGGAAAAACCTGGAATTACTGTTATTTTAGCTTCAGAGGTGGTTCAGTGCAAAGGTAAGATAACATGGAAGTCTAGAGCATAAAGCTCTTCTAAAAAGGGCATGGGCGAAAGGACGGACTTGGGAACAGGAGAAAGAAGGAAGTGCTAGGTGAGAGCACTTCAGAATACATTGCAACCTCCTTCCTAACTGAGCTGAGAAATAGCTTCCAAATTGTGAATGAACACAGTCCTCTTTCTGCCTGGACTCCCTTCCCCAGGTTCTGTTTGTGGTGATGCCCCAAGAAAGCAGCAGGAATCAAGTTGCCCGTGGCCAGCGGAACATGCACCCAGGCAAAGGGTCCTTGATCTCTGTACTCAAGGGAAGGGCTGCAGGTCACTCCTGTTACAGCAGATTCGTTTCTCCCTGCGGTTGGATTCCAGAGACTAGCTTTACTCTGCAGAATCTCTCAATTCACTCAATTAACAGGTTCTGTTTTGACAGACAGTTTAGTGGGTTTGCAGAAATTCTAAAGAGTTAAAAAAAAGAAAAACAAAATTGCACATGAAAAAATTAAAACTATTATCAAGTTCGGGGCTTCCTCCTAACTAGGATATAGAGTTGCCACTTCAAAAATTGGAAAGACAAGAACAGTATCCCTCAGACCAGGTGACACAAAACACCAGAGGCATTAAGGTGGCATTAGTTGTATTACAGACAGAAGGAAGCATATTACAAGTCTTTTTTCCTTCTTTCAGAAACGTGCTATGAGGTTCTTCTAAATTATTAAGTCGTCATCATCACCATAATGTGTTAGCTGTGTGCTAGGCAGTAAGTGTGTTACACATGTTAACTGACTTCATACTAATAATATCCCTATGAAATAGATGTCATTAGTCCCACTTCACAGCAGATGAAACTAAAGATAAGAGAAGTCAGGTGACCTGAGATGACACTGCCAGTAATGGTAGAATTCAGATTTGAACTCAGTAGTCTGGTCCCACAGCTTATGTTCTTATCCATTATGCTCTACTTTTCCCATCACCTTTGTAGTATAATAAAGGTGGTCTCCTGAGAGAGAGGAAGGAGGAGGTAGGTGTTACACTCTTATCTTTAACCACAGACTCCCACAAACCCTATGATCAGGTCATTCAGTTAAATGACTGGACCATAAAATTCATAAAATGGAGGCCAGGACCATCGTTGGTTTGATATGAGACCAAAATCAAGGGCATATTTTCTTTGTTATTCTTGCAGGACAAGGAAAGTAAACAGATATTTGCCAAAATAAATAATTTCTATCCACAAGTAAAGATCAGATGAATGTTTTGGTCACTGTAGAATCTTTTGTCAACTACCCAAATTGCAGTGATGGATTTCAATTCTAGGAAAACTGAACCTAACAATTCTTAGATACTTCACATGTCTAAGGTTTTAAAAGGTCTAATACTTTGCTGGGTTATCTCGACTGCTAATACCTTTGTCTGTGAACACCAGATATTAAAAGACCAAAACATGGCTAATTTTTTTTTTACAAAAATCCTAATGTTTCATAAAATGGGTTTATTTCCCCTCAACATAAAATGGTATTTCACTCTCCAGAAAAAGTATATAGACTGTCAAACATATAAACTAAAATCAAAGGAAGCTACTACACATATGTGTGCATACACACATACACAATATGTATCTGTCATATTTCCCAAACATTGCTTATTTCCATGTTTGTATCATTATGTTCTAATTAGTTTTATTTAATTTTGGTGTTAAAGGGAAAGATGAGAAACCAAAATTTACAAATAACATGGAAAAAATTAAGACATAATCAAACTGATTTAAACTGAATCATCACTGAATGAGATATCCCACAGAAAAGTCTCACTCTAACTACTAAAATTTCAGGAAAGACATCCCTGGAATTGGATGAGAAAGCTATATAAAGAATATCATTGAGAAACCAAGATGGCGGAATAGGTAAACACCGGAAATTGCTGCCTCGCACAACCACTTAAAAATACAACTAAAAGACAAAACGGATATCATCCAGAACCACAGGAAGGCTGGCTGAGTGGAAATTCTACAACTAGAAGGAAAGAGAAAAGCACAATGAGACTCAAAGGAGGTGCAGAAGTAAAGTGCAGAGGTACGGAGGCGAACTCGGAAAGAGCTGGCAACTGAGGACTCAGTTGTCTTTTTCAATCAGGAGGAAGACATAAGCTCCCGAGGGCCCTGACTCCAGTTCCGGGTGAGTCTCTGGGGACCCAGACTCATAGGGGGAGAAACTGACTGTCTGGCATTGGGTGGAACTCGAGGGCGGCTTTCTCTCAGAGGTGCTTGAAGCGATTACCGCG
Source organism: Myotis yumanensis (assembly GCF_028538775.1). NCBI lineage: Eukaryota > Metazoa > Chordata > Mammalia > Chiroptera > Vespertilionidae > Myotis > Myotis yumanensis. Next base: position 37,226,724 of record NW_027223766.1, on the reverse strand, counting down.
GGACACTGAGACCCGGGACCTCTTAGGGCAGGACTGAGGATCAGCCATAGCTGACCTGGCCCTTTGCAATCTAAAATTACCTAACAAACTGTAATAAGTTAAAATAATGAAGCAGATGAAAAACAATGAAGTATTTGTATATATGTCTGATTTAAGTATACAGCAGTACAACCTTTCTGAAAGGAGTGTTTTCCCTGTACTTCTAGGAATTTTATAGTTTCTAGCTTACCTTTCAGTCTTCAACCCATTTTGAGTTCATTTTTTGATAGGGGCCCAAATTTGTTCTATTGCATGTGGATATTCTGTTTTCCTAACAGCATTTATTGAAGAGACTGTCTTTTCCTTATTGGGTATCCTTGCCTTTTTTCTCAAATATTAGTGGACCATAAAGGTGTGGCTTTATTTCTGGGATCTCAATTCTGTTCCATTGGCCTATGAGTCTGTTTTTATACCAGTATCATACTGTTTTGATTACTGTAGCTTTGTAATAGTTTGAAATCAGGAAGTCTGATGCCTCCAGCTTTGTTCTTTTTCAAAATTGCTTTGGCTATTTGAGGTCTTTTGTGGTTCCCACAACATTTTAGGATTGTTTGATCTATTTCTGTGAAAAATGCAATTGGAATTTTTATAGAGATTGCATTGAATCTATAGATGGCTTTGGGTAGAATGGATATTTTAGCAATATTAACTCTCCAATCTTTGAACATGAGATATCTTTCCATTTCTTTGTGTCTTTTTTAATTTCGTTCATTAATATCTTACAATTTTTGTGTATAGATCATTCACTTCCTTGGTTAAATGTATTTCTAAGTATTTTATTGTTTTTTATGCTATTGTAAATGGGATTGTTTTCTTTATTGCTTTTTCTGATAGGCCTGTGCCTGGGTAGTGGGCAAGATGCAAACACACATGTAGTGGTGGGAACCAGGGCAAGCCGCAAGGGCTAAAGCCAACTAAAGGTGCCTTGGCCCCAGCAGGAGCCTTGCTATCAGTGTCCACTAGGCTGGCTGCTGGTGTCCTGCTCACTGGGGCACAGCAGTGAAGGTCAGTGTCAGGAGTCAGTCTGTGGGAAGGCGGATAGACAACTAGAGGGGTTAGCTGCAGGGGGCACAGTGGGACAGGCCATGGCAGGAGACAGGGCCAGATCCAGGCCCACAAGCAGTGATGGGGCCCCTGGCTGTGGGCATGCCCTCCTGAGCCTGCATGGTGTAGCCTCAGGCCTGCACATGGCAGTGGAGACCAGCTGACAGAGATTAGGCTGGAGGGACTACCCCCGAAGGCATACACAGCAGTGAGGGTCAGCGGGGGCATCTAGACTGACATCTTGCACACTCACACCGCCACAGAGGCCTGGACTGGCTGCCAGTGTGGGTCCTCGGCTTCTGCAGGAAAAAGGTTGGGGGCATCAGCAAACACGAGTAGTTGTGAGGCAAAACCAGTGAAATCTGCAGGGGGTCTGTGGTGGCTATGCTGGCCTTGGTTTCTTCAGTGACGAAAGCTGCTGGTGTGATTGGCACCTCAGGCTGCTCCCACTGTGTGGCTGACACTGGTAGCCCTGGCTTTTCTTCCTGGTTCCTAGCCATCTTTGTGTCTCAGCTTTGCCGGTCTCTGGGGTGAGTGTCTGAAGTGGGTCCTCACGCAGGGCCCCTAAAGACTGCGGGAGCCTTTCCCTGGGAGAGTTCGCGCTTGGCTCTGAGCAAGGCCACTTGGAGAATGAGGTGACACAGGCACAATGAAGCTGTTCTTTTTGCCCTCTCTGTGTGGTTATGCTCCAGTTTTTTGTCCCACTGGGTTACTGGGACTTCATCAGTGGATTCCAGAGCTCTCCCAGAGCTGCTTTTGTTTGTAGGCAGCTCTCTACTATTGCTCTTCATGTGGAGATGGAGACTAGGGCAGTGATGGCGAACCTTTTGAGCTCGGCGTGTCAGGATTTTGAAAAACCCTAACTTAACTCTGGTGCCGTGTCACATATAGACGTTTTTTGATATTTGCAACCATAGTAAAACAAAGACTTATATTTTTGATATCTATTTTATATATTTAAATGCCATTTAACAAAGAAAAATCAACCAAAAAAAATGAGTTCGCGTGTCACCTCTGACACGAGTGTCATAGGTTCGCCATCACTGGACTAGGGTCTCCTACTCTGCTATTTTGGTGATGTGACTAATAATGATCTATTTTATAAACTAAATGGTATGTACAGGCATGATTATTTTATCATTGTTCTTTAAACTATGCATGTAAATTATATGTACTTTTGGGTAAGTATGATTTTTCTTTAGAAAATTAATATAAAATCACTGTAAAATACTTTATAGAAACCATGCCCAGAAATAACCAATGTTAACCAAAGATTAGATAGGTAGATAATCTTTGAAACAGAAAATGTTAGCATAGCTCATATATGCTAATGAACTATTTGATTTCTTCTTTAAGATATTTTGCAAAGTATTTTTCAAGGAATGACTACATTGGCATTGCACTTTGAAACTACTAACTACTTAAGTATCTTCTGTTCTTTCTCTACAAGAACCCTCACTACCTGAATCTAACTTGTTCCTGGAAACATGTTTGGTAGCAAATTTTTGGATAGTGGTGGCCTATCTTCTATTTTTTTTTTAAATATATTTTATTGATTTTTTACAGAGAGGAAGGGAGAGAGATAGAGAGTTAGAAACATCGATGAGAGAGAAACATCGATCAGCTGCCTCCTGCACATCTCCCACTGGGGATGTGCCCGCAACCCAGGTACATGCCCTTGACCGGAATCGAACCTGGGACCTTTCAGTCTGCAGGCCGACGCTCTATCCACTGAGCCAAACCGGTTTGGCCTATCTTCTATTTTTAAAATGGAAAAAGTAATTTATTCCCAACTTATGAAAATACCCCAACTAATGTCCCAGAATTTCACTAAAATCCTTGACAACACCCATGTAATAATCCAGCCAAGGATTTCTGACTAAAAAAGATTTAGATAGCCTAATTGCCTACTTAATAAAACTTTAAAAAGTCTTTGATAGGTATATTCACGTTAACTAAGCAATGCTACCACACAGGATTGGAAACCTGCATTTGGAAATAAAGTGAGCAGGGAGGACAGCTGTAGTAGGGTGACTCCAGGACACTTGCCATCACTTTCTTCCCTCCCTGCATGCCATTCCCTCATCCAGAGGCCAGTCTCTCTCCTCATGCCTCTGTCCCTTTGAATCCAGGCTGGCCTTACCAACTTGCATGAGAGAGATGATACTCTGGGACTTCCTTCCTAAGAAGCCTGACAGCTTCATCTGGGTCGACCACACTGTATGGAAACCCAAGCCAACCACATGGAGAGACTAAGTGGATAGAAAGATGCTCAACCAACACATGTGTTGCAGCCCTGCCAGCCCAGAAACATGGGAGTAAGAAGCCTTCTGGTGCATTCATCCTTCAGCAGTTAGCTGACACAAAAGAATGAGTGCCCCCAAGAGAGAGCCTCCCAGCTGCATGCTGTCAACTCGCACATCCATGTGAAACGATAATAAAATTCTTGATTTTTGAACTGCTACATTATGGAATGTTTGTCACGAACAACAGATAACCAGAATATACACTATACTATTTGGAGGACTACTGAAGTAGGATTGAAACACACGGCACATCCTTCTTACTTGGACTCGCATCCTTCTAGAATGTTTTTGCTGGCAAGTCATGTAAACCTAGTGGGGTTGGGCTCATAAACCTGGTGTAAGAATATCTGCAAGTTGTTTCAGCAGATAGTGACAGTTCAGGAAGCATGGCACAGCGGTAATGGTGACTTGGCTGGGTTATAAGACTATAGAGTCACACTCTTCATCTCCCAAAACTTAGGTGCTAGTCCACTATCTCTTTTTTGGACATCAAAACTAGAAATCTGAGGGCAGCTTGATTTTTATTTTTGTCCTTTGGATGTAAAGTATTTTCCCTATGGATGCTATGATGCATGCAGAATTTTCTCTATCCTTTTTATTCAAATGTTTTTGCCAGGCTGTGACTATATGTAGATCTCTCCTTCACATATTGACTTGTTTGGCTCTATAGACTCAGACAATCTTTCAACTCAAGTTTTTTTATTGTTAATATTTATTACCTTTTCCATCATCAGTTTCAAATTTTCCTTCTGAAATTCTATTAGTTTCCCAAGATTTTCCTCAGTACCATTACTCTATTTTCCAAAGGATCAATTACATACTTGACACTCGCTGAGGAAAGTTTTAACTTAATTATGTTTAGGTCACCTTTAAATCTTTATCTCACCTGAGCTCTCTTAATCTGATCATGTTATCCTTTTATCACAGCCTATTCATTATTGCTTCCTAACTTATTTCTTCCCTACATTCTATTGAGGACAAACATTTTTTTCTAAATTTTTTTCTGGTCTTATATTGCAACAGTAGTAGGAGTTGAGTCTGAAGTTTGCTAAATTTTAGATTATTTCCCTCTTTTTCAACAATAATTATTCCATAAATTTATTTTTTTCTCAAAAAAAAAAGGAAGTCTACTCAGATCTAAGAGTTGAATTGTGGAGACTGCCTTTCAACCCCCTCTCTGCCCATCCAGGTGTTGATTAAATTCTATTTTCATCCCAACACATGAATAGGACTTGATCTGCCAATCCCCCAACTTAATCCAATGCTTAGGCCACTCTGCTATGATGCTGCTGGACTCAGATGGAACCTTCTCTTAGCTACTGTCTGGATTTCTAACACACTGAAGGGAAATATATTAAATTCTAATCCTGAACAGTCACCCAGTCAGGGTTCTTTATGTCATCCCCCTGAGTACTTAAGGGAACCACATTTTCCAGAACACAAAGTACCACCTATTTCTTACATATTTGTTTTCTTGGAGTTTGCATTTGTAGGAAGAACAATATAAATAGGCTTTGGAGAGAGAGATGTAAGAAAGAGAAATCTGGCTTCAGAGACAGTTTATCCTTGTCATTAGAGCACACATCCGGAGGCCAGACAGTCTGGGTTCAAATCCTGGCCCTGTTCACTCGCTCATATCACACAGTGAATTTTGACAATCTCTGTGCTTCTATTTCCTCATCTGGAAATTGGAGATAATAACAGTTCCTACCCTATATAATAATTATAGTAATTAATTAATACAACATCTGGAATATTAGTATTCACTATTAGTTGTAATTATCATTATATTGTTATAAAGCAGAGGCCATGCCAAAAAAGTACATCTATCCACTTTTCTAATTGACAGAGAACTTTCACATCTGCCCTAGGGGCCAGCTGGTTGGGACCGGAGAAAGCCATTTCTAGCTTTCAGGTAGTCAGTCATCGGTAACATAATGCTACTGATTCTCTACTTATGTATTTCAATTCAGTGCTTTTGATTTTTAGTTATTAGCATGTCTTTCTGGATTCTGAACACACGTGGCCCATTGGTGTTCGTTTACAGTGTTATCAACTCCATCCTTATAAGTATAATAGGGAGAAATCAGGAGAGGGCAAATCCATCTAGATACCATTCTAAACTAATGATCATTCATCCCAAGTATGTTAAAAAACAACTCTGTATTAGAAAGAAAATGTACAACTATAGTTTACATGACTAAGAACAGTTCCCCAGTCCAGTTCTGTTTTATTTAAACCAATGACAAATAGCGAATTCTAAAACTCTCCCAATCAATCAGAATTATTAAATGTGGAACATCCCCCCCTCCCCAAAGAATCACAGTGCTGGACATGACTTTGAGGACTCATCTACTCCATGCATCTGCCTTAAAATATGTCTATACCCATTTATCCTGGAAAAGTATTTTAGAGACCCAAGAGAATACTTAAGTATTCTTAATAATCTTAAGTATGAAGGAGCTCTTGATTATTTAAACTCCAAACGCTCTTCTGTGGTTAAGTCTAGTTTCTCAGAGAGAGAAAACTAGTTGGCCACCAGGTTCCCCATAATCTTTATGTTCTTTAAACCTTATTGTATCATCTTTTACTACCCTTTAAAAAATATATAGCTAACAGATGTACTGCTTATCTAACAAAGTTTGCATAAATAATTAGCTTTATATAAACACATACGGCCTATTCTTCTTTTGAAATGTCGTATTTATTTTAAACAAGAGAGTAAAAATGTAGTCTTGCCAACTCATGCAAAGATTCCTCCAACACTACTTCTAGCCTAACCTTCTGACTCCGTTACTGAAGGTACTTACATTATGTGCAAGTAACAGAACTGGGAGAAATGCCATTTCAAATTTTTATGTATGGAATATTTAAAAGTGGTGACTTCCTGAAGTGAATACTTTCCAATAATCATCTTAGCTCAGGAAAGCAAGATAGCATAGAGGTTACGAACATGCTCTTTGGAAACTGAGCGCCTCAGTGTAAACCTCAGCTCTGTCCCTTTAGCTCATCCAAAGCCTCCTAGCTGGTGTCTTCTCTAAGCCTCAGTTTCTCATCTGTAAAATGTTCCTACCAGATCAAGTTGGTGTTAGGATTAAACAAGAAAATCAAGTAAATTGTATCTCAGTTCATGGCCCCTGGTAAGCACTGAATATATGTCGGTCGCAGTGTTAGAAATGGTGGGAATAGTGGTGGTGGTAGTAATGATGATGGTAACAAAAGAGACAATCAGTGAGGCCAAGGGAGCAAGAACAGATCTTTGCCTTCCTTAAACCAACCACAGGAAACAGTCTAACTCAGAGCCACACCATAGGGAGGTCCGAGCACAGGCCTGACCCTGCTGTGAGCCCTCGGTGGCTGTGCCACCCCAGCTCGGTCACCCCATGGACTGTTCGCTTTCTGACTTGAATTAGAAGTTGCTCTTCCCACCTCTGAGAGATGGTCACTGCTGGTTCGGATGGGATTTACTTCACATCCTCCGACTTGAACAGCTTCGCAGAAGTAATTTTTCGTTGTTTTCAAAGGATAAGTAACATTACAGAAGTACTCCTGTCCAACAGAGTGAGGATCACTCCACAAAAGGAAAACACCCAAAGGAAAACAAATGTGTAGAGGAGATAAATCCACTTCAGGATGGATATTTACCAAAAAGAAATTACATCCACAGTTCTCTCAGTTGGGGACCAATGGCAAGTTACATGCCCCCTGTTTAGCAGCTGACAGCCAGCCAGATCCTGTGGCTTGGCTGCCTCACAAGCTTGAAATCCGCAAACTTGCAGAACAGCACCCAAGTAAGCAAGTAATTGCAAACTGCTCTCTGCAAAGATGAGAGAGGAGACAAAGCTTCCAATAACTACAATCTTGAAGAGATTATACAGATAAATGGGCTCAGCCCTGCAAAGGTAGAAAATATTCTATTAAGTTTGCAAAATCTCTGAAGGATACTTTAAATCAATTTCTCTCTCCTCTCCCTCTTTCTCGCTCCTCCCCCCATCCTCCCCACAACCTTCCCCGGGTGCACAAATTCGTGCATGGGTGGGGTCCCTTGGCCGCCCGGCGATTGAGGCCTATTTGCGGGGGCGGGGGCGGCCGGCCAGGGGGAGCGACCAGCCAGTGGCAGGAGGCACTGCGGGAGGTTGGCTGTGGGAGCTTACTGACCACCAGGGGGCAGTCATAGTGACTGGTCATTTGGTCATAACGGTCCTTTAGGCTTTTATGTATATAGATAGATTGTAGGAAACTTAGACATGAATTTTATCTTTGCAATAGCTTCTTCTTTTATTTTTCTATCTACCCCAATAGATTTCCCACTATAAAGAAAAATGCAAAGCAATTCTGTCTGTACTATTAACTCTGATTTTCTTAAGTCACCATAAGGCAAAATGTCTGCTGGAAAGGAAAAATGTTGCCAGTGGGGATTACAAAGCCCAGCTCAGCTCTAGTATTCATAAAAAAAGTCTATATCTCTATCTATTCTTCTACCTATTTTAAGCCTTCTGGGTGATTCCGATGATCTCCTTGGTTTGCAAACCTCTTCTCTAGGTCAGTACTATTAAGACTGCTTTATCTATATTCTTTAAGTGGACTGACATTACCAATGTTATTATTAGTTACAATTTAATAGGTTCCCAAGTACTATGCCCAAGCATTTCACATGTAGTGACCCATTTAGTATTCATTACAACTTTTGAGGTATTTATGAAAGTTAAATAACTGCAAAAGTCACAAAGCTACCAAATAAAGGAGCCACAGATATGAACTCCAAAGCTTTTCTTCTTTTTTTTATTTGTTGTTTATTTAATCCTTACCTAAGGAATTTTTCCATTGATTTTTTAGAGAGAGTGGAAGGGAGGGTGAAAGAGAAAGAAACATCAATGTGAGAGAGACACCTTAATTGGTTGCCTCCCGCAACTGAGGTACTTGCCCTTAGCCGGAATCAAACCCAGGACTCTTCAGTCCACAGGCCAGCACTCTATCCACTTAGCCAAACTGGCCAGGGCCAAAGCTTTTACTTTTAACCAATATGTTGTATTGCCTGGTTATAAAAGAGCATCAAGAGTTAGAAATAGCTCTAGCCGGTTTGGCTCAGTGGATAGAGCGTTGACCTGAGGACTGAAGGGTCTCGGGTTCAATTCCAGTCAAGGGCACATGCCTGGGTGTGGGCTCAATCCCCAGTAGGGGGCGTGTAGGAGGCAGCCGATCAAACTCATCATTGATATTTCTCTCTCTTTCCCTCTTCTTTCCTCTCTGAAATAGATAAAAATATATATTTTTTAAAAAGTTAGAAATAAAGTAGGAGTGGAGTACAGGCAACTGAATTTGAAAGGAGAATGAAGATAAAAGAAGATTTAAACTTTGTAGACTCTGTTAGCAAGATCCCTATCAATCTAACTGCCGTACTTTCCCACTGGCCCAGTTCTGAAGTAGCATGGATCCTTCAAGTGGTAAGTTACTGTTGATGAGCAGTGTAAATGCCCTCAAACATCCAATCTAGGAAATGTCCTGCATCACAGCATCTTGCCATCAGGATTTCTCATGATATGCAGATGCATGTGAACCACAAAGTTGAATAACCAACACCAGTGCTCTGAAATTATCCAGTCTAGGTTTTGTAAAAATTTCCAAGTATGTTGCTTCATCCCTAAATAAGTCATCTAACTCATGATGGGCACTCAGTAAAGCCTTAAGTATACAACTCTGATCTCACACTTGGAGAAAACTGGACTGTTGTCAGAAGGGCACGTCCGTCATCCGTTAGATCAGCGGTTCTCAACCTGTGGGTCGCGACCCCTTTGGCGGTTGAATGACCCTTTCACAGGGGTCACCTAAGACCATCCTGCATATCAGATATTTACATTACGATTCATAACAGTAGCAACATTACACTTATGAAGTAGCAACGAAAATAATTTTATGGTTGGGTCACAACATGAGGAACTGCATTTAAATGGCCAGAAGGTTGAGAACCACTGTGCTAGATCAACAGCAGAGCCAGGCGTGGGTTGGCCCTATCACCAGACACTTGGCTTGACCACCAGGTGTCATTTTTCATCCCAGGACTGAATGACATGGTTAGAATCCTAACTTAACTAATCGACATGCTAAACTACCAAGTAAGATTTTATAATCCAATTTGTTTCTCATCATGTAGGCAGCTGTTTTAACCAAACTGTGCTAATTTGTTTCAGGACATACATAAAATCCAGCATTCCTCTATCCAGGCTGGGAACATAATAGCAGTTTGCCAGTGAATAAAAAAGTCTAGATGGCTCCCATAAAAACCTGTGACATGAAATTAAGCTAATTACAAGACACAAGTTTAGGGTTTAAACTACTTAATAATTCTTATTAATCTTGCACTAAAAACTGAAACCAACAATGGACAAGAGTTACTTTGTGTAACTAACTCTCTTCAAATTAATGCTATTTCCTTTATAGTAAAAAGAAATGTTAATATAAAGTGGGTCTTTATTCTTCACATATCCTCCAAATTATAGCTTTGCAGTACTTATGGCTCCAAGATAGCCAAAGTCCAGTAATGCCCTTGGAAATTTGAGATCTGCAGAATACTTTTGACACAAGCCTCCTTTATTTCCCCCTTAAATGCTGTCAAAACACATGAATGTTATCACTCCGCATTACTTTATGTTCGGATGCTTGGCTCTCACCAAATTAGCCAAAATCATTTGTTTGTATCAAATCACAGAAACAAATATTGTATTAAATACAGAAAAGTAAAATAGGATGAAATTTGCAGAAGTCCAGTTACACAAAACTGGAAACTAACAACGAACACAAACCAGTTGGCTGAAAACTTAACATGAGGTGATCACACTAATAGAATAAATGCAAGACTCCGTGGTTTTTTTTAAAACTATACTACTAAATAATAGTCCACTTAGAAATTTCAGCAACATTTAATAAACATGCATATTTGTTTCAAGGCAATACCTCAATAAAATAAAAGATTCTAGTCTTTACATACTAAATGAGTACTCTTCTAGAGTCAGTCTCAAAAAAAAAGTCAAAAGAACCCAGGCAGACCACTACAGTAGTGTAGGTGGGCAAAAAGAAGGAAGAGTAGTCCAGCCAGAATGGCTCAGTGATTGAACACTGACTTATGAACCAGGTGGTTGTGGTTCAATTCCCAGTCGGCACATGCCCAGGTTATGGACTTGATCCCCAGTGTGGGGCATGCTGAAGGCAGCCAATCACTGATTCTCTCTCATCATTGATGTTTTTATCTCTCTCTCCCTCTCTATTCCTCTCTGAAATCAATAAGAAATATATTTTTTAAAAAGGAAAAAGGACGAAGAGTAGGGTTGAGTAAAGAGAGGTTGCAGGCAACAAATTAAATGAAACTATTTGGAAGTGATCACAAGTAGAATCAAGTGGAATTGGTGACCAAATGGAAATGGGAAATAAGGATAATAGAGGAGTTTGGAAGATTTCCAAGTTGTGGCCCAAATGACTAGGTAGTTGGTGTCATCCTCTACAATAGGGCATAGCAGTGAAACAGCAAGTTTGAAAGGAGAAATAGAAGTCATTTTAGAAATTTTTAATTTGCAGTACGTGTGGGATAAGTGGGTGGAAATGTGAAGGCCAGGAGCTGATAATGAGGCACTACAAGGAGCTGGTAGAGACGAGGAGGAAAATATAATAAAGAAAAGGTCATGAGAGATGAATAAGGTCCTCTTGAAGAGATAAGATTGAGAAATACTGAGGTAGCCTTGAAAGGAAAAGCTGTGTCCCTCCCTTGAGAAAATACTACAACTAGGTATAGTGTTTGAAGGTGGATGGGAAGAAAAGGGAGGTAGTTTATTTCAATTGTCTGCCATAAGGAACCATCTGAGAACAGTCAGGGTTAGGATTAACTACTGTGCTGAATGAGAATGAGGAGAGGAGAGGGCTGGGGAAGGGAGGGGAGAAAGGAGAGAGAGAACAGGATCCTAAGCTGGCCTGAGGAATTAGCTAAGATTGTGAGGACACTATCCAGTAGGTCTTTGATTTCCTCAGTCTTAGACTGAATCAGGTTTGGGGATTTTGAAGTCCCAGAGGTAGTTGAAAGTCCAGCCTGTCTTTCTGAGCCTGTGCATGGTGTTCAAGCACAGAAAGCTAACAGCCATGAGGCAACCTCATGAACACAGTCTAATGAAGTCTTCACTTACACATACATACACCTCTCTGAGCTGATGCTGAGCTTAAATGAACCATGTCACTATTAATATGAAAAATCACATGGCATAATTTTTCCAGTTTACAACCTAGTCCATGTACTTGTTGGGCCTGATATAAAAGTAAATATAAACTCACATAAAACAGTCAACTTTTTCCCTGGCCAGGTAGCTCAGTTGGTTGGAGCTTCATCCCATACACCAAAAGGCTGCGGGTTCAATTCCCAGTCAGGGCACATACCTAGGTTGTAGGTTAGATGGCCAGTCGGGGCATATAGGGGAGGCAACTGAATGATGTTTCTCTCTCATATTGATGTTTCTCTCTCCCCCCCCTTCCCCCCACTTCCTCTCTCTCTTAAAAAAAATGAATAACATATCATTGGATGAGGATTTTAAAAATCCAGTTGACTTTGACAAGAAATTGGACAAAGAAATTGCATATATACTCATATGAAAATACATGCATGTATGTATTTATTTTTATTAATTTCAGAAAGGTAGGTAGAGGGGGAGAGAGAGATAGAAACATCAATGATGAGAATAATAGATCAGCTGCCTCTTGCACACCCCCTACTGGGGATCAAGCCCACAACCCAGGCATGTGCCCTGACCAGAATGGAACCATGATCCCCTGATTCATAGGTTGACGCTCAACCACGGAGCCACACCGTCTGGGCTATACATGTACTTAACCCTTTTCGGTCCAATGTGGAGGCTGACTCGACAGACCAGGCGCTAGAAGCAGGTCCAACGTCGAGGCTGAGGTCAACACTGCAAACCAGTTCAACATTCAATCCCGTCAATTAATTTGGACCAGACTGTTTCAATTCCAAAAATAAAATTGGACTGCAAAGGGTTAAATTATCCATTCTCTTTCATACTTCTATGCTCATAAAAATGCTGGTCTCAAATTTGTCACCCATTATATATGATTTCTGGGGGAGCAGATATACCAAATTTTACCTTAAAGGAAGATTTTAAAATTTATTTTCATAAAACAATTTTTCCAAAGAAAACTAATTCCATTTGTCTTGCTGGTGCCTAAACTCTGTTTGGCTTAGTTGGCACCACTCGAAACTTAGAAAACTTAGAAGACAAGACCAGAAGCTAAAACTATCATTGTACAACATAACAGGTTATAAATTCAGCCTTTTAGTACAACTTTGTACTCATTTCAATCCATCTAAAAATTAAAGACCTTGTACTTGGACATGATAATCTTGTCATAACTATCCAACTGTGATAATTTCAAAACTCTTTGCCATTGTGTAAGTCTTGGACCCTCATCTTAACAAATAAAATTACCCCATAATCTTTTATATTCCATTTTTCTAAGTTTTTAAAGGAATGCACATGGTCTTTGCCTGTCACAGGCAAAGGTTACCAAGGCAATTCACAAAAGAGAAAATGTAACTGGTAAACAAAGAAATGGAAGAGGGATCCCCTCGTTAATAAACAAGTCTAATTGAAAACAGATGACATTTTTTAAAACTTAATAAGATTATGTTGTAAAACAGAAAATGTAGTCCTGGCAAGGTGTGGTGAGACTGATACTCAACTTTGCTGGTTACACAATGATACAATACATAGAAGTCTTGTGGAAAGCCACCTAACGATAAATGTTGATGAATATTTCCTTTTATGTAGCAATTCTACTATTCAAGCTATTCTAAGAAAGTAATCTAAAATACAGAGAATTCTGTTCATAATGATAATGACAAAAATATTTGCTTGTAAAATAACTTGTGTGTTTTTTCCTGGAATACTATGCAGCTGTGAAAGAAAGATCTCTTACCTTTGAGACAGCATGGAGGGACCTGGAGAGTATTATGCTAAGCGAAATAAGCCAGTCAGAGAAAGACAAGTATCACATGATCTAACTTGTATATGGAATCTAAAGAGCAACATAAACTGACAAACAAAATAGACCCAGAGACATTGAAGCATGCAACAGACTGACATATTTCAGAGGGAAGGGGGGAGGGGGTGGGAAGATATTAACCAAAGAACTTATATGCATATATGCATAACCCATGGACATAGACAACAGGGTTTTGAAGGCCTAGGGGAAAAGGAGGACATCTGTAACACTGTTAACAATAAAGATAAATTTTAAAAAATAAAAAAGGTACTCATTATGAGAAGGTTCAAAAGGGATGTAATCTAAATATTCACCTTGGAATTTTGCAATATCATGGCTTCCTACTGGGTCCTACATTTGTGAGAAGTCTTTTTTTTTAAAGAATAGCTTATTGATTTTTAGAGAGGAGAAAGAAAAACATCGATGTGAGAGTGAAACTGATCGGCTGCCTCCTGCACGACCCTCCTCCCCCCTTCTCCCACTCCTTCAGAGACTAAGCTAGCACCCCAGGCATGTGCCCTGTCTGGAAATCAAACTGGCAACCTTTCAATGCACGGGACAACACCCAACCAACTGAGCCACACCAGCCAGAGCTGGGAGAAGTCTTGATCCTCCTGGTAGGATTATTGAGATATAGAAAAACTATGACTAGGTCTCTAGATATATAAATTAGAGATGGAACTGCCCAGACAGGTGGGAAGAATCAAAAGACACAAAGGCATGGGACTAATACACCAGGACCACAAAATAGTGCTCTATTCTATGGCAGAATGCCACCTTTGGGCCTCATGAGTAAAGCACCTGGTATCTAAAAGAAGGAGCTAGGAATCTGGAACCTGAAGAGCTTTAGTGTCCTGGCAAGCTGTCCAGGGTCAGGTGGAGGACCTGGCACTCATAAACAACCACAAGACGCCAGGAACGTAGCTGTGTGCAGGCACTGCATGTTCTCCTTTAAGCCTCTCGAGCCTTCACGGTAGATTCCATCATCTCTCCCCAATTTACAGAAAAGGAAAATAGCATCAGAGATGTCACAAGGACAAGTAGTTAATGGGCAGCAGCCCTGGGGGACAACCTCTGGTCTGTCCAACTGCAAAGCCTTTGTTCTCCCTACTCCTTTGCTATTCTGCCTCCATTATGGGGGTGGGGAGGGAAGACTGGAGGGAACAGGGCGCCAGCAGTGGAGTCCCAGGTGGTGGTGGCAGCGTAGAGACTGAAACAGGTTGGCATCAACTGGAGATGCCAGATCATGAAGGAACTGACGACAATTCACAGGTGAGACACCAAAATATTTATCCTGAGATGTGTAGCCTTGCAAGTCCACACCCTGACTTTCTGTAAGATTATTCTCACCAAGCCTTTTAGTAACAGTATTTCAACAAATGGATTTGATCCATATTATAGGGAGAGCTTCTCTTCCACATTTTCAGCAGGGGGGTTAAGAAAATATATGTTTGGTCATACACACACATAGAGAATATGAGTGAATGAGGTATCTAAGGACAGATATTTCTTACATGTCTGCTTAAAATCTCGAACATGCACACAATAGGACACTTGAAATGAAAATGCTGTTATCAGACAACATTCTCATAACATAAAAATTTGGTGTCCTTTAAAGTTTATATTTCAAGTTAGAAGAGATAAAACATTTAATAGACTCATGAGTTCTGGTGCCACACACAAAAATTTTAGCTTTGCTACATTTCTTGACATGTTTATTAAATAAAAGATTTTGCTTCTGTTTACAGTCAAGTCTTTATTATTTCAGAGCTTGAAAATGCTTAGAAGAAATTAAAATTAACCCAGAAACGTTCAAATCATTTCATCCCTGTGACAATTCACAACTGCCCATCATTTTTCTAAGCAAATGCTCCAGGAACCTTCCTTAGAATACATTATCTTAAACCTCTCATTTATGAATGCCTGCAGAATTACTTAACATATTGAAAGGAAAGGTTTTCTTTTCAAAACACACAGTCTCTCTACCCACAATACTATCAGCACAAAAGGTCATTTATTAAAGCTATAATATCCCACCCACTTAGTGAAAATAAATAGAATAAAACAGATTGTACCTCCCCAGCCCATCAACCAAATGAATTAAAAATTGGGTGGCTCACCTGATGGTGGCTATCGGAATGTGAAAAGCATTTGGAAGCTAAACACAAAGCATAGGTTCAGGAAATAGGAGCCCCTCCCAAGAGACATCTAACCTCTGAGGAGACAGGTGACAGATGTGCCTATGGACTGAAAAAAAATAAAGATCTGGCCAACCAAGCTGGGAAGGAATTTAAACACAACAAAACCTCATGTTAGCACATGCTGGTGCCAAATGTATCCCGCAATCTTTGGGAGTCAAGCATTTTGATGAACTGAGGCAGGAAGCTGTGGAATTGAAATGAAAACCTTCCAACCATATACCTCTGACGGGCTACCCCAAAGGCGGTCCACAGTTGGCCACAGCACAGGCTAACATTGCACTTTGGCAATGGACTTGAGATCTGTTGTTATTATGTTTTTAATTAATGGTAAGAATCAAAACAAAGCCTTGAATCAGCACAAAATACACATGAGAACATCTCTCCAAGAGTGAATGAAGCCAGGTCTTGGGACAGCCCGCGTGTCTACAAAAGAGGAGGACAGGGATCACAGAGAAAGGAAACATGTTTGGGAGCAAAAATAAGATTATAAGTCTTGCTTGTTATTAACTCTGGCCAAGCCTAAACAAACATTTTTTTTTTTTCCTTCCAGTTATTATTGAGTCATATGGCCACTGGCAGGAACTGTTATCACTTCATTTTCTGCAGAATGCTTCGGAAACTTGAAACCTCCCACACTTTCCCCATGTGGATACTCTGGATTTTTAAACAACCATGAAGTGTTTGTTTCCAAAACTGAATACATTTGATGGCTTGATAGTACAGCTGATCCATCACAAACTGTTTAACAGGGAGCGTGGGGGAGTGGAGGAGAGACTAAAAAAGACACTAGACCACAGTGCACAATGATTAAAAAGTTATTATGGACAGCTATATAGAATGACAATTTAAGTTAGCATTGGCATTAAGGCTGTTTCGATTGTGCCTCTGCCTCTATTCTGCTGTTTAATCATTCAATTTAGAGAACACTGGCAAGAGTACAGCCTGAAATGCTTGAAAGTAAAGAACAACATTTAAAAAATCTGCTGTAATCTTTGTGAGACTGGCCCCTCTGGAGCACCTGCTCAACTGTACAGGAACTTAAGGCAAAAGATGCTAAGTTAACTGCCAAGTATTTTGCCCACATTCTGTGAACATAATAAGAACAAGAACTATCTAGAATCTCAAAGTCCAGTGTGTGCCATGAGCTTGGTAGTAAATACATTCTTGATTGTTCTGTGGCTGTTTTACAAATAAAATGCCTATATTAGGTAGTGTTTTCCTCTAAATAGTATCTCTGCAAAAAAAAACTACAATTGCTTAATATCATCTTTGGGGTTTTTTCTTTTCGTTTTTAAAAAACTTTTATTGTTGAAAATATTACATATATCTCCTTTTTCCCCATTGACCCCTTCTAGTCCCCACCCACACCCCAGGCCTTCACCACACTATTGTCTGTGTCCATGGGTTATGTATATGTACATACAAGTTCTTGGGTTGATCTCTTCCCACCCACCTCCACCTTCTGCTTAATATCATCTTTGAACCAAAGTTAATTTTAAGGAAATCTCTAATGCCGCTAAATACAAACTGACCTCCTGTAAGTCAACATAGGGCATTATAATGTTGTAACTTGTAGCCACCCTAGAACCCTCTGGTTGTGCTATTGTAACACCATCTCCAATTTCATCTACAATTTGAAAGGACACCTGTGTTTTGCACTGAAAGGGCTAAAGAAAGAGCTCTGGCCCGGCAGGCATGGCTCAGTGGCTGAGCGTCAACCTATGAACCAGGAGATCACAGTTCCATTCCGGGTCAGGGCACATGCTGGGGTTGCGGGCTCAATCCCCAGTGGGGAACGTGCAGGAGGCAGCCGATCAATGATTCTCTCTCATCGCTGATGTTTCTCTCTCTCTCTCCCTCTCCCTTCCTCTCTTCAATCTATATATATATATATATATATATATATATATATATATATACACACACACACACACACACACATACATACATAGAGTGGGGCCTTGACTTACGAGTTTAATTCATTCCGAGACCGAGCTCGTTAAGGAGCTCGTTAACTCAAATTACTCTATCAACTCAATGCAAAAAATCAGCAGAGAGACAGCTGGTATCTCAAAAAACTCGTTAATCAGGACACTCATAAGTCAAGGCCCCACTGTATGTATGTATGTATGTATGTATGTATGTATGTGTGTGTGTGTGTGTATTGGCTGAAATATATAATATAATATATTATAAAATATATATAAAATATATATATATTTTAAAGAGCTCTGTACTGAGTGGATTTCCTCTCCTGCTAGTCTACTCTTTCCTGCGCTCAGGGCTAGTTCTTAAATTTTCACAGAGGTGGTCATTTCTGCTTAGCAAATAAAGTGTTGGATTTTGCCTAAAAGGAACTTGAAATGTAAAACACCAGGTTTCCTAGCTCCAGCCAAGTTTTCTAACAGACGCAAGCCAGAAATGCAAATGATTTCTACAAACTTCTAATCCTGTTACCAATCCCTTGAGACTCGCCCCCTTACCCTTCATCTCTCCCCTGGCTAAGGTTCACATTTTTATTGCATGTTTTCAAAAAGAAAAACACTAGTAAAGATACCCTAGATTCTGGTTTAGGAGCCCCAAGAGATGACACTGAGGTGTGGACTTTTGCAGTTTTCTAATGAAAAATCAGATAGTCTGTTTCTCTTTAAAAAGCTCCGACTCCCAGTGTCTGCACAGCAGATGCTCTGCTGAGAGCTGCTGGGCACCAGGCGTCCGGGACCCGCCTCACGCAGCCCCTTCCTGAGGCAGGTCTAGCAAGCACTGGAGGGCCAACATCGGAAGAAAGGACTCGTGTGTCTCCAATATGTACCATTTTACTCAAAACAAATTTTAAAAATAAGAGCAAGTTTTCAGGGGACTTGGAAATCTAAAGAACACAAGCACAATTTTGAAAGGAAAATCATCAAGTAGAAAAGACATCTGAAAAAAAATTAACAAATCAATAAAAGAGGAAGACCCAAACCCACGGAACTGTTTAGCGATGGACGAAACACCAATCAATCACAGATCCTTGCTGATTAAGCTCTTTTCTTTTCTAAGGCTCAATATAGCTCTCTTATGAACTTCTCAAGCCGTTGGCATCAACATTTTTCTATGGTGTCTGTGTTCCCTGCTCTCAGCATTGGGTTCTTGCTTTAATTCCAGTTGTGGCAGCTTTTAAACTTTTCAGATCTTGAATCACTTCCTCCTCACAGCCACTGGTTTGTAGAACACCTCGTATCATGAAAAGCCGTGCATCTCACCAGGAAAGTGCTCATTTGGCCTATTTCTTTCCAACCTATGGGTCAAGGACTGATATCCCTGCTGTAAGGGATGTCAATTATCCAGAAGAGGACAACTACATACAGACTCTGGAATAACCATTTGCGATTCATCTGGGTCTGTGACATAGAGCGCAGTCAGAGTCCAAACAAGAGGCCAAGAACAGAGCTGTCAGAAGTCAGTCTCCTATAATCTCCATCTTCTGCGGTCGCCTTACTCTAAATCATACTGCGTGACAGTCCAGGGACTTGGCTATACAAAGCGCTCGCCAGATCCTGAGTCTAGACAATGATAATAACAGCGACAACAGCCTAACACATTGGGGTGGGGAGAGGGAATTGCTGTAACGAGGAGTGGATTCCGAAATCACTTAAGTAGAGCTAATTTCTGAACACTGTACATAGTAAGTGTGGACCACTCTTTTTATTTTGTGTTTTGGGGCTTCATCTGTAAAATGCATTAAGCTAGCCCTTGCCAGAAATTCCCTGGATCACTTAAAATGTACAATGCAGTGAAATTTACATCACCACAAGATACCGCCCTGATAAATGTTCGTTTCAGTTGGACATGGGCATCAGTCGCACCACGACTAAAGCAGCGAGGAGTCGGCTTCGCACTCAGCAGAACCCCGTCCCGCTAGGATTCTAAAGTAGTCTCTGACGGAACACTCCATAAACAACGTAGTAAAACCAAGACGGGAACTCTTTACAGGCAGTGATTAATAAGTCAGGAAGGTTACTGACGGAGGAAACATGAAAAAGGAGAGGTATTTAAATTAGATTAGGCAGAGGCACAAAAACACCAATTTCGAAGCAAAGTAACATACAGGACCTTCTCCCAGGGCACAGAACTGCCTTCCGCGACCTGCCATCAATTATCTGCCTTCTACTAAAGGGCCACGGGCTGTAAGAGTGTTAGAGGGGGGATGTCTGTGCCAGCGTTTGGAGGTCAAAGTCGTACAGTAACTTTAGGGAATCGACTCAAATCAGCAACTTGAGATAGAGAATGGGAGCCTCGGAAGGTGGCTGAGCAGCTTGGCTCTTCCAATTGCAGCTGCAGCGTGTGTACCCGCGCGCACGCGAGGCCCCTGCAGCAGGAGGTCGCTGGCCTCTGATGCTGCCGGGAACTGTACTGGCTGAACAGCCGGTGTCTTACCTCGGCCTACGTGGACATTCCAAAATCCCTGCAGTGATCCAACAAACCTAAGAGATTCAACAAAGTCATTACATAACTTAACTATAAAGATTTCAGCAAGCTTCACTTCCTCTACATCATCGGTATCAGAAATCAGGTTCTAAACTTGGGAGTCTTTTGACTTCACAATTTTTTTGACTCTTTTACAGCGCTGGCTCTGTAGTCTGAAATACCAATAAAAAGTACAATTTAAAAATTCAAATTTTCCACTGTTGATAAAATAATATTTTGTATTTAAAATACTAAACATTTTTTGCCCCCACCTTAGGAAAATCCAAATAAGACACCAAAGCTTTTTCCGGCCAACAGGAATTGTATATTTTCTTTCTCCAGTTTGGGGGTGAGGGTGGTTTTCGCCAATAGCTATTTTTGATTTTGTTATTAAAAGGCACAAATGCTAAAACATAAAGAGGAAAGTGTGGATGTGCAGACAAGCTAGCTTTGAAACAGAGCTATGAAATGCACTTAAATTGTGGTTGCTTTTTGTATTTGAGCTATCTTTGTTTCTCACTGGGCTTCTATCTCCAGGAGCGGACAAATGCACTAATTTTCTCAATATGGAAAATGCCAGCATTAAAGCCAAATAAAGTCGGGTTTAAGATAATTACACTAGATTTCATCAAAGCAACTTGGCAGTCATCAAAATTCAACCCTGGTTAGTTGATGAGATTTCATCAGGCTGCTTAAGAAGCAGGGAAATAAACAAAGTGGAGAGACGATGAAAACAATGTGACAACTGTCAAACAAACAGCGGAGCACAACATTGAACGTTTCCCCAAATGCAGTGCTGAAACCCCAAATCTTACTCCCCTCCCACCTTCACCCCTCCTGCCTGCACACACACACGTCTGAGAATAAATGACTACCTATTTTGAATTTTCAGTCATCTTTAATTGTGCATTCATTGCATAATATTGATTGTGGAATGATTTGTTACTAAGTACTTAAGGTTGCATAAAAGATGAACAATTTGAAGGCTGTATGATTTTTTTTTAAAGTTTTAAAATATGGGTGCTTAAGAGGTCACCACCCTTGTTTGAACTCCTTTAAGCAAGTTCTTAATAAATGTAAGCCATTCTAAAAGGAATGGTTCAAATTAGGCTACTGCCGACGTTGCAGTGTTGCAACTGGAGAGGCTCACATGTCCCCCACCTGGTGGAAATTTCACGTAGTGGTTCCTGGGATGTACAGGTCTTATGTTTCTGTTAGCGTTGAAGCAGCGTGGTCCCAGCAACCCAGACTGCCACTCCTGCTTCAAACAGAGCGACAGAAGCTAGCCAAGTAACTCTTGATTCAAAGCACATTTGACAACTGGATTAGGTCAGTCTGTGCACTTGGATTTGACAATTGTACCAAAGAGAGGAAGATCTGAAATCAACAAACACTTGACATTTGAGGCAGAAATTACTTTAAATTACTTGCGTTAGCAATACCACTCTCAACATGAGAGTACTCTAAGAAATCTATGCTCACATGGAAGACCTGCGTGTGGTTTCCTTCTATAGGTTTTGACATAAGATGAAAAGATAAGAGGGAGGAAGGGATGGGAGGCTACACAATATACCTCTTCCAGGAATTAGCCTTCAGTTGCTTTTTACCATTTCATTTCATTAGAGGTTCATTTCCTTTAGAATTTTCAAGAAAGAGGTAATCTGGAAAATTGATTCTTCTCTATATCGATGTTTTGGAAACAGACTCTTCATATCAGCCAAAGTCTATTATATATGTTCTATTTATAAGTCCAAGATAATAATCAGAGACTTATTATTAACTCAAGGTTCTAGTCTTTTGCTACCTTGAGCTAAATATTCTAACAAATAAATTAAGACTGTATCAATAACTAACAGCGACCATTGGACTATATCACCAAAAAGTGAGCAGAAAAGATGTCAGGTCTGCCAGAATTTTCTCCTAGGAACATGGGAAGATAACACCTATTGGATAGAATGTTCAAGAGGCAGCTCAAGATGAAGTAAAGTTGTGTTTGGAGCATATCATGAGCTTTCCTAACATACCATATTTAACTGTATGTAACTTGTATATCCACATGAAAACCCGTAAACTACTTAAAGAGGAAATTTTAAAAAATCGGTCCATCATAGAATTTTGCAGGGTCTACCAAAAAAAAAGTAGATACATTACTGAATGCAGTCCATGCTAAGTTTCATACAACTATTTGGAGAGAAAACAATGCAAAAATAAAAGGTTAATCACCATAAAGGATATATGATGCAACAGCATGAACAATCCTAATTGCATTACCTCTGAGGAAGTTCCAGGGATTACTACGGGTTGGAAGATAAACAGACTACATGGGAGAAAGTTCTAGGTTTAACGTCTAAGCAAACACCAAGCTTTACCTTTAGCATCTAACATTGCCAAGGAGACCTCTCTCAGCCTCCCTGCCCCTTAGCTTCCAACATGTAAAAGAGGGGATGTAAATGAGTGCAACTTAAAGTTGTGTTTAACAGAAAGACATGCTCTTTTTTTGAAAAGAGGAAAACATATGCAGGATCCCCAAAATGTAAAAGAGAAAAAAGTAAAGCGACTCTCACTCAACCAGGCTGAGGGGCCAGATCCTCACCTGTGAGAAAGGACCACTCCCGAGCCCAGGTGGAGAGCTTCCTTCTCCTCTGTAAACCCCACTCTTTCTCAAGGTTAAGTTACTGATATGTAATGGGTTTAAGAAACTGAATTTTCATAACAAGATGTCTTTAGTACAGTGAAGCGACACACATCACTGAATGGTATACATCTGTACCCATATTCCTGGCACTAGGCTCATCACTATGGCGTAGGGGGCCGATTCATTTGTTATGAACTATGCCTCGTTGTCATACCCATGCTTCAGTTTCTTTTTAAATATTCACATTCCCAAGCCTGAGGTTTGTAAATGAATCACAAGTGGGCAAAGACTTCCTCTTCCCTGGGATAATTCTTTAGTCAGTCTCAAATTTTTCTGCACTGGTCAATCCATGGGGCTCAACTCAGCTAACTCTCACTAACTTTGAAGTATTTACTAAGTTCATTCCCTCTTCATATTCAACTCCCTCTGCCCAGTTTCCCCATTTTGCTCCCTGTGTTTCAAACAGATTCTCTATGTTTACATACACACATCCTGTTTTTTTCACACTTTTGATCACTTGATCTTCCCCCCACTCTTTACTCATTTTCACTTATTCAAAACACGTGATTCCCTGTCTATAGTCAGAAGTCTCACCTCTTCAGCCACCAGTCCTAGTGGTCCTGCAACCTTCATTCCTTTCAGCAACCGAGGCTCGCTCTGCGCCAGGCCCTGTGCTGATCGGGATGCTCAGAGACATCAAGTCATTTTTAGAACTTAGTGTGTGAGTTGTTCCACTTAGATTACACTGTGAATGAGGTGAAATGAATTCAACTTTGAATACGCTGACACCTCTGTTAGCTGGATTGCAAATTAAACTGTACTCCCTCTGCCTATCAAAGGTGATTGCAATCTTCTAGGTAAAGAGAATAAACAGGTTTCAAGTCAAGTAAAGACAATAGAAAAGAAGATGAATGGACAATGGAGAAACAGGACTGAGTGGGTGGGTGGGTTTTTTTTGTGTTTTTGTTTGTTTGTTCGTTTGTTTGTTTTTTTAAGTAATAACAGCCCACATTTTCTGATCCTTGACCGTGCAAGACATGGTATGGCCAGGGAATGTTAATTCTTGTAACAATCCTATAAAGCAGGCATCTGCTATCCCCATGATACAGATGCTGACACTGAGGCTTAGAGAGATTAACTTCTCAAGTTCGTATACATTCAGGTGGTTGAACAAAGATCTAAGTTCTGATTTGTCAGAATGTGAGGAAGATATTCAAAGGCAGGGCTGAGAGCCCCGGTAACTGGGAGGCTAGTAATCCCATTAGAAAGAGTAGTTGCCCCAGGAGACATAAGATCTTGAAAGGACAACAAGGTATGTGTCACCTGTTATGCTAGTGTCTAGGGAAGATGCCCATCCACAGCCAGATCTGTAGGCTTGGGCTCAAACAGAAGATGATCTGCATCTGAATGCAGCCATGAAGTGGGCAAAATCAAATAACACCAAAGAGGCAAGCAGTAGCCAGTCATGGAAAGAATCAACAACAGGATTATATCAAAATGTACCAGAATCTTAAAAACATACCTGTTTGCATATGTGCTCATTTACTCCTCACAACCATCTTGTATCATATTATCCTCATTTCATATATGGCTACTCCTTGGCAAATGAACTAATTTTCCCAATGTTATTCAACCAATAAGTGACCAAAACCAATACATAACAAATTTACAAGTCTGTACACTGCTTTTCCAATGTATAATCATGCACCATCACTGAAGGTATAAAATAGAAGCAAATGACTGTTTCCCAAAGACATCCAAGGGTATATTGGGGGCTTGGAGGGAAGGAAGAAGAGTCACAAACAGAATGGGCTAACGGATTAGAATTAGGGGGAACAAATACATGGCATATTGCTTCCCACCGATGCTGCAAACACCACAAATTGATAACTATACACATTTCTTCGAACTCAGCACTTAACTCAGAATCCTTCTCAATCCAATGTTCCAGGCAACTGCCAGTAAACAACGTGCTAAATAAAACCACCTTAGATATACAATTGAAATTGGACCCTGTAGGAACATTTCATCCTTGATCTGAATAATATTTGTGCACTTTAAAATTTCAGAGTACTCTGACTAAGGAAAACCCCTTTAGAAGTTAACATCATAAGCTAGAAAATAGGCACTAATACATCCCAGAGTCTTGGTAAATGGCATACAAAAATAGTAATTAGAAAGCACATATAGTTCAGTTAGGGTAAATGCAAAATGTGCCTAGATGTAACAAAATAAACTACACTGATAAAACTGGGGAATGGCTTGGCTTAGAAAGTTGGCAGAAAAAAGATATAAGGGTCATAGTGGACTGCAAGTCAAGGCAGAATCCTGCACTCTTCAGAAAAGCAAGCAGAACAGAAAAAATGCATAAACATCAGAACGCAGAAGTATTTGGTAATTCTCCCAAACTCAGACTCTGTTTAAAGAGCTGACCCCAAATCTGGGACGTGCAGTTTATCTTCTGACACCTTAGCAACACGACCTCAGTCACTTCCACCTCCATGCTCAAAAGTCCCCTATGGCTCTCCACTGTGTGCAAAGTAAAATTCAAAAGCCGGTCCTCTCCTGAGAGGCACTTCACCATCAGTGTGCAACTTAGGTCTCTGCTGTGAGCTCCGGTGACTGCCATTCTCAAACTCCGAGCTTCAACCAGGTTCTTCTGCTCGCCCCCTTGGACACGAGGAGTACACTATGGCATCTTTCCCCACAACATTCTGTCTAGAAAACTCTCTCCCTTTTTTTTTAACGTGTTTGCCTCATAATATAATTTAAGCTTTGCTCTTCAGGAAGCACTCCCTGGCCACAAGGACTAAAAATGATACTTTTCTTTAAAACATCAGAGCCTATCACAATAGTTATTCATATTTACAAAGAGACCTCTGCTTCGTTTAATTTGCATTTTCGTCTTCCCTGGTTAGACTATAAACTCTTTCATCTGTATCTTCCCTGCTCCCAATTTGTCCATTTCTTTAGAACACAGGCATTAACAGATGTTAAATAATGGGTTTGATGAACCTGTAGACATGGCAATGGGAAAATCATGGATGGGATTGGAAATTCAGCTCCAATACTTACTACCTGAATTATATTGTAGAAGTAGGTTCAAAAGAGGAATTAGAAGGCACCTTGCAACATATTTCAACTCAGTGAGTATTTACTCAAAATCCATGTGGTTCTCATATCAAATAGTTTTGCCAGATTAAAATAACTGAAGACCAGTCTTGGAGAAAAAACAAAAATCACAAAAGGTTACTTAAAATATTACTGCAGGACGTGAAATCACCACCAGAAATAACTCTGCATCTAAATAAGGCAACTCCTGATCATACCTAAGAACATGGTACTATGTAGAAAAGACACATTTATTGACAAGTTCAAAGGGTAACTGACCCTCAGTACAAATGTACATTTTCTAGATTCACTAGACACCAGGCTGTTCTAAATGTGTTCAGTATTCACTAAGAGAACCAAGTGGACCAATTCATTCAAATATAACAGGTAAATCAAAGAGTCCTGATTCCATGTTGCCTCTGTCGATTCACGTTTCATGACTATACCATCAGCTTTCATTGCGGGATAAGCCTCCCAAGCTGCCTCTCCTTTGGGAAACACCCTTTGCTACACAGATGCTGAAGACACTGTCCACTATGCTACTCATGGCTCTGGATGTGAATCCCTACTTGAGAAATACGTTACAGTATGTCTACCTATGAACCTAGAATGCTTTCTCTACTATGAGAATTATCATTAGTGTCCTCAATCTTTTTTTATTTTTATTGATTTCACAGAGGAAGGGAGAGGGAGAGATAGACACATCAACCATGAGAGAGAATCAGAGATTTGCTGCCTCTTGCATGCCCCCTACTGGGACTGAGCCTGCAACCCAGGCACATGTCCTGACCAGGAATCCAACTATGACCTTCTGGTTCATAGGTCGATGTTCATCCCCTGAGCCACAGTGACTGAGCTAATTTCTGAATTCTATGCTCTAGGACCCATCCCTCCCACCCACATGCACACACTGGAATGTGTCTGAATTGGAATGAGTATTCATATCTGTGTGTTGTGATATAGGTGTATAAAGTGTATGTGTATATATTTATATATTTCTATGTATACATATATATATGCTGTCTATATATGTACACATGCATATGGTTGTGTATATACACACATATGTGGTGATTTTTCCCTTTAAAAGCTGTTACAAAATTGATATTCTATTTTATAAATAATCACTTACTTTAAATAAGAATTGCAAGAACCATATCTACTTTTCCCCTTTGCCTGGTAAGAGGCTCAAATTTTTAGCCCAATTATTTCAACCAACACATATTTGTATGCTCTATTTTTTTTTTATCAGTCCTGAGCTCTCATTCTAAGTTTTTCCTAGTTCTGATCTTTTACTAGTAAATTTGTTTTGCTTTTAGCACGTTATTAAATAACCTTTCACATTCAGTTATTAAATCCTTCGAGTAATGGGCAGGATATAAGGGCATAACATTAGTTATGAAAGGTCTCTTGACTATATACCAGCTCAAATACAAGAAAATAATACTGACACAGAAGTATTAGAGCCAAACACAGTGGGGCCTTGACTTACGAGTGTCCCGACTAACGAGTTTTTTGAGATACCAGCTGTCTCTTGGCCGATTTTTTGCATTGAGTTGATAGAGTAATTTGAGTTAACGAGCTAGGTCTCGGAACGAATTAAACTCATAAGTTTATATAAAGTATTATATAAAATCATCTGCAAAGCAAAAATCTATTGCCTTTACATCATTAGACTAAATTAATTGCAATAACTTTTGCCACCTGAACCTTCTGCCCCCTCAATTGCACAAATAACTTGATCATCTCAAGCACTTCTGTATGATGACAACATGAATAACACTGGGATTTCAGTAAAACTGTCATTATTTCCATTAAAATGTGTGTGTGTGTGTGTGTGTGTGTGTGTGTGTGTTTTCTTCCTGCGTCCTGATCCTGGAGGCTTTCCACAAGCACAGCTCTGGGTCATTCCAGTAGCTGGAGAACATTTACAGGAAGTCTCAGTGAGCAAACTGCCTGCGCCTCTTATCAACACCAGCCAAAGTCCCAGAGAGGTGTCTGATGAGGAACATAAGTTGTTCTACGAATTCTCTAGGGGGTTTATACTTGAGACTCTCTTATCTCATGAGGAAAAAGAAAAAAAGTCCTCTGGAAGCGGTGGGGTGGGGGGAATCCATCACTGACACCATGTGTGCCCTATTAAAGTTGTTTTTATTTTAGAGTGCTGTAAAAATTGTTGTATATATTTTACATTAAGACCAGAGTAGCTTACTGCTGCGTAAAATTCATAAAAGAAAGGCTCCTTTGGAATTTTCCCGTCCTTGCTTTGTTGCACACAGAACATCGGGCCTTTGGTGGCATATGCAGTTGAGAAATCCTTTTTACAAGGACCCGTAAAAGAGACGAGTACATGGTGCTCCCCACTGTAATTAAGTGGGGCTGGTGCAGACTGCAGATGGGAAGCTGCAGAGAAGAACACCAAGGTGTGGCTTCTCGCACTCACGCCTCCTTGGTCCCTCAGGCAAGCCCGGCTGGCACCAGGACAGGCTCAAAATGAAACGGGAGAAGTGGTTCCCTTATATCCCGCCCTCAGCCTCCACGGGATGGGTGCTATGCACGCCCCAACACTCCCGCATCTCAGTCCTAGATGGCACGTAGTCTTGCACTCTCTGGACATTCCGTGATGTCCGTGCACACCACATTGCAGCCCACTTTTCTGCTCTTCCACTTCCTCAGACCTGTACCTTCTGAAATGTGACAATTAGGTCTGAAAGAAATCATTGCTAAAATAAAAACCCCAGAAAAACAAAAACAAAAGACACCGACAGGTGTGAATAGTTATCACCTACCCACTCTCCAGCAAACAAGGAAAAAAATGGAAAAGTGGTGGATGGAGGGTGCAGAGAGGGTGGGCATACTTCCCAAGATGCTGCCTAAAGTTCATTGTTAAGATTGCTGAAGCAGGAATTAGACACTTTTTTGTTTGTTTGTTAATCCTCGCCTGGGGATATTTTTCCATTGATTTTTTGAGAGAGTGGAAGGGAGGGGGAGAGACAGAGAAACATCGATCTGAGAGACACATCATTGGTTGCCTCCTACAGGCACCCAGACCAGGGTAGAGATTGAGCCTGCACCCGAGGTACATGCCCTTGATGGGACTTGAACCCAGGACCCTTCAGTCTGTGGACCAGCATTCTATCCAGTGAGCCAAATCAACTAGGGCAGAATTCCAGACACTTTAGCTGCTGAGAGAATTATTTGAGGGCAGGTGGATCTTAGCTAACCATCAATTTAATATAATAGTTATACATTAACATTTGAAAACTGGCTGCCTCTGGGTGACTGTCCCAGTTTATAAACACTATGAAATAACCTTACAATCAGCTGCCATGTATCCAGAGGTCCCTGGGAAATAGTACAATTTGCTATTTAATTTAAAATGACTAACACTCACTGATTTTAAAATATAATGAAGTATTTAGCATTGCAGAGGGGGAGCAAGAATGCCCCCTTTTTCAGATGCTGTCTTCTTCATATAAAAATTTCAATATCTACATTCCAGACAGCCATGAAGGTTTCAAAAGAAAAGAGGTTTTACTCTTATCCTCTCTTCCAAACTATTCTTGAGGTTGGCATGTATAAAACAGACCACATAAATTGCAACTCAAATGTAAACAAAATGTACAGAAATAAAGAACACATGTCTAAAGCATATTTTCTTGACCCTTATCCTACTGAAAATGTGCTTATTTCCTGCTCTCAGTTTAATCCATCACAATCTACAACCATATTTAGTTATATTATCTAATACCTAGTCCACAGGTTGCTGTCAATTCATATACAGAAAGCAAAAATTAGAGAGGTCTTATTACTATTGCTTTTTAAAAAGAAAATGTTTGCAGAAATTAAGGGTCTAAATCACTAAAAAAATATTTTCTTTTGTTTCCTACCAAGTGAAAAGACACTTTAAAAAAAAGGAGATAATGGTCAAGTAAGGTCTCATAAGAGAAATAAGTTATTTTCCAATAGAAACAGTATGTAGTAGTAGCAGATTCCACATTTAAGTTTTAACACACTCCTGAGAAAATATTAGGGCTAAAAGAATTGCACTATATTGTTACTAACAATTGTGGCATGGTGAGTTGAGGTAGCCAGGAGTAGAAGGGGTAAAAAGCTATCTAAGCACATGTCCAAGCATCACCTGAATTACGCTAACTGTCTGACTGCTTCTATGTGTCAGAAAGAGAAAAACCATGCGGGGCATAGAGTGACTAGGTGCGGGGTGGGGCGAGGATCCCAGTGCTTCTGTGCAGACCAGGGAGCAAAGGGACAGAGATGAATGCTGGGTGGGACTCAACGTAAGGCAGCCTCAGCGAGAGGGTGACTTTGAAGGACTAAGGATAAAAAAAAAAGAAAAAAAAAAAAAAACAAGCTTGAAGTCACTCTTTTTCCCCCAACAAACTGAGGATGAATGACAGTAAAATGATAGAAGAAGAGGTCTTAGTGGGGGCAGCTGAACCAAAACAAAGCCAGTGAGTGGCTCAACACTTCGGCATTTACTAAATGACCTTTGGGGTATGTTCCGCTGGCTGTTTCAAGTTGGAAGATATTGGGAGGGGGTGGGGATGGCAGAAGGCCCTGGGTGTTGTTGTTTTTTAAGTATTTGTAGAGCAAAAGCAAAATGATGTGTCTGTTGGAGGGAGAAATAGTTTAAAGTTGGCTACTTCAATGGTGGACAACCATGGCTCTGTCTTTGATTTTTATTATAAGGAACAAGAAAAAGGCAGGGGAAAACGTGCGTTTCCGAGGCAGCAAAATATTGGTCCTACTCTTGGCTCTACCACTAGAAACTTGCTGTGCATCACCTTGGTCCAGTCAGAGCCTCCCTAAATCTCAGTTCCCTCTTCTACCCTATGCAAGTAAGACAATCAAGATGGTCACATGGCATAGCCATCGAGTCAGCAGCTAAACAACTGTCTCAAGGTCTATCCAAAGCTCTCCTCCATTCAGGTCTAAAATCAAATGGTACTCCCTCAATTTCTCTGAATACCCTACAAAAAAAAAATAGGCACTCCCTATCAACTCTTTCACCAACTCCAAATCCTGCTTTATTTTTCTTCACAGCCTCTATCTCCGCAGAAAATTATGCACTCATCCACTTTCTTGCCATGATTCCCATTAGAAAAGCTCTAAAAGGACTCATTATGCATAGCCCGATGATTGATATATAGCCATGCTCGATAAATATCTAATGAATACATTAAAAGTAGTTGTTGTGAGACCTTACAAAATAGTGAGTCCCATACAGACAGGACAGGATAGCTCAGGCTGAGGTTATGTTGGCCGACCCTGTGAAGGAGTGGAAGATTAGAGCCACTTGCAAATGTCAGCATTTCCCCGTGTACATGAGCATCTGCCAACTTTGTCCCTCCACAACCATGATTTCGTTTTCCTATTTGTTATTTAAATATATAATGGTAGCATGTTTATATATTTTTTATTAATATATTGTCTAATATACAGCATGGTTCAAACTCAAAATTCCTTTCATTTAAAGATTCAAGTTATAGCCCGGCCAGCATTGCTCAGTGGTTGAGCATCGACCTATGAACCAGGAGGTTAGAGTTTGATTCCCAGTCAGGGCACATGCCTGGGTTGTGGGCTCGATCCCCAGGGTCAGCTGTGCAGATGGCGTTCTTTGAAACTTTGTAAAACAAAGCATATCTCTCTCTCCCTCTCCCTTCCTCTCTGAAATAAAAAAGATATATAAAAAATAAAATAAAGATTCAAGTTATATGTTAAGAGAATAAATTCGTCGCAACAGGGTGAATTCTATTCATTAGTGAGCTCAGGGTGGAAGAGAGGAAAGGCAGCTATATCTTGAGTATGGGCTTCGTTTTTAAGTAATTCATTATTTTCCCCCTTGTTTCCTATATTCATTTTTCAATATATTTTTCCTCTCCCTCATTATCCACCTTTCTCCTTTCACCATGGTTTTTTTAAGCTCTTCTCTTTTTTACCCTCCTGCTATCTTGGTAGCTAAACAGGTCATATGTGGATTTAAAGCCTTGCATAGTCTTTGAGGGTTGACTACCTGTGAGAAAGAAAGAGAAAGAAGAAAGATTTGAAAGCTGCCCAATGTGAAAGTCTTGGCACATGCCCAGTGCAGCTGCTAAAAAAGTGTTCCGTTCTTTGTTCGTAAAACAGCGCTCCTGGGCTTCCAGTCTCTTCCTCGCCCTTCACATCTCGGCCACAGAACTTGCCATATCTTCTAACAATGAATCTTAGAATCACTGGGTTTTAGAACTGGGCTGGGTCTTAGAGCTCACCTACCCTCATACCCTCCAATTAACAAATGAGGAAATAGAGGCCACAAGAGGTTAAGTGCGTTGCCCAGGGTCACAGAATTAATGACTTGACAGGGTACAGAGACCCAGATCTCCTGATCGCCAGAACAGAATCCTGAAACATGAGTGTCAGCAAAGCCCAAGAAACTCTACAGCCTATTGTCATCAGAAATGGAAGAAAAGGGAACTGATTAAAAAGAAAAGTTTGGGAAGGAACACCAAGTAACTTCAAGTGTAAATCAATCCATGACTTAGGATATTTTCAGAGAATCTTCTTTTAAAAGCAAATAAGCATATGACCATTATGGGGAAGATAGGCTAAAGCATCACACCATTTAAAAAAAAATCTTGCATCCATTATTTTCTTATTTTTAGTAGTTTTTAATGTAATATCTTATATACTTAGTGACTATTCCATTGCATTGACCTTTAACTTCTGCCTTCCAGTAATCGAAAGCAGCTGATTTTAATGTGCTGGTGCTTTAGTGTGAAGGAGGTTAAGGCTGTGTTTGTGTGCAATCAGGTTAAGATTGGCTCCAACAGGAGAAAAATCCATACATATGTTGAAAAGATCTGAAAAATGCCTGTATTCCCAACCTGATTACGACTTACATTTTTGCATGGTTTGTCAAAGCAGATCACTAAAATCAAATCAAGATGTAAAATGGGCTGAAGCGGTTTTCTTCTCCATTCTTCCATTAATCACCGTGACCTACTGAAGAAAGGAACTTTCTGCTCTCTCACCTGAGGCAAGGTGGGATACTACACTGGAAGTTATGCCTATTTTTATAAGCTGGTGCTCAAGTTCCAAAATTAATTTTCTAGTTGCAATTTCTTACATTTTAAAATAGAAGTTATTTTATTGCAGAGTAATTTTCCGTTTCTATCAACAATTCTATTGTAGGTCCCTTTTTATAAAATAATAAAACAAGTTTCCATATAACCTTTTAGACCTACTAACGTCATATAAAAATTGAATTTATTCAACTGAAAATGTAGATTTGGGAATTAAAACAATAGCCAGTCGCTCCTAATAAATAATACTTGATAAAACCTAACTATGAATTAAATCAGAGTTCATGCCTGGTTATCAAAAGGAGGATATTGGCAGATGATATATAAGCATTTGTTTCAGCACAATTTACACTGCTGACAGGGTCAGGTTGTACTCTGTAAGACAGTATACTGCTGTTGGTAGCACAAAAACTATGAGTGCAATAAACATTACAAGTTAACAATCTAGCTGTTATCTACAAAATTCTCAAGCAAGACTGGGGCTAGGTCAAAATAGCGGGAGGGGAATATTCTGGCTCTTGTTACACATAAGCATGTTTGTTATAGGAGCATTTTCAGGTTAATTTTTGCTATTAACGTAAACCACAATTGGGGGACCACATCGCTGGGAGAGAAATGGGGGGAGGGTAGTTATATAAACAATATACAACAAAGGAAGCCTTTCTTCCCAATACCTGAATACATCAGGTTTGTTTTTAGGCAGGAGGTTGCAGGTTAAATGCTCTCAGCTATCCAAGAAGTGGCTTATTAGTTTTGTAAGAAAATATTTTCTTATATTTTGACTGAAAAATACTCAGTTTAAAGCGAACAAAACCATCCTTGTTAGTGAAAAGCAAACCCCAACAAAACTTTGTTTCAAAGACCTAGCAAAGCAAAGCAAAACTAATTCAAGAGGAAAAGCTGCCTTCCTAATAGTAGCTTCTGAATCTGGAGCTAATAGTTCTCAAAGGCCGACTGGAGTCTTCGAGTCTTAAAAGTTCGTCTTCCTCCCCGGATCATAGACATTCTCTATGGGGCAGCATAATACGGATGTAAATCCATTTTAAGCCGGTAGGTATTCTCTCGCTGGCCTGTAACCACAAAGCTGAAAAACTGCCCCAACAGAAAAATAAATAAATACAGACAAACAAAAATTTTGTTTATTTCACAGGGCAATTTTCCAAACAAAACTACTTTGCTTTTCTATGCTGTAGACTAGAAAAACCCCAGCTTCATCTCCAACAACGTAGCATCCACTAGTGACAAATGGTAACAAGTGATTACGCTTTAAGAACCACAGCGACGGCGCTGAGAACTCCATCTCAAACTGACACGGCTTCAGCCAGCACCTGAGCTATGTACGCGTCTCCTAATTTGTAAATGGGCCTAATCCTGTTATTACAGAATAATTACTGCAAATCAGCACAATTACTACAAAGACATGAATAAACACACACATACCAGTAGCTGTTTTCTACAAATTATTATCAAAACAAAGAGAACCGGCTAATTGTGGTAACATTAAGACAACGTTTATTCCTCCCAGTGTTTGGGCAAGTTTATTTTAAGTTGTCATCTTCAACTAGTAATGATGCCGATGATTTTACAGATGCCATAAACCTTTCTAATCTAAACTCTTCTCAACTGAAAGTTGGCCACTTCCCTCAGAGCAACATCTGCAAAAGCCTGATTTCATAAGACCTACTTGTATGGTACGTTAGCCAAAAAAAGACACACACACACACACACACACACACACGCACGCACGCACGCTCTTAGAAATCTCAATTTGGAAAGCCCATTTGTAATGCACTCTTCTAAATTATTATCAAGGTATCATGAAAGTAAATGAAATATTCCCTCTATATTCTTCACAGTGTAAGCATCCATCCTTAAATAAGAATAATGTGGAATTTGACCCTCTGACCAATGTTATCATCAGGTTTCCTTCATGGAGAAATATTCATTATTGGGGGTGAGGGTAGGGAAGAGGTAAATTCAGAAAGCACACCACCCACGGTAGTGACTACCCACACTCACCTCCGGGACAGTGCCTCATGGCCATCTTACATCTCCTGGATTCGGCGATGGTTGGACATGGTATTGTATCTTTTGCTGGCTTTTTAACAATTTGCCGTGTTCTGGTTTCCAGACCCCATTTAAATCCACATGTGCGATTATTTCTGCTACACGTTCCCCATTCACTCCAATGACCAACTTCACATCCTTCTAAATAAAGATTAAAAATAAACAAAACAAATACAAATAATTTGGTATCCATTTGCTCCACTATCATCAAATTTATATGCTCTCCCCACTTTCAGATTCCCCAAATTAAGCTGCACAGCCCACAGAGACCTATATTCGCCTTTCAAACGTCAATTCTTTGAACCATAGGGTTACTTTCATTTACAATAATTGCCACATGCATAATTTTAAAACTAGTACTTTCAATTTGTCTTAGTTCATTTTTTGAAGAAATGCTTCTGGTCCATTCTAAAGACACTGGAATATATAATCTCTGAAAGATTCAATAGCTAAAATCTACAGCAGAAGATACGATTTTCACATTATGACAGAAGAGAAAGCTTTTCATGTTAATTCTGAACACCCCACTGAAATTCACGTGTGTTAGTTTTATTTTGAAAGTAAGTGTTTGGGCCCAACCAGCATGGCTCAGTGGTGGAGCATTGACCTATGAACCAGGAGGTCATAGTCCCATTCCTGGTTAGAGCAGTAGGGGGCATGCAGGAGGCAGCCAATAGCTGATTCTCTCATCATTGTTTCTATCTCTCCCTCTTCCTTCCTCTCTGGAATACACACACATACACACACACACATATACAAATATGTGTGTGTATATATATACATATTTATATGTATTTATATTTATATGTATTTTAAAAGTATTTGGTGAAAAGGACAGGGTGTTTGTTTTGCATTTTCTGATTTATCTCAATTCTTCAATAGGTGTCAGGAAACCACAGTATGTATTTCCTATTCCCTGAATTGGTGCTATATATTATTATAGTGTGAAAAGTAAACAAGTATGGTTAGGTATATGAAAAATGTATGATTTTTCTAGATTACATATCTAGCTTTTAGCACCCCCTTTTGTAAAATCATAAAGCAGAAAAGCGGGCTAGCCTCCAGTCTCCTGGGGTGAGGTTGGGGAAAAAAAGGACAAAAATTGGTAAAGTTAAACATCCTTATCAAATTCCCCATTAAAAAGCCCCTTCACACTACCAGGTCACGACTCAGGCCCAGGGTCCACACACAATATTTCAGCATTCCAGATCTGAGCAGGCATGATCATGGTTACTCTTAGATGTTTCAAAGCTATTCAAGATGATTTATGTTCAGGGGAATGCACAGGACTCAATTTGTAATTTATCTTTGAGGGTTTCATAAGAGCATCCATTGACCGTCTCTAAGGGGCATGGGACTTGCCTCTCAAAAGCAAACTCAACATTCCCAGTATGCTCTTCTAGTGGCTTTCCTATGTTTAATAGGTCGTTGCCTGTATGAATGTATTTACTCACACACAAACAGGAACATAAATACACATTTCTTCATAAACCTCTTCTTTAAATGTGTTCTCTGCAAGCTTTTGAATATATAATTACTAGAAACCCAGTGCACGGATTCGTGCACTGGTGGGGGGCATGGCCTGTGGAGATCAGCCCGCTGTGGGAGCGCTGCTCATCCCGGTTCAGCCGAGTGGCCCTCCCACTGTGGGAGCGCACTGACCACCAGGGGGGCAGCTCCTGCATTGAGCATCTGCCCCCTGGTGGTCAGTGCGCATCATAGCAACTGGTTGCCCAGTCATTCTGGTCATTCCAGTGTTTGGTCGCTGGGCTTTTATATATATAGATAGACCGTTTTAGCAATATTTCTTCAGGAAAAAAGTTCTCAATTTTCTCTTAAGTCTCCATTTCAAGGAGATGGAAAGTCTCATAATACATAGCTCTCTTGTACATCATATCAGATGTACAACATGCCAAATAAAATTCAGGGGTAGGTGCAGAGGGCTGGGAGTAGTGAAGATGCCATTGCACCTAAGAACAGATTCAGGCATTCATCAAAATGCAGGTACTGACAGAGCTTTACCTCTTAATTGGTAGTATAAAAGCCAAAACCATATAAAAACCATATAAAACTATATAAAAACAGTGAAAAAGTAGTATAAATACCAAAGTGTTTTCAAACACTCAAAAAATACACAATTTATAAAATGTGTATTCCTCATTATTATTCACAAATGGTATATATGTATATATTAAATTATGCATTCTAGCTATACAAATTTAGTAAAGGTAAAACTGTTTTAATGCACTTTGCAACATGCAGTCAGTTATCAAAATATATTTTGCACAAAAATTAAATTCCCAATGATATTTAAAAAACAAATGGCTAAGAAGATCCATAATTAATATACATAACAAAAGTGATAGAATCATTAATAACATGGTACAGTTTGAAATTTTTATTTTTATTTTAAACAAAATGTTTTTATCTAACAGATACTAATTTTTTAAGATAAGTAAGAAATAGATGTATTACACATATGATAAAAAGCATTATCAGCATCTAAATAGTTTAATCTAGCAAATGTACAACTCACAAATTTTGTAGCAAGATGTAATATATAAAACTACCCAATGTCATGATGCCTAAAGAATTCAGAAAGTCAGCAAAAAACTCAAATAATTTTCAGTTCTAATTAACAAGACTACCAGGCTGAATAACCCAGTATGCATTTCCCCCTCCCTAAGAAACAGGTGTAAAAAGTTGCAGTTTGAAAGTTACACAAAAAACTACTTACCCACACATTCCATGGTTTCATCTAATGGTGCAAAACCATCTGGGCACTCGTCAAAGCAACGGCCTCTATGCAAATAAAAGCCTACTTTGCACTTGGTACAAAAGTCTTTGCTGAAGCAAGAATCACAGTTTTCTATTCTGCATCCTAAAAACAATTTTAAAGAGAAAATTTCAGTCAAAGAGAAATGCACTCGTTTTACAAATAAAACTTTCACAAACTCATTGGTCAGATCAATTGAAATTCTAGTGGTCAGAGCAATATGTGTTCAACTCTTTTGTTTCCTAATGCCATCTCATTCTGCATCACTCCTACCTCTTGCAAGAGCTCACCACATCAATAAGCTAAGACACAACTCCAGCCCAAGGCCCTGGGCAGCCATGAGATCCTTCTGAAATTTTTGCAACTCCAAATGGGATTAAAAAGGATGTAAAAGAAAAAGAAAACACCCCCACTACAAATTACATTGCTGCTGGGGCTGAAATCTTTTCTGCTCTTCAAAAGACAAACAACGGAAAACATACAAAGGGGGATACTCTAATCAGGATCTCCTGCTTCTGGACAGTCAATTAAAATTCTGTTTATGTTGGTCAGTGTGGCATTTACTGTCATCAGAGGGTTCCTTAACTTGGAGGGGTAGTTCAGGTCATTTAAAAACAAAACAACACATGTAACAATGTGCCAAAGGCTTTATATGCATTTCCATTTGGTTTTCATAAGAATCCTACAAGGAGGGCAGTACTATCCCTATTTTGCAAATAAAGAACTTGAGACTAAGAGAGATTAAGTCCTAGAGCTAGTAGTGGCTGAGCGGGTTCTGAAAGCCCCCAAAACTGATTGCCTCCTACATCTGGGCTCCTTTTCCTGACCTGCTAACTGAACTTGGCGAGGAGCAGTTTGGGAAGCAGTGCTGTTAGGCCTGCTCCCTGTGGGCTTGAACCCCAGATCTGCCCTGACCAGCTCTGTGACTCCAGACAACTGCACAGCTCCCTGAGCCGCTGTTTCCTTCTGTATAAAACGGAGATGACACAAGGCTATTGTGAGAACTTGTAATAATATAGATAAATTGACTCATAATCTGCACATAGAAGCAATAGTGGATTAGAAACGTATTTTTCCACTAAACACACATTACAACAAAGTGTAAAAAGAAGCAAAAATGTATCTTTATTATAAGTCAGATTCCCGAATAGGCCAGTAACATCTGGGCCAGAGATAGAGGGCTTGCATGGGGAAAAAGAAATATACTCTAAACTGCTCTGCAGAGAAAAGGAGAGAAGGTTAAAGGATTGGTTAATTGGAAGGTCAGATTTTCAACAGATTATAGTTCATTATTACTTGCAACAGATTTAATTGATGGTAATTAACAGCATGTAAAGCTCTATGAAAACTCCATGGCATTGCTTATATTCATTTAACAAGCCTCGGAGTGCCAGTACTGTATTTAGAGCTTTCATGATTCAGCAAAGCTTTAAAATATATAGTTCCTGTAATCAAAGAAAAAATGGGATAAAAAATAGTAACCAAAACATGAACTCACTGAATATTAAACTTTTGAAAATTGAGAAAATAAAGCCAGAAAGTTGAATTAAAGGCTAATATATATATATTATATATTATATATTATATATTATATGTTATAATATATATATTATATATTATTTAAAATAAATTATAAATAATTACAGTTTCTAGACCTATAAAAAGAAAATGGTAACTCTTCACCTTTCAATATTGAGTCTAAACAGCTCTTCATATATTAAATGACCACCATGAAGCAGTTAATTCAACTTCTAAAATGTGACCATATTTACAACTGGAAAACCAACTATGTGTGGGTGAAAGTCCGTAGTCAAATTATAGTATTGCTCTTTTTGGGGAGGATGGTTGGGCACAGGACCCTTTATCACCCCATAAAAGGTTCATTTGTAGTCTTAAAAGCTGTAACGTATATTTTAACACAACAGTGGTCGATAGCTGGTCATTCGCTTCTTAATCATGGTGAAAATACATGACCATCATGTCCACAAATTGCTGGTTTTCTTGCTACTTGCTTTTTTTTTTCTTTTAAAGCAAGCAGCCCTTCCTGTTAGCAGAATTATTTCCTGAGAAATAATGATAAACATTCCAAAGATACAACAGAACTAAAGGATGAAAAAGAACAAAGCATTTATATTTTTTTAAAAAGGGAATATACACTTCATAAATCAATTGTTATCTAGAAAGTCTGATTTTTCTTTAAAACATGACCTGCACCATTAAGCTTTTTGGCCAAAAAGTTATAGCAATAAGCATTTGGAATTAATTTTACAAGGTCCTTTGCTGGTCTTTATTGTTACCTGTAACTCCCTTTCCTCATTTTGTTCCGCGTTCCTAATACCAGTCCACAGAACGTGGAATTTCTGAAATACCTATCATTCTCTGTCAAGTCCCTTAGGACTTCTTCAGTCACAAATCCTGCTAGAAGAAAGCTTAATTGTTTGTCCTAAGATTTAAGTAGAACAAAAATCTGATGCGTTCAAATTGTTGAATATGACAACCATGAAAAAGCATGAGATGAATTATAAGCAGTGACTGTAAACGTGAAGATCAATAGTTAAGTGAAGAAACGAAGTTGCACGATATCTAGTGGATAATATAATAAAACCATATGTGCATGGTGGGGTATGAATAGCTTGGAGAATTTAATTTGGGGAAGGGTGGTAGAATTTTGAAATATGTTAAAATTATATATTTCTGAATTATATGAATCTTTTATCATTGTAATGCATTTAGTATTAAAGCAAACCAAAGTTATTGCAATATACATTTGTGACCTACTTGAATTTACAGGATATAAAACTTTATTAGCATTCTAAAATAAATTCTTTTGATTTCAAGGTAAGAATGAAGAAATATTATCCCATCCCAAATTTTTTTTTAGATTTGGGTGCATGAAATTACACCCATTCTTTGATAATGCTGAACCTTGCTTTAGCCTTCAAATTACACAATCATTTGACCAACTCTTGACAGTATCCTGTTTTCATATAGTCAATGGCACTTTTCCTTCACTCAAATCATAAGGAAAAGAACTAAATTATTTTTTGTTCAGTAAAGCATTTAAACAAAAGCTTTGTTTGGTGTCAAGTCCCAACATCACCGGAAGCTCTGCTGGCCTTCCTGGTCTCAGTCCCTCTTTGCCACAACGTAAAACCAACGCCCGCAGCCCGTACATTCAGTGGCCTGAACTGACTCGACTCATCTAGGCGCAGACTCCTATGAGCTGAAAGCTCTTTAAAGCGAGCAACTGTATAAACCACTACCCTGGAGATCTACATCTGCACATGCTTCCACGCCTAAAACCTTTCCTCACTGCTCCAGGCCCACCCACAACCCCCTGCCCTCTTCTGCCATTTCTCCAGAAACTACCCCTTCTGCTTTGGAGAAAACCACTATTTGTGGGGCTTCAGAGCTCCCCGCACCCCAGCTACTCTGCCCAACACTGCTTAAGCTTGTTATCCTTAGGTAATTGGGATTTAAATCTACTCTATTAACTCATTCTTAACAAAAAGTAAAACATTCTCATTATAAATAAAAATTCTAAACAACACAGAAGGTTTCAAAGAGCATACAGAAATACCCTTCCTTACTTTAATGGCATAGCAGGCCTACTTCTCAGAAACAACAACTGTATTACATTTCAGAAAAATCTCTATGTCAACTTTATAAATAAATGAGTTTTAAAATACCAGTGGGATCATTTAATAGACTGATAAACCTTAGAAAATTTTATACTGTGTAAAAAAAACAGGTATATCAAAGTTTACCAAACATAGGTCTTTTCTATAAAAATCTGGGCTTTAAGTCCTCACTCAGAAATATAAGACCCTGGTTTAGCCAACTTACATGCTTCTAAATTACATGCCTCCTCAAAAATGCAATCCGCGAAATGAGGACTGCCAATATCGGTTTGAGTAAAATTACTGTCCAAGTGAAACTGCCTCCAAATGCAGTCTGACGGGGCTGTCCTTTGGCAAGAGGGTTTTACTCTTGCCAAGGGGAGAAAAAATAGGCTGGGCACCCCTTCTCCTGGCCTCCCACAGTATCCATACAGGCTCCATTATAACATTTTCAAATTATACTGTAGTGCAGTTCAACAGTTCATTCCAAACATTCTCCAGAAATGCAGCGCTGTGCCAGACCCCGAGAACATAAAATTATAAGGCCCATTCCCTGTCCTGGCGGTGCGAACGCCAAAGGCAGGGGGCCATGTGCACTTCCAGGGCCTTGCCCATAGCGCAGTAGTTACCCGCTGGGTACCTCAGAGGCAGGGAAGACGCAGTCACTTCTGTTCAGCCATTACTTTTCTTTATTCTGTTTTCAGTCTATGGATTCCTTGTTTCTAACACAGAGCCGAGCACGTGGTGGGGTTGTAATGCTTGCCAAGTGCACTCACGTGCATGCCACTTAAAAATGCAATTCCTTTATGGCATTTTCAGGCTCATTTGAATGCTTGGTTTGAGATTGCTTACACATGCACTGTAAATATCTTTAAAAAGAAAAGTTGGTTGGTTGCTGTAAATCTTATTGGAGGAACAAACAGTGAAATACCTATTTAGAAATAGAAAACACCTAAATGGAAAGCAATTGTAATGGAGAATGTCAACACTGAAGGGTGCCAGGTAATCTGTGCTATGGAAGTTGGAACCTCCACTGAGCAGGTGTTAGAAAGACAGAGGGAAGACAGAGATCTGGCCATGACAAGCAGGCATAACGAGGCAATGAAGAGACGTCACACGCATGTGATGGACCCCAGGAAGAGAGGCTGGGATGAACTGGAGGTTACGTGGAGGTGATGGTTACTTGGGCTTAGATGGCTGTGGGCAGGGATTTTCACTTCATATATAGTTTCAAAAAAGGAAGTAAGATTATAAGTTATTTGTACGTTGTGTGGTTTTCAGTATTTAAGTAACAATAAAAGTGAGGTTAGGCTCAAGATTAGGGCTTGCTTTCACTATTGTAAAATTCTTGAACCTGAGAGAAATATGACAAAGATGGTTCCTGGTTTGTTCCCTCACTTCAACAAGTAAAAGCCACTGGGAGCCAGGCATCACGATGGATAACTAAAGGTCCCGGTGGAAAAGCACACCAGCATCCTCAGGCCACTAACGGGAACCGTCCCAGGCAGGCAATGAGATGACAATGTGACTATGAAGTGCTCACAGAGTGAGCTGGGGAGTCCTAGTTTTCAGGAAATGCAGCTTCCTGGAAGCAGAAAGAGCATGAAGGTAAGGAAAGGCACCCAGAGCCTCCACACTCTAAGAGGAAATAGTCGTGGGGAAAGGAGTTACATGAATCAGTAGAGCCCACAAGCTGAGTTGAGGTGAAACCTGAGAGAAGCCACAGGTCCGCCATCATCCCTTCCGCCTGTGGTCCCACAGCACGGATGGTCTTGGCACACTGGCAGAGTTCGTTTTATCTTACCAGCAGGATCTAGATGACAAGAACCATCTCTTAATTTAATATCGCAGCATGGCCAATCGTATAAACAAAAAACTAAAACCTGAAGTGAAAGCAGAGAAAAATCAACCTTTGTTAAGCCCAGCTGTGAAAATACACACCAAGGAAGCCCTTTCTGTCATTTCTGGGTCACCAGGCTGTGGGCCGCAGGCCGCACGGGCACACCCTGGTCGCCTGACTGCAGACTGCTCCTCAGCTGCCCTTCATTGTCAGACTACAAGCATCTCGATTCAGAAGGAGGCAGATGCTGACCCCCGCCGGGCATTTCGTCTTCAAGTGCAGTTACCAATACAAGAATCCGAGAGCATCAAGACCACCCCTGGAAAACTCTACACGGCTCTCTGCTCAGTGTGTACTAAAATCTCAACAGAAAGGAAGGCGACAGGTTGTTCCAATAGACATATGAAATTAGACCTTGAGCAATTTTTTTTTACACTGAAAGTACTAGACTGTGCAACTTCATATGAAGTTTCATAAAACTGTTTAAATATTTTTAGGTTTCTCTAAAAACTTCAAATAATGCCGTTTAACCTTCCTTTTCAAAACTCCCAATGATTTATAAATATACCAAAATACAGTTTTTAAGCTTTATGTTAACAAATTCATGTATTTCTAATATGTACGATGGCAGTAATCCCATTAGAGTTGGGACTGATGAAAACTATGACCTAAAATCTAAAAAATTACATTCTTTGCAATAATATGTAATAATTTTTAATAAGTAAAATGTAATTTTATACATATTATAATTATTATAATATTTAATCCTATAATATATATTTATATTACTCAAAAAAAGTCATTATCTGTAGTAAATTATCTCTGCCCTTGTTTTGGTCATGCAGCTAAACAAACTGACTACAATCATTTGTTGAATACCTGCATGGAAAGTCATCTACTTCAAAATTAGGAACCAGGATTTAGAAAAACTGAAATCTAAATGCAATTTTAGATCTCGGGGTAGAGGCGGGGGTGGGGGAATTACATCCTCTGTGTGCCCTATTCCCTTTACCGCCAGATAGGGGGCAAAATGCCAGACCTACCTATATCAGACGAAGGTTCGGAGTATCAAATTAAAGATGAGAACAAAAGACTAGGTAAAAGGTGCCACCTAAAATGTGTATCACTCCCTAGAGCCCAACAAGCCTACCCTTCAACAGATACTGTTTGAAATGTGCAGGGCCCCTTTCTGAGCACCAGGAAGCTGTTCGGTTCATAATGTGCACTAACGGTGTCTGTCATGGCCATGAGGGCCGTGACCACAAGGATGGCACGATCCTGGCCTTGGCAGTGACTTTCATTTCCAAATTGCAATTAGGCAAGATGAATGGACTCCATCCAGAAATTTACATGTTGTTTTTCAGATAGCTATTAAGTTCTATCTTATATGCCCAAAGTGCCCTTTATTTCC
Source organism: Myotis yumanensis (assembly GCF_028538775.1). NCBI lineage: Eukaryota > Metazoa > Chordata > Mammalia > Chiroptera > Vespertilionidae > Myotis > Myotis yumanensis. The sequence continues at coordinate 37,182,108 of NW_027223766.1, read as the reverse complement.
ACCTCTGAGGATATATATACTGTCAAAAATAATTTTTTTCCTCCTGACTCATTTTAACTTAGCGTTACAACAGTTCATTAAAATAAAAACCCCAAATTCAAATGTATGAAATACGTTGCTGGTAGCTTCACTGCAATAGTTGAATGTTTAAAAATGATAGCCTGCCCACCCACGCACAGAAAAAAATCTGAAGAAATATTGAGGCTTGTGCAAAATTGTGTGGTCAAGTAATGAAGAACTATAAAAATGCTGGCTTCATTTCTCATGTATTCAAGTGATGCATATTTGAAATCATTCTCAAAACAACCGAAATTAAAACTTGGACACATCTGCTGGGACTTCAAGAGTAGGTGTTTCAGAAGGATTTTTCTTTTTCCCATTTAAAGGGGGTGAAAGAGGAGGACAAGCTACCTCGAAACAAAGTAGGAAAGGAATGTGATAACAATAAAAATGGTCTTAAAATTACAAACCAAATTAATATCTCTTATCAGATGTTTAATCCCTGCCAGTAGCCGCTCTCTCGTCCCGGTTACTCCTTGTGCTTTTCCTTTTTTGGTGACTTCTCACCCTTTCACATTCGACGGGAGCAGAGCACTTTCATAAACCAGACTTGCGTCTTAGTTGCATTTTTTCAAACACTGGAGAAAGCAGAGCTCTCCAACCCAATGGAAAAGCATACGTAAGCTAACATATGCCCTGCCCTCCACACAACCTCCACCCAAGGAAAACAAAAAGAATCTCTTAATCCCTTCGCACGCCAAATTGGCGAGAGCAGGAGTCAGCCAACTCTTCCCGTAAGAGACCAGATAGTAAATATTTTAGGCTTGTGGGCCATAGGATCTGTCTCAACGACTCTGCTCTGCTGTAGAACAAAAGCAGCCGTAGACAATGTACAGATGACTATGCAGCTATTTCAATAAAACTTTATTTATGAACACTGAAATTTGAAGTTAATATTATTTGTATAGGCTGCAAAATATTGTTCTTCCTTTGATTCCCTCCCCCCCACCCCCCGGGCCAGTTAAAAACCTAAAATCTATTCATTAGCTCAAGGGCCCAACATAAACGGGGGGCAGGCCATGTTATGGCCAGTAGTCTTGGTTTGCTGACCTCTAAACTAGAGGATGATAGAAATGCATGAGGCACATTGAAGGGAAAGGAAAAAAAGAAAAGGGTTTCATTCTGAAAATATGAAATGGTAGCATTTAAGCTTAGGGAGTCTTAGTGACTCTGCCATCTTTCAAAAGCACAAACCAGTCTTGTCATTTCCCTGCTTTAAAACCCTTCAGAGGCTCCCTGTCACTTCCAGATTCAGATCAAACCCTTGATTTTAAAACAGAAGATCCTTCTTGTTAGACACACCCACCCATTGCCTTAGCTTCACCTCCATGTGTGCCTTTCATCCTATCCATGCTAGTTTCCTCTGACCTCCCCATGACCTCCCCACACCATGATACTGCAACAGCACTTCTCCTGTCCTTGAGGTTACTATGTTCATCAAACTACATGCCCCCCCCCCATTAAAGGGGGTTCCCGTAAAGAAAACAGAGAATGTCTTCTATTCTATATTCATGGGTCCATCACATAGGTGATGATCTATCTGCTGAATGACTAATGAATTTCATACTTAAATTTCTATAAGTTTAGAATAAACACTGAAAAAGAGTCCACCTGGTACATTTTAATGCAACTGCATGATTTTGTTACAAATAAAAATACTTTAGATTATGAAGAGCTCCATTTCCAGTTTAGGCACCAATTTCTTATATACTACATTGAAGCTCTTATGTCTCATTTTTAATCTCTAAGAAACAAAAACTATGCATATTTCTTAACTGTAAACGAAATAGAGGTGAGAGTTGGAGGGAGAGACTGAACACTGCAGAAACTAGATCTAAAAATCCATATAAAGTCACAAAGAGATCAATATTAAAGAGGTAACTGCCAACAGCAGATATTACTCTCTTGAGTAATATCGGTTTTTAGAGAAAGATGAAGGGAAAGGGAGAGAGAAACATTGATATGAGAGTGAAACATTGATAGGCTGCCTCCTGTACGCACCCCACCGCGGATCAAGTATGCAACCCTGGCACCTGCCCTGACTTGAAAACGAACCAGCGACCTTTAAGTGCATGGGACGACACCCAACCAACTGAGCCACACCAGCTAGGGCTCTCTAGAGACTTTTTTTACAGACTCATGAGAGTTACTAGAACTAGAAGGCTATTATTCCAGAGTGTGTTAGGTAATTTGTCTAAGCTCACAAAGCTAGTTACTGTCAGAGCTCAAACCAGAGCCCAAAGTTCCTTCCAACCCAGTGTTCTTTTAAAGATGTCATCTACCACAAATTGATTTCTCTGTTTGAAGATAAAATCTGTCTTAATTCCTTAATGGGATTTAAAATACTTAAACTGACCATTCATTTAAGGAAAAAGAAATAGTCAAAGAAACTTTGAGATTTGTCTAATACTAGATTTGGAACTGTGCATAATAGTTTTGTCTATATCACATGGTTTGATTTTTAAAGGACAGTATAATGCCCCCCCCCCAAAGAATATTCTATTGGAGTCTCAGACTTTGAGGCCACCCTGCTACTGACTCGTTGTGTGACTTTGAAGAATTATTTCTATTATAAACCTCAATATGCAAATTTCTTGGGGGCAGGAATGACAGGAACAGGGGAGAAGGGAGGGAGACAGGTGGAATAGAATCAATTAGGACTCTTCAGATCTAGGTGCATAATTTTTTTTATTAGTTTAAGGAAACGTCTACATGCCTGAAAGATGTTTTCACAAGTTACAGGGTTGTGAAAACACACACACATGCACACATGTGCACACACTCACACACAGGCTGAAAGGTAAAAGTGTTTATTAATTGAACCAAACATCCTCTCCTTTAAGAACTATTGGAAAGATGTTTTCTTTGGTACCTTCTGCAGCATGGCCTATAGGGCAAGGTCTCTTTCTAGAGAAGAAACTAGCTTGAGAAAATGCCCCTTCAAAGCGTGCCCACCTCTCAAAAAAGACAGATTCTAAAACTTATCCAATAATGTGGTTTTTGTTATTTTGTTTTCTCCAAGAGCATCAGGGTGGTATGGTTAAAGAAACAGGAATCTGAAAGAAACTGTATTCCCTTTTTAGCTTTAAGTCATACTGTGTGTCCCTGGGTAGGTTCCTGAATGGTTCTAAGCTTGTCTTTTCAATAGTAACATGTAAATGTTTACCAATATCGCATAGGGTTATTAAGAGAGTTCTGAAATAGCCATTTCCACCTGGAATTTGAGTTTGAGGAGAAGGGCTGGTCTGAAATAGCAAATAGCAGCAATTTCTAGAAGCATTCGTAGAAATCACAGAATGTTAGAGCAATGATCTCATAGCCTCCCCAAATTTTATAGATGAGTTTTTACTGGTACTCAGAGAATATGAGATTCACTCATTGTCAAAGAGTAGGTTAGGAAACCCAACTGATTTGTGGCCCAGAGTCAGCTGTGAGAGGAACCATCAAAAGGCCTCTCTGCATAAGTTGGGTTTTTGTTTATTTTTGCTTTTTTAAAAGTCTATTATTTTCTAAGCTTTCTATAAGAAATATGCATAACAATTTTCAAAATTCAATTTTTTCAAATAAATTAGTTTATCAATGAATGAGAAATAAAAAATGGAGAAAAATCACCTAATGTACAGTATCAGAGATCACACACACACACACACACACACACACACACACACACACACACACACTGTGCCTCTGTTTGTACCAAGAAGCCAAACTCAACCAACATTTCATTAAGTCTTCCTTTGGAAGAAAGATACTGCTTCACAATTGGGATCTTACTCTAGCGATTAGGAAACAGATGAGCAAGTCTCTCTGTATAGGATTTTTTTAGGGCTACTGTTGATTGAAGTATAATTTTCTTCTCTACTGTTGAGAAATGATCTCTTAAGAAAACAAAAAGTGGGTATGATTTCAGATTCTCAGTCTGTGACAGCTCTCCCAATTTAAATCTGTCTCCTCCTCTCAATACAAATAACAACACAATATACGCAAAGTGTCTATGAAAAATAGTGCGAATCATTAGCATGAAAGAACCAGGGTCATCCCAAATCACAGACTGAGAATGCAGAAATCGTTTTCCCCTTTCACTTAGCCTCAAAGGAGTCTTGTCAACCAGCACTTCTTGCTTATACCAGACGAGTAATGATCTCCTCCATGTCAGTAACTGCAACATTGGTTGCCCTCGCTCACAGTAAGGACAACTCTGGCAAACCATTCTCACACATAGATACCTTTTCAAGGCTGATTTTCAGTCACTGTTCCTTCTCCATTTCTGAGAAAACGGATCAACATAGCCAAACTGTGCCTGTTAACCCCTACATGGGAGCATCTCTCTAAGGAAGACCCTATGATACACTATAAGTGTTGTTGAGTGACCGTCCACACAAGTTTGCCCAGACTGTTCTGTCTTACACCCTATGTCCCTGCATAGTTTTAAGAGCAGCACCTTGCACTCCCCAATGTCCCAAGTTGAGTGACACATTAGATGGTCACCCTATCATCCATACACAGTATGTAAAATGCTACACCTAGAACTTGAGATAAATTTCAGGAGCTATTTACATTCTTGCCTCATCTTCCTTGTGCACTACAAGTCCAGAATAAAAAAACCACACAGAATATTCATGGACTCAAATCCCCCCAAAGTGGTCTAAAGCAATCTAAGTAGGAATCCGTTTTAAGATGAACCCATTCTCCTATGAAGTTCAAAAAGTATAAAAGACAAATAACTAGGTAGCCCAAATCATACAGCATAAAGATAAGGTAATTCTTTGCAAAAATTAGCCAGTCTAGCCCTAGCCGTTTTTGCTCAGTGGATAGAGCATCAGCCTGTGGACCAAAAGGTCTTAGTTGCATTCCAGTCAAGGGCACGTGCCTGGGTTGCAGGATCCTCCCTGGCCTGAGCCCTGGTCAGGGCACGTGCAAGAGACAACCAATCAATGTGTTTCTCACACATCAATATTTCTCTTTGTCTTTCCCTCTCTCTTCCATTCTCTATAAGAAATCAATGGAAAAATATCCTCAGGTGAGGATTTAAAAAACCCAAAACTAGCCAGTCTATTGATACTTGTTGGGAGTTATGCCTCCTCTAGTTATTAATCTAAAACAATTTCATGAAATGGAAGTAGGTGCCAATTTTCTCTAAGCCTATATATTTCTATCTGTGCTGATGGTAAAACTATTCACCTAGTCACCTTAGCCAGAAACCACAGGATCAAATTTAATTTTCTCTCTGCACTCTGTCAAATTAGTTACCAAGTCCCATTGACTATTTTTATTTTATTTATTTTATTTTTAATTGAATTTATTGGGGTGACATTGGTTTGCAAAACCATACAGATTTCAAATGTACAACTCAATATCTTCTTCACAATGCATTGTGTGCCCATCTCTCCAAGCGACGTCTCTGTCCCCATATTCCCCCACTTTGCCCACCTTCCCCTACCCCCACCCCCTTTCTCTCTGGCTATCACCACTCTGTTGTCTGTGTCTTCATGTGATATACATGTTTTTTGCTCAATCTCTTCACCTTCTTTCATCCAGCTCCCTAACCTCCCTCTCCTCTGACAGTTGTCAGTCTGTTCCTTGTTTCTATTTTGTTCATCAGTGTATTTTGTTCATTATATTCCATATATAAGTGAGATCATAAGATATTTGTCTCTCTCTGACTGGCTTATTTCAGTTTATATAATTATCTCCAGGTTCATCCATGCTGTTGCAAAAGGTAAAATTTCCTTTTTTTTAATGGCTGAGTAGTATTCCATTGACTATTTTTAAAGTCTCCGGAATTCATTACCCACAAACCTTTCATCAGAACAATATTTCCAATTCTTGATTGTTAAAGTACCCTTCCTCTACTTTCTATTCTTCTCCAATTCATTCATCTCCCTCACTTCTGCCAGAATTATCTTAAATAAAACAATTTCTTCAGTCCACTGCCAGCTCAGAACCCTCCGAAAATATCCAGATCCCTTCTCATGGCACTTAAGGCCTTTATTAATTGCACTCAAACTCCACTTTCCATCCCCAATTCCAACCACACTTCCCATTAAGCACATACTACTCAATGATTCTCATTCAAAGATGGCACTGCTTTCCTAGGTGTCTGGAAATGTTTGGGGACATTTTTGCTTGTCACAGTGATTTGAGGGCACACAAAACATTTAATGAGCAGGGACTAAGGACAACCAAGGTCCAGCAATGTAGGACAAGATGCTTTACCAAAATGCCAAACACATTATTTTTACATGTGTGGTTCCTTCTTCCTAGAATCTACTTAACCTCCCCTCCACTAGTTCTGCCTCTGTCCAAAATAATATTGTAGTTGGATGATACAATTCAAACTCTCTTCTTATCCAAAGAGCTCAACTAGTTTAATAGTCATATACACAATGTGTTAATGGGAGATCATTAAATCACTCCCATAGCACACTGGTTGCCTGCTGATTAGCACAGTGTATTAAATTATGATCAAACTTCTCACTCACCTTTCATTTCACTCCATGTTCCCCTTACCCCCTCTGTTCCCTAGAATTTGAACTCCTTTAAGAAATGGATGTTCCTTTGATATCTCATTAGTTTTTTAAACTGTAATTTCTACCATGTTTGTAGTATTCTATGAATGATTTTTGGATTAAAAGATGAAACAGTGCACCTGCATTCCCATATATGTATGTAAAAATGCCATTTCTTAATACGCTTTTTTTGTAGTTGTTAAAGTTAGAATACTTTGAAGTAAACAAAATATTTTAGTTATATCTTTTATCAGTAATGGTGCTTTACAGAACTTCAAAATGAATGTATTAAAGTAACATTAGACTAAATAAGGTATTACAAACTTAGGCAAAAGAGGGAAAATAAGCTACAAATACTGTGGGGTAAACTGGAAAAAACGTTCCCAGTAAAAAAGGTATTTAAGTTCCTTTTCTTCTTCTTTTTTAAAGTGCTGCATAAGCCTTACAAAGATCTGCTTAATCAGCTTATGTATTGAGATGACTGTTATAAAAAAATTACTAGATAATCTTTAAAAAGTGTGTGCAATATATTTCTCCACAAAAGATATATGTAAAGTGCTCTTACCTCACCTCAATTTTTAAAATTTGAAATTTACGTTATTTCTTTAATATTTACATATTAAAGATATATCCTTGTTGTAGTAAAATATTTCAACTTAACCTCCCTAAGTTGCATAAACAGTAAAAGAGGGTAGATAAAAGCCAACTACTCACGTGCACATCTGTTCATATCTGGGGCTCGGTGTCCATAGTAGCCTGATGGGCAGGAGTGCAGGCACTCTCCATACTGGCGCATGCCTTCTCTTCGAAGAAAGAAGAACAACTTCTGTTGACATCGGCTGCACCCATTGTCCTTTGAACAAGACAAGCAACCCTTGCAAGTGGGATTTGATACATAACTAGCTGTAAAAGAAAAAAAAAAAAAAACAAAGCATGTTTAAATGTAAATTGGATGAGGCTGGTCAATACGATATGCTGTGTAGACAAGTATCTCTTGTTCCTTTATTTTCATCACATAGAAAACCCAAACAAAATAACCTCTGCCACCCCCAAGAAAATGATTAATGCACAGCCAAAGTTAGAAACAGAGAGGAAACTCAGAGTCAGAGTCGAGGCCAGAAGTTCAAACGGACTGGCTTGTGGAGATGTTAGACCAGACAGAGGAAGACCTCATGGCAAGGTCCTGAATCCAGACCAAGAAATGTGCACGTGAAGAGCTGGAGTTGTGAGGGCTGTTTATCCATGAAACAATCCTAGAAGCTCCCACTCCAACTGGCCAGAGAGGAAGATTCCGACCCTGGATTAGGGGCATTTGGAGGGTGAGGAGACAAGAGGGAAAATGTAACCCATGAGAAATAAGTACCCACATCTGCAAGACATCCAAGAGTGGGCTCCAAGCCCAAATGATCGATGTAGTATGGAGCGCCCAAGTCAAGAGGTTAACATATAAACTTGTCCAAATCTAGTAAAACCCACCAAAAAAAAAAAAAACTACCTTAAATTTTTTACAATCCTGAGACCTGGGGCTTTCATGGAAAACCACCTTAACAAAATGAACAAGTCACACATACAGGCAAACCGCTGTGAGGTAGAGTCATCAGTCTCGGTGAGAAAGAGATTTCACACCTAAAGAGTCAGAGGAGGTAGGCTAGGCCTACAGGTCTGTGGTGAGCCGCAACAGGCCGTGGGTCTCTCTTCTGCAGGATGGGGTTTGTGAAAGTTGTCAAAAATAAGGCCTACTTCGAGTGATACCAAGTGAAATTCAGAAGATGATGAGAGGGTAAAACTGATTACTATGCCCAGAAACGCTTGATAATCCAGGATAAAAATAAATACCGGATGACAGTTCATGTAACCAACAGAGATATCATTGTCAGATTGCTTATGCTCATATAGAAGGAGATATGATAGTTTGTGCAGCTTATGCTCATGAACTCCCAAAGTATGGTGTGAAGGTTGGCCTGACAAATTATGCTGCAGCATATTATACTGGCCTGCTGCTGGCCTGCAGGCTTCTCAATAGGTTTGGCCTGGACAAGATCTACGAAGGCCAGGTGGAGGTGACTGGAGATGAATACAACGTGGAAAGCATTGATGGTCAACCTGGTGCCTTCACCTGCTATTTGGATGCAGGGCTTGCCAGACCTACTACTGGAAATAAAGTTTTCAGGAGCTGTGGATGGAGGCCTATCTATCTCTCACAGTACCAAACGATTCCCTGGTTATGATTCAGAAAGCAAGGAATTCAATGCAGAAGTACATCGGAAGCACATCATGGGTCAGAACGTTGCAGATTACATGCGTTATCTAATGGAAGAAGATAAAGATGCTTACAAGAAAGAATTCTCTCAATACATAAAGAACAACATAACTCCAGACATGATGGAAGAGATGTATAAGAAAGCTCATGCTGCTATACGAGAGAATCCAGTCTATGAGAAGAAGCCTAAGAAAGCAGTTACAAAGAAGAGGTGGAACCATCCCAAAATGTCTCTTGCCCAGAAGAAAGATCGGGTAGCTCAGAAGAAAGCAAGCTTCCTCAGAGCTCAGGAACGGGCTGCTGAGAGCTGATAAACCAAATCACAATTTTCTATGAAGATTTTTGCAGAGAGACAATAAACTTATTAGGCAAACAGCAAAAGAGAGAGAGAGAGAGAGAGAGAGAGAGAGAGAGAGAGAGAGAGTCAGAAATAACAGAACAATCTAAAAAAAAACTTTTAAATGAGTATCTTTAGGATATTTGAAGAGATAAAATAAGGGCCAGAAATCACAGAAGAATATCATAAAAGTAATGTGCAAAAATTAGAAAGCGATGAAAATTCTAAAGCTGACAGATTAAATGGTAAAGTAGAAGAGAGGGAGCTAACTGGAAAACTGAAGCACACAACAAAATAAAGGCAGAAATGTAAAAAGGGTGAGACGCATGAAAGAAAAAAATGGTAAAGCTCCAAAACATGATTATTTGGTATTGCAAAATCAAATAAAGAGAATAAGACATAATATTCAAAATGATCATGGCTAATTAGTTTCCAGAATTAAAGAAGTACATGAATTCTTCAGCAAATCTTCATGAGCAGATCAGCAAACACAAGTTGGCATCTGAACATAGCCTATTTATAATTAAAGAAGGAAATCAAACCAGAGGGAACAGCAGATTACCTAAAAACGAATAAAAATTTGACTTTTAGCAGACTCCTCATTAGAAACAATGTTAGGTAGATAATGGAATCTTATCTGCAACAGGCTGGGGGAAAATTCTCAAACTATAATTCTATAAGCAGTTAAATGATAGTGGAAGAATGAGGCCAAAACAAAGGCAGGGAACTTATTAATCAGAACACTCACTAAAAGAACTAATAAACTGTATATATTGGGGAAAATAAAATGGAACCCAGAAGGAAGTAGACTGTAATAATCAATAATGATCAAACCACTTGAGAAAAATGGTGGTGTACCTATAAAAGTATCAATTTCAAAAACAGTGATTAAGCCTCAGGGTTTAAAAGTAATACATATTTTATATTCAACAGCAATAGCATGAAAGACTTGAGGGAAGCCAACGTTAAAGCACTTAAAGTTTCTATTATTATGAGTGAGGAAGACCAATATAAATTAAACTTTGTTAAATTAAATGTACTTGCTAAAACTCCAAATAGCAAGTACAAAAAGAGTAATGCATAACTTATAAACCAAGGTTGGCTACAAACAGATATAATAAATGTATAAAAATGAGTAGGAAGTAACAATTCAAATGTCTGTGAACATTTGATAAATCGTATCTAAATATAGAAAAGCCCAGCAACTGAACAGCGGAATGACCAGAATGACTGGTCGACCAGTTGCTATGATGCATACTGACCACCGGGGGCAGACGCTCAACGCAGGAGCTGCCCCCTGGTGATCAGTGCGCTCCCACAGTGGGAGCACTGCTTGGCTGACCAGGATAAGCGGTGCTCCCACAGGAGGCCAATCCCCGCAGGCCACGCCCCCCCCCCCCCCACCAATGCACAAATCTGTGCACTGTATTCTTTAGTATTCTTAATATGAATTTTAATGATATAAAGGATTGAACTATCAGTATAACCACAAACATAAATGAAATTCATATGCATTTTGTGGAGCAAAAGAAGCCAGACCAAAAGGAAAAATAAGTGTTTGTTCTAATAATTCTATTTATATTGATATCAAGGGCCCATAAAGCTAATCCATGGTGACTAATGCCTTTGAGGATTGGGGACTAACTGGAAAGGGCTTTGGTGGGATTCTTGGTAGGTATATTAGTTTGCTAAAGCTGCCTTCACATATTACCACAATGTGTGGCTTCAACAACAGGAATTTATTCTCTCAGTCCTGTAGACTGGAAGTCTGAAATCAAGGTGTCAGCAGGGCCAGATTCCTCCGAGGGCCCCCGGAAAGGACTCCTTGTCTCTTCTGGTGGCCCTAGGTGTTCCTTGGCTTGTGGCAGCATCACTCCAGTCTCTGCCTCCATCTTCACATGTGCCTCCCCTACATAAGTCTATGAATCCTTTCCTGTTTCTCACCTGGACCCAGTATGATCTCATACTCATCCTTACCTTCACTATATTTGCAAAGCCACTGTCTTCAAATAAGGGCACATTCTGAGGTTCCAGGTGGATGTGAATTAAGAGCTGGGGGTCGGTGGGGGACTATTTAACCCACTGCAGGAGGTAATGGAAATGTTCTAATCTTGATTAGATATAGGTTAAAAAACATATATACAGGCTGTGGCAAAAGTAGGTAAAAGAAAAAACACTTTATTCTTGTATCATTATTTATTCACTATTGTATTATTTCCCATATAAGGAACTTTAAACCTACTTTTGCCCCATCCTGTATTTGCAAAACTCAGCAAACTGTGCATTCAAGACCTATGCATTTTTATAAATAATGTGTATAATTTATAAGTAAATTATAATACAATATGTTATATACAATAACTTTAAGGATGATGTAGTTACTTATAATCTCATCACATTTGAAGATTCATAAACTATATTGAATTCTCACCTAATCTTTATTTTTATGTTGTTTTTTTAAAAAACACACACACAAAACAAAACAAAACAGAAATGTCTTATTGGAGGGATTATGTGGATAGTACTACCAGTAAGTAAGTGTAGAAATAGCATCTGATAATTGATATATGAGCTTTAGGAAGTTCACTACACCTAGTAATTGAAAAAGAAACAAAATACTGTTTCTAGTCCTGATATAAAATTCAGAAATGATACAATTTGAAATCCCAGTATAATTTCTAAAATGTAAAAAATTTACATAATTTTAGTTATTACCATACCAAGCAAGGTCATAAATATAACAAGATATATAATGTCACAGTGACTTCATTTTATTGGGTTAACCTACAAAAGAAAGACATAAGAGAAGGAATAGAAAACTCATCCATTATTGAAACTTTTAGCTTTGAGACTACATTCTATTTGCTCTACATATAATCTTTATTAAATTAAAAAAAATATCAAGCAATAAGTATTCATACTAGCAGCAATACAACAAAATACACTGTATACCACACACTTCCTTTTCTTATAAGGATTCAACATCCAATCTACCTATAGCTACTTGCAGCAAATCCATATAGATTGCAGTTTCATAAGATGCTCTCCCCCCTTTTGGCCTTGATTTGGCCTTATAGCCTCTCTTCCAGGGAGATCCCAAAACCAGGGCTTAGTCTACCTCCCAGGGAAGGGATCAATAAAGGCACTCAGGACCAGGATCAGGACCATTAAAATATATATATATAGTTTTGTTTTAGGATCTCTTTTATTAACAATTTTCAAATATACTGTACAGCAGTGTTAACTATAGTCATCACATTATATATTAATTACATCCCAAGTACTTATAACTGGAAGTTTGTATATTTTGACCACCTTCATCCAATTCTCCCATCTTGTTATTTACTTCTAATATTAATCCAATAAAATACATTTTTAATTTTTAAAAATTTTTTTGAAAATTTTTACTACTCAACTACAGTTTACATTCAATATTATTATTTTTTAAATATTTGTATTGATTTTAGGGAGAAAGGGAGAGGAAAAGAGAGATAGAAACATCAATGATGAGAGAGAATCATTGATCAGAGGCCTCCTGCACACCCCCTAGTGGGGATTGAGTTCACAACCCGGGCATGTGCCCTGACAGGGAGTTGAACCATGACCTCCAGGTTCATAGGTCAACACTCAACCACTGAGCCATGCCAGCCAGGCCATTCAATACTATTTTGTATTAGTTTCAGGTATACAGCATAGTTATTAAACAATCATACGTTACAAAGTGCTCCCCCCAATATTTCAAATACCCACCTGAGGGCCAGGCAAAGGAGGAAAATAAGGACAGAAAGTGAGTTTGCTTTAGGCAATGGCATTCGATACAATGTGCGAATGATGTTTTATTGATTAGTACAATTGAAACCTGTATGGTTTTGAGAACCAACGTCACCCCAATAAACTCAATTGAATAAAAGATCTTGAATTGGCCACTGAGATCTACTTCTTCCCATCTATTCCAAAACTTTGTTCCATCAACTGTTCAACTGCTTTTCTCTGCATATTGAATCTATTTCATGGACATTCTTTTGCTTGCAAACCTATTTACCCTTCCCCAATTATTTCTCATTTACTGCCTTATTTTTAAAATCTGTCATAGTGGAGGAAGAAATAATCCATTCAGATGAAAACTCGCCTCCTCGGCAATAATTCCTAATAAAATTTGGCAAACTTTCCAGATAACCCTTTATATTATGTATGCATACATATGTAATGTGTAATTTGTATTTTTTCATAACTGTGATCAGACTTTACATAACTTGCTCAATTTCAGTTAAGTTGTGAACATCTTTTCATAGCGATGAACCAGATCAATATCATTCTGATATTCTTTAAAGCATAGGTTTTATCTGATGCCTCTACTTACCATGACCACCCATCAATTATCCCAAACACTGCATTTCCAAAGACCACAACCACTTTCCTAATCCTCAGTAAGACCCCATTCTCAGTTCCTGGTTCTCACAACTCTGGTAGCTTGAGTCACTACTGAAAATTTCCTTTCTCCTCTAGCTTTCATGATAATGTCTCCTACTAGTGACTTAATTCCAACCCTCATCCTTGTGAGTTCACTAGTCTCATAACACAGGCCCTTATTACTTTTCTCACTTAGATCTACTTAGGGCAACCCAACCCCCACCCACCTCTCTCTACTTCACTCTACACTCTATTTCTGCTTTTATACTTATTTAACACTACGGTGTCGGGTGAATTTCCCGCCAAAATATAAGATGGCAGTTCTTAAGGGTTTCTGTTACACCTTACTCTGAGATCATTATGGTCTGTTTATAGAGCATTTTCAACTATCTGAAAATAGCCTCTACTATTTACGATCTCTCCAGCTGCCTTCTGAAAGGTTTTATTCTAATATTGCTATTGGTGTTCTGAGCAGGATGTAAGGAGTGAGCCTGTAAGTTTCAAAAACTGGGATACAGCTCAACTTCTCTGTGTAAGAAAGGGGTAAGACTGGGGAGAGGAGTGGGTAGGTGCAGAACGCTGAGTGAGAGGGATAGAACTGGGAATATCCAGTCGCTGAATGATGAATGAAATGGCTTTGGCAGAGGAGGTGGTGACTGGGGAGAACCCAACTCATTGTAACTTTCAAGGTTGTCTAAGAACAGAGCCCGCCTCAAGCACAAAGACCCCATGGCATGACATTTGGAGAAGTAATTTATGACTCTTGTCAAAGAGAAAGCCTTTAAGTAGGAACATGTCTAGGAGGAGTTTGCTGACCGCTTTCTGGTCTTCAGTTTAACTATAGATTTGAAAAGTCAATATCAAGGTTACCCAAATCCCAAACTTAGCTTCATGAGTAAAGAGAGGCTTTGGAAGATCTACATACATAGAAGCTGGTTTACGAAGGTTCTCTGGACCACAGTCATCACAATCTAAAGCTGAAACCGTACTTACTTTCAGTTCAGAAGTTAACCCAAGAGGCTCTTTATCACCATAAATCACACTCCATAGGAGAACAGAGAATTACAGAACTAGGAGAATCAACACAAATGAAAGGCTTTTTGTTTTGTTCTGTTTTTATGTATCAGATGCCAACTTTCATCTTGATCACAAAGCTTTTAGAGTCAACAAATTGTTCTTCACATTTTTTAAAGGTATTCTTAAATCATTAAAAGCATTGCTTTATTTACTTGAGCCTTGACTGGCTTATTGAAAATGAATTAGGGAATACTTACCTGATTCTCTATCTTAGATATCTTTATAACCCTACCGATGAGGAGTTCTCTTAAACCATCGTGACTTGAGCCACACCCAACCTAAGTGCTCTCTCTTCCTCTCCCCCAATCTTCTTTAGTCATTAACAGTGCTCCTCAATGCTGAAGGGCAGGATTTGTAATTTGAAGCTTCATGCTCCAAACCTCAAATAGACTTTTTAGTTTAACTAGCCATGCCCAGTGTCTAGTACCCTAGTAGCCTCCTTGCTGTAAATCAATAACTTAACAATTTAACAAAAACTTCTTCATCTGTAATATGGTGACTACACCAATCTCTGTATCTAAAGTCAGGCAAGAATAGACCTTTAAACATGACCAAGGTAATTTATTTTGTCAGGATCGTAATAAGTCAAATGGCTCTGCCTATTGCTTTGAGATTTAATTCAAGTGTGCAGGTGAATAAACAGATCTTAATTCCCAGCTCGGATGACATGTTTATTTGCTCTCTCTGTAAGCTTCAACTTTTCCTACCCTAAAGCCTGCTGAGACCCAGAGCCTCATCATTCCAACCAAAACACTGTTCTAAAACTAGACCCACCCAAAATTCTAAAGATGAAATATATCACTCAAAACATGAAAAGTCCTCAAAATGATGTTAGTGGTATTAACACAAATCCACGCATATTTCCAAAGGAATGTGTGGATATAGAAAACAAGACAAATCATGAGGCAGAAACCAGGTGACAATACCTATGTCACCAACAAGAGCATCAAGAGAGAAAAACGACTTTAGTAGAAATTTTTACTTTTGACTCCTCTTAAATTGCAAAGTGAGTTTGTTTTTGTTTTATGAATCTTGGTATTTTAAGTTCGATCCTTTGTTAAATCAAATTCAGTTATTCCATAGAGCATTCCGTGTAGGTGTTGCATGCCCATCTGTTTCTAATATAATCCTAACACTTTTTAAAAGTGCTCCCCTGTTTCTGGAGTTAGCCCTGGCCAAGCAAGAAGAAATCTAAATTCCTTCTAAGTGAGGGCATCCATTCCTGACAAAAGGCACAGATTTCTCATTTTGAAAATAATGGGACTGAACACTGGGCAGCTGGCATCGTAGCCTGACTCCATATTCGCTGGTTAGATAACGTTACAAGTTCAAAAGATTTTTAAAAATTAATAATCACTATGAACTTCACTGATCCAGCTTATCATAAAATTGCTAATGTTGGTCTCTGCCCAATTCCAAATTCAAGACCTATAATTAAAAACAAAAACCCTATCTGTGGCACCAATAATAGGAACTTGCACGTTGGATCTTATACAAATCAAGTTGGGCATAGATCCTCCCACTAGAGCTTGGCAACATTGGGGTAAAAATACAATCCTGTAATCATGTGTACCACCACGCTCAAACTCAACTAAGCAATCAAGGCCATGAATTGAGCCACACAAGATTTGACCAAAATGAGAAATGCCTATCTCAGGACATTTTGCTTAGTTTCATATTAAATTATAAGTATTTATAGAAACTTATCACCATAAAACATGTAATCTGATCTTTGATACCGACAACAAATTTTAACATTCTAGATGTTTACCGTCATGCCCTAGACAGAAAATAAATGTTAAAATTAACAATGTTAATAAACAGAGATACATTTCTACATGTCCATTAAAGTTTTAGAGGACTAAATTAACATGTATTTAATCTAGAAAAAATTTTGAGCATAAAAAGGATAAATGTACCAAAAACTCCAAAATTATAGAACTTTTATAATTAAACAATTATTTTCTCAATCTTTTCTTCTTTTGTCATAAGTTCTTCAATAGGTAATACTTTTAGATAAAAAGCTTTCAAAACTAACCTCCAAGTACTAGCTTTGAAAAATCCATTATTGTGGTGAAGGCCTGGGAGCGCGGGGGGCGCAACGGTGTGGATGGAGGGAGCTAATGGGGGGGAAGGGGGTACTTTCAACAATAAAGATAAATTTTTTAAAAATCCATTATTAATTGGTTGTTTGAAAATGTTATTAGTTAATAATACCATTTTACGCACCTAAAATATGTTAATTAGGAATGAAGCCTGGAAAATATCCTTATCTCTAGATGTATTCCTTGAGAAAATATTTCTAAAAATTTACAAGTCCCTCAAAATATGAAAATCATCTCTAGAAATGAATATTGTTAATGACAACAGGATTAAAGGTCTTTAATAGGATGATTTTGCTTCTACGAAAACTCAAATTAAGCTACCAGGAGATTTTAAAATATGAAGGAAGAGAGTTAATAAAGTCACAGATTTATTTTTTAACACATGAAGTGCTACTATCTTCTAAAACAAAACATGTGCAATAGTAAAAAAGAAGTATGGAGGGACCTGGAGAGTATTATGCTAGGTGAAATAAGCCAGTCAGAGAAAGACAAGTATGACATGATCTCACTCATATGTGGAATCTAATGAACAAAATAAACTGTTGAACAAAATGGATCCAGAGACATAGAAGCATGGAACAGACTGTGGCATCTCAGAGGAAGGGAGGGTGAGGGTGGGTGGGTAAAGATCAACCTAAGAATGTGTATGCACATATGCATCACCCATGGACACAGACAACAGGGTGGTGGAGGCCTGAGGCAGGGGGAGGGGGGAAAGGAGGGGTGCTAGGGGCGGGCTATAAGGGGTTAATGGGAGAAAAAACAGGACATATGTAATACTTTCAATAAAGATTTTTTAAAAACATGAAGAAAATTATCATAATTATACGCTTCTAATTAAGTACTCTGCAGTCCCAGCACCATTTGAGCCATAATCTTCATAGATGGGCACACCTCAGAAGTACATTTACAGTCACAATTGACCATGGCCATAGTGTGGCTCACTGGACAGGATACTTTGCACACAACATGGGAAAGCAGAAAACTTCAAGTCTGATTTAACTAAGATATCCCAGGGAAGCCCAGAATACTCAATAACTGTAGAGCAAGGAAAGATGAACCAAGATATGGTTGCAAAATAAATGTGGATAGAGTCTTACATGTATCTGTTTGAGGGCACAACAGATCTATCAAGAACATGCTAAACATTCTGCTTTTCATTGAACAAATCACACATATCATCAACATCCAAGACAGTCTGCAAAACTGGAGGAGATTGTACGTACGGTGCCAGGCGGGTACTGGAAATATCAGAAGGAACATTTTGTGAAGTATTTGGTTGTACCACTGTGCTGTACACCTATAACCAATGCAAAATAAATACTGAATGTAAACTGTAATCTATAATAATAAAAGCATAATATGCTAATTAGACCGGACGTCTTTCCTCCTGGACAAAGCCACAGCGGGCAGGGGCCGAAGCAGAGGCGGCAGAGGCCCTTGGCCACCACGATGGGTGGGGACTGAGGCAGAGGTGGCTGCCACGGCAGTGGGGGCCAAGGTCCTTGCATGAATTTCGTGCATCAGGCCTCTAGTAGGAAAATAAAATTTAAAAAATTCAAGGGCCTGGCCAGTGTGGTTCAGTGGTTGAACGTCAACCTATGAATCAGGAGGTCGTGGTTCAATTCCCGGTCAGGGAACATGCCCAGATTGCAGGCTTCATCCCCAGTAGGAGGAATGCAAAAGGCAGCTGATCAATGATTCTCTGTCATCATTGATGTTTCTATCTCATTCTCCCTCTCCCTTCCTCTCTGAAATCAATAAAAATGTATATTTTTTTTAAATTTCAAGATAAAAACTTCAAAAAAAATAAAAAAACCTGGAGGAGATTGAAAGCAAGTACCAAAACAAACAATCATTACAGACATTAGAGGAAAAATAACTTTGGTTCAACACATTTTACCTTGAGACAAAGCAGTATTCCTTCAACACAGTTCACCCTAAACGTAAGCAGCTGAAGCAGATGTAGGTTGCACATCTGGTGGTGAGAGCCACAGATGCCCCAGAGCTTCTGAATACACATCAATTGCAATGTTAGAGACTCCAGTGCTTTCTATCTGCACCATCAGGCCCTGGTCCTCAGGGCTCAGCACTCAGAGAGGCGCTAAATCACACTGTGACATGCCAGTTCTATGCACAGATCAAGAGTCAGTCACCTCCTAGCCTGTGCCAGAGTGAGGAGCTCAAGTAGACATAAGAATTCAAATATATTAAACGGAATTCAGAAATTCTTTAGAAACAGGCTAATACCCAAATTCAAGTAGAAAGACAAGACACACATACAAAAAAGTAGCTATGTATAGACCCTGATTTTAAAAATTACAATCATGAGCCTTCAGTTTAGCATATACAATTCCTTAAACAATGAATTTTTCCTAATTAACACTCACTCTGGAAACCAAACCCTAGAAGAATTATTCCTTTGGTCCCTCCTACAAACTCTTTGACACAAAAACAAATCTTAATGAATATCCCTACACTATTGTTAGTTCTGATAGGTAGGGGGGGAAGGAGGGAACACTCTCATCACAAAACTAAGCTATGAAAGCAGGCAACATATGCCACCAGAATCATGGGCTCTTCAGCTTCTGCAACTGCTGACACCAGTAACATTAGTTGATAAAATCGGGGGGGGGGGGGGGGGAGAGATGGTTTGAGACTGCTCATTTTCCCTAAGATATATGATGTTTTAAAACAAGGGAAAAATCATATCTTATGTTGTATAAAATAAGCCACCTGTTTACATCTGTGAAAGAGAAAAAATTTACTCCATGAAACTGTTCTAATGCCAAAAGAAAAGTAAGCTTCTAGTTAGAATGCATGCGATCCTATAAGCCGTTGCTAGAAACTGCTGTGTCGTATGGATTACACATGCCAAGGGCTGGCTTGGGCTTTCCCAACATACTTAAAAGACCCCGTGGAAATGCTGACAGACTGTTGTTGCTAATGGTAACTCCAACATGAGCAAATCTAAATATATACATTTCTGAAGATTGTGAAACCACCATGTTCACAATCATGCATGTTTACATAAGGAGATAATCCAATTATCCTATATAATAAAAAGGCTGCTATGCAAATAGACCAAACATTGGAACAACCGGGTAACTGAACAACCGGCTGTTATGATGTGTGCTGACCACCAGGGGGCATGCATGAAACATGGCAGGTGTCGGCTGTGGCGGAATGGTGGAGCCGGTGAGTGGGGGCACCAGACCAAGGCGGGGTGCCGGTTGCTGCCATCAGGGTGAGCCTCTGGTGGTTACTGAAAATTATTTGCTCCCATGCGCCACAGTCCCACCCAGCACTTGCACCTGCTGCCAGCACCAGAGCCATCGCTTGCACCCACTGCCAGCGTCCGGGCGCTGGCCCTGATCGCTCAATGCCGTCAGCAAGTGCAAGCAGTGGCTGCCGGCCCCAATCGCCCCTAAGGGCTTCTCCACCTCCCCCTGCTCCTAAGGGGAGATTGGGGCCGGCAACCACCTCTCACACCCACTGCTGGCGACGGCCCCACTCACACCCACTGCCAGTGCCTGGTGCCAGTCCCAATCGC
This sequence comes from Myotis yumanensis, assembly GCF_028538775.1. Taxonomy (NCBI): domain Eukaryota; kingdom Metazoa; phylum Chordata; class Mammalia; order Chiroptera; family Vespertilionidae; genus Myotis; species Myotis yumanensis. The sequence goes on along the minus strand of NW_027223766.1, from coordinate 37,161,797 downwards.
TCGGTGCCATCAGCGGGTGCGAGCAGCGGCTGCCCTGATTGCCCCTGAGGGCTTCTCCACCTCCCCCTGCTCCTGAGGGGCAATCGGGGCAGCAGCTGCCACTTGCAGCCACTGACGGCACCCACCTTGCTCACACCCGCTGTTGGCGCCAACCCCAGTCAGTTTGAGCCTTCAGCAGGTGTGAGCGGGGCAGGCACTGTCAGCGTGTGGGAGCGGGGCTGCTGGCAGACAGGGAACCAGGGCCGGGGCATGGAGGATTGGCCAAGACCCGCCCCTGTGCCTACCCTAGCCTCGCGGTCCACGGTTCCTTTCAAGGTGCACGAATTCATGCACTGGGCCCCTAGTTTAAATATAAAAAAAAAAAGGGGCTCACAGAGCCAGATATTTACTCCATAAAGTTCTTAAATACTTGTTATACTAACACTGTTCCAAAATAGTTTTTGCGTACTTCCTAAACACTGTCACATAAGTGCCATAATGTCTGACCTACCCCACTGCCCAAAGGAAAAAGTCTCCCCCTCCTGCCTAGCCAAAGATTAAGTTGTTTTTTTTTCAAAGGGAGGAGGGATAGGATGGAGGTTATCTAATGTATATTCCCATCATGTACAAGCTGTTCGACCACCCCTCACATACCACCTATTTCCTAGAATAGAAATTTGTTTGCCAACTCCTGCTTCTTCCACTCTTTTCATTTTAAAACAATAAACGGAAAGGAAACTGGATGGCTTGTTTGGTGTCATAAACACAGCCCTCAAGAAGAATCCGTGTCATAACTAACCAGATTAAAGGCCCCATGTGTTTTAGATGTGGAAACTTCCAGGGGTCAGACCACTGTTTTAAAATTGAGAATGAGCCCTCTGTGAGCTACTGTCCTAGAGAAAGGTTTCTTCAAACAAAGATAATAAAATTTTGCTTAAGTTGCCTTAATGAAAAACACAATAACAAACCCTTAGGGTTGGCAAAGATTGTTATGCAAGAGTTATTCAGGAATAGACTCTGATGCAAAAAAAAAAAAAAAAAAAAAGTGAAAGTATTATATTCAGTGTAGGTCACTGTTGGTTAAAAAAAAAAAAATCACATATGTTAACGAAACTCAGAATGATTTCAGTACTGAATCTTCAGACCTACACAGGATTTAGTTCTCAATCATTTTTTAATCAACCGCCTGCATTTAACATTTATATACAATTTGTTTTAACATGCTTTATTGATTTGCTAACTTCACAACAATTCATACGTTAGAACTACTTTGAAATCTAGCTTCTTAACCATTATTATTCTAAAAAAATTCTGTCTATTCAGAAGAAGAAATGAAAAAGAGGAAGGTAAAAATGAGCTGGAGGGAGAAAAGAAAATGAACTTTGGGGAACATGCCATGTATCAAATTGCAGGCTACATGATTTCATACTTTATGAAAGTAATGCTTATTACTTATAATTTCTGTTTATCAAAATAAACAAACAGATCAGAGAGTTTAAGAAAACTTTCCAAGGTCATATAGTTTGTTAGTGACAAGTGTGAATCCAGCTCCGACCTCTGATTTCAAAGGCCATGCTATTTCTGGCCCTGCCAGGTAGCTCAGTTGGTTAGAGCCTCATCCCAACAGGTCAAGGTTGTGGGTTTGATCCCTGGTCACGGGACATACAGAATCAACCAATGAACGCACAAATGAGTGGGACAAATCGATGTTTCTCTCTCAAATCAATTGTTTTTAAAAGCCATGCTATTTCTCCCTTAAGAGATATATGGATAGCAACCAGGGGGTGGGGGAAAATGCACTGTACCATGATTAAAACTGTAAGAACACTCTTTCATTAGGCTGTGCCCTCATAATTTGCTCCCTGCCGCTTTGTTCTGCTTTTAGCTACAGCAAAATAATCAAAGTTTACTTTTGATGATTAGCCACTAAGAGTACTATACTAATTCTTTCCTAACATAACTAGGACTATATTACGTCTCATCAACCAACAAAATTAAGGTGTTGTCCACAAAAGCACTTCAGAATAGAACAGCTGATACATTTTAAAAAAAAAGGTAATGGGGGAAACTGAGTTACAGGTTTCTTCTGGTGTAGGTTAGAGAGAAGGCTTCAGGATTATAAATGGAAAGTCTTGAACTATTTGGGCATACAGCAAAGCACCAGCACTTTGTAAATAAGAATCTCCACTTGACAAGTTCAAAGTAAAAAAAAAAAAAATCACCCCCAAACCATGCAATTTCCTGCAAATGGGCCACTCTCCTCACTGTCTTTGAAGACAGAGCCTGCCCTGGCCAAGGGGCCTTTGAAGCAGCACAGCAGGCATACCTATGTAATTAGAAAGGCTGGGCAAGACCCTCAAAGGATGCAACTAGACTTGAAAGATGCGCAAAAGGAAGGAGGTATGGACTGACAGACTGACACAAAGAAGAGAGCGATTTGCTCACTGACCATGGTTCTTCTCCACTCCCTCCACACCCCAGAAGCCACAGGCAAACTACACAAATGTTAATGGGACACTAAATAGTATTTGGTCACTTTCAAAAAGTGGCAAAAATGCATGTGTATACAGACATAGGTGTGTTTATAGACATGCTAGAGGCCTGGTGCACGAAATCAGTGCACTGGAGGGGGAGGTCCCTCAGCCTGGCCTGCACCCTCTCACAGTCTGGGAGCCCTCAGGGGATGTCTGACTGCCGTGGAGGCAGGAGAGGCTCCCACCACCGCCACTGAGCTAGTCAGCCCTGAGCGCAGCTTCTGGCTGAGCGGCGCTCCCTCTGTGGGAGCACACTGACCACCAGGGGGCAGCTCCTGCATTGAGCGTCTGCCCCCTGGTGGTCAGTGCATGTCATAGCAAGCGGTTGAGCAGCCTTAACATATCATTAGCATATTACGCTTTGATTGGTTGACCAGATGACCGGACGACTGCACACTTAGCATATTAGGCTTTTATTATATAGGATGTTATGTGTGTATACAGACATAGGTATGTGCATAGACATTCTGTGTGCATACAGATATATGCATACACTAGTTTTCTGAATCATTTGAGTGCAAGTTACAGACATTATGCTCTTTTATCTTTAAATTTGTCAGTGTTCACTATGTATGTCCAAAGAACAAAGACATTGTCTTATATCAGCCATATTGATACACTACTCTTGTCTAATCCATGGCTCATACTCAATTATTCCAATAACATCCTTTATATCTATTTTTCTCCAAGACTAGAATCCCATCCAAGATTATGCACTGCATCAGGTTGTCCTGTCTCTTTAGTCTCCTTTAACTTGGTCAGTCCCTCTTTCCTGAGCTTGATGCTTTGGGAGAGAACGGATCAGGTATTTAGAGAATGTCCATTTGGGTTTGTCTAACATTCCTTCATGATTGGTCATGCACTTTGGGGGAAATGTGTAAAATGATGTTGTGTCATTTCCTCGTGTGCATCAGGTGGCACAAGATGAGCTTGGTTGTATTACTGGTGATGTTAACTTCGATCTTTTGGTTAACAGAGTGTCTGACAGGTTTCTACATTGTAAAGTCACTGTTTTCCCTATAAAACAAGTAATTTTTGAGGAGATACAGTAAGACAGTATTAGTAGCCTATTCTTCCCCAAAATTCCACACACTTGTTTTGGTATTCATTGATGATTCTTGTAAATCAACTCTTATTCTGGTGGTTATCAAAGGTGATGTTCTAGTGCCATTATTCCTTCTCCATTCATTAGAGGGCATTCTGGTATTAGAGAGGGATCCCCTTCTCCCTCGGTTGTTTGTCTGCTTGTTTGTTTATATTAGTAGGGAATCGTGGATTTTACTCAGTGGACAATATTCTGTTATTGTATGAACACTCAACTTAGCCTAGACTTGTTCAGGGAGAATCCTTCAAGGTGCTGTGGTTTTGAAACTGTATTTTATGTGCATGGCACCAAGGGGTTGGAATAGTGAGGAAAGAGCTCTAAGTTATCCTGGGAGAGCTAACAGTAGGGGGTAATATGAGTTGGGTTCTGAAGAGAAAGCAGGAGTTTGCCAGTTGGAGGAGGATATCCCAAGGAGCGATGTGCACATAGTTTCGTGGAATAGAAAAACAAGAGGGTCTGTAGGTCTGGTAAACCTTGGCCTGGCTTTTTGACAGTGCCACTTCCAGACAAATGCAGAAACGACAGAAGGAGCTGCTCAGAACTTAACTGGGATACAGGAGGCATTTGTTGAAAATAGGAAATTTATGATGGTGCCGTGGGGTTTTTAAGAGTGGAGCACAGAGACTGTATAATCTAAAACTTTAGAAATGTATATTTTCAAAAGTTTGCAAGGAAGCAGTTTTGGGTTTGCAGTCAATGTTTCTAAATTAAAACAGGAGAATAAGTTATATAAAAATTCACCTCGTTATTTAAAAAAAAAACCACATAATTTTCCATTTTTTTCTATCTATGTCTCTATCTATATAGACATAGATCTGTAGATAAAGAGGAATGAAATATACATACATACCTTTTGGGTAAACTATTTGAAAGTAAATTGCAGACATCACAATACTTCACACTATGTTCTTCAGCATGCACCTGCTGAGAATATGGACATTGTCTCACAGAATCACAACACCATTGTCAGACCTGAGAAACTGATATGCGCAAGATAATACTACTTACATTTTTCCCTCTAAATTTTTTAATGGAAATCCAGCTTTCTGGCTTTTTCTTGAACCATCAGATGGCATGGTCCCCATTCCAGTTCGATAACCATTGGCCTGAGCTGTATAGCAGCTGCCTCCATTAACCAGGCAAATACTCTCTATTTCTGCTCACCAGTCTCCACGGTCAAGCACATGACCTACCTCACTCACAGAGCAGCCACCTGGCCTCTGAGGATCACCTTCCACAAAGGAGACAGGGCACTCGACTTCATGCTGTCCTGTACAGCGTTTTTCTAACATTCAGTCACTGACTAACGGGGAGGTTTAAGTCATCTGACAAACCAATGCAACCTTTCTTTCTGTGAATTAATAACTATGGGATAGCCTAGCTGGTGTGGCTCAGGGGTTGAGCATCGACCCAGAAACCAGGAGGTCGCGGTTCGATTCCCCATCAGGGCACATGCCCAGGTTGTGGGCTTGATCCCCAGTGGGGGCCCTGAAGGAGGCAGCCGATCAATGACTTCCTCTCTCATCAATGTTTCTATCTCTCTCTCCTTCTCCTTTCCTCTCTTCAAAATCAATTTAAATAATAAAGATTATGTGCAATGATATATTTTGAAGTATTAACTAATGTATTTTAAATGCATTTTTAGCCCTTCGCTTTTTCTCCATTGAAATATACAGAGGGACAGGTTTAGCAAAGAAGTACAAATGCTCGAATTTTGAGTTTTCAAATAATTTTAAGACTTTTCAAAGAGACAAAAGCCTTCCCTTTCCTTTAATTTTATTGCGTTAGAAGGCACTGAGTTTTTGTGGGGGGATTTTTTGTTGTTTGTTTGTTTGTTTGTTTGAGTATCAAAAACCAGAGACACAAAGACACCACACAAAAAACGTTTCTGTCCTAAATAATCATGAGGACTGTGGAACCCATCAGAGACATTTATCAGCTTAGACAAGATAAAGGCCCAATAATTTGGGAGGGAGGGAGAGAGATGCGAACACTGAGTTTATATTGAGTGTGTCTCTATAAAGGGACCTGTGCCCTAACCTTAGGGGAATGGGGGGGGGGGGGGGCGGCAACAACAGAATATTCATATCCTGTCCTGATAAATTTGAGATTCAGACCAGAAGATCTCTGCAAATCCTAAGAAAGTAGGAGCACCCAGGTGTGCCCTTCCAACCAAGACACTTACAGCACCAGGAGGGGGGACATGGGAGTGAGGCATTCAGGGCAGAGAGGGCCTAACAAGTTCCCTCAAGCCCAAAGCAGACTAGGAGACCCTCCCCCGAAAATAACCTCCCTCCCAAGAAGCGCTCAGAAGTGGCTGAGAGAGATCACAGCCCAGGGACAGCCTCCAAGTCAAGACAGAAGGCAAAAGCGCACGGACAGACGAACAGAGCCCCCAAGAGTGCACGCCATGCGTGGTGGGGTGGGCAGGCCTAGATGAGGAGGAGCACAGACCAACAGCAGGGCAGCAGGGCGCAGCAGTGGCAAGTGGCATCAGGGTGACAGAGCCCTCCATTGCTTTCCTTCCCCAGACACACACGACGCAAATCTTGCTGGGAAGGTAGTGGGAGGAGAAGGGAAGGGAAGGGCAGGGCTCATCTGGGGATGAAAATGGAAAAACACTTAATTGACAGAGTACATGAATGTACCAGGATTAATTTTCCACTACTCAAAGGAACAAGGCCTCAAGGTAGACACTAAATTCAAGTTTTGGAAATAAAGTGACTTTGTTGCACTCCTGAGTATGTGTCTTAGGGAATTTCCACCTTCTACACACACACAGGAAAATGTCTTAGAAAAATAGACGCAAAAATATTGACAGTGGTTAATGCAAGGAGGGAGAATGAGTTGATCGTTTTCTTTATATAATTCAGCACTTCGTATGTCTTGCAATGAACCCATTACTTTTTTTTTTTTTTACAGAAAACAGGCTATTTAGGAACTAAAAGGCAAATGACAATTATTCTGCCTTAAGATATTTTAAAGAAATTAAAGAATAATTTGATTTTAAAAATAATTTTGGTACCAAAGTACAATGGAACATTTCTCTCCATTTCTAACTTTTTACTTTACGTTACCAGAGTTCCGCACATGAAATTGGGGGTCGGGGGGAAAAATCCTTCACTTACATCAGTGACTTACTTGTAAGGAACAAAGCAGGACATGTGCTATTTAAACCATATGCAATAAATGGGCGTGCTCATCCATGCAAAGGAAGTCATTGGGCAGGGAAGAGTTACTGTCCCTTTAAAAAACACATAAAACCCTAATATGCTTAAAATACACACAGGAACCCAAAGGCTTTAATAACCTTAATTACAATTTCCTCCAAGTAGAACATTCATAAGCCTTAAATCCCTTTACTGAGTTTTATTGCCAGTAATTAGGCAAAGTACACAGAACTGAAGAGTGTGTGCATGTGTATGTGCGTTAAGTTTAATACAATCAAGAGACATTGTGTCCTTTAGCCCACGTTTTTCAATACAGAAGGGGAATATTTAAGAAAGGAAAGGAAGTGAGATGGAAGAATTCAGAATAGGTGGAAAGAAGGAATTTCTAGATTGGTTCAACATCCAAATAAACATAGTATTCGCATCCTGTTTATATCAATGATTTGCTTTAACCATTTCTTAAACTTTCCAAAAACATATTTAGTTGGGAAGTTGAAACCAAGATTGGTTTTAAAACGGGAGGGCTACCTTAGCAAAGTGTGCAAATCTGCAGGTGGACCTCAGCCCCAGCAGCAGCTTCGCCTGAGGCAGAATCTCAGGCCTCACCCCACACCTATTGAATCCAACTCCATATTAAAACAAGATCCCCAGGCAATTCCTACACATTGCTTAAAGGCATTTAGATCAAAGTTTTAAATGCAGCAACACCCACCCTCCACCCCCCAAAAAAAAAATAACATAAGAAAAATAAATCTCTGTACCTAAAAACACTAAAATTCCCTTTATGCCTTCTTATACATAAATTAAGATCAATTCAAAGGGGAAATTCATATATTTTTCTATAAAAAACAAACCAACCAAAAGTCATACTTGAAGTAGAATCTTTCTATTTTATTCTCCCAGTCTTAAACTGCAAATTGGAAATGGGTTGGCATGCAAAAGAAATGCCAAGGGGAGAAGATTAATTTCCCAGGGTTATTATGTGACCTTATTCAACCTACAGTATGGACAACTACTAGATCACAAAGTATTATCATAGTCAAGTACAGGCTACATGATAATGAGATCTTTCCCAAAGTTGAAAATGAGTACACTATGTAAAGGAGAATTAATACAAGTTAGGAAATATAAAAGTTAAGGTTTTCATTGAAATTTACAATCCTCATACTGGAATCTACCCTAAATCGGCAACCCACATAAATCTGGCACAGATCAGAGTCTAATGGGTCTTGCCACATTGGATCAGACTCATGATCCTTCCTGTCCAGGATTCAGATGATGGCACCAAGGGACACACTGTGGGAAGAATGGCAGCTCTTTGATGTCAACCTCAAAGGTGAGGCGTGTACCCCAAACATTGTAGTTCCCTGTAATAACCTATTATGGATTTGTCATTCACAAATTTAGTTAAATCACTTTTGAGGTTATTTATATTTCCCACCCCTACTTCCTCTTAGAGTAATCAGTTCCATTAGTTTATAACTAGTTGGGTAAGGTGATATTTTCTCGTCTCCCTGATCACCAAACCTTGGAATAAGGCAGTGTTGTTACTATCAATACTATTCGTATCATCCATTATGTCAAAAAAATCTCCTCACACTTGTGTCTATAGATTCTTATTGATTTTCTTTAGTCCCTATGGGCAGGCACCGCCTACCTTGACCATTTTAGTGTGCTTCTTATATCTTCTCCAGTTTCACTATATATCTTCTGGGAGAAGTGGGTATACTGTTGATGTGTTCAAAGATAAGGGAATGTGCTGTATTTGATTTCAAAATTCCTTTCCCGATGATGTAAGACCTCAGTCAAAATTATCAGGGGTCCTGCAAGCCCTCATCAATACTAGTAACATTAACATAATCTACACACTTAACTTCCCATACTTATAATTCACCTTCTTTGTGTCTTTTTTGTTTGTTTTTGTTTTGTTTTGCCTCCACTGATATACTTGTCCACCACTGTAGACATAAACTCATCTGCATATTTCTATTTTTGCACACTCGGGTAAGCTAAAAGTTTGCCCTAAAATTTCTCTTCATTGGCTTGGCTTTCTACTACCCGGTAGAGATTAGTATTGGCAGGCAAAAGTAGAACCTGTATACTCTTTCTAAATAATAAATTAACTTTGGACTACATTGATCATCAATCTTTAAGATTCCCAGCTTGCTACATATTTCCATTACACCTGGGATTCCTAGACCTAAGTTAGTTTGTTAACCATAATAGAAGCAGCAAAAGTATATACTCCCCAAGTATAAGGTGACAAAGTTTTTTATAAAGTTATATCACTTTTTTGTGATATACATACATATTTGTATTAAATTCTTCAATATGGCTAATAGGTAAGCATGATTAGTCTTAAAAAAAATTATTATCCCCAGAAGGTAATTTGATGGCTATGATACTACCCTTTATAGGTCACACAAAAATAAGTGACACCACTCATGAGAAGTATTACAAGTATTTTCTGGAGAATTCTTTTATTCTCTAATACCTGAACCCATGTGTAAAGTCATAAGAACTTCAACCATGACAAAGATTGCACCCTGGACCAAACATCTGTCAGTCTCCTCTAAGCTCTCTCCTCTACGAGCCTTGGACTGGGCCTGCGTAGCCCAGACATAGCAAGAATCCTGCTAAGACAGTTTAGAGAGAATTCCTCACCCTTGATATCTGATCACCTCAATATCCAATCACACTCCTCATTCCCACCTTTGATACCTAATCACATTTCCTCATCTCCCTTTCTGGATATCTGATCACCCTGGCCTGCCTTCATCAAGAGTCATTCAAGTCAGCTTAGCAAGAATTCCCCTACTGATTTTGCATCCACCAACCCCCTCCCCACCCTAATCCTTGACTATAAATCCCCATTTTTTTCTTGCTGTATTTGTAATTGAGTCCAGTTCTATACCAAGGTTTCTTTTCTCCTATTGCAATAGTTCCTGAATAAAATCTGCTTTTACCACTTTAACTATTGTCCAGTTCAAGTTCTCTTTGACAACCCAAAGTAAAATAAGATACCAACATTCAGCACCTATGATAACTTCTGAAGGTGAGGATGCAGAAAGGAGACGCACACATGCTCCTAACACCCACCACCCACTGGGGTGCTGAAGAAGAACTGAAGAGGACATTAGGAGACTTAGATGTGGACTCATCCCAAGATTGAAAACTGGGAATAAGGAGATGGCTGTAGAAAATCTTCAGAAAGTATCCAGGACTACCCAAAATAGTCAATTGTGAAGCAGAATACAGACTTTTCTGATATGTAGAGTCTCAAAAATATATATCCCATATGCCTTTTAGGGTAAGTTACTAAAGAATATGCTCCACAAAACCAGGTGAATAACCAAATAAAAGTAAAAATGGAATCCAGGAAAGAGGGCATCAAACACAAGTTAAAGGCAGAAGGAATCCAAAGTTAATGGTGAAGGGAAATCCCAAAATAATATCTGTGAAACAGCCCATAAAGCAATCAGTGTAGATTGTAGCAGATCAGAGACTCTGGAAGAAGTTTCTTCAAAAAGATAAAGTTAGCCCGGCTAGTGTGGCTCAGTGGTTGAGCAGGACCTATGAACCAGAAGGTCATGGTTCAATTCCCAGTCAGGACACAGGCCCTGGTTTCAATCTTGATCCCCAGTGTGGAGCATGTAGAAGGCAACCAATCAATATTCTCTCTCATCATTGATGTTTCTATCTCTCCCTTCCTCTCTGAAATCAATAAAAATATATTTTAAAAATATATAAAATGAATAAACTAGTTAATATATTCTAACATATTGGAAAGAGATGTAGGCAAACTGAAGAAGATTTAGAGTTGAATGAGGCAGGCATCTGTAAAAGAAAAGCCATCTCTAAAGAAAACAACAAATAGGAAACGTAATACATATATACACACACTATGTGGCTCAGCTGTGTTTGCATGGTTATAAGAATATAAACACAAACTACTCGTCCTTCCAAAATTATACTATAACTATACTGGAAGGAGGATAGTGAGGGAGGGAAGTGATAAAAGTGAGCTAAATCCTTATCTCCCATAGTGGAAATTCAGCAATACCCCTCCCCCCTGAAAAAGGTGGAGCAAGAGCAATAAAAGCATGTTATGAGGAGTTATGAACATAACTACGCAAAGATTTTAAAATAGTCAGAGGAGAGGTAGCAGGAAGGCCCTGAGACAAGGGCAGTTGTTTTTTCGTGACAATCCTGGTAGAACATTTGATCTAAACTATGTGTGTGTATAACTTAAAAACAAAATTTTAAAACAAAAGCTGTACTTATTTTCTTCTAATATTAGAATATATGATTAGGGAATTATACTTGGGAAATTTTTAATTTTATGGGATTAAATTAGAAGAAATTCCAAAGTAAAGATTTAATTACAAAGTCAAAGGAAGAGAAATATACAGCTGAATGCTAATATTCTGTGGGCGATCAGAAATTAATATTACAATATTGAAATTCCCAGATTTTTTCTAATTTTTACCAATCAGAAAAGTAACAAAACAGAACAAAACACTTTAAAATCTGAGGTCTCATTCCACACTATGTTGCCTTTTCAGCAATTAAACAAAACCTCCTTGATGTAGAGAAACACAAAACATTATTTGCCATAACATTTTTATGTACTTAATTGTGGATAAAGTTATACCCTTAATTTATATTTCCTTACTAAAAGGGGACTTCACTTAAATCCTGACAGAAAGCAAGAGTTTCAAGACAGACACACAGTTCACCTCATTGTATGATGAACCCTTTTAGGGAGATCTCTTATTTTACTCAGGGGAAAATGAGGAAATTAATACAAGTTATCATCATGCATTCTTATATAAAATATTGGGTTTACAAGATAAGAATGCCTATATTAATAATACATGGCATTTGTAATAAATCCTTCTCACGCTGTACTATATTAACCAATATTTCCCAAACCTCCCTTAGGTCAACATAAGAGTCCTCAAGCAGCCGACCAGATTAAGTAGGACCACATCAAGTAAAACCAGGCCACACAGAAGTACTTTCCTACATAAGAGACAAAACAATACATGTATGATTTCAATAGTTTCTTAAGCTGTTCCAGTCTTGGCTAAAACTCACATCTTTCCAGACTTAGCAAAAATACAGACATTATCCAGGCCTAAGGAGTTTCATATTCACTAAGAATTAAAACTCTTTGTTCCTCTTTGCCAAGATGTCTCAAATTCTTAAATAGGAATGGAAAGGGCGTAGGGACATGATAGAAAGTCCAGATAAAGCATTAAAAATGAATCATGTATCATCAAATGTGAAGATTTTTTTTTTCCTGTAAAACACGAAGAACCGAAAAGTGCCAGTACTCTAAATTTTATGCCTTCATGGTCTTTTAGCGAGTTTGGCTTTTATATTTAACAATTCACACTTCAAGAAAACAGACTTCATGCCAGCCCAAGAATTGCACATATGTTATTGCCTATATGTTTAAAATAGTTTTGAAAACTGACATATGGTGGTATATTTAAGTGTAGCCAATATAATATAGATTATTTAAAATATAAATACAAAAGAGATGTATATAAAAGCAAACCTGATAGATTTATTATTTTATTTCTGCTCTGTAGACCTCATAGTGTCCACTGTTTTCAAACCTAACAAACTGAATTTAATTCAAAATGTTACAATGAACTACCCAACACTGCTTCTTATTGAAAAAACAAATACAACCCCTTCCACTCTTTCCCTCGTCTATCTTTATCGCATGGGCTACAAAGCTGACCACCACTCCATGGTAGTCTTTCCCTTTGGTGGGTTCCCCTTAGCCTTTTGGTCTGAACCACATTGTAATCACATGTTTACATGCTGCTCTTAAACTTTCCTTTGATGGTTTTTTGTGTTTGTTTGTTTTTAACTTTTCATTCAAATCAAGCTGGGTGAGAAAGAACACAATTACCTCCTTTCTTTTTTGTTTCTTTTATCTTTTTTTGCTATTCTCTGTGATTAGAACAATAATTAGTCTTGGAAAGTGCTAAAGCACTTGCCGATTGAGTGCATGTGTAGATATAACAGCCACACCTTTCTTATAGATAGAATAACTGCCCATTGGTTTATGCTGTCCTCAAAATGTTCTTTAAAAGAACAGACTTCAGCCTGGCTGGTGTGGCTCAGTTGGTTGAGCGTTTTCCCATGCACCAAAAGGTTGTCGGTTCAATTCCTGGTCAGGTCACATGCCTGGGTTGTGGGTTTGAGCCCTTGTGGGGGTGTGCGGGAGGCAGTCAATCAATGTTTCTTTCTCCCTCTCACTCTCCATTCCTCTCTCTCTCAAATATCAATAAAAACATTTTTAAAAAGAACAGACCTCATGCTCTTTGTTTAATACTAGCGTAGGAAGACTAACAGGTAACTTACATGTGCATATGTATCAGACATTACTAGTTACCTACTCTTTCAGGGTCCCAGTTCTCTTGAGGGAGGCCATATGCTTGGCTGAACAACTGATTTCCCAGACCCTCTGATAGTTAGGAGGCACTCATTGCATGCACTCTAGTCAGGGACAAGGGTATATACCAGGGGGTCTCTCTCATTTTTTTAAGAACCTAAAAGCTTTTCCAGAAGCCCTATCCAGAAGACTTCTCCCTATATTTAGAGACCAAAACCTTACCTCCGTCTAGACTCCCATCCCCTCCCCATGGTCAATTACCAACTCCTACCAATCTTCCCTCTCTGATGCGTCAGTCACTCCAAGAACTCTGCATTTCTATAATTACATTTCTCACTGCAGAACTTGGGCTATTCTACTAACCTACACACTTTTGAGTTCCCAACTCTCACTTTCATCTAGTCCAGCGGTTCTCAACCTGTGGGCTGCGACCCTTTCACAGGGGTCGCCTAAGACCATCGGAAAACACATATATAATTACATATTGTTTTTGTGATTAATCACTCTGCTTTAATTATGTTCAATTTGTAACAATGAAATTGGGGGTCACCACAACATGAGGAACTGTATTAAAGGGTCGCAGCATTAGGAAGGTTGAGAACCACTGATCTAGTCCTTTCTCCACTAAACTTTCAGAGGGATTTAAAATTAAAATCCAAAAAAATATATATATAAATAAAACTAAAATTAAAATCCGACCATTCCCCATTTAAAATTCCACTATTGTTTCCACCACCCGCAAAGAAACAAGCCTAGTCTCACCACCAAATTATGTCTCCTCCCCACACAAAACACCGGCCCCAAACTATCGAGTTTCTGCTTTTGCTCTTTACCATCCACCCCTAATACTTTCATTCCCAACTGCCCTTATTTTTCTAGTTATACTATATTCATAATTCAAGACTCTTATCAGGTTGTGTTTCACTCATTCATTCAACATTTATGATTATTTTATATGTCCTACACACTAGGGACAAAGGGATAAGTAAAATGACATAGGAGCATGCAATCCCCTCCAGGAAGCCTTCTCTGATACTCTAACCACTTTTAAGGGGTGAAGGGCCATGACAGTTTTCCCCTGAGACATGCTGGACTGTCTTCTTTTACTATATTTGTCACATTAGGATGATGTCACCCAGCTGTCTCTCTGTCTTCCCCAGTAGACAATGGCATGTGTCACCTCCTATATATTTTGATGTGCCCAGAGTCCACCTTGGTGATTTGCACCTACTATAGATGTTTGCTATTATGCAAAAATAAATTGCTAAAATGCAGTATGTTTCCATTAACAAATTTTAATGCACATGCCTTTTACTTGGCTAGTTAGGAAATACAATAAGGCTCCTAGTCTTCAGGAACATACAGTTTAACTTAAAATATGCATATGCGATACGCCAAATTTCATGCAACGTTATAGAATAAAGAGGAAAGTCTATAAGGTTTGGTCTCAATCATTTGGAACAATCTTATGACAAGGTTTTAGAGATCATGGATTTGAAAGACAAATCAACTCTATCTCTTTGCCAAACAAACCATTAACCATTTACTGAGAAAGTTTGACTCACTAGGATATGTAAATTAACTGTTTTTCCCCAAAAACCTGCCCCCTTTCTGTTACCTTGTACCCCTACTTTCTCTTTGGGTGTCAGTTCCTTAGACATTACTGAGCAGATTCCATAAATGAAAGCAAGTTGAAATTTATGACAGTAGTTCTTCTTGCATATTTAAGGCACATTTCCTTTTATTTTAAATCATCTATTTAAATTGAATTTTTCCCCTCCCCGCACACAGGCAGGAAAAGTTAATTCCCCAACATATGGGCCAGGTACTTTAACCTCCCCGTATGCTACAGAGGAAGATGGACCATGTCTTCCACTTAAAAGATGAGGGTTTACCCCTTTCCTTAGTTGACTATGATGGTCTCATTGCCAATGGGCTCAGAAAGGAAAAGTGATGCCTTCATCACCTTCATCATCAAAAGGAAACTTATCTGGTAGGTTTGCACCCATAGCAACTTCCCTAGGCTTTGGTAGTCCCTTTACAAATCTCATCACATCCTCCAGCTAATACCATGTCCGCAGGGTACCCCCTTCCCCACGATGCTACAAGGGTCCTGTCAAAGGGCACAATCCCTTAGGGAACCCAACAATCTAGAGCCATAGAGAAATAAGAACCAATACTAGACACCGCAAAGGCAATATTGTGTATGTAGGAAGAGAATCATGTAAAAAGACGTCAAGGAAGCCAGAGCTGAAGAGAATTTTTAAGAAACAATGCGTAAATGAATCATTCAAAGAGGAGAAAGAAGATCACAATGCAAAACTGAGTTTTGATTTGTCTATTAGGAGTATACACGGGTGTGTTATAGTTATAAGCAATTCCCCAAAGCAATGGATAACATAAAAATATCATCAAATTTTTAATATATTTGTTTTAATTGAATACAACATTGGGGAAAGAATGAAAAAGTTCCACTTGGCATAACTTTATTTGTCTGAATTTAACTTGGGGTCAATAATACTAATTGATTTGAGGATTTTTTCTTTAATTTAATTTATAAAGGTGACACTATGTATCCTTAAATGTATCCCTTAAATATTGCATTTCAGCATAACCCACTAATTTTGCGCAACTAGCGTTCCCCTTTGTTCTGTTCAGCATTATGAGTTCAGTATAATACCTTGTTACTTGTCTATATCCACCAATAAAATCTAAAATCTAGGAGGGTAAGAAAAAACTTTACAAGGGAACTTATATGCATACATGCATAGCCCATGGACACAGACAATAGTGTGACAAAGGTTTGGGAGGGGCAGGGGCAGGGAGAAGGGGGTCAATGGGAAAAAACAACAACAAAGGGGACATCTATACTTTCAATAACACAGATAAATGCATTTTTTTTTAAAAAAGAGCATAATCCCTAATCTCATCCAGCCTGTAACATGCAGGCTCAGTCTCTAGCGCCTTCCAGAGGCTGTTTCCATGTCATGGTCCCCTTTCTCTGCACTGCACAGCTAGAGCAGTCCGTGCCTGAGCAGATTTCCAGGCGTGGAAGGAAAGGCCATTCTCCTCTTCCTGTCAGCAGTAGGGAAATTGACAAGTGACTTTCCTGAAGACCCCACCCTTGCCTTTGGAGGAGAAACAGTTAGTCATCCCCAAGCTACCAAACACGTATGAGAGTTTATGTATGTCCAACTATCAACACACAGAAAGTATCAGAAACTAACATAACAGTGGTCACATCTAGAGAAGGTTAATGAAAGGGGATGTGGGAAACATGCTTTTTACTTTTTTTTTTTTTTTTTACAATGAGGATATATTTATGTATAGCAAGTGTAACTAAAATGAGAACCAAAAGAGAAAAGGGGAAAGAGGAAATGAAGCAATAGATGAATTCATTTCTTATAATGAAACTAGAGGCCCGATGCACGAAGATTCGTGCGAGAATGGGCCTTCCTTCCTCTGGCTGCTGGCACCGCCTTCGCTCAGGCCTGGAGCCGCCTTTCCTCCTTCCCACACTGCCCCAGAGGCCCTGAGCAGCTGGGGCGGGGTGGAATGCCTGCGTCGTCACCATGGCAACGATGCAAGCATCCCACCCCGTCCCCGGCTGCTTGGCACCTGCATATGCAAATTAACCCACCATCTTTGTTTGAGTTAATTTGCATACTCACTCCTGATTGGTGGACATCATGAAGGTATGGTCACTTTGCATCTTTATCTTTTATTAGTGTAGATGACTCAATCAGCAAGTTTTCAAATTGAACTCCCTTGGTATTCATATCATTATTTATAACTTACTCATCAGAAACAGTGAGAACAGCCCCCTTTCCAGGTTACAGCAAAGGAATACAATTATGTCACTTGAATCGAATGCAGCCAATTCAGAAAGGAGGAAACATCATGGCCCTTCAGCGCCCCACAGGACCTCAGCATCCCACACGGCCCCCAGAGACCATGTGAAAATGAAGCTTCGAAAGCACCAGCTTCTGGTTAAGTCAATCACCCCAGAAACAAGAGAGTCTTTGTCAGGGAAACTCGAGTTCAAGTGCACGGGAAGCAGATAAAACACAACACATAGCATCTGAACTAAAATGATATGCTTTGATTTCAGATTAAAAGTTAAGAAACCAGCAGAATGCAAACACTGAAGAGAAAGGATGTACAAATAAAATGAAGATTGGCGTCCTCTTAGGAGGTGGCAGTGAAATAGAAAAGCGATTATATGAAAGGTGGTGCAGAGCAGCCCTATAAACATCTTTATTTGTAAATCCACAAGATAGACGGTTCTGTTTAATATGACCTTGCGTTGTGCTCACAGATCACAGATATCAGATAACCAAGTGTTTAGAAAATGCATTGTTTAGGAGACTACTGATAATAAAAGAACAACTATTAATTCGACAGCGCACATGGCCCTCCTTGTGGTCTTTAAGGCCTGCATCCTGCCCAGGGAGGAGGAAGTGGTGGATGGAAGGAGTTATGCAGAGCTGTGTCTCAATTACGGCTATAAAACCAGTTACCCAAATTCTTTTAGAACCTCTCGTTAGAAGCTACTCAGATTACCTAAGATAATAAAAAGCCAGGAAGCATAAGGGCTCTTTTGACCACACATTAAACATGAATTAAATTACTGAAATTTCATGGTGTGCAGTCCCAATATGGTGTGTTTCTGTGTTTAAAAGTAAAAGAATTTAACAATTTTATACACTGAGGATACTTCCGAAGGAAGAAAAATAAGCTAACACATAACTCTGAAGTGCTCCCCAACAAAGACAGTTTGGAGAACACGTGGGTTAAGTTGCTCTGATGAAATAAAAAGTATATTAATCTGAAAGTACATTTGCACAAGATTGTCCTCTGCGGCACTGTTTGTCCCCACACCATCCTGAGAGCGCCCCAAATGCCATACACAGGAGAGTAAGTGGGTAATTATGGTGCAGCCACACAGCAGGGTGCAATACAACCATAAAAAAGAATGAGGAGGATTGCTAACCTGGTATTAAGTGGAGAAAAAAGCAAAGTGCAAAAAAAAAATAATAATAATGTGTGTTACCTTTGATATAAAAAGGGGGGGATTAAAAACAACCATGCATGTCTGCTCATTTGTATAACAAGATATAGAACCAAAAGTTAGGGAGATTAGTTGCCTGCAGTAGGCAGGTGAAATGGAGTAAAAAGATAAGGAAATGTGAGCAGGAAAGAAGGGGCAGAGTGTGGGGACTACATCCACCTCTTTTGTATTGTTCTGACCTCCAAAAGCTTGGTGATATTTGACATACTTAAAAAATAAATAAGTGAAAACAGCAAGGATGGGGAAAAGGAAAACCAAAATATGTAGAGAGAAAAAAACACAGATGAATCGAACTGAATTTCAAATAAATAACAGAACTACACTGAAGTGAGAGGGAACCTAACCTAGGTAACTTTTGAACAATGTTTTGACTACATACACTCAAGCTAAAGACAATGAGCACCGTAAATAAACACTGACTCACAGTGGGCTTTTCCCAGTGGCATAGGTTAGTTTTTCTAAAACTATTCTATGTATCATTTAGAATTGTGCAAATGAGAGAGGTTTCTCATTGTTAGAAAAGAGAGTTAAAAACTTGGATTAGAACAGGCCAGTGTGACTCAGTGGTTGAGCATCGACCCATGAACCAGGAGGTCATAGTTCAATTCTCAGTCAGGGCACATGCCCAGGTTTTGAGCTTGATCCCCAGTAGGGGTTATGCAGGAGGCAGCTGATTGAGGATTCTTTCTCATCATTGATGTTCTTATCTCTCTCTCCCTCTCCCTTCCTCTCTGAAATCAATAAAAACATATTAATAAAAAAAAACTTGAATTAGATCTAAAACAATTTTTTTTTCTTTTACATCATAACACATTAGTGGGGCAATTGAGAAAATTTAAGTTCTATAGATGACAGTATACATCAATGTTAGTTTCCTTATTTTAATTGTGGTTATAAATTAGGTTTTTGTATTTAGAAAATACATACTGATGTTTTTTCTTGTTGTTTTAAATATATTTTTATTGATTTCAGAGAGGAAGGGAGAGGGAGAGAGAGATAGAAACATCAATGATGAGAGAGAATCATTGACTGGCTGCCTCCTGCATGCCCCACGCTGGGGACTGAGCCCACAACCCAGGCATGTGCCCTGATGTAATCGAACCATCACCTCCTTGTTCAGAGGTCAACGTTCAACCACTAAGTCATGCCAGCTGGACCATACAAATTTTCAGGAAAATAGAGACAGATAAATAATAGGATATAGCAAATTTGGAGCGTGGGAAGATACATTTTAACACTTGAGGAATCTGGGTAAAAGGTATATAAGAAATCTTTGTACAAATTTTTAAACTTTTCTGTAAGTCTGAAATTATTTCAAAATAAAAAGTTAAACAATATAGTAATCCAAGTTTAGGCAGAAAAAGCAATAATCAACCTATCCATTTAAAAATAATTAACGTAATAATTACCTATAAAATAACTATAGCAACTAGTGCAAATAGTTTTGTGAAACTGCTCTTGGTTTTTCCAAGGAACCAGATCTCTATAACACATCTATATTTCCAGGAGAGTAAATCATGAAAAAGACCTCTGATATTTCTTACATAATAAGGCTAACTATTTAAAAGACTAACATACCCAAACATATTGCATTTTCCTTTTAGATCTCTCAGTAGAGAAAATTAGGCTACTGATTAATTCATTAACAAATAGTTATTCAATGAAAGACACTATCTAGACGCTTACACAGATAACATCTACCTCTGGTTCATCCCATTTCATTAGTTCAGTGCCAAAAACAAACCGCCATGGAAGCTTTATCCAATGGGCTTTGCCAAATGAATTGTCAATCTGGCAGGATTATCACATGCAGGCAGAACATTCAATACAGCCCTGGTAATGAAAACAGTTCTTGAATAATTTTAAGAAACTTGCTGGAAATGCATCCTCCATTACAAAGGCATTTTTATATGGGAAAATACAAATTACCACTATCCATTAGATTCATTTTATTGAGATATAATTGACATTTAATATTGTGCAAATGTACAATGTGTTGACTTCACACATTTATATATTACAATATGATCACCACCAGAGTGTTGGCTAATACCTCCATCACATCACATAAATTCACATCACATCACATACATTCCACTACCCACTGGAATGGACAGATTGGAATGGATATAGTTTTGGGGAGTTAATGCTAAGCAGCTCTTTGCAGAGCCTAATAGGAACAATAAAAAGGGATTACATTTCTTTTAGGATGTCATCATTCTCAAAAATAAATCCCACCCTCCTTGATGTTTCAATTTACTCCCTGACCTATTCTCAGTTGGTTTTATATTCAACAGTCCACAAAGTCCTCTCCATATATTTACATACTTGGAGATTCAGTGTAACCCCTCACAGCCTTTACAAATTCTTCAGTGGTTCCCAATGTCTATTGATAACCTTTGGCCTCTCACCCGTTATTTCCAGTCTAGTGGAATTAAACATACCACACATGCAGTGACCTGCCATACATGCAGCCATTCTATACCTTGTACCATCCAACAAATTAAAGTTTCAAGTTCCTGGCCTCAAGAGACCAATCATCCAGTGTGCCCAGGACTGAGGGTTTCCCCAGAATGTGAGGCTTTGGGGGCTGAAACCCGGAGTCTCAGACAAATCGAACGTTTGGTCACCCTAGCTCTGTGACCTAGCAACTGACCTCTTTACCTTCCGACGATGCCTTTGCTTCTGATATTCCTTTTCTCTGGCTCATCCAGCTCCCCCACCCCCCATTATCTCCACATATCCAAGTGACAATTGTTCACGGACTTATCTAAATGCCAAGTTCTCTGTTGTGTTCCTTTTTCTCCATTTCTGGAATTTCTCTTCACTGTAAATTCCAAAGCAACTCAATGGGGCCAGTTCTTCCCTGTTGGGCACTTACTCCCTAAAGAAAGAAGCGGGGGTCTTACTCCCTATTCCTGATGTGTCCTTCTTCACATGTGTGTGGGGGTGGGGACATCTCTATGCACATACTATGCACATCCTCCTCCTGCTCACCAATCCCTACAAAGCGGGGAGGGGTCCTCTGGATGGAGAATTAGGGACCAGGAACTATGCACTGCAGACAGGAGCTCTCCTTCTTTTCCCCTTTGGGATCGGCTGGCACTCCCCAAGTATTACAGAAGCAGCCTCCATGTGGAGTCCAGTGGTTGTCCACACCGTCTGTACCTAGCGGGATGGGTCTGTCCGAATCCAGGGTATGACATCAGGAGGCTCATTTTCGCTGTACATCAAAGCCGTGTTCTCTAGTATCAGCTTTACCAGTAACAAAAACATTTCACTTTTTCATCCGAAAACTTCGATTTGGTTATCACGCACAGCTTGATTTTGGCATGTACCAGGGATGCTATCTATTGACGACCTCCCCACCTCCATACTGTAGGGTCCTGTAACCAAACCTGTATCGCCTCCATAGCACACAGTATAGTGTCTTGTGGGTAGTAGGCACCCCTATCTGAGGAAGCAGGTGTACATATCTAACTATTTATATTTTTCTGAATCATGACAGAGTGGAGTCAGTTCAAATCCTGAGGCTGGTCCTTAAGCAAGGTGGTCTCGAGTAAGTCTCTTAACACCTGAGTCCAAATATTTTCCCAGTTGCTATAGAGACTTATGATCCACAGAGCCTCAAATACTTACTCGCTGGCCCTTCACAGATAAAGCTGATCCCTTTTCTAAGGATTGTTGTGAGGATCACAGATCAGATGTTATTTATTGCTAGGGCCTGGCATATTGATGGGTGTTATCAATTTAAATACCACAGTAATTTTAAAGTAATATTTTTTTTAAATTCCTATGGGCATACAAAATTAACAGCCAAAACACCCTATTCTCAAATATTCCACCCCTAAGACAGAAGGGGAAAACTACAAGAATCATCATTTTTAATTTGCCACAAATTTGGAGGCTCCGGAAGCATTACCTACCACAAACCCTTACACTCATCTACCAGACATTTATCAGTGTTACCAAGAACAACGATGACTCCAGAGAAATGAAAGATGTACCAAACATTTTTTCCACTAAAAGGAATCTTGAAATAGAACTTGAGCAACAAGTATATTTACACATTTAATCATCTTTAATGGATGAGAAGCAGAGGGTACCAATGGGAGTTATTTCCATTTAAAATGAGTTGTGAAAACTATTTAGTTCGTCTGAGACTGTGCACTAATTCTTCCTGCAATTAACTTTGACTCCTTTAACATTGTGTTAAGTGCCAAGGATCCAAGATAAAGACAGACCGTGTCCTTGTAGCGGTCAGAGTCCAGGAAGGAACACAAACATGCATTTAACAGGGTTATCTGAATTCTGCAAACTGGAGTTGAAACACTTTTAGAAGGAACGACCCATCTCCCCTTTTCTCAGCTCCAAGTCATTTTTATTTCGTACCAGCAATGGAGGGGGGGAGGTATTGCAAGGGGGAGTCCTAGGACAGATTAAAGGTCCAGGCAGCTAGGCCTGTGATGTCGAGAGCCACTTGGCCAGAAGTGAAAAGGGTGAGGAATCATAGCTAGATGAGCTGGTTGAGGAGACTCTGGAGAGACCCAAGCAGTATTTATGCTCAGGATCAAAATACACCTTAAAGTTTAGGAGGGTGCCGGTGTCTCTACCTCTGCATGTAAGTCAGCATGGCCCGAACCCTACAGGTTGGCAACTTGAGAACTTTCAGAAGCAAGAGTGTTTGTTCCTGCCTAATGCTTGCACTCTTGTGGGCAGTGGTCATGGTGAGGCTCCCCCAAATGACTCCAGGAGCCATAGCCATGGACTAGTGGGTTCTAAGCAAGGGAGGAAAGCCAGGATGGGTGCCATATGGTGACTGCAGGTGATGCCCAGAAATAAGGGGAGAAATTGGCTGGGAGTGGAACCCATAGTCCTTCAGTCATTCTTCTGCTGGCTTTAATATGCCCTACTCATTTAGGATACACATGAAAATAAAACCCTTCCGTATAGTAAGTGCTGTGATAGAGGTGTGTACAAGCTCCTATGGAAGCTAGAGAAGGGACTCCAAATCTGGCCACTTGAAGCAAGTCAGAAAGAGGAAGACCAGTTACGTCTGGTTTTACTAAGACTGTAACAAAGAAAGCCATTCCCTGTTATGAAATGGTTCTCTTTTTTATAATTCTGTCAGCTATTCAGCTTTCTCTTCCTGCAGGTACAACAACAGGATACATTTCATCAAGTGTTTCTAACATCCACTGAAATCACTGCATGAAGAACTGGCAAGCATTTTGCTACTGATGATTATAATCCTGTGTTAAGAGCCGTGAAAGATCAAGATGATTTTTTATGCTACCGGAGAGTAGTGTCTCCCATTTATTGAGTCCTTTGAGGCTCAACCAATTCCATTGTTAGATTATTCTTGTGTTTCACAGGATATGCATCTAAGTTACATTTTCAAACTGAAACAAGCATAACTTGAACCAGCCTATTTGTAAGTCATGGTATGACACGCTTGAACCTACCACCAGATTCATCTTTCTTCAAATAATGGCTGTAAAGTGGGTACTTAAAAGATCCCAAATATCTTGCATCACTAATGGATCACCATTACATAGTGCAGAAAACTTGACTCAGGAAGTTTTAAGAGTAAACAGATGAAGTCCATTATGAGCTTTCCTTTCTTGTGGTGTAACTAAATGGCTTTATTATGCTACCAACTTTACAAAAATAAATTGTAATGTTTATTACTGATTATTAAAAACACTATGCATCCCATGCACTTTGAAAAATACACAGTACACTGTGATTCTTTTTTTTTTTTAAAGAGACCAAAGCTTTTATGT
Source organism: Myotis yumanensis (assembly GCF_028538775.1). NCBI lineage: Eukaryota > Metazoa > Chordata > Mammalia > Chiroptera > Vespertilionidae > Myotis > Myotis yumanensis. The sequence goes on along the minus strand of NW_027223766.1, from coordinate 37,137,737 downwards.
TTGCAAAAGCTCTTTCGGAACAAGAGGACTAAAGTATTAAGTGTAACCTGGATGAGAATAAGAAATGACATCAAAATTAGAACATGCAAGGTTGGTACAATATTCGCAAGTCAGTAAATGTGATACATCACATAAAAAAATCAGGACAAAAAAAGACCATAATTTTGCACATTGAAAATTCAAGATGTCCCTTGAATAAAAATGTAAAAACACTACTGACACTGGGAATGCTAAAGATTGAAGCTTTGGTTCCGGTTGTGTTTTTGTTTTTCCTCTGTTCATAGAAGAGGGGGAGGGGGGAAAGTAACCTTGAACCAGGAGATACACAAAGTTGCTGAGGTCATTTACATCCTTTGGAGATAGTGACTAGCTTCCTCCATCTCCAGCACAAGTAGCAAAGAAGAAAAAAAGTCATAGAATAAAGGAGGATTGGTATCCCACACTTTGCTCACAGCAAACTGGCCTGGTAGCTACAATAGAGGCTTAGATTGGCAGAGAGCAGTGAGGGAAGGGACAGCTGGGCTGTCACCCTAAACAGCAACACACAGCTTGGTCAGGCTGTGGCCTTCGTTCAGGAAATATGACTAGACCACAGGCATAAAGAACAAATACAAGTTCTGACCCTGATCCTGCTTCTTCAACTCAACAACTTCAGTAAATCACCTCGCACACGCTTGTCCTAATTCTAAACCTATATTTATTTTTTAAAAAGGAAAAGAAAAATGGGAACAGAAAGAAGAAAGTTACAGAAAAAAACATCCATTGGTTCAGCCAAATTTACATAATATATAATCACAAAAATTTAATAATATACATAGTTCACATGTGGTCCATCCCTCTGAGAACCTACTCATTCATCTTCTTTCGTGCTAAATGATGAAGTCCTTGAGGGCAGACACTCTTAAAATTTTATCACTGGCACCTTAATACAGTTTCTAGGGACTGTCAATATATTCTATATAGATGAATAAATGGTTTTATTATCTTCCAAATCAACAATACCCATTTCTATTCTGTATGTTGGCTACATTAACTAGATATTTAGTGAACATTTCTCCTTTAGTTGCCTAAGACTTCAAAGTGAAGATATTGAAATTTCCAAAATAAACCTCTCTCATCAATTTCTCTCTTTAAAATAAAAGCATCTTTTATTGTGTATTGTGGCACAAATACCTGGTCACCACCTTCTTAAGTCACCAAGTTGAGGATATTTCTAAACCTTCTTAGCTTCTCTTCTTGTTGCCTAACACTGGGATCCTAGTCCAGCTGGTCATTAACTTGTGCTCAGGTTATTGCAAGAACTTCTAGGTGCCCCCCCCCCCATCCCAGCTTCCTCCCCTCCAAACCACGAATCTTCCCCATGCCCTGCTCTCATCCCCTTCAGGAGACAGAGATACCTGGAAGGTGTCATGTCTTGTTCAACTCAGTGTCCATTCACATGTTTGCAATAAGAACATTCAGTTACCTCACCGACTGAGATGCCACATGAACATCGATATATGTTCAAAATGAGACTTTTCGGACTCTGGATTATTTTCTTTAAATATAACCCATGAGTCTTTGTAATCACGAGGGAATGGATAGCTTACTTCTTATTAAGAGGAAGTGCTTGCTAGGGAGTTTTACAATTCACCCGTGTACTGTGCTCCCAGACCCTTGTTAATATTTTAAAAAAATAAAAACACACACACACAAAGAAAAAAACTAAGATAACAGAAAGGAGGCTGAGTATGTATGGTGCTGGTGGTGTTGTTGCGGGGGGGGAGGGAGAGAGGCGGGGATAAAGGCGTGGAGGGCATGCCCAGCCCGTGTGCTCAGTAGTTGAGCATAGACCTATGAACCAGGAGGTCACAGTTCGATTCCTGGTCAGCGCACACACCCAGGTTACAGGTTCGACCCCCAGTGTGCAGCATGCAGGAGGCAGCCAATCAATGATTCTCGCTCGTTATTGATGCTTCTATCTCTCTGTCCTCTCCCTTCCTCTCTGAAATCAATTTTTTTTAAGGCCTGGGGGCCAAAAAAAAGCAACATGGTGTTGTACATTCTTTATGCAATTCCATCATAATTGAAAAGCTAAAAGCTGCAACCCACGGGCATCACCCCTCGCTGAGTCACTGTAGTCTTTGTGTGCATTTTTCTAGGAGCAACCAAAATGGTAATTGCAGGACTAACTTTGGAACATGAAATCACTGTATCTGCACCGAGGTGGAATGCAATGTGAAAAATAATCTCTCATTAAACCAGAAACTGTGGTTTACATTGTTCAAAAAGTACATCGGATTGCTCATTCTCCGGGGATAGATCACAGGGCCCCTTAAGGACAGAAAATTGAGAAAAATGTATTAGTTCCTTCCACGAAATACTTAAGAAATCCCACGAGCTTCTGGGTTTTCCTCCCGCTTTTTCTAATTATACCAGGAATAAAGTGTTCTTTAAGTGTGTCATTAGTACCACCCTTAAAAATGTCCTTTTCCCAATCCAAATAAACAAGGATCCCAATTCAAATAAACAAATGATAAAAAGCCATTTTTGAGACAATTTGAGAAATTTTGTTGTGGTAGGTATTAAATAATCCTGGGAAATTAATGTTAATTTTGTTAAATGCGGTAATGGCCTTGTGGTTGTAAAAGAACTACACTTTATATATGGATAATGAAGTATGTTAAAGTAAAATACATGATATCGGAAATTTGCTTTAAAATACTTTATCAGAGCCCTGCTGGCATGATTCAGTGATTAGCGTCCACCTATGAACCAGGAGGTCACAGTTCCATTCCCAGTCGTGCACATGCCCAAGTTGTGGGCTCGATCCTCAGTGTGGGGCACGCAGGAGGCAGCCAATCAATGATTCTCTCTCATCATGGATGTTTCTCCTCTCCCTTCCTCTCTGAAATCAATAAAAATATTTTTTAAAAAACACTTCTAGCAGAGACAAAAGAGAAAGGACAAATGAAGCATCTATAGAATATACATAGATCCACTTAGAAGTGTTGCATCTGAGTAACTCACATTTGGGGCTATCCTCTATTTGTGGTTTGACTGAAATTTTTCACATAAAAATATTCATAATGTCTACTTTGTCCCCTCTTTATAGGACTCAGAAGAACGACTGCAGTGATCCAACTGAGGTCTGAGGGCACAGCAGCATCAAAGTAGAGGAAGACTTGCCATGACCAGGACGGCCAAAGCTTTGTGAAGATCAGTCCAGGAAGCGCCTGAAATATGAGGTCTAGAAAAGATGTGTGTGTACGCAGAACACCTAACAATCTTGTGATAACCTCACTTGGCCCATGTGTTGACTGAAATTACCAATGTTTCCCCTAAAGGCTGTTTTTGTCCCCACCACCACTGAACATGGTATACATTAGGCAATCAAAACTTATTGAAAACTTCCTCCAGGTAAACACATCTTCCAAGTCTTGACTGTTACTCAGAAGAGGGAGAAAAAAAAAAAAAAAAAGGAGTTGGGAACAAGAAGACTGGACCCTTTTCCAAGAAAACAATCTAATAGAGACAAAAGATTGAATGATTACCTGAGTTTCTAGCAGTCGCAACAGGACTTAAGAAATCTAAATACTTTTTCTGAATTATATTATCTTCAAATTACTGCCTCTCTAGCTGCTTCTCAGGATGAGTTACCAGATTAGTTAGTACAAGTCAGAATTTGATGATATTTCCTACTGAGTTTCAACTCACTTTTGGGTTTCCTCACAGTGTTTCAGAAGAGTATGAATTAGTATCACAGACACCACCAGTAGTTTCCATGCCAACGGTACAAGCTTAGAGTGAGCACTGGTTTCTCCCGCAGCCCTTACACATCTGTGATTCCTGGACACAGAGTCCGAGCTTCCCCTCAGAGGGTCTGTTTCAGTTTATCTGGATTGGGGCCCGGGTCCCACGTCATTAACTGCTCCCCCAGGTTATTCTTGCTATTATCAGGTTTAGGAACCACAGACAGTCTATCCATGTCCTGGCTCATGTGAGCATTTTCTTGATTTTATTAGATATATTACAGAGATAGAGACACAAAGGCAGCCTGTAAACCTGTACATACTGTCCTCCAAGTATTAAAAAAAAACAACCTTCTAAAAAGTTTCAAAACCTAAAATAGTTTATGAAAAATAAAAACAAAATACTTGGTACACTAGCATTCCCTTCATACCAAGTAAACCATCATTGGCACTTTGCTGTTCTCACAGATTTTAATAAAGCAAACAACACAAAAACCCACTTCACATTAGTAAAAACTGCTAAAGTCTATAGCAAAGTCTCCGGCCCCTCTGTACGAGTGTGACCACCTTTAACGATTCAGCTCCTATGACACCTCCCTCTGGTCTTGGCAGAAAGGCCTGCAACGCGTCATAGGTGCCTGTGGTGGCAATGCTTTCAGGGCTGGGCTGCATGTATTTACCCGTTTGCACAAGTCCGAGCATCCCCCAAACAAAGACCATGCATTATTCCTCTTCATATGACCAGCATCGAGAAAGTATTCAATAAATGCTTTGCTTAGTGCCTATTAGGAATCACACGAGTCATCATGCACGTTCTTAAATAGCTTAAGTAATTACATCAGGGTATATATGGCAACATAGCCAGTGTGAGGCTGGCTTCCATAATTCCTGACATTTCCATTCATTCTCTTTCACTGTGCTCCACTGTAAGAGTTTCTAGATCTCACTGGGTCTTGACCTCACGTGTTAAAATAATAGCACTTTAGTAATCTGGAAAGCAAATTAAAAACTGTAAATTCTAATATCTGCCCTTCTTCTTGTAGCACTTCCTCATTGCTTAATAATAGTAATGTCATTCCCAGCATTTGAGAATGCACTCTGTCACACTGATTCATAGGCTATGCATGTATTAACTCATTTAATATTTATAAAAACCTTATGAGATACTGTTATTATTCCAAGTATACGGAGGGTTAAGTGAAGCACAGAGAGGTTATGTATCTGGTCCAAGGTCATTCAGCCACTAAGTGTCAGAGACAGAATTCAACACACAGGTAGTCTGGCTTTAGCATGTAGAACAAAGATAGATTCAAGTGTGTTTTCCTGTGTGTTTAAGAGGAAAAAAAAGAAAAGAAATACTTGAAAGACGGTTTATTCTAAGATTCCTTTCAAAAGGAAAAAAAAAGATTTGGATAATGAAGAGGCATGAGCTCATTCATCCAGCCTTCCCATCAACCCCACCCCTGAACCTTAAGGGGGTCTCAGTGTCTACTGAGTCATCATCACACACTTACCCTTTCTCGGCCAAATAATAAATAGTATAAACAAGGGATTGATCAAGAAGATAATACTAAGCACCTGTTGCTAGAAGGCTCAGAGGAATCAGAAAATAGAAGATATGATTATAGACAATAGTGTGTCAAAAGCTTGAGAGGGGCGGGTGCAGGGAGGACAGGGTCAATGGGGGGAAAACAAAGCAGACATCTGTAATACTTTCAACAATAAAGATTTTAAAAAATAAAGTCCTTTAAAAATGTCCAATCAGAAAGGCTATATGAACAGGCAGTGTTGAAATTTTCACTTTAATCCACTAACTTCTCAACCAGGTGACCACTGATGGAATTTGAACTGGGTATTATGGGCTAGACTTCAAGCAGAAATAAGGTTTAGGGGAAGTAAAGGCATTTTAGACAGAAAAAAAAAATACCCCCATGAGCAAATGTTTGGGAACAAGTTCAGCTGCAGCATATAACTTGATGGTTTCAGGAAACAGCTGGAAAGGTAGGTGGGTCCAGACCACACAGAACATGGAATATTTGAGAAACAAAATTAGTTTCTGTCAGGTACTGAGAAGTTCCTAAAACTGAGCAGGAGGACGACATGACCAAAGAATCATAATAAGAAGACTAATCTGGTTTGACATATAAATCTAATGGAGCGAGAGGTTAATTAATAGAAACCTCAGTTAAGTGACTTTTGCAATAATCATGACTGAAATATCGATCTGGGCCAAAGCATTGGCAAGAGGAAATCATGAACCAAAAACCTAACACAGTTGATAACAGAGTGTGAGCATCTGAAGGAGAGAGACTATTTGAAGACATTGTCAAAATTTCCAACCTGGGGGGAGAGAGAACTGGGGTATCACTAAAATCAAAAGCAATGTCCATGTTGAACAAGATGACAGTGTGGATGTGGGTTTCATTTGCTTAACTTTGGCTGGGGGAGAGCATACAGAGGATTTGCTTTTAGGACAAGTTCAGTTGGCCAAGAAAGTGGCGCTCTCCAGCATGCAGATGAAAACACAGGGCTTGTCACAGAGAGATTTTAAAGTTATTAAACAATTCAGGAGAGTCCCAGAGCATGAGCTAAAATCAAGTTTCTACTCCTTGCAACATTTTAGAAGAAGTTAAAGAATGATCGTGCGTGTGGCAAGAAAGAAAAATCCTATGGGGATTTCAAATGATTATTTTTTCCAAGAAGTTAAACAATGAAAGGAATGACAAAAGCAAAAATACTACTTCTTTAGGGTTGCAGAGTCGAAGGATACTTTAATATGCAACATTGAAGATAACCTAAAAATGTTTCCAAGAGAAAGGGCACGGTGCCAGGAATGAGAGGAAGAACATACAAACAGAATAGGTCATATCTGAGCACGGCCAGTAGAAGGGACCGGGACCAAAGTACAAGTAGAAGCAAGATACCCCACTTAAGTAAATGTAAGAGAAGGAGTGACTGAATAAAGAAGTTTTTAAGAAGAGTAGTGTATGGTAACAGGAAAATGCAAGTGTAGTGAGAATAAGCAAAAAGATAAGTGAGCTCTCGGTAGATAATTTTCCTCTTATCAGTAAACTGAGTGGCAAGGTGGTTATCTGAGTGACAAGAGACAGTATGGAATAAAGACCAGATTGCAGCCATTTGCAAAGGACACTGTGGGGGAGATGCAAAAAGGACTCCAAATCCAATGCTGAAAAGGATTTCCATGGAAAATAAATTCCACCTGTGTGCAAAGAACACACCAAATACCCCTTAGCAGCATGATATTTGCATCATAAAAGGTCAAAGGGGAAAGCACTTGGATAAAAAGATGGCAGCCTGGAAGACTGAACTGAATGTCTTGTGTCCTTCCAAACTTCATATGTTGAAACCCTAATCCCAAAGTGGTGGTATTTAGAGGTGGGGCCTTTGAGAATTAATCAGGTCATGAGGTGCATGGAACTCTCATGAATAGAGCTGGTGCCTTTATTGCAAGAGGCCAGAGGCCTCGCTAACCCTCTCTCTACCACATGAAGATACCAGAGAACAGCCATCTGCCACATGCAAGATTCTCACTGAACCCAATCATGTGGGCACCCTGCTCTCAGACTGCCAGGCTCCAAAACCATGAGAAATAAATTTCTGTTGTTTATACGCCACTCCATCTATGGCATTGTGTTACAGCAGCCCAACTGGACTAAGATGATCACTACAGGTCCAGTCAGAATCCTGAGCGTAATAATACGCTGATAGTAAAAAATAAATAAATGAAATGTAGAGGTCTGTGGTTACCAAAGGTCAAAGAACAAGTTAATTAAGGGATGGTAAGGAAAGGTTGAGCCACAGAAATGATATTCAAGAGAAGAAAATACAAATTTGAGAGCTGGGAATTAGAAAAGTCTCAAGATACAGTCATAGAGGAGAAAATGTGATCAAGGACAAACTCTCATGAGTCACCAACAGGGTGACTATTGGTGCTGAGTTTGAAGTAACCCTAGGACCCAAGAGTAATGTAAGATGGTGAAGAAATGTCCTGAAGGTCTGTGGATGTGTGATAATGTGGGGGGAGCAGCAGAAATGAATGCAGTCAAAACCAAAGAGGGAGAGTGATTTACATAACAATGGTGGGAGATAATGGTTAAATGGGGCGCAGAGAAATAAGAAGCCATCCTTCCTTTTCCAAGGAAATCTGGAGAAATGAAAGGAGCGGGTCTTCCCAAGAGGAAGATTCCAGAAAAAAAGGCATTATGGCTTGCAACCCAGATTTCATGACAGCTCAATACTGGTGCTCTTTGAATGTGAGTTAACAAAAGGCAAGAAGATGGAAGGAGTCTCCATAAAGAAATAGAAGCAACTTTGTCATTCACATAGCTTTCTCCTGACACCCAGGGAACCTACATGACAACGTGGGGAGCATGGGGAAGTGAGGGCTGAGCTCTTAAAGGTGGTTCCTAGACTAGCAGCAGGTGCAGGATAAGCTTTGCGACTCTAGGACAACAGTGGTGGGAAATGATGAAGGAAGCAAGAGAGTGGGCGGGCAGGAGGCAGGATTGGGGGAGCCAAGGCTGTGCTTGGAGTCAGGCCCAGCTTTAAACCTGGTCCCATCACATGCTGGCGTTAAGAACTCCTCATCTAGGCGCTTGCAAATCCACACCAACTACAGATGGCTGCTGCAGGGAGTAAGTAAAAGAATGAATACTTATAAAGCACGTGGCTGAGACATAGTAAGGATACAAAAACAACATCCAAAATAAGGGATAGTAGTGTTCCTAAAGGGAGGAGGCCTTGAGAAGCCTCAGATAGTGCAAGCCCTCTGGGCAGCCTGTGGGTGAGGGAGAGGGGACCATCGGGCAGGGCAGAAGAGCAAGTGCCCTGATACATGGGGCTTGTAAACCTTCGGGTAAGTGTACTCAACCTGTAACAGGAAGCTTGTTTGGATTAAAACGCTTGCTCTGTTCATGTGCTACATTAATGCTTTGTCACTTGAAAATCTGTATGTTAAACACCCATCTTGTCTGAGCCATAGAGAGAGAGGCAGGGTGTCCTGGAGAGCCTGCCCCATGGAGACCTCCACCAGGCTGCTCTCTCTCTCTAACTGGGTAATGCTTCTCTCTCTTCTGCTTTGTTTCACTAATGGGACCAAGTTAAGACGTAATATTTGGTTCCTAATAAGAAACAAAAGAAAAGTATTTCTAAAATTCTGTCTAAAACATGGCTTGATTTGCTAAATTGCTACAGGAGAATGGTTCTTTTAATTTAGTTATACCCTTTACTAATATACTTTTTTTAAAAAAAGTAGTATCTTGGGGAAAAAACACACCAAAAGATAGTCTTAGCACCTCCTGCCCGAAGCATACCAACATTCTCTCGCTCCACGTTGAATTTGAAAGAAAATTGAAGCGATACCCATGACCACTTGGCTGAACTTTCTAATTGTGCTAGCCAATCAAGAGGCACAAGAATGTGAAACCGCAGAGCAGGGACGAGGAAAGAAAAGGAGTCTCTGGCGGGCAAGAATCCTCCAGAGAAAAGTGAAATGAAAGAGCCACTTTTGACCAGCATTGTTTTAATAACCAGAAATGTGAAGAGACATCCCATGGGTAAAACTGCATTCGAATTACCAATAGCAACTTTAGAGAGAGAAAATGCTCAGTTTTCCACTAAAAAAAAAAATTTATTTTTGCAGAAAAGCAATGTTTTACTGTCTTACAAATAATCACTTCTAGCACAATGCCTGACACCCAGTAGGAATTGAAAAAACCTTTGCTCAATGAATCCATGTCCATGAATAGCTGATATGTCCCAATGACTAGACCCTAATTCTAAATTACAGTCATAAAATGTCACTGATTCTGTGGTCCAGAAAAGAAGCTATGAATACTTAGGAAGTGATCAAGAAGGGGCAGATCCTGATTTTAGAGGCCAAGAAGTAACACAAATACCTATGCTCCTTAAAAAAAAACCTCTCCTAAATGCTTTAAAAAAACAAACAAAACAAAACACTAATATCTATGCTTCCTCAAAAAAGCTGTTAAAAGTTTAATTTTAAACACAAATTTCTCTCTGGATTACAAAGCCCATGTTTTAGACATCTGGGTTCAAATCCAAATGCCCTCAGAACATTAATTGTCTTCTCCTTTTATTATCTAACTAGGGGCCCAGGTGCATGAATTCATACACCTTAAATGGAACTGTGGGCCACAAGGCTGCAGTGGGCACAGGGGTGGGTCTCGGCCCATCCTCCATACCCCTACCCAGCCCCTCCCACCACAGCCCCCAGACCCGCTCCCATGCCAGACCCGCTTGCACCCACTGCTGGCAAGGAGTGATTGGGGCCAGCACCAGAAGCGGGTGCGAGCAAGTCTGGCGCCATCAGTGGGTGCAAGCGGCAGCTGCTGCCCTGATCGCCCCTCAGGGGCGATTGGGGCTGGCCGCCGCCACTCACACCCACTGACGGAGCCAAGTGGTGGTCCCAGCACTGGCAGCCGGTGCGAGCAGGGCTGGTGCTGGCAGCAGGTTCAAAGACCAGGTGGGACTGCGGCATGCTGGAGGAAAGAATCTTGAATAACCACCAGAGTCTCACCCCGATGACAGTGACCGGCACTCCGCCTTGGTCTGGCGCCCCCCCGCTCACCTACTCCACCATCCCACCACGGCCAACACCCACCATGTTCTGCACTCTGCCGCTGGCTGCCAACACCTGCCATGTTCCGCGTGCACCCCCTGGTGGTCAGCACATGTCATAGCAACTGGTTATTCGGTTGTTCTGCTGTTTGGTCTATTTGCATATTAGGGTTTTATATATATAGATATGATATATTCAAAATCATAAAGAAGTATGTTTCCCTCACTATTCACAAATACCAAAACTCACAAGTATTAACACATTGCGTACCACTCAGGAGTTTTCTCGTTTTTCACGTGCCATCTGTTATGGACCTTAGATGTCAACACACTGTCTTGTCCACTGTGGGGCGCGGTTACAGTGTTTTGGCCAGGTTCAAGCCTCGGGCTAATGAAAGGACAGGGTCCTCTCACTGCCAATTCATTTAGAGTGTACAACGTCCTCAATCTACAAGCAAAAATGAAGTATAAACAGTTTCTGCTATCGGTGGTGAGAGACTGGATAACGGATGACAATAATGAAGGCTCTCCGGAACCAGAGACAAATCTGTCCAGCCCTTCCCCTGGGGGTGCAAGGAGAGCACCTTGTAAAGATCCACCCAAAAGGTTGTCAGGTGATATGAAGCAGCATGAACCTACGTGTATTCCAGCGAGTGGAAAGAAAAAATTTCCTACGAGAGCCTGCAGAGTTTGTGCCGCCCATGGAAAAAGGAGCGAATCTAGATACTTATGTAAATTTTGTTTGGTCCCTCTTCATAGAGGAAAATGTTTTACGCAGAACCATACGTTAAAAAAGTACTAGGAACTTTAATTGTTTAATTGTTTTTGTAAATAAAAATGTTATAATTATTGAAAAACAACACCTAAAGTGCATTATGATGATTTAAATAACGTGCAGTTTGCCCAAAAACGTGCAGTCCCTGGCGTATGTCTTAGAGATTTCTATGCGGCACGCAATGTGTTAAAACTTTTTTGGCCCAGCCAGCATGGCTCAGTGGTTGAGCCATGACTATGAACCAGGAGGTCAGGGTTCAATTCCCAGTCAGGGCACATGCCCAGGTTGCAGACTCAATCCCCAGTGTGGGATGTGCAGGAGGAAGCTGATCAATGATTCTCTCTCCTCATTGGTGCTTCTATCTCTCTCTCCCTCTCTCTTCCTCTCTGAAATCAATAAAAATGTGGGGGTTTTTTAAAAGTTTTTTGGGCCCTACCTGGTTTGGCTCAGTGGATAGAGTGTCGGCCTACGGACTAAAGGGTCCCAGGTTCGATTCTGGCCAAGGGCATATGCCCGGGTTGCAGGCTCAAACTCCCCAGTAGGGGATGTGCAGGAGGCAGCCAATCAATGATTCTCTCTCATCATTGATGTTTCTATCTCTCTCTCTCCCTTCCTCTCTGAAATCAATAAAAAAATATATATATATTTAAAAAGAACGTTTTTTGGGGGAGGGGTCCTGGATAGAGGGCAGAAATGTCTGTTCCACATGTACTTGCAACACAAGCTTAGCTGAATTATATTCACCTTTTCAAGACACTGAAAGATAGCCATCTCGTCTGTGTATGTTACACTGATATATACATCTTAAACAGTAAAAGACTTTCTCTCCATCTCCCTCAGCGAGCTGCAGAGGGAAACATGTGAACAATTTGCTAACTGCTTACTCCATTCAGGTTGCCACAGAGTCAGCACTCCAGGATAAATGTATATATGGTTGGAATTAAACTGTGTAATAGAAAACACAGCTATGTTTTAAATCTCTCCTTCCTGCCTTGCCATCTTTATTCACTGACGTGGAGAATCCCTGTGCCTCAGGTTCACGTAAGTAAGTATTCAATAAAACATGAAATACCGCTTATCTTGGAGAGGCAAGAAGCCAAGGCAGGTAGAGTAAATGCTAACTGACCCCCATGCAGACTGTGCGCGTGATGGCGCTGCCGCTGCCGCTGGAAGAAGCTGCCTACACACATTTCACGGAGCATGGAAACCATTTGTTAATGAGCAGCCATAATTTAGGCCCAGGGCCTTTTGAAAAGAAAACGTTGATACATTTGCAGAGCAGTATAATGAGATTTCACAGATGCAAAGATAAAATGTGCTATCCTGTATCATGGATTGCAATATCTGGGGTTTGATTGCCTGGAGAAATGTCTCCATCAAGAACAATTATAGATTTTTCTCACACCGCATACACCAGGAAACATTTAACAAGGTCTTCTTTAAGACTATTCAAATGATTAGAAAGGAAGAAAAATGTCTATTCAGTGGTAGATGGAACCATTAAGATATGAATACATATGAGAGAGGAAAAATAAAAAGACCTAAGACTAGCAATGAAAATGGTCATTGGTCATTTTTGTAAACACTCGTGTAGGGAAGGAACAAGCTTACGTCATATCCAGCCATGTAAACGTTCCTCCGGGGTTAAAATTGGCCCCTTGAGACAAAAGCATCATTTGTAAACGACTGCTCTCTGCGCTGCCTGACACACCAGTGCTCGGAACTGCACATGCTTCCAGTCCGCAACTCAAGTCTGGCCCCGTGTGCTGAGTGATGCAACTCTGCCAAAGTACACATGCAATGGACAAGAATTTTAACGTTCATCCTCTGAACGCCCTCTCCCAATGCAATTGGCAAGGGCCATCCACAGCACAGGCTTTCTAGAAAGAAGATGAACCATTTGGGTGTGCAGACAAAACATCTTCAAGTCTGCAGACATAATTGGAAAAAAAATATCCTAATCACTCGCAAGGACCACAGTGGATTCCAAGTGTCTGGAGAGAAACAAGTCAAGAAAGGTAAAAAGACAAGAGGAAGAGGGGAAAACAGCAAAGCTGGAAACTGCATGAGTCAGAATCAGCAAGTAGCACCTAGAGACACGAGTGTTTAGCAGAATTCAGCAGCCAGAATGCCGTTTCCTTGCCAGAGGTCACCCCCCGGACAGAGGACTAGCCATTGGTAATATTTTATCACCTTCCCGCTCTTCAGTATCACTTCATATAACCTAGGGGTATTACCTAGAATATGAAATATTATGAATGCACGTGAAATGTAATCATGTACCAGTGAGTACAGCTTTCACCCACTATAAATATTTCAATGGCAGCCTTTGTTACTGCTTAGGTCAGAGGCCATGCCAGGTACATTAAGGGGACTTAGGGGAGTCTGTGACCGCGTGTCTTGTCAGCAAAAGTGCTATCTTCTGATAACGGTGAAAAATTTGCACACTTCACCAGACATGCTCTTCCAAACACCTCAGGGAAATTTCTAGAAAGGCTGTTGGACCTGTGCTTCTTCTTACTAAGTAAATAACGTGGCAACGTAAAAAACTGGGTGCAGTGAAAGAGGAAGCCAATAGCCTAAAGTAATGGGGCAAGGGACAAGATTTTTCTTTATTGTAAAGAGAAAATGCCTCTATACAAGGGATCTGTTTTGTGTATATGTTAAATAATTCTGCAGAAAAGTAGCAGTAGCTTAATGTTTCTGTCCTTACTGTGTGCTAGGTACTATGTTAGGTACTTTTTATTTATTGTTTTAAAAAAAAAATATATATATATATATATATATACATATATATATATATATTTATAATTTCAGAGAGAAAGGGTGAGGGAGAGATAGAAATATCAATGATGAGAATCTGATCAGCTGCCTTCTGCACGTCCCCTACTGGGGATCGAACCCACAACCCAGGCATGTGCCCTGACCAGGAATCAAATTGTGACCTTCTGGTTCATAGGTCAATACTCAACCAATGAGCCACGCCAGCCGAGCTATTAGGTACTTTTTATGTATCATTGTCTAATCCTCATAATTACCCTTAGAAGGCAGGTACTACTAACATCCATTTAACAGGTGGGAAAACTGAGGCCAAGAGAGGTTGAACAACTTGGTGAAAACACACAGCTTAGACCTAGGGGGCAATCCATTAAATACCCTACTGCTTTTATATGCCTCATTGGGGGGCGGGGGGGAACTTGAAAAAGCAAATTCCTGAGGGACTTTAAGAAAGTGAATTCCAGGGCCACAGGACAGGATGGGAGTGGAGCTAACCTGTCAAAATCTAATAACAAAGCCACAAAGGAACAGTGAAACTACAGAAAATGTACTAGAGTCGGGAAAATGAATATATTTAAGTAAGAAATACATCCATTTTTCTAAGTTCCTACACTTATAATCATCATTTTCATTTACTTGGAATCTTGGCTTTCCAAAATTACTCCTTCTCTAGAGTTATAAACAGCCTAGGCTCTGCTACTATACCTTTAAAACCTTGATGTTTAGAAAAATACAACTCCATCCCACTTACCTTTCTTTTTACACCTTTCCCCTCCCCCCCCCCCAAATTCTGTGTTGTACATAGGTCAATAGTCGTAGGGGAAAAAAACAAAACACTAGACTACTCATTGCTCTACTGTTTCCACTACAGTTAGAACATTGGAAAATCCTCATTACCTTCCAAGCCACGTGTATTTCCAGGATATATTTGTTTTATATTTATTGCGTTTTCAAATAAAATTTCCACAGCCCAGAAAGAAGTCATGCAATGAAAACAAATTGCTTTTTACTTATACATATTTAAGGGCTAAAACATTTGCTTTCATAAGATTTTGGACTTGAGGCACAGAGCCATTAATGATAATAATTAACTTAATTTTAAAAAGTTTATACGAGAGCCCTAGCTTATTTGGCTCAGTGGATAGACAACCGGCCTGTGGATTAAAGGGTTCCAGGCTCAATTCCAGTCAAAGGCACATGCCTGGGTTGCAGGCTCGGTCCCCAGTGCAGAAGGCAGCCGATCAATGATTCTTTCTCATCATTGATGTTTCTATCTCTCCCTCCCTCTCCCTTCCTTTCTGAAATCAAAATATATTTTTTTTTTAAAAAAAGAGTTTATACGAGAGTAAAACATCTCTCTGGATAATTCTACACTTCTTTCATGGGATCATCCACATTAAACGGTCATAGTTTCCCCATTAAAAACGAATAACAAACGTATGTGTGTATAGATGGAGGAAGCAAATATGGCAAACATGTTAACTGGGTATGTGGATGTTTATTTGGTCATCTTTTCATGTTTCTGATTATTTCTAGCTTATCAAAATGACAAGGGAGTGGGTGGGAGCTGGGTAGAAGGGGCAAAGGGGGAAAACTGGGGACATCTGCATACTCTCACAATAAATAAATAAATAAATAAATAAATACAGACACAGGAAAGCATTTTTAAAAAGACAATAGGAAGTACAGTGGCATTAACAAAATCTTGTTTGGGATTAACAAAGCTAAAAAGCACATTGTAAGCATGAATAAATGAAACGGTCTCCAGGGACAACTGCTGCCAGGACCTGGTCAAGGCTGAACGGGACCTGGGACCTGGAGAATCTCTTCCCTTCCCAACACCCTCTGCATTAAAAAACAGCAAAGTATACTCAACGCGATAAGGAAGAGAAGTAAGATATCTACATCTCCAAGGACAGAAGAATTACCTGGGAAAAGCACTGTTACGTAGCTGATTTTTCTTGGGTTCCCTTTTACTGACTTCAACCTTCAGATTTCTTCCTGGGAGGCTAATTACAGTGACGGCTACAGCAACACAGCACAGATGAATCCACAAGTGAAGAACCCTCTCACCCCATAAAATCAAAACCACATGTAAGGATGTGTGCAAGACCGAAGGATCCTGTGGGGCTTTCAGCAGCGAGCAAAGCTTCCCTAGCCCACTGCACCCAACCCCACCAATAACACGTTTGGTGAAGGAAAACAGCCAACCTCATTGAAATGTTAAGGGAGAGAATACAAATGGGTAGTCAATGTTTAAAAAAACTCATCTAAATATTAAAATGGGATGCCTATTGCTATAAAATAATGTAGACGTGTGTCACGGGCAGTCACCACATTGAGAGTGAGCACTGCAGAGACAGTTTAGAGGGGGAAGAAAAAAAATAAAACTTCAAAGTTAACCCAGTTAAAGTCTGGGGTTGGGGACTCCATCAGCAGGAGAAAAGGTGGCAGAGAAATTTAATGTCTCATTTGAACTGGCTACTTCTTGCACTCTACAGAAAATGTGAGTACTAAGAGATGTCAAAAGACTTCAAAGAAATTTTTAAACTACTACCTATGGCTTAAAAGTCTCATCAATTAAAATAACAATGCACAGAGCAAACACATGAATGTTTTGAGAGGAGGATAGGTGGGTCTGGGTCTTATCAGGCTGTGATTTTAAAAGGACAAGTGGAGCAGCTGAACAAAAGGATTGTGAGTATCATCCCAGTAAGTGAATAAAAAAGATAAGGAGTTAGAGACAGAGGAGGGGAGTAACAATCACATACTCAAATTCATTCTTTTAACATGAGGCCCAGAAAGACTGGAGGACTATACTTTCAGAAGGAACTCTAGCCCAGGCCTCCTGCCTCTTAAGTCAGCATTTTCCTTTTTTTTTAAAAAAAAAATATATATCCTATCTAATAAAGAGGAAATATGCAAACTGACCATCACACTGTCACAAAGATGGCAGTGCTCGGTCCCCTCAGCCCTGCCGGAGTCCCCCAGTCCTTTCAGCCCCGCCGAGGGGGGTGGAGGGTGGCAGACGCATGGTGCAGCCAGACCCATCCTCAGCCCCCCAGCTGCCCAGAGCCAGCCCAAGGCGCAGGCAAGCCTTGGATGGTGGCTGCCCAGTGGCCCAGGGCTGCCTGAGGCTCAGGTAACCAGGGCTGCCCAAGGCTTGCACTGCCGGCAGTGGCAGCAGCAGAGGTGTGATAGGGGTGTCGTCTCCCGCACCTGAGGACTCCCAGACTGTGAGAGGGGGCAGGCCAGGATGAGGGACCCTCCTCCAGTGCATGAATTTTCATGCACCAGGCCTCTAGTATATATATAAATGCGTAATGTGCTAATTAGACCAAACAGCTGATCGACCTTCCGAACGTCATTCCAGACATCCTTCCAGATGAAGCCATGGTGGCAGGGGCCAAGGCAGAGGTGGAGAGGGGTGATGAGGCAGCCAGGCAGAGTGGTTAGGGGTGATCAGGCAGGCAGGCGAGTGGTTAGGAGCCAGCAGTCCTGGATTGCGAGAGGGATGTCCGACTGCCAGTTTAGGCCCACTAAACCGGCAATTGGACATCCCCCAAGGGGTCCCAGATGCGAGAGGGTGTAGGCCGGGCTGAGGGACCCACCCCCCCGTGCACGAATTTCATGCACCAGGCTTCTAATATATATAGATATAGATATATAGATTTCAGAGAGGAAGGGAGAGGGAGAGGGCAAGGGCAAGGGCAAGGGAGATAGAAACATCAACGATGAGAGGGAATCACTGATTGGCTGCCTTGCACATGCCCCCTACTGGGGATTGAGGCCTCAACCTGAGTATGTGCCCTTGACTGGAATAGAAACCGGATCCTTCAGTCCACAGGCCAGTGCTCTATTCACTGAGCCAAACCAGCTAGGGCTTAAGTCAGCACTTTCTACTAAATGATCACCAAAGAACTCATATCACATTCACATACATAAGTTCTGGAAATCCACTATGGTTGGCCTAGTGTCAAGGCTAACAATACTGCATTGCTTACTTAAAATTTGCTAAGAGGGTCAATCTGATGTTAAGTTCTTATCACAATAAATAAATACATAAATAAGTAAACAAACAAACTAAAGAGAGCAGAAGGATACTTTGGGAGGTAATGGATATGTCTCTGGCCTTGATGGTGGTAGTGGTTTCATGGGTGTATACTTATCCCCAAACTCATCAAATTGCATTTTTAAATATGTACAGATTTTGATTATATCAATTATATCTCTATAAAAAAAATTTTTAAATCACATGAGCAAATTTAAGTAAATTTAAGTTGGTTTCCTCAAGTGTTTTCTTAGGGAATCCATCTTAGTTTTTTTGTAACTTATACTAAACTCAGTCATGTACATGTTAACATATTGGTTTGCATGTACACTTTTTAAAGTATTTTTTGTTGACTTCAAACAGGAAGGGAGAGGGAGAAAGAGATAGAAACATCAGTGATGAGAGAGAATCACTGATCGGCTGCCTCGTGCATGCCCCACACTAGGGATAGAGCCCACAACCCAGGCATGTGCCTTGACCAGGAATTGAATCGTGACTTCCTGGTTCATAGGTTGATGCTCAACCACTGAGCCACGCCGGCTGGGAGCATGTATACTTTTTTGAAAGTATGAAAAGGTCCTGGCCGATGTGGCTCAGGTTAGAGTGTCATCCCGTGCATCAAAAGGTTGCAGGTTCGATCCCTGGTTGGGGCATATGCAGGAGGCAACCAATCCATGTTTCTCTCTCATACATGGTATGTTTCTCTCTCTCTCTCTCTTTTTCTTTGTCTCCCCTTCTCTAAAATCAATTTTTAAAAAGTATGAAAAGGAAATTTTTAACTTTTTCAGCTGGTGGATTATTTCTAATGTGACTCATTTTGACAGTGAGATAAACCTATTTATATCAAACTGGATCATAGAGAAAGCTGAGCATAAGACTTAGAGCTCGAGATTAACACGATTCCATGAGCTCATTACTTTGTGTAAGGTGTACTTTGCGTCCTAACGAGCAGCATTTGTTATCTCTAAGCATGAACATGTTTTGTTCTCACCAGAAGCAGCCAGTGTTAAGAGAAAAAGCTGCTTCCTTTGAGAAATCCAAACTTCCCTGATTTTGAACAAATTTCCAGCAAGTATGTATTCTTCAGCACCACATTCAACAAAGATAAAGTAACAAAACTACCTTTTCTCTAATTCCTACATAATTTAGAAGTAACTTAGTGGTTCGTTAGAATTAGTACAAAGTTTAAAAAGTCACCATTTCGGGAAATTTTTCAAAACCATGAATGAAGAACTTATTAGAAATCTGATGTGGGAGTAAATGTGAGTAAGAAGACATGCACAGAGTAAGCAAGTGGAAAATTTAATTAGCAGCAGCCAACGGTCATGGCGCATTCGCTCAGTGCCAGGCACTCTTCCAAGGATTTGACGTGTCCCCTCCAACTCTCACAACAAAAATCACAAGTTAGGTAAGAGTATTAACCCCTCTTAAACAGTGAAACAGAAGCACAGAGCTGCGAAATAACCTGATCAATGTTACAGAATAATTAAGGGTTGAAGAATTTTTGGTATAGAAGTTGTGAACAAAGAATAGAAATATGAATTTTATTGTTGAAAGGACTCTTGGGGCCATGTAATCCAAGCCCTTT
Organism: Myotis yumanensis; assembly: GCF_028538775.1. Taxonomy (NCBI): domain Eukaryota; kingdom Metazoa; phylum Chordata; class Mammalia; order Chiroptera; family Vespertilionidae; genus Myotis; species Myotis yumanensis. The sequence goes on along the minus strand of NW_027223766.1, from coordinate 37,118,214 downwards.
ATTTTAAGTAAGCAGGATGTCTTATCAACAAGGTGAACTCAAATTCATTCATATTCATTCTCATTCTCATTCTCTCTCTCTCTCTCTCTCTCTCTCTCTCTCTCTCTCTCTCTGTAGCAGAGCTGGCAAAGAGAACCTTATCAGGGGCAGTGTAGACAGCATTGAGAGCCACACACCTTACCTGTGAGTTTAGAATACAAAGAGGAACAAAGCCCCAGATTTTATTTATTCTAGGGCTTAACTGGGGTGCTGAGTCTGTGTATCTAGATCTAATAGACCATACAACCTGGGCCATCAGCTGCCACCAATCTATCCTGTTATCACGTGGCTTGCAGGGCGGCCGCTAGGTGGAAAGGCTCCCAGGACAACCAGCAGAAGCACACCCTCCCCGTCCCCACCCTCTCGACCCTGCCCCAGGCCCCAACCTGCCCAGAAAGTTCATTAGCAGCAGTGACCCATGCCCAGTCTCAAGGCTCCCAAGAAATTACAAACAGTGTCTCTTCTTATAAGGCTTGAAATCTTTAGTCCTTACCCACATACTTCCCATCATCAACTGTTCAATGCTAAATCATATCCAATCTAAATAATTTCTAGAATGCCAACAGATTCTAACCCCACACTAATGTTTCTCCCACTTGGCAAGAAAAAATAATCAACTGACGTTGGACATCAAGGAATCCCACTATATAAGTAATAAAAGCAGGCGTTCCTTCTCTGTTGCATAAGTTACAAAATTCTTAAAATATAAGTTCAAATATATATTGAGTATAATCAGTAAGAAATAAAGGCAGGAAATTTTCAGTACTTTCCAATTGTAGGCATGTAACTCTAAAAATGATTGGATATAGCCTAGTATGTAAACTGTTATTAAATTCTATACTTTCAGTGTGAAATCACCATGGCATACCTTTGGTATAGTTTTTCAAAACATCTGTGACTCAGGAATTTATCAGGACCACTTATAAATAGTGAATATCTTACACTTAAGAGTTACTAGTAAGTCCCACCTGGCCGGCATGGATCAGTGGTTGAGCGTCAACCTATGAACCAGGAGCTCATAGTTCAATTCCTGGTCAGGACTGTGGGCCCGATCCCCAGTGTGGGGCATGCTGGAGGCAGCCTACCAATGATTCTCTCTCATCATTGATGTTTCTATCTCTCCCTCTCCCTTACTCTCTGAAATCAATAAAAATATTTTTTAAAAGAATGAAGTTCCATTTTCATGAAATCTTTTCCTAGAGCATCACCCACTCCTTCCCCTCTAAACCCAGAGACGTTTCCTACCGGCATCATTCTTTAGCATACTGTCTTGAATTGTCTATAAACCAATGTTGATAGTCTACATTTATTTGTTCAAATAAATATTTCTTTGATATAATGTGAGCAAGGTCCCCACCCTTTTGGAGCACATGTCCCAAGTCCTCTGGTGGGATACCAGAGCTTGCAATGGCGAGGGCGAGCGGTGCTATATTTTTGTCTTCCCAGCTTTACTGAGCTATAATTGACAACTAAGTTTGTAATGTATTTAAAGTGTATTTAAAGGTGATTTGGCCCTGACCAGTTTGGCTCAGTGGATAGAGCGTCGGCCTGCGGACCAAAGGGTCCCGGGTTCGATTCCAGTCAAGAGCATGTACCTTGGTTGTGGGCACATCCCCAGTAGGGGGTGTGCAGGAGGCAGCTGATTGATGTTCCTCTCTCTTCGATGTTTCTAACTCTCTATCCCTCTCCCTTCCTCGCTGTAAAAAATCAACAAAATATTTTTTTAAAAGGTGATTTGACATATTTATACATTGTGAAAGGATTCCCCCACTGAATTAATAGACACCTCCATCACCTCACATATTCACCTTAGTTTTTCTCTTCTACTCTCTTAGCAAATTTCAATTATTCAATACAGTGTTACCAACTATAGTCACCATGTTCTACAGTAGATCCCCAGACCTTATTCATCTTATAACCGGAAGTTTGCAGCTTTTACCAACCTCTCCGTTTCCCTGACTTTCCCAGCCTTGGCAACCACTTTTCTACTCTGTTTCTATGAATTTGACTTATTATTATTATTATTCCACACATAAGTAATACCATGCAGTATCCGTCTTTCTCTGGCTTATTTCACTTAGTGTAATGCCCTCCAGATTCACCCGTGTTGTTGCAAATGTCAACGTCTCAGCGGCTTAAACACAAAAAGTGTGTTTCCTACTCACACAGGATCCAGTGCACATACACAGAGGGGACTCCCACGGGGTCATTCGGGCACCCAAGCCCGTCTACCTGGATGGAGGCCCTGCTGTCCCCAGGGGCTCAGAGTCAGGGGGAGGGGGGGTTCCTAGGTCCCCCCTCCCAAGCCGACTGACTCAGGAAGAGTGAGAGACTCCTCCGCAGGTTTCCCGGGCCAGGGCTCATGGTAGTGACTACAGCACTTCTGCACACTGTCCACTACAAACCGCGGGCCCCTGGCCACACCCGGCTCCCAGGGAGCTGGAATGGTCTAGCTACATGCCCAAGAGGCAAAAGAAATGTGTTTTGATGAACACAGTGTTCTCGGCCACAGAGAAAGTTCTAGTATGTTTAAGAAATAAACAGTTGACATAATAGAGCAGGGCTGGGACTAGGATGAAGTGAACGAGGCTCCTACAGTACAAAATGTAAGGAGCTGCTTACACGTAGCCTAAGGCAAGTATATCTTTAAATATATAGATAGATAGATAGATTTCAGAATGGAAGAGAGAGGGAGAGAGACATAGAAGCATCAATAATGAGAGAGAATCACTGATCGGCTACCTCCTGCATGCCCCTCACTGGGGCTCAAGCCCACAACCTGGGCACGTGCCCTGAATGGGAATCAAACCGTGACCTCCCAGCTTATAGATCAACACTCAACCACTGAGCCATGCCAGCCGGGCTGAGGCAAGTATATCTTGAGATTTATGCCATAACTGCCCCCTTCCTTTCCTGCCCCTATCCTGGACAATTAAATACAGAAAATGGAAAAAGAGAAATATGCTGCTTTGGATACAGTTATCAGGAAAGGAGCTGGTCTTTCTAGACAGAGTTAAGCAGCAAATGCAAAGGTCCCGAGACAGGAGCAAGTTTCCTGTTTGAGAAACAGAAAGAGGTCAATGGGCCTGAGGCGCCTGCAGAAATAAGCAGACCAAGTCACACAGTCTCCCGGGCTGACGAAGCGTTGGGCTTTATGTCAGCTATAGATGAAATCCACTGCAGCATTTCAGCGGTGACAGTAAACGCTCTGACTTCTGTTTTATGACCAGTGCCTCTGGTCACCCTGTGGGGAGCGGGTCACAGGGAGATCGGCTGGAAGGCTGCGGATGTGGTACAGGACGGAGATGCTGACGACCTGCTCTCCAGCACGTCCATAGGCTGAGAGAAGAGTGATTCAATATATACTGGAGAGGGACACAGAAGTAACAAGTGCTGCCGAGAAAACAAGGAGCAAAGGTTTAAGCCACGACGTGGATATTCATGTCACACAGAGGCAGGAAAAACAGAAGAGACCATTGTGTCTCCCTATTTAACTCATGAGCTCCTTAGGGACCAGGGAGATGCTTCCTGTGTGTTCTCAACAAGAATAATTCAACAAGGTGTTTTTAAAAGAAAATAATATATAGTAGCAAAGCCTCAAGGCAATATACACACCATCTCCCACCTACAGAAGAAGCATCAGTACAACATTGTGAAGGAAGATTGGCAATAGGTCTGAAGTGTCACCTTTCCTTCTCGGTGGTTAAGACCACGGCTGAGCCAAAGGCTTAGATTGAAATGCTAGCTCTGCCACTTATTAGATCGGTGATCTTGGGCAAAGTACTGACTCTCCTGTGCCTCAAGATTCTTCATCTTTAAAAAGGGGGAAGAAATAGAGCCTACCTTACAAGGTCATTTGAGGATGAAATGAGATCATATGTAGCCTCAAGAACTATGCGTGGTACATAGTAGCTGCTCAATAAATGCAATGATTACAGTATATTAATTGTTATATCTAGGGCTGAAATGGTTCCTAAGGAAAAGATATACAAGAATGTTCATAACAGCATCATTATTAATACTGAAAAGTTAATACTGGAATGTTTAACTGTCCAACAACAGGGACATGGAGTTTTAAATTTCATGGTTATCAATAACTTATGATCCAGGCATTATAAACAATATCATTAAAAGAGTTAAGATTATGTGCTTACGATGTATTGTTTTAAAGTATTCTATCTATGGGGAAGGGAAGGAAACATCTGGAAATATAAAAACCAAAATGTTATCACTGAGTGGGAAGATGATTGCTAGCTTTGTTTTCTTCATTGTGTTTTCGGTTTTCCAAATTTCCAACAATGAATTAAATGTTGGTTTGTATTCATAAAAAAAAATACTCCTCAGCTAGTGGCTTTTTTTAACCAACAACTTACGTGAGCATGGTGTCAAGTCGTTACCACTTGCTTCCAAGACAAAACACCTAAATGTCTCAACAATATGGGGGTTTATTACCAAAATAACTTTCAAAACCAAATGAAAGAAAATGGAGTATGAAGGACATGAACTGGCCCCCTAACTAGTGGATACAGCTCATCTGGTTTCTTAAACACATCCAGGTCAAAGGGAAAAAAATTCCTTCTCTAGAATCTTCCATCAGGAAAGACTCCGTGTGCATTCCCCGCCCTGTTTCCCTGGCTGGCAACATAACCAGTGTCTTGTGTTCACACCTTTGCTCTCTCTAACGTCCTGGGAAGCCACTCCACTCCTAAGTGCTGCACTTCTCCGGCAGCGGCTTGCTAGAGTCGTGTATCAAATATGTTTATATTCAAAATCTCTAACATCCTCTCCAATTTGGTCCTCCCTATGCACGTTTGTGTAAATTAAATGTTCAATTTGAAATTATTAAATCTACATATTATGGTGTCTTTCATTGGGTAGTACAAAAAACTACACCGATAGTGGCTTTCTTAGTAGCTAGGTTTTTAAATGGATAAAGGAAAGATTTCTGTAATTGAAAGAGCCAGCTGCATCTAATAAATAGGAGAATTTTTTTACAACTTTGCCGTCACTTCCCCACTGAAAACATGTAATATCTAGACCCTTTCCTCATCTGCAAGTCAGACTGCACTGCACAACCAGCCACCAATGGGTCTGGAGAGCGCATTGTAAGTGGCCAGCTGCCATGCAGGTCAAGCTTCGGGGAAACTTTAATCCTTCTCAGGTGATGTTACTTGTATCCTACAACATCCAGTTGATCTCCTCAAATATTTTCCTTCCTCTCCTCTCTAAGCCTTCCAGAGAGTGTTTAAGTAGCACAAAGTACTGTTTTCCTACCCAATGAGCCTCAGATTACACCAGGCCGGAGCTACTGTATGCTCACTCAGTAGCTTCTCTGAAAGCTGTTAACAGAAAGCATTATCAGAAGATGTCTAATAGAAGTCAGGTTTTCCGAAGGTTTGCATTTCATTCTTGTTAGCAGGAGCCAAAAAGATGTTTTGGATGTCAGTCTCCCACTACTGTTTCAGTAGCAGAAACTACTCATTGGAAGACTTCACCTCCTCCATCTGACGGGCAAAATGGCTTGACACAAATCAAAGCATTTCATTCACTTAGAGTGAAGTTGATCCACTGGCTGGCCAGACGTGGACCAACTCCTTACTCTAAAGACTGGCAATTAAAGGGAAAGAATTAGTGCACTGTCTGCTTTTCCTATAATAACTATGTTTCATAGGAATAAAACATCTAGGGCTAAAATTTACTTTTTAAATTAATTAATTTATTTTGAGAGAGAGAGAGGGGGGAAGGGAAAAGGAGGGAGGGAGGAAAGAAGGGAGAGAGAATGATTTGTTGTTCCTCTTATTTATGTATTCATTGATTGATTTTGTATGTGTCCTGACTGGGGAATTAAACCCAAAACTTTGGTGTATTGGGACCACGCCCTATCTGGCCAGGACTGAAATGATTTTTAATAAAATTTCAGCTAACACATGTGAAAGGAATAATGAAAATTTTTTTAAGATCACTATTTGCAACTCCTAATGAAAACTGATGATTCAGACAAAGATCACTAATAGAAGAAACCATTAGCTAAAAGGTTAATAGGAACCTTAAAATGGAAGGATCAGGCTGTTGCCACATGAACCCTTGATCAATCTCAGCATCACTAAGAACGGCACACGGGGCCTTGCACTTCCTGACTGGTGTAAAATGAAGCACACAGCACCACTTGCGAAGTGTTCCAGCCAAAAAAGTGGAACCTGAATCTAATCCAACCTTCAAGGAGACCTTCAAGTTTACAGATAATATGGAGGATATTTTAAAAATATATAAAAAGTCAAATGACTCCCCCAGAAGGGAGAAAATGGAAAAATCCAGAATATCAGACAGTCTGCAAAAAAACTGACCAGGGTTTTTCAGTAAGTCAATGGCATAGGAAGATGGGTGGGAAAGTCCTGATTTAGAATCATAGAAACTTGAGGGACATATCAACCTAGCCATGTGTGGCTATTACTCAAATGCTGATTCATACATACCAGCTGTATAAAGATATTTTTGAGACAAAAGATGAAGTTTGATTACATACTAATTAAGATGTGTTACCAAGGAATAAGCATATTTGCAAGAAATACATAGGATGAAAGGACATATCTGGGCTTTGCTTTAAAATAAATATTTCGTAATTGACAGGATACAGTCAAGAATCACATCAGCCACGGTCACCAGGAGTGGTACGATTGGCTTCCCTAACTCCACAACAAACTAACCTCAATCCACTAATGGTGCCTCTGGGAACCACCACTGTCCACTATCAAACAACATTTGGTTTTTCAAATTACTTAGTCTCTTGACCCTAACAAAGTTTCTCCATTATACTGAGCTGGTGGAAGGAGGGTGACCACAAAATATTGTTCACCAGTAGAAGGAATGCTATGGATAGGACAGCTCTGACTTCTCTCAACAGCATTAAACAGATATCCAGATCCTTGGATAAATACAAGAATTCAAGTTAGTTTGCTCATTCCAATCACCCAGCCTACAGCTGTTCTCTGCCACGTCTTCTCAGAACTAGCTCCCTCAGATTTCTTCTCTAAGCCTGACCCTGAAACACACATGCACACACACTTCCAAAGAAAGTGAACTTCTAACATATCATCAAGAAGCAGTGTCAAAATTAGCATGAACTGTAACCAAGTATTCTCCCACCTACAAGAACTGCCCAGAGGACATAAGTCAAAGACTAGGTCTGCCTTCATTTAACTCAGATTTTCGGATGGTAACCTGGGAGCCCCAGGTGCAGTCCTTCTCCATCCACTGGGCTGCCAAGTGTTTCTCATTCGAATGGAGAGTCTTCAAAGACCAATCATGGCAGAAAAGCTGAGAAAACAAAACCCTGCGTTACCCCCAAAGGTCTACTTCTGTGGGGGTGACAGACATAGGAGGTGTCACTTGGTGATAGGGATATTAACCCCACTTTGATTCCACTAATCTGGAACCTGGTCTTGAAACTGAAGCAGTGTGATAAACTACACATGCAAGTTGAGGACGATATAGCACAAATTTCTCAACATTAGAAACCAGCTTTGACTACAGCATAGAAGGTGAATAACAAGGGATGAGAGGGTTTTTTAATCCTACATCAGACTTTCATTACTTGAGGGGAGAGAAAACATTAAAATAAAAATAAACTTTGGATTTTTCAAATAAAATCAGACAATTTCCACCATTCTCAAAGGGCTGAATCATTGAAAGAAATGGGTTTCTCCATTAACATTAAAGAATTTGGCAAACAATTTATTGGGAAGTATCAATTTGAACTTGTTTGGGCAACCCCGAATTTTACCAGTTGCTTAATTTTTTAGGCATGCCATTTATGGAAAACATCCTTAAAAAAACAACCAACCGAACAAAAAACCCTAATGTTTTCCAAGTGGCTGTAGAAGCTGGAATCCATCCCCGGGCTAATGCAATTCCTAGCTTCAATATCTGCCTTCCAGATATTAAAACTGAGAGGTTGGTTACATTTGCCTTTTGATGAAAAGGTCTTGTATAAAGGAGATTAGGGACCAAACCCAGAAATGCTCAGCCAGACTGAAAGCTCTCTTTATGGTTCCTTTTCCCCTCCCTCTCTGTGAGGATGTTACGACGATGATGGCATCAATCTTACTGGAGAAAGCAGAGCAGGTTTGCCACCGGGACCTACAGGGGAAAGCAAAGCAAACCAACACAAATCCTACAGAAAGTCAGAGAACAAAGCAAAAGGAAAAGAATGCAGAGTGTGCCCTCTATCGGTCTGAGCGTTCCCATTGTGGAGTGGCTGCTTGGCAAGTCGTACCCAGCAATAGGTGAGAGGCTAAGGCCCTCACAGTGGAAAAATTCCAAATGTGCTGACCCAGCAGCAAGGATCCAGCAGAAGCCCATTTGGCCAGAACTGAAGAGGGCTCAGCCTGGTTCTGACCAGACTATGAACTGGCAGCATGAAACATACAAGTCACACCAGTGCCAGCACCATATGGCATCAGCTGGAAGATTGCAACAGCGATTGCTAAAACTATATCATTGCTTTGTTAATGCGATAAAAATTAGACCATATGAAAAGTTTTAACAGGACCCCTTATGCTGTCTATTTATTTGTACTTTCATAAACTTTTTAGGGAAATGGAGAGGAGACTTTAACAACTATTGTCTTGCAGTAAGGAGTATTAGCCAAGTAAGTATTTACTAAAATAAATCTTGAGATGGTGCTCCCAATGTGTCCTCATATCGTAAAGTATACTCATGGCGAGTGGCTAGAAGCCGACACACACAACATGAACTTGGAGAACAAATTTCTGTATCAGTGTGAAGCAGCCAGTTGGCATCATGCTAATTAAGAAGGTTACCTCCAAGTTCTTTAATCATTGCTTCTTAACGTGTCGAAGGAAAGAGATGAACTGTGGGCCACTTTGATAATTCAGCAAATGCTCTAGATCCTCTCTCTATATATACCCACCCCCCCAAAAAACAAAAAAGCTTTTCCTCCTAATTACAGGAGACACGAAAACACTGTCCCCACCTCTGGAGTCCCAAGTGAAGAAACCTTACTCAAAACAAATGTCCCAACCAAGCCTAACTCTGTTTTATAAGTGTGCTTAATATCCTCCAGTGGGTGATGAAAATGAAAAGGTTCTGAGTCAATTGTAAGGCTTTCCCAAAAACTACATAAGGGGGAAAGCTACCTATAATTAGTTTCTAGGCTTTAGAGTAAATGTAAGAAATATTTAATAACTTTTCTCTAATCCTGATTGGTTATCTGATTGTATTCTGATGGCTAAAATATGTGTGTATACATAAAATACGTATATACACACACATGCATGAGTGTGCACCCACAGACACACACACATTCGTTCTGGCTATGGGAATACCAGAAATAAAAGAGGTTCCTATAATTCATATACAAGATTGATTTTTTTAAAAATAATAAATTTAGCCATATTAATATGCAAATTTTACCAGATCACACTTATGATCCTACACCTCAGTTTCTCCACCCCCTCAGCCCTCTGATACTTAATATCAGTTATATTATTAGCAAAATTATGAGTTGTAGTTAGTTCTGAGGCTGAATAATAGTCTGTGGACCAAAGAACTTTGAATGGGTACAAAGGTAATTTCTTTCCTTTTTTCAAATGAATATTTATGTTGAAAGTGTATAAGAAAAGCCAGGCAATTCAGGAGGGTTGGATTCTAGTTCTGTTTCTTTTCAATGTAACTGTTAGTTTTTATAAAATCATTTATTTCAGTGAGCAGCTCATCTTCCTAATAAGTCAACCCAGTCTCAACTCTTTCAAAGGTAGTGAATTATCAGTGCTCTCCTGAAAGTCACAATACAAGAAACTACATAGCCTACTCACACCTACAGAAGAACTTGTTCTAAAATGCATGCACACACACACACACACACACACACACACCTGTGACTCTCACAAGTATCTCTACATAGCTAGATTTACACTGAAGTCATAAACATAAGAACACAGACTGAATGTTCTCCTGCACTAATTGATCTATGTTATTGATATGATTATCTTTTAAGAAGAAAATACCGCTTCCTTTTATTTTCCCCTAAATGCTTATTCATATAGACAAACTATTTTGGAGCCAAAAAAATCTCTAAAAGAAGTGTTTTTAAAATATAGGTTACCCTCCACAGAGTTTACCCTACCCTGCCCCAAACTCACCTGTCATTGGAGACACTCTATCATTCAAATTATAAACAGATGTGTAGATAAAAGACTCCATAACAGAAGCCACAGGCATGAGTCTATAGGAGCTAGTGGGAGGCTGTAGAGGACAGGACACTGGGAACATCACTCACAGGGTCATCAGAGTCAGAGCAACTCAACCACATGTAACCCATAGGCACTAACACTCTGAAATCCTGAAGATTATGAAGAGAGGACTACAAGATGAGGACTGGGCTGGAGATGCTTTTATACATCAGTGTTGTTTTGTTTGTCTTTAAACTCTAAAGAAGAATATAGTAAACAGTGAGTGTATACTCATTGTCTAATCATTCATTCAAAGTGCAACTATGTCCAAAGACCTTTGACTTAAAAAACTTCTCATGAAGTCACCAAAATCATTTTAATGGGAAATAAAACCTCATAGTCAATGACTTTTTGTTCAGCCACAACTTGTGGAGGAAGCATTCTTTAGACTTCATTAAGGGGAGTATCAAGATGAATATGCTAAAGTTCTGCCAAAGAAGAACCTAAAATATAGTAGTAAGATTTATGGCAAAATAACCAAACTAGAAGTGAAAATAAGAGTTCTTTAAGAGCAGCACAAAAAGTTAAGAAAACAGGAAAATTCCAGGAAGGCTTCACGGAGGCAGTGACGTTTTAGCCACGGACTACACATGTTCAACAACATGAGAACACATGGCGTGGTTGGAAATGAAGTATTCTGGTATTGCTTAAGCGTATAGTACTTTCAGGGTGGTGGGAGATTGGAAACAGGCTGCAGTCAGGTGATGGGGAACCTTGAATGCAATGTAAAAAAGGCAGTTGATATGGAGACCTGGAAGGTTTGAGGTTTATTAGAAGAGCAGTCACATGATCAAGTCTGTGGATGAGGAAAAGTCAGTGTGGCAGCCATCACTGTAAAGGATGAAGCGAGGAAGAAGTGGATGCTGGGAGATGAGAGTCAGTGAGGGTCTGAGCTACAAAATACCTTTGGGAATGGAAAGCAAGGGGTAAATATGAACAGCATTTCTGAGGTAGACTCACCAGGACTGAATGAACCAATAAAAGAGGAAACAGGAAAGTCAAAGCCTACAGTGTGGCTTCCAGCCTTGACACATAGAAACCCCATGAATAAAAATAAGAACACAGGCAGAGGAACACATTTGGGAGAGGGCATAAGAGATAAAAAGAAGTTGTCAAGTTTGAGTGTGCGTGAAATGGAAAACATACCCATACAGGAATATCTATTCATATAGGAAGGTGCATAGGTTATCTATCCATATAGGAAGGTGCATAGGTTATCTATCCATATAGGAAGGTGCATAGGTTATCTATCCATATAGGAAGGTGCATAGGTTATCTATCCATATAGGAAGGTGCATGGACTATCTATCCATATGACAGTAGTTGGGAAACCAGAGGGTAATATATTCTAAAGCTCAAAAAAATCATTCATTCTAAAAAGAAAAAAGTTGGGACTTGAGTTGAAGGGCTCTATGTGTAAATAACAATTCAAGATATAGGGATGGGTGCAATCTCCAAGGGAAGAACAAAAAAATAGTAGTCTGTGCCTATTCCAAATGAGGGACATAAGAGAAGTGGGCAGGATGTGGAAGCAAAACTAGAATGTGGAGCCACTAGCCAAAGGAAGAGACTTTTCTGGATAGGAGTGATAAGATATCTCCCGAGGAACAAGTAACCGGACTGCAACCATGTTGGTAGAGTTGGCAATGAGGTGAGTACTGGGTATGGATGACATAAAAACAAAACAAAACAAAAACAAACAAACAAACAAAAAAACACTTTCCTGAAATGAAATGAATGAAAGAGGACTGTTAAGCAAGGGAAAAGAGAAGTGAAGAAAAGGGGGAGGGGAGATTGGAAAAATCCCTGGGGAAGGAGATGAAGAATTTTAGAATTAGGGGGCGGAAGCATGCTTGAAAAGAAAGTGAGTGATTCAGAAAGTCCTAGAAGAGAGAAGAATAAGGGTTGGCCTTGGAAAAACTGAAAATGCTCTATCCTTTCTTACTCATTCCCTCTCCTCCTCCTCCTTCCCATCCCTTGTCTCCCGTCCTGTTCTGTCAACCTGAATGAGAGAAAGATGGAAGGAAAACAAGAACTGAGAAAGATAAGTGAAAATCCTTTTTAGTTGCAAAAACCCAATCCCTTATAGTCATACCGTCCCCACCCCTCTTCTTGACACACACCCACACACCTAAATACACACACACACATATATACCTTTATGCTTATATACATGCCCTATCATATAAATAGTTAGGTCTGTAATATATGCACTTGAATATTAATTTTACCCTCCATATGTATTCTAGCTAAAATATGAAAATTTCTAAACATGGTTATGTAATACTATATTTACCTAAGGGTGAGTCCTTGATTGCTGCAAATCCTGAGGGAAAATAATGAATATCATGATAATTTTTAAAAAGGAACGTTTAAAACTATCTTCATATGAGAGCTTACCATCTCCTTTCAGCAGAGTGGTGATCAAGTGATATATCAAAAGATGTCTGTCATCTATTTCCTGGCCTTGGGAGGGGTGAGAATACTTTTATTTCTGGGGGGAGGGGGGAGGATGGATTAAGAGGCAGCCGTTTGGGAGGAAAGAAGTAAAAAGTAGCCTGGACAATCCATAAACTGGCCAGTTAGTCTCTGACTAGATCAAGAGGTGGTTTTGCATTAAGGAATTAGAAGTGTCATTTCCAACTTGTGATTTCTGCAAATATTGGATTCCACCCAAGCTGGATTTTAAAAGCAGATACAGAAAGCCAGGATTAAATGGAGGCCTGGGAGAGCGTCACCTATTCTGAATCACTTCCAAAATTTCAGTAGCTAACTAAGGTGTTGGTTAGGGCATGGCGCCTTTCTGACCCCCCGTGCACTGCTAAGATGATAGCTAGAAAAACCCAGAATCATGTGGGAAGAAAAAGCAGCCCATTAACCAAAGAAAAGAACGTGTTTATGTTGCAAAGTTAAACATTGCATCAGCTTTTCTGAAATATCTGGAACTTGAAGAAAGTAAGCATACAAAATGTATTTTGAGGCTTGTTTAAGTGCAGGTTAATATGTCCCATGTGCCATTTCATATTTTGAAAGAAGACTGTGAGGAATAAGCTATCACTCAAAGTACTTGTAAAATCAAATATCTCCAAATTTCTTCATTCCATTTTTAAAGATGCAAATTAGTTTAGCCCTCTAAGGTTTAAGAGAAAACGTGTGTTTTTTTACCAACCTCGGTTGCCAGAAACACACCACACAGTTTGTGATAAATACTTCAGTTTCAGGGAAGAAGCCAAATCTAATCTTAGGAAAATGAGATGCTCCCACACTTCAGTATGGAAAAGGCTAGGGCAGGAAGCACTTGTTATACCGCACCCCTGAACATCAGACCACCAGGAACACCAATTACAGGTTTGGGGGCCTTGCTGCTTTTAAAGAATTTTATCAAGAAGTTCTCATAAAACCCTGGTTAAAATGTGACTGAGCATTTAAACAGAATGAGAGAGATATAAATATAAGCCACTATGTACCAAGCTCAAGAAATCCCAGGGGCCTATAATAAAGTTATGATGTGTCTATCCACCTCTCAGTAATTCAGCCTGAAATGTGGCTTACAACCACTACAAAAAACAAAACGAATCAAATAAGCCAGTTTAACATACAAATAAATCATGAGAGGTCCAAAGACAGAAGCAGGCAGGAGGGGTTAACAGTAGCTAATAATGACTATGCATTTGAATGGGAGGTGGGTAAGGGGGCCAATGAGGTATGACTGTTAACATATAGACAGCACAGGAGTTGTCAATCAGCTTTTCAAAACGTTGACACGTGTCTCCCCTCGAGATATTCTCAGTATTGTGTTCTTGCCTAATTCATTTTCAAAGTTATTGCTGCCGGGCCCTATTAGTGTTTATCAAATGCACTTTTATTTTAGAAATGTTTCTAACTAAAGGGGAAGAAAGATTACTCGGGGTTGCATATGATGGTCTCCCCCAGAAAAAGGTTTGTCCAAAAGGGGGGAAGGTTGGCATTCTATTCTCTAAATCCTCTGGCTATATTTTGAAATAAAACATAGAGTTAAACGATATATTTGCTCTCTATTCCAGACTGGATGCAATTGATTTTAACTGACTAAATTATCTGATCTCTGCCAAGAATTTTATTTCATTAAGAAAATGATATTATAGCGCATCTGAGATCATAGAGCAGACTAAACATAATGCCAAAGAAGCTCTGAGAATGCTCCACAGTGAAGGGCTGATTATTTGCAGATGGGATATGAAAAAAAAAAAAAAAGCGTATCAGATCCCAGGCATTAGCCTAACCAATCCTGGTATCACTACTGCCTACATGGCCGCACAAAGCCAAGAACATAACTGTTCTTCTGAACCACACCTTCTTTTTTTAAGGTACTAATCACTTTTCTTCCTGGAAAGTAATATTTAACTGCCACTATTCAAAAACACAGGGGAAAGGGGAAATGTTGGTACCACAATGGGCTCTAGCATGTCAGCTGTCACTGCGGACATGATTTGGCCTGTAGTCAGGCACTCACCAAGGAACTCATTTAAATCCATCTCCTTGGGGGAAGCCAATTGTTTGGTATGCGCAACAATTGGTGTAGGATCAATCAGTGGCCATGAGATCAATTAAAACCAGCTTAAGTTTGTGAAGAGGAACAATTCACACAACCTGAGTTAGATCTCTATTCATCCCAAGGCTCTCACAATGCAATCCTTAAGCTTCCTTGCAAAGCAGAATAGCTACTATCACCCTACACTGTCTAGCCAGCCCTTTAAGTAGTTCCACTTTTAATTAAAAACACAGTGCCCCCTTTGTTGGCACAGATAGTGTGGTCACTTTTAAGGACCGCAGTTATTTTAGCCAGAAACCTGGGGTTTGGGAAGGGACATCTGTTAAGAAAAAAAGAGGTGGGGGGAGGGGAGGGAAATACACTTTGATAGAATTTTATTTTTCTTTACAACCCTCCCAGTTTACATGTACTTGGAAGCATTTGAATTTTATGAAATTGAAAAGTTGGTTTGGCAAAAGTTACCACTGCAGACTTTAGGACCGGGTGGCTAAATGTTAGCACTTGGGGGGTGTGGAGGGTATGAGATTTTGCTAAAGCGGCTTTGAAATAAATAGGCTCTGCCTCGATACCTAAGAAGGCATAGCAGGACTTAGAGACGGCACGGGAGAGAAGCATGCAGTATCGCCTCTGGCCGCAGGAGTGCTGTAATGTCACTCTCCACGTTAAACTCTACAGACACAATGCGCCGGATTCTTCCCAGCTCAACCGCAACCGGGCAGGCTGTGTGGATCAGAAAGACATCCCTGAATTAGCAAGTCCGCTAATAAGCAAGAACTTGGCGGCGGGTTTTCTGATATTTCTATATTTCTCAAACTCTAAGCACTTGACTTTTTCGACCCAGAAGACTGCAACTTCTGCTCCTAAGAGGGGGGGAGAAGGGGAAGCCTCTCCAAACACTGTCGACCACAGTGTAATCAAAAATTGCCAACTCAACCAAATAATACCTCGAAAGAAAACACTGGGGCAGAGAAAGGAGCCAATGGGAGGGGCGGAGAAGAGGGAGACAGAAAGGACTTTTCCAAGACTAATATCAATATCAAACTCTCATGGCTTCTGGGAGACATTTCTCCCTAGTATTTTTATACAGAGAAGTCTCTAAAAATAAGCATTTCCACATGTCAGAGAAGAGAGAGAAAGAGCAAGAGAGAGAGGGAGAGAGGAGTCTCCTTGTAAACCACAGGTCTGCAGCGTCCGCTGGAGCGCAGGCTGGGGAGGCGGCACGGCACGGGCTATCTCCGGCTCTGCCCTCGGCGGGGCCAGCCTCCAGCCCCGCGGGTAGGTGCGAACAGCTTAACGACTTCCTAAAGAAACTGAAAAATTAGGGTGCGAAAAGCTCGCTCCAAAATCTGGATGCAGGACTGGAGATTCCATAAAACGAGTTATAAACAAATCACATCACAGGTCGAGCGAGACGTTTACAGCCCAGAGAAATCAGGATCTGCTGACCTCAAGGCAACTCCTAACCGCGCCAAAGTTCAAATTGCTTAGATGGCTCTGAAGGGCGGCTGCGCACCTCCCAGGAGCGGGCAGTGCAAGGTGGAGAATGGTTGGGGGGGGGGGGGGGGGGCGCGTTAAATCCCGCAGAAGACTTTACTGCGCTTAGCAGCTCTTCCTCTAAATGCAGTTGGATTAGCTACAGCCACAGCGGGGCTGCGAGGCAGCGCTTGGCGCTCTAACTCTGCAGGAGGGCTCGCGCTCTGGAGCCTTTCTGGAGGCTTCCACTAGCCTACTCTGCAGCTCACACAAGTGATGGAGAGGGAGGGAGCGGTTGAAAAGCCGCAAGTGAATTTCATGGAGACCAGAAACCTCTCTCAGAAATAGCTGCTTCGTGGAGAGAAGTAAAGGGAGAGGGCAAAGCCCGGCCTGTCCCCAAAACATCACGGGACTGGCGAGCGCTCCCCAGAAAACCTGCTCGCCAGCCCCTGCTCAAGGCAGACAGTTCCGTGCAGCAGCTCCTGCAGCCTGCGGCTCCAGAAAAAGCCATCAGTGCTGCCCTTTTCCTGGAAATGCAGGTCCTCCGCCTCGGCTTGTACCCTCCGAGCCGCTCTCCCGCTCCCTCGGTTACACGCGCGCACACGCGCCGTTCGGCCGTGCCCAGAGCGACCTGGGGCCACGATTTGGGGCGCACGTGCGCCGGGGAAGGTAGGGCTGCAGGGGAGACGGTCAAACGGACTAAAAGGAAAAGGAGACAGAGAAGAGCAAGGAACCTGAGAGTCAAATAAGAAAAGAGACCAAAGGAGAGAGGAATTCCGAGGAGACGCGCGGCGGCGAACCTGGGCAGGACCACTCCACGGAGCCCCGAGGACCCCACGGAAGCCGGGCTCCCCGCACGAGTCGCCCCGGTCGGCCACACCTTCCGAGGACGGGAAAACAGCGTCGCGCAGGGCTCCGCGCCCGGAAAGTGGGGAGCGGTGGTGTGCCCTGCAGTGGGGGGCACTATCCTGCTCCCCGGAGCCCAGGGACACGGGCGGGAGGGAGGGAGGGATCGCCACGCGCCACGCGCCTCGGGGGGAAAGCACCCACCTCGCTTACTGCGCCTCCATCGGCTGCCCTGGCAGTGGCTGTAATCCATGCAGTTCAGGATGATGAGGGCAAAGGAGAAGAGGCGAAACTGCATCTGGGCGGCCGGGCGGGGGAGAGGCGCCTCTCAGAGTCGGGGAACTGGAGGGCTCATCAGCGGAGAGGAGCCGGCGCTGCCCGCTGCGGGGAGGGAGAGTCGCCAGGAGCCCGAGGACAGCGCTGGTCAGTTCTGCGCGGCCAGCATCTCCCCGCCTTGACCCTGAGACCAGGAGGAAAGACGGGCTGGGTCGGGGGTGGAGAGCCCCCGGGAGGCCGCCGCCTCTGCGCGCGTCCCAACTTCAGGAGGGGAAGGCGGGGGGAGCGAACTCCTGGCCCGGCACTGGCCGCGGAGCAGCTTCACCCGAGCGCACAGCTGCCTCTGACCGGGGGCGGGAGGTGATTACAATCAGTAAATTAGCCACCTCCGCGGCGCGGGAGGCCCCGACCCGGGGAAAGGGCGTGTGCGGCTCTCCACGGAAAGGCCAGCGCCCCCACGGCGCAGAGGGCGCGGGGCTCGAGGAGCGCTTTCCGGCCCCTGGGTCCCAAGGTGGACACCCAGGCGCCGTGGTCGCGGGGGTCGCCCGCCGTGGGCACTTACGTCTCGGGCGGTGCGGGTGCCTAGGCGCGGCGCCCCATCCCGGGCTCGGAAGCCAGCCGCCCCGCTAGCACGTGGGCCGGGGGAAAGTTAGCCGGGACCCGCCGGGAGCGCCTGGCAGCTCGGGATCCCGGCCGCCGCCGCGGGTTCCCAGTGCGCGGAGGGTCCTCCGGGCGGGCGGCGCCCCTCAGGAGCGCGGCGGGTGCTGCGTCCCCGCCGGGCAGTGCGGTCCTCGGAGGAGGGGCGCGCCCGCTCTCACTCCCCGGGTCCCTGTCCAATGGGGCGGCTTCCCGAGCTCTCTCCGCAGCTACTTCACAGCTCAGGTTTCTCCCTTTCTGAGCGGAGGGAGACTACACGCTCGCGGGCGGCCGAAGGGATGTGGCGAGCGCACTTTCCGACGGAGATGCAGCCGGCGGTGGCTCAGGATGCTTCTATAAGTAGGTGGTGCTGTGGTCCACGGCATCTAAGTCAGAGCTGCCTCGGAGTTCCTGGGTCCTAAAGCCAGAAAGTCTCGGGTTTCCCTGAGGTCCTAAAGCGCGCTGACAGCCTCCAGCTAGCCTAACCCCAAGCGAGCCCCCTCCGGGCTTTTCTGGAGTAGGTAGCGGGGGTGGGGGCGCCCCTTGACCTTGCTAGGCCGGGGAGCCCAGCGGGCTTCACCCCCAAAGCGTCCTCTCGGGCACTCCGCGGGCGGTCCCAACCTCAGCGCCGACCTTCCTGCAGGAGTATCTGAGCGACTGAAGGCTTCTATGCTGCCGCTTCTGATGAGAGGAGAGAACACTTGAGCCGCATTCCCAAAGATGCCACACCTGGGCCACTTTTTAATGGACGTTTTAGATTGATTATGGGAGCGTTTTGTACCATTTTAATTTTCTTTTCCATGCCTTCAGTTTCAGATGTTCAGAAATTGGAGACTTGAGTCAATCATATCGTAACAATAAGAATACTGTATTAGAATAGTCATGTTTATTAACTGCATTATTGCCTATCTATAACCATTTCTACCAACATCACTATTGCATAGCAAGACTTAGGTGCTAAGAATTCCCTTTATGCTCGTCTGAGTTGCCTAAATCTGCGTTGTGATCACTGGTTCCATTTCCTAGATAAGAAAAGTCGGCCCCTGAGACTGGCCCATAGGGCTCAGAGTTGACAAACACATTGCAGAAACAGAGGATCTGTTTCTCTGCTCCCAGAGTGTTTGATTTTTATCACAGGATTTGGAAGCGATTGGAAACAGTTCAGCTTAGGGAGTGGGTGACACAAACATGATGACTTGATGTTGCAGTGAATAGCCCTCCATCATAAATACCACTTCCCCCTACACTCACGCACATGCACACACCAAATTCACAGCACTTCTAAAGCAGTTAAACCCAGGGGAGAATACAGTCTTCTCCAGATAAGCCCTTTTCTTCATATACAGCTTTAATAACCATTCAAGAACAGTGATTATCAGTGTCTTTTCAAATCTTTCAGGGCAAAACTAAGCACAAGACCAAGTAGATCTAGCTCTCCCACTAACCAGCAGGGTCACTTCATGCATTTCTCTGGCTCTCAGCTTCTTGGCAATATTTTTAGGAAATTAGACCAAGAACTCTTCCATTTCTGTTATGTTCTGGCTTACAATCAACTTTCTATTTCCATCAAGAAGTTTGATATGGAGTCTAACCAGTGTGAGGACAAACCTCATCATTGATGGGTTTTCAATGTAGAAAAATAAGTCAGCCACTGTCCTCCTTAAATTTACAGCCCACTTTCAACCTTCTGTCTTCAAAGATTACTTCCATAATTTTAATCATTTGGGTTTCCCAGTTGGCATTTTTTAAAACCAGAGATACTTTTCAATTTAGTGAACTCCCAGATCCGTTTTGGAAAGGAAAATTTTCACAGCACCGCTTCTGTTGGAGATTGGTTAATGCTCTTAATAAGATAAGGATGGGCTCTGGGAGAAAAGACGATGCCTAATTCCTTTCTTCTTGTGCTTCCTCCTGGTCTGTTTCTGCTTTTTAAAGGATACCACTGATCCTCAAATATCTGTCACACTTAGTTCTTGAAGTACTTAATCTCTTTGGGCCTAGTCTGTTGATAATGCAGATTTTTTTTTCTTTTTGCCATTCACTGAATATTTTTCCTGATTTCAAGACTCCAGGAAAGATCTCACTTCTAAAAAATGCAACTCTAGTGGACCCTAAATTATTAACTTTAATTCTGTATTTCTGTTTCCTTTCATTTCTAAACCCTGAATGTGTTGTTGAGGCTGAGTTCATAGTTTCTCCATCTTGGAGGCTCAATAGACTTTTTCTTCAAACTGAGTTTAGATGGCAGTTTCATTAAACTGGCTTTGTAAATAGACATGTGCCTGGTGTCTGTTTACAGAGAAGCATACAGATGAGGTGGACTTCATAACACTCATGGGTGATAGAGATGATTAGCTGAGGGCAGGGATGGGGGATGATGTTACAGATGTGAGGCAACTTGTGTACTTTACTTTTTAGACTTGTAATTCATTCATACAGCTAAAATTCAATCTCTAATTAAGGACATAGGGGGAAAAGGTTCTGCCCCAGCCAGCCAGTTCTCCTCAGAAACAACCAATTATCCATGATTACCTTCCAGGTTTTGAGTATACTTCCAGAGATATGTTGGTTTATCAGGAAAATTGTGTGTGTGTGTGTGTGTGTGTACACACAGTCATGTGTTGCTTAACAACAAGGATACATTCTGGGAAATGAGTCCTTCCTTAGGTGATCTCATTGTCCTACAAATATCATCTAGAATACTGTATTCACTAATATGCACCTCAATTTTTTATGCATCTGAGTTCATTCAATATCAGTTCATAAAGGACTTTCCTGTTCCACATGTTACTTCATTGTCCAGTTGTATTTAGCCAGCTCCCTATTGATGGATATTTAGATGGCATTCATTCTTTTTCTGTTGTAAGCAAAGCTTCAACTAACCTTTGCACGGGTCATTTTATCTTTTCACTATAAATTCCTAAAAGTAGGAAAGTTGGATCAAACAGTTGAGTGTGTGTGTGTGCGTGTGTGTGTGTACATGTATATATATTTTTAAATTACCTTCCACAGAGGTTCTATCAAATTACTGTGTATGAAAGTGTCGGTCTCCCTACAAACCAACCAACATGTTTTGGTCCTTGATACTCCTAGGCAAAAAAAATGGTATCTCAGTAGTTTAAATTTTTATTTCTTTCCTTCTAAATAAATTATGTGTCTTTAATATACTTAAGCAAGTTATATTTCCTTTTCCATAAATTCTCCATATTGGTGACCTCTTTTTATATGTTCTTCGTCATTAATTTTTGTTTTGTAGAATACACATACATCTATATAAAACCTAATATGCAAATAGACCAAACAGCTAAACAACTGAACAACTGGTCGCTATGACATGTGCTGACCACCAGGGGGCGTATGGAACATGGCAGGTGTTGGCAGCAGGCGGCAGAGCACGGAAAATGGAGGGCGACGGCCGCAGTGGGTTGGTGGAGTAGGTGAGCAGGGGTGCCAGACCAAGGCGGGGCACCAGTCACTGTATTCAGGGCAAGCCTCTGGTGGTTACAGAAAATTCTTTGCTCCTGCACTGAGGTCCCACCAGGTGCTCACACCTGCTGCCAGCGCTGGCCTCGCTCACACCCACTGCTGACGCCAGAGACACTGCTGGCACCCGCTGCCGGTGCCCAGAGCCAGCCCTAATCGCTCAGCACCATCAGCGGGTGTGAGTGGTGGCTGCTGGCCCCAATTGCCCCTGAGGACTGCTCCATGTCCCCCTGCTCCTGAGGGGCGATCAGCAGCCACTACTCACACCTGCTGAAGGCACTGGCCCGCTCACACCTGCTGCTGGCAGCAGGTAGCAAGCAGCAGCAGGAATGGGGCTGCCAGCAGACAGGGGAGGGGGGAGGGAGAGGGGCGTGGTGGTGGGTGGGGCCAGATGGCACAGAGGATGGGCCAAGATTCGCCCCTGTGCCCACCGCAGCCTTGCAGCCCACAGTGCCTTTTAAGGTGCACGAATTCATGCATTGGGCCCTAGTAGATATATATTATCTTTTGAGATTTGAATTTCATATGTTTTTCCGAGTTTATCTCACTTGCCTCTTAACCCTGCTTTTGATGTATATTACTATGTTGAAAATTATCAAATATTTTTATGTAGTTAAATTTGTCAGCCTTATCTTGTATAGTTTCTATGTTTGTGTAATACTTATAAAAGCTCTTCCCCATGCCAGTCTTCCTAAATTTTCATTTGGCAATTTCCACATACTTTTTTAATGTTAAAAACTGTAAGATATTAGTGATTTTATGGCTGTATGACATGGCTACATTAGAATGGATTTAACATTTTCTGAATCTTTCCTAAACATTTTTGTTCACAGATTTGGTTGTCTTTGGCTCTGACTCTCATTTTCATTAGCTAATTGATTTAGAATTCTCTTATCTTTTATGTTATCAGATATTCATATTCTCTGATTTAAAGTTTCCCACATTCTTATTCATTGTTGAAATTTGTTGATACTGTACTCACTCTTCTGGTCTAGAATTTATTCACTAATTACTTTGGAATAAATTACATCATTTTTTTGCCATTGTATCATATTGATAGTATAATTTTTTTTCTGTTAAATATAAGCTGAATGTCCATTTTGTTGGTTGCATGTAATAGCCTATGTTCATTTTTCATATTTTGTATGAAATAATTAAATTCATTAACAGGAAAGATCTTCAACAAGGTCACTGACCAGTCCTTATCCAGGCCAATTTGTTGTTTTTAAAAGCCACACCATAATCACTTATTTAACATTTGAAAAATGTGTAAATATTTGACTCCTCCAAATGTTAATACTGTGCTCTGACACTCGAGAACTGGTCTGTGGGTGATGTGATAAGGCCCGTTTCTCATCTGCTCTCCATCCTCATGGATGAGGTCCAGGAGGCCCCCCTCAAAGGAAGTCCCACTCTGACCAGCTCATAAGAGAAATCTCAAGATTTGACCTCAAGTTTTAAAATTACTTCCTTTCTTTAATCTTCTGTGTTCTAAACTCTTTTGAACTACAGTAACATGTGTCATTTCCATTCTTTTTTGTGGGAGGAAGTGTTACTACACCCAGTTAATAACAAGAGATACATAAAGATTCTCAGCCATTTTAAGAACAGACTCAGTTTTCATTAATGCGAAGAGAATATCTCTTTTCACTGCAATTCTGAGATGAACAATGGAATAGGGAAACCCTAAGAGCAGGAACTACCTTCCCAGCACTTTTTTCAGTACTAGTATCCAAAATAGATATGCTTCTACTAAGCCATTGGTTTGTCTTTAACTTATGGTTATAATGAATTACCTTATTGCACAAAACAAATTCGTGGCAAATGTACAAGACAGATAGGCTTTTTACTGGTCTCATTTCTTGCTGCATTTTATGCTTCTATTCTTATTTTCCTTTTGCTATGTTTTACTCGCCTATTTTTAATGTATTCTAATTTGCAATATTATATGCATCTTTATAAGCCACTTTAACTTTGGAGCAATATACAACATTCAAAAATAATAATGCATACATTACATTCATAAAGATACAAAAGTATAAACACAGCTCAGAGAATCAGCCAGAGGGTTCTTCTAGTTGCTGAGTGTGTCTACTCTATTCTTTCCAGAACTGAGGACAGAACCATGGTGTGAAGTTGGTGATCCACTAGCCCCACTGGAAAATGAATCCAAGCCAAAAGTCCACGAATTACCTAGTCTTCATCAGCCCCTTCTTTTGACATTTTGAATGTCAAGAAATTAATAGTGGTTCTCCAAAGTCTGGTTATTTCCCCTCCCCGCAAACACTGTCATCTGAGTAAAGGGCCCCAGGTCCTGTTGGGGAAGGCCAGGAGAAACTCACAGTGAGGGTCCTTGCTAAAGAGACCTGACCTCCTCTTCAAGGAGCTCTGGGGATGTGAACTGGCTCAAGTCTGGGATTAGTTAAGGGCTGTGACTCTCCAGTGTGGTGACTCAAGTTACATTTCCATAAGTCAAACTTTTTCTGTTACACAAATAAAGTAAGACTTTAGTAGGCTGCCCTTCTATTTCATTTCTAGGGGGAAAGTAAGTTATAAATACCAGTGACAATTATGTAACACAGTTCTAAATAGGCAGCATTGCTTGTATATTTGGTACCCTTCGCCTGTGTCACACTGTAGTTTTTATGATGCTTTCAGATGGTAGAAATGAGTCAACATTGGAAAGTTAAGATTGGCACTATATCAGAGTCCATATGGACCAAGATGATAATATTTTGAGGAAATCAGAAGCACCCACACCATCTATCTCAAGAGAGAGAAAGAAAGATGTGCATCAAAGATCATGAGAAGTTGATCCATAATGTCACATCAAGAAATATAGGTTTGCCCTAGCTGATTTGGCTCAAAGGATAGAGCATTGGCCTACGGACTGAAGGGTCCCAGGTTCAATTCCAGTCAAGGGTATATGCCTGGGTTGTGGGCTCGGTCCCCAGTAGGGGGCAGCCGATCAATAATTTTCTCTCAACATTGATGTTTCTATTTATATCTTCTCCCTTCCTCTCTCTGAAATCAATAAAAATATTTTTTTAAACAGGAAAGAAATACAGGTTTGCTTATCCCATTTCCAAACACTATCGACAAGCAGAGGACAATGGAAGAACGAGGCAGGAAACCGGGAGAGTGGACAACAGAAACCAGGGACCAGGAATGATGGAGCACAGACCAGGGTTTTCAGAGAGAAGGCTTCCAGTTCCTAGGAATGGCCAGCTAAATTATTTGAACCAACTCTCCTGCTGGAAACCACTAAAAATGCTGATTATAATAACATTTTTTCCAATAGCCACAAGCAGCTAGTAAGATAGTAAAGAATAACAGGCCAAACAAGAACTCAGGATGATAAGTGAGCACAAAAGCCACTTTATTCTGAGGCTGTTTGACCAACATAAAAATGTGAATTTTCATTTTTTTCAGGGAAGGTTAAATAGTAGCTTTAGAGTAAGGGTGGCTCAGCAGTAAAGCCGCCTTCACCACACCTTGCATCCCAGACTTTCATCAACTCGGTGGTCTAAAGACCCTCAGGCATTGAGTTGGAAAAAGCTGATCCTCTACCTCAGTGGTTCTCAACCTTGTCTGCACATTAGAATCACCTGGGAATCTTTTTAAAATCCTGATTTCTGGGCCTCATCCTCCGGAAATTCTGTTTCTTTGTTACTAATGTTGTGGCCCCACCCCATAACAAAGAAACAGAATTTCCGGAGGATGAGGCCCAGAAATCAGGATTTTAAAAAGATTCCCAGGTGATTCTAATGTGCAACCAAGGTTGAGAACCACTGAACCACTGCTCTACCTGAACTGATAGTGCCCACAGGTGCTGGCAGAAGCAAATTTAAAACCTGCCTGGACTCAGTGGTTAAGTGTTGACCTCTGAACCAGGAGGTCACAGTTCAATTCCTGGTCAAGGCATATTCCTGGGTTGCAGGCTCAAGCCCCAGAATGGGGCATGCAGGAGGCACCCGATCAATGATTCTCTCTCATCATTTCTCTCTCTCTCTCTCTCTCTCTCTCTCTCTCTCTCTCTCGCTCTCTCTCTCCCTTTATCTCTAAAATCAATAAAATAGCCGAAACCGGTTTGGCTCAGTGGATAGAGCGTCGGCCTGCGGACTGAAGGGTCCCGGGTTCGATTCTTGTCAAGGGCATGTGCCTGGGTTGCGGGCACATCCCCAGTAGGAAATGTGCAGGAGGCAGCTGGTCGATGTTTCTCTCTCATCGATGTTTCTAGCTCTCTATCTCTCTCTCCCTTCCTCTCTGTAAAAAATCAATAAAATATATTTAAAAAAAAAATAAAATAAAAATAAAAAATAAAATCAATAAAATATATGTATATTTTAAAAACTGCCCAGAATAAAGTACCTTTATCCAGAAGTCATATTAGTTCTGTGAATAATTTTTCAAATATAATAAGCAGCACAAAATTATTGATTTTTTTTTTTTTTTTTTTTTTTTTACAGAGAGGAAGGGATAGAGATAGAGAGTTAGAAACATCGATGAGAGAGAAACATCGATCAGCTGCCTCCTGCACATCTCCCACTGGGGATGTGCCCGCAACCCAGGTACATGCCCTTGACCGGAATCGAACCTGGGACCCCTCAGTCCGCAGGCTGATGCTCTATCCACTGAGCCAAACCGGTTTCGGCAAGCAGCACAAAATTAAAGATAACTAGACATATAGGCACAAAACAGTCTCTGTGGACAAGAAGCAATAGACAACAGACCCTTGTTATAACCAGGCAAACTACAAAACAATTATACTTTAATGTGTTTAAAGAAATAAAAAACAAGATTGACAGTATCTTCAGGGGGTAGAATTGATAGTGAGTGGAGATAGGGGAAAAAAGGCTAAGAACAATAAAGTTCTGGGGAGAAAAGAAAGGACTCTCTGCATCCATACATGCCTATAAAATGAGTAACATCCATAACTGCATTATTTCCATTGAAAAGCATTCTTAAGCCCTTCCTATGTAGCAGGTATCTGCTGTTTCTGCATGTCTATTTTCCATTCTCTCTTCCTCTCAAACAGCACTTTTATTTCCACATGCAGTGTGTCCATTTACAAGGAAGTCTCACCTTCCTCCAGACTCCAAGAGTGGTAAGGTGACCGCAGCCTGGCCAATGGAAGCATTCCATTCCCCCGGTTACTGTAATTGATTCAGCAATGGACTGTTTCGCAAGAGAAACCAATAAAAGTAGAACTTTTGCTGGAACTCCTGAGAGAACTAAAATTGCTGAGATCACTAAACAGGTAAACTAGCAGGGTGGTGACTCTCTTAAGTGCCGTGAGAAGAGAGCCTGCCTGTGACTAAAACCACCAAGGAAAGCAAAGCCAAGGAAGAGAAATAGATTCTTTGTTGTTGTTAATCCTCAACTGAGGGTATTTTTTTTTTAAAGCTTTCTTATTTTATTTTTTTGTTAGTCCTCACCCGAGGTTTTTAGAGAAAGTGGAAGGGAGGGGGAGAAACACAGAGAGAGAAACATTGATGTGAGAGAGATACCTCGATTGGTTGCCTCCCAAATGTGCCCCCACCAGGGTGGGGATTGAGCCTGCCACTGAGATACGTGCCCTTGATCGGAACTGAAGCTGGCACCCTTCAAGCCGATGCTCTATCCACTGAACCAAACTGGCTAGGGCTCACCTGAGGATATTTTCTCCATTGATTTCTTAGGGAAAGTGGAAGGAGGGGGAGAGACACAGAGAGAGACACATTGATGTGAGAGAGACACTGACCCCCTGGCCCCCTAACCTGGGGCTGGGGGTAGAGCCTGCAACCGAGATACCTGCCCTTGACTAGAATCAACCCAAGACCCCAAGACCCCAAGACCTTCTGCCCAGGGACCAAAGCTCTAACCACTGAACCCAAACCGGCCAGGGTGAGAAATAGATTCTTAAAAAAAAAAAATCTTTATTGTTGAAAGTATTACATACATATCCCCTTTTTTTCTCCCATTGACCCCATCCAGCCCACCCCCACCCCGTGCCCCAGGCCTTCACCACCCCACTGTCCATGTCAATGGTTATGCATATATGCATACAAGTTCTTTGTTTGATCACTTGAGAAACAGGTTCTTAATGTCACCCTTCAAGTACCTAGGTTCTGAGCCTGACACTTTTCCATTTTATGAGGCAGTACATTCACTTTTTCTGCTTAAACCAGTTTGAACTGTGTTTCTGCAAACAAGAGAGTCCTGGTGTATAAAAACTGTAGTCAGTAGTGGACCGGTCAACAAGAATAAACTATCTGAAAGAGGGAGAAAGGATCAGTAAAAGAAGGGGAACAGAAAGCTTAAGAGGAAATGATTAGAAAATTCAGATAGAAGACTGACCTATTACCAACCCATCCTAAAAATAATCTCCTTCTACTGAACTTCCGCTTTATCAATTACCCTTTCCCGGAACTGAAAACATTTAACCTCTTATTGTGGCTAATTTTGTACCTCTTTATCTCACCTACAAATCTGCATACCTTGAGGAGCAAGTAATCATAGGATTTCAGAGTTATCAAGTACCTGGGACAGACTTCCATTTCAAAAATTGAGGTACAGACCATATATGCTTTACCTTGGTATCCTAGATATATTCAGGAAGCAATATCAATTAATTGAAGGAATCAGTGAAATGAAAAGAGAAAAGGAAATAGGAAATAAGAGAAATGAAGAAAAAGTGAGAGATTATAAGAAAATAAAGATTACGTATTTTGGGAAAGGGTGAAGGAGAGAAATTGGAAGAGAGAAGGAAAGAATAAGCAGGTAGAAGAAATTAGGACTATTGAGCAACATGTGTGTGTGTCTCCAGTTGTGGGCTACATTATAATGTTTTTCTCTTAGACTTTTTAAAATATATGTTTATTGATTTCAGAGAGGAAGGGAGAGAGACAGATAGAAACATCAATGATGAGAGAGAACCATTGATTGGCTGTCTCCTGCACACCCCCTACTGGGGATAGAACCCGAAACTTGGGCATGTGCCCTTGACCAGAATTGAACCCAGGACCCTTCAGTCCCCAGGCTGATGCTCTATCCACTGAGCCAAACCAGCTCAGTAGATAGAGCTCTTTTAGACTTTTGACCCTTCCAAAATTCCTCTGCTTGTGCAAATAATAACATTGTGAGTGCACATCAAACACCAGAAGGAAGGAACTCTGTATGTGTTCTGGATGGCAGGGGGCATCCTGGTTTCAATGGATGGAAGGAGACTGGAAACATCCTAGACCAGCGGTTCTCAACCTGTGGGTCGCGACCCCTTTGGGGGTTGAACGACCCTTTCACAGGGGTCGCCTAAGACCATCGGAAAACACATATATAATTACATATTGTTTTTGTGATTAATCACTATGCTTTAATTATGTTCAATTTGTAACAATGAAAATATATCCTGCATATCAGATATTTACATTATGATTCATAACAGTAGCAAAATTACAGTTATGAAGTAGCAATGAAAATAATTTTATGGTTGGGGGTCACCACAACATGAGGAACTGCATTAAAGGTTCTCGGCATTATGAAGGTTTAGAACCACTGCCCTAGACAGACTGGTGATGGGCTTATGGAAAGTTCTTCTTGATCATCATGGTAGATTGCATGTGGTTTTCAATTATTCCCTCCCCCTTTCCTTTAGGGTAATTATTCATCTTACTCATTGCCATGGAGCCTGCAGTGACTTCTGTGGAACAAACACACTTCCCTGCCCCATTGACATCAGCTATGGCCATGCGATTTACTTTGGTCAATAGCATTTTTGACCTATAACATCTAAGCAGAAGCTTTAAGAACCATAGCTAGTGTCTCTAGCTCTTTTTCTTTGGATGCAAAAATGGCATGATTCTAATAAGAACTGCTCCTTTATCCTGGATCCTGGAATAAGAAGACACTTGCAATGGAGCCACTGCTAACCCTCAGGCACCTTTGTTATTCCAAATTATTGAGATGGAGGGATCATTTATTCCCAAAGCAGAGCTGACTTGTGCATCATTAAGTTGCCTTTGAAGCACGAACATCAGTTTTTTTAAAATGTATATTTATTGATTTCAGAGAAGAAGGGAGGAGAGACAAATTGAAACATCAATGAGAGAGAACCAGTGACCGACTGCCTCCTGCACGCCCCCTAGATCGAGCCTGCAACCTAGGCATGTGCCCTGACTGGGAATTGAACCATAGCCTCCTGGTTCATAGGTCGATGCTCAACCACTGAGCCACATTGGCCAGGCAAACATCAATTATTTTTTAAAGTAAACTCCTGAGTTACTTTGTTTCCAGGGTTATATGCTCTGAGATAAAACTGATTCAGAAAAAAATACAATGTGTGAAATATAATTTTATCTACATTTATAATTTTTTCTTTTTTATTTCTCAATACCTATGTAGGACCTGAAAAAGAACCAGCAAAAATCGACCCATACTTGTTATTACTCATATAACTCACAGATTCACAATGCCCAAGAATGCAATAAAAGAGAATCTCCATAAATTCTCCCAGCAGAGACTTAGATTGCTTTGCTCTCATTGCAGGAAAAATAGACTTTACTTTTAAATGTTAAAAAAAAAAAATTATAAGGCTGTCTGTGTGTATAGGGAAGACCACCCCTTTCCTCACCACTACCACCATAAAAATATTTACAGACTATAAATATCTTGGTTTCAGGACCCAACTGGTCATCTGATAGTTCAGTAATAGTCTCAGTGCAGAAAGAAAAATATGTTTCTTGGTTTTAGAGGAAGGAAAAGGAAAACAACTCCAATAGTTGCATTTTTTAATTCCAAGCTACAAAGGAAATGTTTTCTTTCATGAAAAACCAGTGAAGCAAGACTTGCCTGAATTTTTATATAAAGCTTCCCCACCCCACCCCCACCCCAAAAAGCAATGGACTATAATAAGGTAACACCACCTCAGAAAAGGTGGGGTTTTCACTTTATAAGGTATAATAATGGGCAAGAGTACTACCAGCAATCCAGTATATATGTGAGTATGTATAGCTTTAGCCAACCTGCTACCCAGCTCTCCTCAAAAAAAATAAATAAATAAATAAATAAAATTACTTTTCCCCTGTATCTAAAAAAGAAAATTTCATTTTCAATCTTTCTTTTCCAATCACAGGGGGGAAGAAAGAAAGTAGGAGCTAGAGGAAAAGAATAAGGGATGGCTTTTATAAGTCATTTGAGTTTCAGTTTCAAATGGAGATTTTTCTAGTTTTTTCCCCCCCAAAAGTCTAGATACACATAAAAAGTAATAAGAAAAATATGCTGTTCACTGCATCCTGAATCCTCATCTTTCAAACTGGACCTGTTTGCGCGTGTCAGTGGGAGCCTGCCAGCTGTCGGAGCTGCGTCCCTGCTGGGAAGTCCTGGCGCGAAAAGATCGTGTTTCTCCTGGAAGCACCCATCGCAATTTGCTAATATTCTTAAGGTGAGAGGGCACATTCGACGGTATCCACCAGCTTGGTTTGGGAAGATGTCGACTGCTGGGTGTTCAGAAAGAGATTTTTTTTTTTAGATTTCAAATGTTTTCTGTTTATTTGGTTTTTTTTAAAAGAAATATTCATCCATCAAATGAGTGGGTTAGATTTCCTTTCCTGTTTGGGAAAGAATCCGTTCTTTTCCCCTTTTTAGTGGCAATTTATTATTGTTACAAGATTAATCACTGGCCATAAATCTCATGTATCTAAGGTACTTGGCCTGCTCTTTGCTGCATCACTGTAAAATAGTAAATCTAATATAACAGATTGTGTCATCCAGTGTATGCGTTTTTGAAAGTGGAAGCCAAATGTAAGTAAATTGAATTGGCTGACTTCTAAGAACCAGAGAGCTGTATGAGGTAGTTTGGATGGAGTGCAATCTCAGCCCACCTCCGTCCTGCTCTTCCCTCTTTCAGAAACCAAGTTAATTGCCAGGCCCTGACTGCCGAAAGGCTGGTCTTTCTTGACCACGAAGGGCCGTTATGCAGCCTAATGAAATGGAATTTGGAATCTTCCATGGCTTTTCCTCCATCTCTCTGTGCGCAGACAGTTGTATCAGCTTTGCCCTAAATGCAGCCACTTTGCAGGTATGCGTTTCCTCCGATCCTAACTGCTCCAATCAGATTCCAATCAGATTTCTCAGGGGATTTTTAGAAGAGGAGGAGGTATCCCCTCCTTCCTGTGTGCAAGCGCCCCTCCCGCCCCGCCTTTTTTTTTAACCAGACCATCACATGGTGCAGAGGTCACAAACTCAACCAGGTCTTTCGGATCAAGCAAGTAACATAAAGGAGGTACGTGAGTAGGAGGAGACGGTGGTGAACTACAGATTACATGTCCCATCCAGAGAGGCCAGTCGCAACTTAGTTCTGGGCAAGGTTTTCCCCATAAGCATTTGATCTACTAAAGCCAAATCTTTCCTTTTTCAAGGAAAATGGTGTATCAGTCAAGATTAATCAAGGAAAGTATACAAATCTAAATTTTTATGACATATCCCAATTTTCATATGTAGCTAACTTAAAAATGTACATACACACATATACACACTGTTTACCAGATTAAGACTATAGGCCTTGCCTTGGTGATAGTGAGTGACATTTCTCTGGACATGTAAATGGACAAAGTTAGTCTCTAAAAATATTTACTGAAGTTATAGTCTTAACTTTTTAGGATTGTTGGACACCTTCAGCTCAGTAACTGTAGACTACTTTGTGATTTCATTTATTTATTCATTCATCCATCAAGTACTTATGGAGTGTCTACGCTAGCGGGTGGGTGTACAGAGAGAAATAAGACATGATACCTGCCGTCAAGGAGCTTACAAACTACCCAGGGAGTCTAACATATAAACTAAGTTAATATGGGTGTAGGAATTTGTTGAAATGTAAAGAGACAAGCTGTCATTGGGTTGTTTTTAAAACCAGTTCTCAAAACTACGGTGCTACTCAGTCTTCCCCCTACTCTCTCATGCCCAGCTCCTCCCACCCTTCATATCGCCTATGCTAATTAGCGCATGTGCTGCAGGACCTGGCTGTTTGCCGGCTGCTTCAGAGTCACTAAACTCCATGACTCTAGCAAATTGTGCCCGTCAAGAAGTCAGTTACATAGGCCATCTTCTCAGACATGCGTCATACATGAAAGGGCAAACATAACCTAAGTCAGAGAGAAACTGTGTGTTTCCTGTTGCTCTCACTTTCACCAAGCTGATTTTTCCTTTATCCTTTACACCGCTCACTCCCTCACCTTAACACTCATCTCTCATATTTAGGTACAACAAAACAAAGTGCCTGGCATGACTTTTAGGCACTAGAAAGTAATGGAATGAAATCCAATTTCTCTTTTTAAAAAGTGTGTCATCCTGCCTTAAACCTTGAAATATAAATAGGTATCCAAATACACCAAGACTGAGGAATGGCATTAGACTAGAAGGGTGTTCAGATGTCTGGGAATTATTCTCTCTCTGTATAATTTGTAGCCAAGTTTGAGGATCTCTCTATATAGTTGAAAATCAATACCCCAAGAGTTTTTACTCATAGGACAGAAACTATCATATCACCTAGAATAAATTATAAGCTATATTTAGGGAGCAGTTGGTGCTTATCGAGCATGTTTTAGCTTTTAAGCACTGTGTTCAAGGATTTTGCTGTCTAATTTAATAACTTAATTTTTACGATTAGTAGGCTGTGTTACCACCTTTCCAGATGAGGAAACAGTCTTGGGAAGATTGAATAATCTATGCAAAATCACACATTAGTCAGTGGCAAAGCCAGAGGGTAAATGCAAATCTGTCTGACCCTGGGCCCTTGCTCTTCCACTAAACCACACTGTTACTTTAAAGCAGACGCTGAGTAGATCCTTGCTCACCTAGTTATGACTTTACATTTACAGATCCCTTAGCTGCCACCTGTTCTTCAAGCCAAAAAAGCAAAAAACGACAGAGAACAACTAACAACTTCAAATACAGTCGTATTTGACCAATTTTTCTTAAAAAACAATATGATTTCAGCCATGATCATGTCAAAGACAAGGTAAAATGCCTATGAATTGCTTTCCCTGGTAACAAGTACAATCATAAGATAATAAATGATTATTCTCTTGTAACTCACTGCATGCATAAACCAGCATCACTAAAACTGAGGATAGATGAATTTGACATCCATTTTACAAGGCATTTACTCTATCAAATTATACATGTAAAAAAGCCAATCATACATCACCTTCTCAGGTTCTTAGGTCTACGTTGAAGACCACAGATTCTACAGTCAACAGGAAGGTTGAAAAGGGTCTGGTATAGACCAGGTTACCTCCCATTCACTCCCCAATTTCATGAACTCCAATGAACTAGAGTTGACATCCCTAATGAACCACTGAAGGGAGTAAGAGAATAAATCTTAGGGCTTAATTTTTAGTGTAAAAAGGTTCAGCAGGAAAAAACAAAGCAGGATGAGAGTAGAGCCTGGCCCTTTTCGTATGACTCTGAACCAGTCCCTACGTCACTCCTCCCTCGGTATATGAACATTGATTTGAACTATTTGTAATAAATACAGCCACATCATGAGCCCTTGTCTGGTCACGCAGGGAGGGAAGAATCAGCTTTCTGCCTAGTGTGCCCACACTTGCCTTCAGACATTCTGCTTCCAAACTCTTGATCTGTGATGGTGAAAGAGACTCTAATTGAAATATTCCCCTGACCCATTTCAGAGCCCCCATCCTTTGCGTCCAGTGTTATGGTTTTAAATCCACCTAAGAGATTATTTTATTTTAACTATAAATCTAGTAAATTTTATGTAAAACAAGAACAATAATTTTCAGGAGAATCTTCAATTAATGTTTGGCCAACTAATGTAGACTGGACTCAATTCCACTTAAGCCATTTAATTTATGGACTTAATTAATTTCCCTAAGCACTTAAAACTTCATTTCAGATTAGTATATTTTATTTTAAAGAACTTCAAATGCAGCAGAGAAGCATCGAACAGACTGTCAAATCACAGCGGGAAGGCTGGGGAATGTTGGGGGGCGGGGGAGGTAAGAGATCAACCGAAGGACTTGTATGCATGTATATAAGCATAACGATGGACACAAGACACTGGTGGGGTGGGGTAAGGGTGGGGGGGTGGGGAGGAAGGGGAGGCTGGGGGAAGGTCAATAGGGAAAAAAAGGAGACATATGTACTACTATTTGTAATACTTTAAACAATAAAATAAAATTTTAAAAATAAAGAACTTCAAATGCATGATTAGGCAGGTACATAGCACTATTAAGCAAATCCTTTCTAGAATTTATACAACTCTTTTGTCTAAGAAATTGTGTGTATATGTGTATGTGTGTGTAGAGAAAGAGAAAGAAAATCTCAAATTCTCATAAATATTTCAATAGTCTTAAATTTTAGGCAACTTCTCTTAACAACTTTCAGCTTAAAATAATAAACTTTTATTTATCAATTAATTAATCAATCAACCTTTCAAAGTTGGCATTACAGGGTTAATCTCCCAAATTAGCTAAATTTCAAATTTTCTTCAATACAACAAGCTAGTTATGTAATAGTATTCACAGATTATTTTGAGTTTAACACAAAATTAGTTAAGCTCTGAATTTGTGTCCTCATCATTGAATAACATAATCAATAAAATGAACTCAAGAACTACATATCAAACTCCAGACCACCCAAGCCAAAAGTGTAGTCTTTTCCAAAAGCAATGGGACACGGACAAAACCTGACCTTATAGTAGGCCACAAAAAAATCCTTCATAAGTTCTACAAAATGAAATTAAACAGGAGAAGTTACATACCCAAAATATATAATAAAATGAAAAATAAAGAATAAATAGAATCATTGAGTTAGAAGTTTAACAAATGGGGCTTCATCAAACTAAGAAGCTTCTTCACAGTGAGGGACACCAACAACAAAACAAAAAGACAATCTAATGAATGGGAGAAGATATTTTCAAAAGATAGACCTGATAATGGGGTTGATATCCAAAATATATAAGGAACTTATATAACTCAGTAACAAAAAATAAGCAATCAGATCAAATAATGGGCAGAGGACATGCCCAACTAATATTTGACTAGGCAGCTAAGAATACTCAAGGAGGAAAGAATAGTCTCTTTAATAAATAGTGTTGGAAAAACTGGATATTCACATGTACAAGAATAACACTGGACTACTATCTTACACCACTCACAAAAATTAAAATTTTATTTTTTTATTTTTTTAAAATATATTTTATTGATTTTTTACAGAGAGGAAGGGAGAGAGATAGAGAGTTAGAAACATCGATGAGAGAGAAACATTGATCAGCTGCCTCCTGCACACCTCCTACTGGGGATGTGCCCGCAACCCAGGTACATGCCCCTGACTGGAATCGAACCTGGGACCTTTCAGTCCGCAGGCCGACGCTCTATCCACTGAGCCAAACCGGTTTCGGCTAAAGTTTTAAATGGAATATGTGAAAGCATAAGACTCCTAGAAAAAAACATGGGGAAAAGCTACTATATGTTGTCTTGGTTACAATTCTTTTTGGTATGACATTAAAAGCAGAAGCAACAAAAGCAAAAAATAAAAAAGTGGGACTACATCAAACTAAAAATTTTCTGCACAGCAAATGAAACAATAAACAAATTTAAAAGGCAACCTATGAAATGGGAGAAAATATTGTAAACCATTCATCTATTCTAAGGGGTTACTATCCCAAATATATTTTAAAAAATGATGCAACTCAATAGCAAAATAAATATAATAATACTTTGATGAAAACTTGGACAAATGACCTTAATAGAAGACATACAAATGGCTTACAGCTACAAATGGCGTACAGTTAAGAAAAGGTGCTCAACATCACAAATCATCAGGGAAATGCAAATCAAAACCACAAGGAGATGTCACCTCACACCCGTTAAAATAGCTATTATTAAAAAGACAAGAGCCCAGGCCAAGTGGCTTAGTTGATTTGAGTGTTATCCCATACACCAAAAGATTTTGGGTTAGATTTCCCCTCAGGGCACATACCTTGGTTATGGGTTTGATCCCTGTTTAGGGTGTGTATGGGAGGCAACCAGTTGATGTCTCTCTCTCTCCCTTTCTAAGATCAATAAAAAACATATCCTTGGGTGAGGAGAAGAGAAAGAAGAAAGAAAGAAAGGAAGAGAGAAAGAAAGAAAGAAAGAAAGAAAGAAAGAAAGAAAGAAAGAAAGAAAGAAAGAAAGAAAGAAAGAAAGAAAGAAAGAAAGAAAAAAAGAAAGAAAGAAAGAGAGGGAAGGAGGAAGGGAGGGAGGGAGGGTGGAAGGGAGGAAGGAAGGGAGGGAGGAAGGGAGGAAGGAAGGAAGGGAGGAAGGAAGGAAGGAAGGAAGGAAGGAAGGAAGGAAGGAAGGAAGGAAGGAAGGAGAGAAGAAGAGAGAAGAGAAGAAGAGAAAAGAAAACAAGAGAAAAGAAAACAATAAGAGATAGTAAGTGCTGATGAGACTGGAGGAAAGGGAACCCTTGGGCACTATTGATGGGAATGTAAATTGTTTCTGCCACTATGGAAAACAGTATGAAGATTTCTCAAACAATTAAAAAACAAAAACAGACTCAGAAAGAGAGAACAAACTGATGGTTGCTGGAGGGAAGGTTATAAGAGAATGGGTTAAAAGGGTAAAGGAAAATAAGAGGTACAAACTTCCAGTTATAAAATAAGCCACAGAGATGTAATATACAACACAGGGAATATAGTCAATAATATTGTTATGACTTGGTGGCAGATGAATATTAGACTTAATGTGGCGATCACATTGTAAAGTATAAAAATGTTGAATCACAATGTTGAAACAAATATACTACTGTATGCCAACTACACTTTAATAAAAAAATTAAAGACAAAAGGGTTATAAAGTAAAACAAACAAAACAGCAGAGAATTATCCACTTTTATTAATCACTATCTACAAGAGCTATCTGCACTCCCATGTACATTGCAGCATTATTCACAAGCCAAGACATGAAAACAGCCTAGTGTTAACAACAGACGAATGGATAAAGAAAATGCACACACACACACACACACACACACACACACACTGGCTATTATTCAGCCATGAGAAAGAAGGAAATTCTGTCATTTGCAGCAACATGGATGAATGTTGAGAGCATTATGCTAAGTGAAATAAGCACGACAAAGAAAGACAAATACTGTATGATCTCGCTTATATTTGGAATCTAAAAAAGTCAAACTCATAAAAGAGAGTGGTTGCCAGGGGTGGAAGGTTGATATATATATATATTAATCATCACATTGATTGTATACCTTAATCCTGAAAAATGTTGTATGTCAATTATATTTCAATAAGGCTGGGGGAAAATATGAAAAAAGTACCTTAGGAGGAAAAGATGGCTCCAGGTCAATATTGGGAAAGCAATTTTCCCAGAAATTTAATTGTCTCACTGGCCAGAATATTATCATTTCATGCTCCAAAGGATCTGGGATTCTATAAAGAAGAAAGAAAGGGAGACTGGTAGATGACCATTTGTTTCTGAAATAATGAGAGTTGGAAGAGGGAAAAAATTCTTGGAAAGGGTTTCATGGAGGAAGTGAAACAAGAGCTAGATGGCAAAAGTTTGATATGCAAAAGAAGACAGAAAGGGTTTACTCTAGTGGCATAAACAGCATCACCAGAAGTGGAATGCAGATTTGAATGATTAGCCTCACACATGCAGAAAACAGATGAAGGTGGAGACTGCCTGGGAGCAATGGAGAAGACTGAATTGGTGGAGTGAGTTCAAGTTGTGGAAATGTTGGTCAGGAAGGCTTTGGATTTGACATGGAGCATATTAAGGATCTACTGGAAGTTTTGAAGTAAGAGGAAGAACGTATTTAAGTAACAGTTTAAGAAAGCTTTCTGTGGTTGCAGAATGTGGTATAGATTAAAGTGGAAAGAGATTGGATCTATTTGCTTATGAAGTCACTGAAAAACATTCAAGTGCTTTCACGGCAACAATTATGGTTGTTGCACAACCGAAGGTCTTAGAGTTACCCTAACACAAGTGTTTCCTGACTAATGGTTCACAAACTGGCAATCATCCATGACATGCTCACTAATCCCCCCCGAAAATGTGCCAGTCGTTCTTCAGACTTCACTAACAGTCATTGTCAGAATAACATTGTCACTATATTCTCAACATATGAGACATTCTTTACTTTGGATTGTGGCAATTGAGCTTTTGAGAAGGAAATATACATGGTGATTTTTGAAAAGCAGGCCATTTTTATTTTGGTCAATATCTTTTAAGTTAAGTGTTGATGGCATCCATGTGTGGAGAAGTGTGTGAAGACTAATTTTTATGCCAGTGTCCTTTTCAAACACTGTGCATCAAAAGCCTGGTTTAATGGCCTGCCTGACTCACTCTCCTTTCCTTCCCCCCTCCCTCCACTCCCCACCCCTGGGGCAACTCAGATTTCTGCCTCAGGCTGAAGCTTAGCCCCACCCCCAGCTTGAGGACCAATCTTTCTCCCTCCTATTAGCCAGGCAATTCTGGAACCTTAAGCAAGTAGCTCAGTGACTCAGCAACCCAGAAAGAAGTCAGCCTTGCTTCTGGACATAGTTAACCTTTGAATCCCTTTTAATAACTAGGTTCTCATAGTGTTTTTCTTTGTTTAATATCCTGTTGAGATGCCCGATCCAAAGCCCATCCTTCCATACCTGAAGTCCTACCTGGGTCCCATTGGTCCTCCCAATGGCCAGTGTCCAAACCCTGAGTCCCAAGCCTTCTACTCTCTACTCTCTGCCAAGCCTTCCTGATGCTTCTTCTCTTCTTGTTGACATTTCTAGCCATTGCTAGTTGTCAAATCTCCAGCAGCTCACTTGCCAGTACTTATTTCCTCCTATTTCCTATTGCTTAGAGTTGTCTGGTCTCCTGAGTCTAGTCTGTTGAACAGCTAGTAACAACCCTGGTTCAGACTTGTCCTTCATATTTATAAATGCTTACATCTCAGGACCAATCCTTCAACCTTTTGTTTGTGAAAACAATCCCCCCGCAAAAAAAAAAATTATTAATACATATTTATTCTTTTTTTAAAATATATTTTATTGATTTTTTACAGAGAGGAAGGGAGAGAGATAGAGAGTTAGAAACATCAATGAGAGAGGAACATCGATCAGCTGCCTCCTGCACATCTCCTACTGGGGGTGTGCCCGCAACCCAGGTACATGCCCTTGACCGGAATCGAACCTGGGACCTTTCAGTCCGCAAGCCAACGCTCTATCCACTGAGCCAAACTGGTTTCGGCAATACATATTTATTCTTCGTGTTTTTTTTTTTTTTTCTTTACCCTAACATTCCAAGAAAGTAGCCAGGCCTTTGTATTTCCTCGACACAGAATTTGGCTGAGAAGAAGGCAGAAGCAGCTTAAAGAAGATGGTTTTTTTCATCTTCTGGAAAAACTTACCGAAGTGTTTATTTTAAAGATCCTGAATGGGTAGAACAGAGAACCATGTTTTCTGTGAAAAGTAAGAGGAGTGTGGACCCAGGCCCATCCGAGGGGAGTACAAGTCAACTGGGAGTTGACAAGACCTCTGAGAGCTGGATGCAGGAGTTACCAAGAAATCTTGGCCCAGGAACACCCAGTGCCTATGTTTCCCACACCCAAGTGTGGCACAGATGGGGCACAGCTGCAGAAAATGAAAGGGCTGTTCTAGCTGGAATGAAGGTGTCTCAGTGAAGCATGTGTGGATTGGTGATAGGAGGGGAGCAGCAGAAATGAGACTGGTAATCCCTCTTGCCTACTGTGACAAGGGTTCAAAGAGGAATTCAACTTTAATTTTTTAATAATCCTAGATAACATCACTATAAATAAGACATGAACCCTGTCTTCAAAAAATTTCAAGATATATATGGAAAAAAAACAAGGTCATTTATATTATGTAAATATAGTAGTATATATAATATAGCGTAATAAAACACTATAAAATCCTATCTGTGCCATTAGAGTTGTTTAAAAAAACTTACCTCTGATTGGAAGATTCAGAAACATCTTTGTGGAGATTTAAAGAGATTGGTACAATTTACGTAAGCAAAAAACCCTCAAGTTGGGAAAGAACAAGAAGTTAAGCAACATTCAGTGGGAAGTCCATTTGGCTAGAACTTTCGATGCCTAATGTGTCATGGATGCAATAAAGTTAGAGATGAAACAGGACAGGACATTCTGTTCCGCCAACAGGGAGAACAGAGTATGCAAAATGATCAGAATAACTGTGTTAGCAATGCGGGAGACTAATTCCAGACAGTATAGAGCCATTCCGCACTGGGTTGAGGATTTGTTAGAACATATATGCAAACGAGTGATCTTCTATCCCATTTACAACAAATAGCACAATCAATCAACATAAAACAAAATTGGCAACTGCTAAATTATGAGATTTTCAATCTGACCTGGAAAGTTAGACTTAGTAAATACAAGGACCAACAGGGGAGGGGGGCGTTCAAAAACAACTAAAAGAAGCTATAATTAGTATATCTTATATGGGGGAAAAAACACACAACTAACCAGTAAATAAAATTTCATTGTAAATTTTTCACAGGGCAAAAAAATCTCAATAAAAATAGTAAAATAAATTAATAAAATAAGAAGGAAAATGGAAATATTAGAAATGTTTAACTGTACTCTATAGAAATTGATCAAGGAATTAAGTCGATTTGATATAATTCACTCCAGAAAAATAGTTTCTCAACCAGAATATGTCATCCGTGGGAAAATTCTGATGAAATTACTTATGCTTACGCCATGGAGTGAGAATGGAAGCACCCTGGGGCACGGCCTTTGTTTTACACACTGCTAAATCATCAGCACTTAGCACAGTAGAGGCCACCCAATACCTTTTACATTTTATTCCATTCTGTCTACACGAAAATTATTGATGGAGTACTCACTGGGTAACCAGTCTTCATCAGGGATCCTGGATAGAGCTGTGCACGAGAGGCATTGCCCTGGACCTCAGGGCTCTTACAGTGTCTCGGGGGCCATGGGGAAAGCTTCCGGGCATGCTCTGCTGTCTAGAGAAGCCCCCTAGACCCTGAGTCCACTTTCTGTTCCTCTGGATCTCAACATGTTGACGCTGAAGACTCCTTTCTCGCTCATGATGAGCAATGTGGAGCAAGGTCTCATAATTTACTTGGACTTTTCCAGATTCTTCTCTTAAAAAAAAAAAGAAGAAGAACTGAAATATTTTTTTAAAAAAACTGGCAGCATTTTCATCATTTCCCCCTCCCCTCTGGAAGTATTTATTTATTTATTTAATTGATGGATTTTTATTGATTTCAGAGAGGAAGGGAGAGGGAGAGAGAGATAGAAACATCAATGATGAGAGGAATCATTGATCAGCTACCTCCTGCATGCCCCATACTGGGGATCAAGCCTGCAACCCAGGCATGTGCCCTGACCTGGAATGGAATTGTGATCTGGTTTATAGGTTGATGCTCAACCATTGAGCCACCATGGCTGGGCTCCTCTCTCAAAGTAGTTAGATGCAACTGTGTATCAAATTACTCTGATCCTCAACTTAGTAGAAGACTGGAAAATAATGCTCTCCAACAGGTAAATTAGAATTCAGGAGTCCAGTCCAACCTCGCTAAGAATGTACATTATTGCCCCACCTCTTCAGAAATGATGATGCTGGTTGCTTATAACTTTGTATTTTGCCATTTAATAGCAATTGGATTATTTTCAGAATGAACATCAAGGTAATCCTTGTTCCATCTTCCTATATAGTTGTCAAAAATATCCTTTTCTTCATATCTACCAAATCACAGTTTCTGGACTTGAGAAATGATAAAAGTTTTTCTCTTCAAACACTCAGGATGGTTACAAAAAGGAAACCACTCCTGCCCTAGCCGGTTTGGCTCACTGGATAGAGCGTTGGCTTGGGGACTGAAGGGTCCCAGGTTAGATTCCGGTCAAGGGCATGTACCTTGGTTGCAGGCACATCCCCAGTAGGGGGTGTGCAGGAGGCTGCTGATCGATGCTTCTCTATCATCGATGTTTTCTAACTCTCTATCCCTCTCCCTTCCTCTCTGCAAAAAATCAATAAAACATATATATTAAAAAAAAAAAAGAAAAAGAAAAAAGAAACCACTCCTGGGCCCAGTGCTGACAAGTGTTCAACTACGTGACTGTCTCACAAAAGAGAAACTATCGCTGGGTTTGGGTTCCTCTTGGAACACCAAAGTTAAAACAGATTTTAAGTTCTACTAACAATACTCCCTGGCCATTTCAGTTCAGAGAAAGGCCCTCCTCTGTGTGGACATACTGAGCATATTTGATTTCTCAAGCCAGGATTATAAAAAGATATTGGTCATGAAGAAAGCAAAGGAGGTCTGGACACCAGCTTTCTCTTCCCATTCTGGGCCACCAACCTCTTCCTCCCTTTGCCCTGATTTCCACATCACTCGCTTTCCCTCAAATCCCAGCTCATCTGTTTAACACATACACAGAGCACCTACATCACTAAGGCTGTTTGTTATTGAAGGGAAAACACTCTTAGTCCTTTTCTGTTCCCCTGGTCCAGGGCATCTTGCCATTGTGTGTGAGGGGTGAGAATACGGAGGTGTGTGTGCTCAGAGCCCAGGGAGGGCTTGAGAGACAGCCTGGATGCCCATCGGGGTGCATCGGGCTGATAGTTACAGATCCACCAGTAGTTACAGCAAAGACAGTTTAACAAGCCACGCTTCTCTATTCGCCTTCATTAGTTGCCCCATCACCATGCTTGGAGGGGCCAGAACATGCCCTTTGTGAATCCCATTTCCAAGACTCAATCCTTTCGAGCAAGACCTAAATCCCACCCAGGGTCTGACACAATAGAATTCTCACAAGCAAAACTTCTCAGGGAAAGAGCCATAAACCTGGCTGCTCCCGAAGTCTTCTCCAGCAGATGTCCTTTCCAGGCGAACAGGAGCAGGCAGCAAGAAACAAGTGAGCTCAGGTTTCGCTGGGATGTGATTACTACTGCGGGGAAAGGAGAGGGGGTAGATGGAGAGAAAATCTGACCCTACCTTGGATTTGGGGGAAAAAAAAAAAAGCTGGCACTTTGGCAGTCCATCCACAAGTGCTTTCTGAATGCCAAGTGCACGGTAGAACCCAGCCAGAAACAGAGACCTCCGGTGCTTTGTGATAAGCCACTGTTTCATTCGCTCTGCTTCTCAATAGTGTCAGGTGAACAGAGGCCTGTGCTGCAACCTTAGAACAGAGAGCAGCGGCTGCAAGGCAACCGAACACCCGGCTCCTCCTTGGTGCCGCACCGCCAGGCTGGGGGAGGAGGAGGCCGGCTTTCTTCTCCTTAAAGAAAGATCTTGCTACTTTGCCCTTTTTCCTAACCTTTCCTTTTCTGCTGTGTACTCCAGTCAGGTTTATCAGCCAGTGGGCCAAGTTGGACCAGATCACGCCACGCCTTTGCCTGGTCCACTGCTCCCTTGGGGGTTCCCAGGGTGAAGAGTTTGACTTCAACACCATCTGCCCTCCCTTTATATTTTGCACAGTGTCAGGGCACTGGCCTGGGAGTCAAACACACTGCACTTGGACTTTGACTGTGTGTCTTGGGCAATGTGCTTTCCCTCTCTGAAACTCAGCTTCCTCATCTGAAAAATGAGGATCAATACACCTGCCCTTCAGTGCTTTGTTAGGAATAAGACATACAATACTTACCACAGGATCTAGCACCTAGAAAGCACTTAAACAGTAGGAATTGGATGCAAGTGTGCACATAACAGGTATGCAAACACATGGAATTTAGTTTACCTGGAAGGTGCTGTCGATGCTTCCTCCCACCGATCTGCCAGGTTCAACCCAAATCTCTCCACCTCTGGAAAAATCTTGCCCAACTTTGTAAAGTTCAGTGCTTTTTGCTGTGTTCCTGAAGCAAATTGTTTGAGCAAATCCACATTGCTGAATTCTTGTGCTGTTTAATGTGGTCAATTC
Organism: Myotis yumanensis; assembly: GCF_028538775.1. Lineage (NCBI taxonomy): Eukaryota > Metazoa > Chordata > Mammalia > Chiroptera > Vespertilionidae > Myotis > Myotis yumanensis. Next base: position 37,073,772 of record NW_027223766.1, on the reverse strand, counting down.
TTTGTCTGTCAGTCTGTCCTGCTGTCCACGGAACTCTTGGAAGGCAGAGGAAAGATTGTTCAGTGTGATGGTTACAGGCACAGCCTCTGGATCCAGACTGCCTGCTACCAAACCCCATTCTCTTTTTGCCATTTAAGTGTGCCTTGCTGAAATGGGGAGTGATTCTAATAGTACCTACCTCCCGTGGTTAGTGTAAACGAGTGCCCAGCATGTAGAATTGTTAGTTTTATTTCTTATTATCTCCCAGTGTCTGGGGGATAGCCGGTGCTTGAGGCATGGGAGTTGGAGGAACCAGAGAACCACTGAAAATAATAAGGATTCATACATTTCATGGGGGGTTAGGAGGCAACACATCATATAGTGTTCCAAGAATGGCTAAATTGGTTCCAAAAGAATTAAGAACAGGATCTTGTAGAGATATTTGCTCACATGTGTTCTTGTAGCATTATCCACAAAGGCCAAAATGTCAAAGAAACGGAAATGTCCATCAATGGATAAAGAAAGTAGATATACTTACAATGGAATATTATTCAGCTTAAAAAAGAAGGAAATTCTGTCAATGCTACAACATGGATGACTCTTGAGGACATTATGCTAAGTGAAACAAGCCAGTCACAAAAGGACAAATAATACATGATTCCGCATTTATGCTATCACTACAAAACCAAAAATTTACATTTGATTGTTGAATTTGTCAACTGAATTTATGGTAATATTTATTTTAATGCCAGAGGTTTTATCTTCCAAGATTGACTATCAAAAATCTTTGCTCTGATTCCATGAAGCAGCAAGCTAAAAAAAATCAAGCCATTATTCTGATTTTTAACTTATTCTGATTTTCTATTTGAAGCATCAGAAGACACTGATGTAAAACTGGCCTCATTGAACTGTTTACAAAGTTTTTTTGTGCTAATGGAGCCAACACATTAAAGGTTTCTTTTGATTATAAAAAAAAAAATCTAATAAAAAAAAGTATAACTAAAAGGAAAAAAATAATCTATGATTCCGTTTATATGAGGTACTTCCTGTAATTGAACTCATAGAAACAGAAATAGAATGGTTGCCTGGGGCTGGGGGAGGGGAAATGGGGAGTGTTCAGTGGCTATAAAATTTCAGTCACACAGGAAGAGATAGTTCTGGAGACCTGGAATATGAACAAGGTGCATATTCAGTTGACCCTGAACAACACAGGTTTGAACTGTGCAGGTCCATTTATTTGCAGATTTTTAAAAATAAATGCCTGTACAGTTTATGATCTTCAGTTGGAAGTCTCTGGAAATGGTGGGCTACCTGTATGCACTGATTTACACCATTTCATATAGGGGACTTGAGCATCTGTGGATTTGGGTATAGGGGTGTGGGGTCCTGGAAACAATCTCTCATAGCTATGAGGAACAATGTAAGTTTTGGGGGAGTAAAAAGTTATATGCAGATTTTTGACTGCATGGGGATCCGTGTCCCTAATCCCTGCATTTTTTGAGGTCAACTATAGTCAACAATATTATACTTAAAAATTGTTAAGAAGGTAACTTTATGTAATGTGTTTTTTCACCATGATTTTAAAAATGTAGATTTAAAGCCAAATGAAGAACTAAATTGGTTGTGTCAAACTCAGCACAAGCCTGTGTCTGCCTAGCTCCACCTCTGAGGTAAGCGCTGGTATACATGGGACAGTCAAAACGACACCGAGTCAGAGTTCCTTCAATGCATATGTCTCCATGTCTGTACAAAGGCGTTTGTTTTTCTGAGCACCCACTAACATCATTTGAGAGTCGTGAGGCATTCAAATGGGAAAAGCTCTACCAAATGAATGATGTTTGAAGTGTTCATGCTTTACTCTCAATGCTCAAGAGTAGTGTGCTTTCCAAACTAGTCTTCTGCTGGATAGCTTGCTTTATTTTTCCTTGTAGGATCTATCTCCACTGGCATTCTTATTCATTGGGTTGTTGGTCTGTTGCCCACTAGTAGAATATAATTCCATGAGAGCATAAACTTTGTTTTGCTCACTGTTATATTCCCAGGATCTGGAAGAGTTCCTCACACATGGTAGATGCTCAATAAACATTTGTTGAATAAATGAATGAATAAATAAATAAATCCCCTATTAGGGGAAAGACAGGGAAAAATACATAGTTCTCAGCTTGGCCAGCAAGGGTGAGGCCATACCTTGACCAAAGGTTAACTTGAATAGGAAATTGTCTTTGGAAGGGTAGAATCCCTTTATCTCTTTTCATTGCACTACTTTATCCCCTCCAGTCCTAGGATGCAGACCTCAGAGCCACTCTGCAACACAGTGAATATGAATTTAGTTAGGATTCCTTAACTAGATATGATCAGGACATACCAAATTTTAGACAATTTTAGTGGCCAGTTAATTCCAGGAATTGAACTTAGTGGCAAGCAGTCATTAGACATAGGGGGTAGGAGAGAGTGAATCACTCAGGTGGGGCCAAGGAATACTTATATCCTGAGTCATTTCAGTACAGTCGCAGATAATATCACTTGAAACTGTGCTCAGGAGCAAAGAGAGGTGCCGGAAACACAAAGACTTAGAGTATTACCCAGGTATTCATTTACTCAATTAAAACTCTTCCTCTTTATTTCTTTGTAAAGCTAACCAAATGTTCTACCAAAGATGTTTGCTGGTTTGTAAGGCTTAGGACCCTGGGATTGCAAAGTCACTCTAAGGATCCTGGTGCCTTCTTTACAGGCTACTTAGGAGGCTGAAGCATACTTCCTGCATTTTAACCCGTGGAGTCCCTCTGTCTATGACCCTCAAGATGGTTTTGTTCATACTGACACTCAGTCCCCTGGAGCCAGTATTTTTATCTGCAGCATCTGATGTCATTCCTCTTTGTGGCCCAGAAAGAATTATTTTTGCATGCTTCATTTGGGATTTTTTATGAAATGCTGGGTGAGAGCTCTTTCTAGAATGATAATTGGAGACGGTACCAAAGCTTTGGAGGGAGAAGATACTAATATTTTTTTCTCTTTATTTTTCTGTGAAACAATCCCAGGGAAGAGGTTCGGGGAACTTGCTTGGGCTTATGATCCCCCTGCATCAACAAACAGCAACCCAAATTGTCAATAGCTGACTTTGCACAGAAGTTTCAAAACCAGAAACCAAAATAACTTCCAATAAGAACCAACTGACAGCAAGATTTCACGGCATTTTCCCAGTTGTGTAAGCCAGGCTCCCTTTCACCTTCCCGCCCAGGGATCATTCTATGGGGAGGGATCATTTTCCTCTTCCTGACCCAAGCCAGTGCCCCATGAATGCATCTGTAGTTTATAAGACTCCTCGGGCAGATTGGATGTGGCAGGGACTTTGGAGGGATCAGAGCAGGAGACGAGACTGGGTCGAGGCTGTGAGCTCTCTCTCTCTCTCTCTCTCTCTCTCTCTCTCTCTCTCTCTCTCTCTCTCCCAACCTCACTCTTGAGCAGGGTGGCCTGAGGAGAGCTCAGGGTCCAGGGGTTTTCACAAAGAGTGAACATGTTTATACAAGGAAAATCCAGATCAAAAGCACAATCAGTTGCAGTATTCAAGGGGGAAATGGAGTCAAGGAAGGCCAGCAGGAAGCTTCCAGCAGAAGTGAGTGAAAAAGGAAAAAGGTTTTCTCGCAGGGTGGCAGTGGGCAGACCCACTGAAGAGCGGTGTGTAAGTGATGTTACCGTTAATGATAATAATGATGGAATAACAACAGCTACCATTTACTTATTAAGCACCTGTGATGTCCCACTGTCGCAAATTCTTTCCATACATTAACTCATTCGGGCATAATGTGATGTGTGCAACCGCCTGTACCTCCACCTCTCAGATGCTGGTTCCAAGGCTTCGAAAAATGAATAATGTGACCACGGTCACAGAGAAGAGCTAGGACTTCAGCGCAGGTTCTTCTGACCCCCATGTAGCTGTCCTAGTCCCTGGGCAGCAGCCTGAGAGCTTTGGAGTGAACTCTGGGTGGAATATTCGAGTTCTAACTTGTTCCCTCCTTCCTCCAGCTACCTGTTTGTCAAGCATGCACAGAGGGAAAAGAGGTAAACCGAGGCGATTCCTGCTTTATTCCTCTCCAAGGGGCAGCTTTCTGCCCATTTCCTGGTCCTTGTGATGGGATGGCAGGTAGCAATGAGACGTCCTCAGAAGGTTGGTCATGCCACACTCGCTGCATGATATATCCACCCAAGCCTCGTTGGTTTTAATTGCTTCTTTATCTTTCCATCTGGAAGCTCCATTTTTCTGTTTCTAAAAACCCTGTAGCCCAGCTCAGCTTTTTCTGACTCCTCATGGGCCTTCCCATGCACATTGCTTCCTCCAGCAGCCCACGTGGAAGCAGCTGAATGGGAAGGCTAAGGTGAAGCCAGTGAGCCCCAGGCAACGTCGCCTTGGCAGCGGCTCTCTAATTGGGCAAGGGGCAGGCAAGGGCTCCAAAGAACACAAATATTCCCATTTTTCTTTTTGGCAGAATTAATGGATAAATGCTTTAACGAAAAACAGGAATATGATGAAGAGAGGCTGGAAGAAAGGGGTCATGAGGACAAACTTCTGACTAGACAAAACCCCACATTGGAGCTCATCTTCTAGGCTGCAAAGATGACTTCAATTGTGGAGTCACCCAGACAAGAGTCTTATCTTCTATGTTCTCAGAAGTTGCTACCACATTTTCGAAGCACCACACATTTTGGTTTTCTGTTGTGGGAACAAAAACATTTTTCTTTCCCAAAGCTAACTACAATAATGATGAAGTGGATGCTGGTAGCTACCATGTATATAAGACCCTGTGCTAAATACTTACGTAATGATGATGATGATGGTGATAAATATGAGAACTCACAATTTCATACTTTACCATGTGCCAGAGAGTGTTCTAAGTGATTTACCTGTATGAACACATGCATTAATGCATGAGTTAACATATTAATCTTTACAGCAAAACTATGAGGTAGGTGCTATCATTAGCCCATTTTACAGATGAGGAAATGGAACTTGCTCAAGGTCATAATACTGAAAGGTGGTATTTATCCTCCAGAAAACTAAGGTTCAGAAGGGTTTAGGAACCTACTCAAGGTGATACAGTGAGAAAGTGGTGAAGCTGAGTTTCAAACCAAATCCACTGGACTCCAAAGGATGTGCTGTTAGCCACTATGCTTCACTCCAGAATATTCTCTACAGATATAGGTACAGACACACATGTATACATATGTGCCTATGTATGTAAATACACAGATACATCCACACAACCTAGAAAAGTAAAGGTTTGATGGGGTCAGTGTCCATCTTGTGTTTCTATACAAGAATTTGGGATTCATAGGTTCTAAGATAGCATTTCTTTTTTTTAAGTATTTTTTTATTGATTTTTAGTCATAAAGGAAGGGAGAGGAATAGAGAGATAGAAACACCAATGAGAGAGAAACATCAATTGGCTGCCTCCTGCACAGCTGCTACTGGGGATTGAGCCTGCAACCTGGGCATGTGCCCTGACCTGGAATTGAACCGTGACCTCCTGGTTCATAGGTAGATGCTCAACCACTGAGCCACACTGGCTGGGCTAAGATAGCATTTCTTAGTGCCTTCAAAAATTTCACATCTTGGTATACACAGAAGAGGACTACATTTGAAAGTGTCTTGGGCTACATGGAAAAGGCAGATTGAGGCCCTTTTGACCCTGTTCTGCCACCTATAAGCTAAAAGGCTCGATATCTTATCAAAACTGAAACCGCCCTGTTTGGGAAGTTCCGCCTTGGAGAAATGTTCCAGGCTCGTAGGCAGGAAGGTCATGGAGAACCTACCCCATACCCTCCCCTTTTCACCTCTTCCATTTCTCTGCTCCTTCACCTGCTCTGCATTTCAATGTTCCCAAGGATAAAAGGATTGTTGAATAAAGTCAGGTTCACCACTAAAAACAAACAAATATGCCCACCACCTAAAAGATCACAGTTACAGCTTTCCTTTATCTTCCTTCTTCCTCCAGGAAAGCAGAACAATCGTAATTAAAATGGAAGTAATTAAACATGAACAACATGCGCCTGGAAGACAACCAAGCTGCAGATTCCATATTTCCCCCCAATGCACAGCAGCTACCTGCCTGCCAGGTGTGAGCGCAACCTGTGACTACCAGGTCTTCCTCTGAGCCAAAGTCGTGTGAGCTGCAGCACTTGGGGCATTTCCCCCCCCAAATCGAATAAACACTGGTGCACATATAGGCGGCGACAGGCATGCCCTGGCAGAAAAGCACACTGTCCTCTCTGGCTTTCAGTTTATGTTTCTAAAATTCTAACTGACTCGCAACCACAGCAGAAGGAGTTCTGCTTCATTTCTGGGTTCCACAAAGCTGGACAGCCCTAGGGCACATGGGTTGTGGAGTTCTCTGGAGCTTGGGCTTGGAGTAAGTCCATTCCCAAAGCGAACTACATACGTGAGAGAAAAGAGGACGGCTGCTGGGAGCCTACACTTCCTTGCATTTTTCCCTGGAAGCTGCACAGTGATAGATGCTGGGTAGACCGCATTGGTCCTAATGCCAGATGCACCATACATGTGTTGTCAAACTAGGATTAGTGTGTTATTTCCCCTTTAAGTAGGTTAAGCTTTTTAAAGTAGGGCTAATTAAGATTATGATTAGACAATGAATGAAAGAAGTCACAGGGCTTAATGAGGATACCATATACCCCCAAATGGAAAGGATAACAAGTGTGCTTTTGTTGGTATGAGAAGAAAAGGGAACGATGGCAATAAAAGATACACAGTGCACAGCTTCATCCACGCTCCTCTGATGGAGCCCGGAGCACACTGACCACCGAGATAACACGGCCACCACTTTTGGAACTCATTTGTAAAAAGGACTCCCTCCCTCGGCCTATTAAATTCTCTGTGGTTACTAATCTCCAAATACTAAAATCATATAGCTTTACCCTCAAACATAAAGATGGGTATGCTGACACACATTTTCTGATCACAGGTTCTGGGTGTCTGCTGGAGAGAGCTTAGTAGAAAATAGAAAGATGTGGTGGGGGTGGGGGCGCAGGGGGTTGGAAGCCAACTCTCTCTCAGCTGGTTCTGTTCATAAACTGTTTCTCCACCTGCCCATGGCCAGGGTTTCAGCAACTCTCTCCCTGCCTCTCTCCTGGAGAAATACCAGAGACTCTTGACCAGTCTCCCTGTTCTAATTGCTCTGCCTCACTCTATCCTCCACACACCTGCCAGACTGGTGGCTCCATAGCTTGTCCCTGCTGTTCCTTGTCTGAATTCCTTCCTAGGGCACAGAAATTCCACCCTGAGGAGTACCTCCTATGAGTAATACTTGCAGATTTTCAAAGACAAGAATGTTCCAATCATTGTGGAGTGACTGGTAACACATTTGATGTTTCTCATTAGTGCATTGGTTAAATAAACCCTGATTCCTCCACATAGTTAGAAACATAGAGCTGTGGAAAAGAACGAGAGCAATCTAAATTTGCCAAATGTGCCGACATGGAACCATTGCAAGGTACAAAGCAAGGTCTGTACAGTATTCTCCTGTGTGTCCAATAAGGGGCGAAGAAAGGAGATATTTACACATAGACTACTTCCACAAAGATACACAGAAATTAACCATCAGAGCTGCTTCCCAGGAGAGAGGCTGTGGAACCTAGGGTCTGGGGTGCCAAAGATGCCTTTTATTGTATGTTCTTGTATGTTCTTTTAAAATCATATGTAGACATTACTTTTGGAATAAGAAACCATTTTAAAAGCAAAACAAAACCCTCCATGTAATGCAAGCACTGTATCAGCATCTAACGAAAGCACTTCATCACTTGGCCCCAACCTACTGCTGACGCCTCCTCTGTTGACTCAGGTCACACCACGCCATTTGCCACTGCTTGACCTGCTCCTGCTCTGCTCCCCAAGTGTCCACATATGCACCCCGCTGGGTCTCTGCACCTATATACTGAAGATAATCACAGCACCCATTACAGAGTTTTTTTTTTTTGAGAATTCAATGAGATGAAACACAAGTGCTTATAATAGTGTCCAGCAAATAATAGGTTCTCAATAAATGCTAGTTGCTATTATTTTGTCTTATCCTAAGGCAGTTCTTCTCAATAGAAAGACCTTTGCTCCCCTCTCTGCGTGGTGAAAGACTACTTATCCCCTACGGCCTGACTCAGATGTCATCCTCACCGTCTCCTTCACCACCTTTGAGCTCTGAGCACTTTGCTCAGATCCTCTGTGTGGTGCTTTTCATATTCCGTCATGAGTAATAACATACAGGTGTGCTTCTTCTATCCATACCTTCTAGGGCAGCGGTTCTCAACCTGTGGGTCGAGACCCCTTTGGCGGTCGAACGACCCTTTCACAGGGGTCGCCTAAGACCATCCTGCATATCAGATATTTACATTACAATTCATAACAGTAGCAACATTACAGTTAAGAAGTAGCAACGAAAATAATTTTATGGTTGGGTCACAACATGAGGAACTGTATTTAAAGGGCCAGAAGGTTGAGAACCGCTGGGGTATAGAAAGCAAGCACTGTGACATATATAATTGTATAGATTCTAATAGGGTGTTGCAATAATATTTAGAGAGATTACATGTAATGGAAGCTATACAAAACTGCCCAGAAGATGCAGAAATCAAAGTCCTCTTGCAGTGTCTGCTAACGGCTCCCCCACTGTGTGACACGAGGGGAACCTTCTGGGAAATAGGGATTAGCACTTGTGCCAAGATTCCTCCAAGGGTGATCTAAGCACTTCACACCATTTTGGCTGTCAGGCCTCGCTGCTCACTGCCCATCCTTCCTGCCAGAATGCTGGGCCAGCTTTTAGTACTTAGTAATATAGATTGTGAGCTAAAGCTTGGCCAATGTCTAATTTAAAAGATGGACTGTGCATTAAAAGCCCTAGAAGACCAAAAAAAAAAAAAAAGGCTTGAATAAATTATTATAAGAGGAATCTCTTGGCTGATCATCATTTTGGATTTGAGTTTCTAATATTAACACAATAGCATATTCAATTGTCCTCCATGCTCATGTGGGAAATAATATATTATTCAAAGATATAAAACATAATTTCAGACTTAAAATATCTGAGGGGAAAAGTTTTTTTTCTTTTTATATCTACTTATATATCTCTATGGATAATGTGTTATCAGCATCCTCTGGAGGTACCTGCTCAAGACTTGGGTTCTCAAGTTTGGCCCAAGGCCCAATAAATTAGAACCTCTGGCAGTGAGGACCCTAAGGTCTGCTTTTCCACAGAGGGTGCCTTGGTATCTTGAATATATTAAACTCGAGAGCCACTGGTTTACGATAACATTCAGGAAATTCAGCTTGAATAAGAAAGTACAGCAAATGTAAAGATATCATGAAACGTCAAGCTACACCAAATCACCAAATACCCGCTGTGTGCTGTTCTTTAGGCAGGAATTCCATATCTCTGGTTTTGGTATTCACCTTATACCATGTCATGCTTGCAAAGGTGTCAGGATAAAGCAAGGTTTGGATAACTGTGGAGAACTGAAATGTAGTTAACTAGTGACTGACTCTCTTTCCCATAGGCTCCATATTGAGTTTTCCAATTCTAATTAGTCCTACACATTCCCACACCTCAAGCCTAATTAGGAATAATGGTCATAGGGAGGAAAAGGGAAAGCAACATGCTTTGTCTTGGGTCTCAAGTAATGTGGAACCCAAATAATGAGAACTGGATCAAAATTGTACTTTACCCTTCACACCCATTTGTATCGCACATATACATATACATATATACATATATATATATATATATATATATATATATATATATATATATATAAAATTGATTTCAGGGAGAAAGGGAGAGGGAGAGAGAGATAGAAACATCAACAATGAGAGTGAATCATTTATCGGCTGCCTCCTGCATACCCTACACTGGGGATCAAGCTGCAACCTGGGCATGTGCCCTTGACTGAGAATCGAACTGTGATCTCCTGGTTCACAGGTCGATGCTCAACTGCTGAGCTACACCTGGCCAGGCAATGTTGCCTTTTTTAAAACCTTTTTTTTTTAAGTAGATTCAGTTGCCTTTTCAGTTCTTCTTGACTTAACTCTGTAAACAGATGGCATAAAGGTAATAAGCAAAAGTAACATACTGCACTCAGTACATTCTTCTTCCCCTACAGTAGACAGGTCAGCTCAGCATGATTTGGGAGTCAATGTGCTTTATGTATGAATCTATATATTAACAGAGATTTACTACAAAGCTATAGTTTCTAGTGGGAAGAACAATTGTTTTCAAGTCAGTATCTTTATTTAAAGGTTTTTTGTTGTTGTTTTAATCCTCACCCAAGGGCATGTTGTTGTGTTTTTTATTAGGAAAGAGGGGAGCGGGGAGAGGGAGAGAGAAACATCAATGTGATAGAGAAACATCTATTGGTTGCTTTGGGATGATACTCCAACCAACTGAGCCACTGGCCAGGGCAAGTCAGTATCTATGTCTAAAACCCCCTTAATCTTTTCTTAGGTGTACAACCTTAATGAAGCAAGTCTCTTCTCCTTTCTCAACTACAGTTCCCTTATTTGCAAGATGAGAATAAGGATTCCCACTCTCAGATTGTTGTCATAAGGATAAAAGCAATAATATTGAAAAAGCACTTAGAATATTGTCTTGTACGTAGGTATTTAATAGTCATTAATTCAATCATCATATAACAAAGCATCTTATCCTATGTGTTATCAATGAACTGTGTTGCTGTGGGAAATACTAAGAGCAGTACAGTTCATGCTTAAGCTGCTACTGTGATGCTTATCAACAAGATAAACACATAAACTATATTGTTATACAATTTATTTAGGTAATACAAAATACATTATAAGGCAGTATATGATCAATTGCTAGAGTAGGGGCTTAACTAAAAAATGCAATAAATAAGAGAGAAATAACTCAGAGACCAGAAAAGCAATTTGCTAAGATCACCTTGATTATTCCTGAGGCATTTGTGAAAGGATGGCAGTTATTTTAGAAAATGAGAGTCAAAGATGTTTCATCAGAGACCTAAATGAAGAGAGTAAGCAAGAAAAGATCAGAGAGAAGGTGAAGGAGCAGCAAGTGCAAAAGCAGGAATGAGCTTGGAGTGCAAGGTCCTGCAAGAAAACCAGACTGACTACGGTTTGAGCATGGGGAGCAGTGGCAAGAGACACAGTGAGAGAGAGTGCAGGCAGAGCAACAGGACCCTCTCATCCATCAAAAGAGAGAAGTATATTCTAAATTGTGTATACCCATTGAAGGATTTTTGAGCAAGAGAGTTGCATGATTATTTATTTCCTTATATCATGTGTAGACAACAGGCTATGAGGGGAAAGATAACACTTATGAGACCAGTTAGGAGAGTAATACATTGGTCTAGACGAAAATGGCTTTCACTGTTGGAGATGAGAAATGAAACTAAAAATATAGTCATTAAAAGTAGTAAAGAGATTATGAAAAGAAATGATGAAAAATATAACAATCCGTTGGACAATATAGTAAGAGTAAAGAGAATAAAGAAGAAGTGAATTAGAGCAGAGGTGAGAAGTGGGGAGGTCAGAAAGAGATTATTATTTGAGTAGTAGAATGCAAAGAACTGGAGTCTGGAGCCCACACACTTGAACTTGAATTCCAAGCCTATCACTTTTTACCCATATGCTTTTGGAAATTTTACTTAACCTCTGTAAGCTAGTTTCCTCATTTAGAAAAATAGGAATAATGATATCTACATCATAGAGTTGTGAGATCCACATTAGAAAATATATCAATTTCCTGTCACATAGTAGGCCCTTCAAAAATATTTGTTCTTTCCCTAATACCTCTGATTGAACTTAAACCTTATTCATCCTCTTTTAATAACAGGAAATCCCTAAATGCCCAATATTTAAAAACATGTGTAACTTGTTCATGGAGACTTTATTATGGTGGATCAATAATCATAGTATCTTTTTGTTATTATAGTCTCTAATAATTCAAAGAGAGTTCTAAAAACTGGCCTAGCTTTATGGCATTTTTGGAGGAGATTTCCAGGCAAACTGTGTGGTATGGTCAGATCCCCTAAAGGGGAATCCCTGTGTCAACCCCTATTTACCAGATGGCTCAGTCTTCAGTCTACTGACATTGTGAACTGATAGCAGACACATTGCAGGCGATTCTCATTGTCTGGGACACTGCATAGGGGGAGGCAGGCTTTAAGGTAATCAAGGCATAAACTCTATAGGACTTTAGGGATTAAGGTCACAGCCCCTTAATGAATACATAATGACCTAAAGATGATTTCCATTTGCTCATCCAAAAGGAGAAATGTAACAACAGAAGGGAGGTGGCTTTCATTTCCATTGTGCTGTACTAAGTGACTCCAGGACTCACAGCAATTTCCTGTCGGGGCCTCGCTTTCAGTACAGCTTCTTGTTCATGCAGCATGTAGGAAAACTGAACAGGTTTCTAAGAATTAAAATGAACCCCATTAAGCAGTTGAAGATGAGATGGTAAGTCAGAGGAGTTCCTAAGTAAAAGATATAGCTCCAGGCTTGGTCTGTCATACCACTAGGAACACTTTATGAAATACTGGACACATGCCCAAACCAAAAACTGTTGGCACAATGTTGGTATGATATGCAAAAAAAAAAAAAAAGGGTATAGGGCATGGAGTAGAAGGAAAAGTGAAAGCATATATGAAGGTGAAATCTCACAAGTTAGGAATAAAACAGGCAAGTACAGGACTTCTAAATCAATCAATAGATTTTTCATCTCCCCAAAAGACACCAATGCTCAGTTGAAAGTAGTGACTATCACAAAACTAGCATCAACAAAATCAAGAAGATTGAAATTATACCAAGCATATTCTCTGACCATGATGCCTTGAAATTAGAAATCAACTGCAAAAAGGAAGTAAAGAAACCCGCAAATATATGGAGATTAAACAATATACTACTGAAAAATAACTGGGTCAAAGAAGAGATAAAAGGATAAAAGGTGAAATCAAAAGATATAGAGAGACAAATGAGAATGACAATACAACATATCAAAACCTCTGGGATGCAGCAAAAGCAATAGTAAGTGGGAGTTTATATCATTACAGGCCTATCTCAAGAAATAAGAGAAATCCCAACAACCTAACATCACATCTTAAAGAACTAGAAAAAGAAGAACAAAAGCAACACAAAGTCAGCAGAAGAAAGGAAATAATAAAAATTAGAGCAGAATTAAATAAAATAGAGAATAAAAAGATTATACAAAAAGTCAATAAAACAAAGATCTGGTTCTTTGAAAAGATTAATAAAATTGACAAACCGCTGGCTAGACTCTCTAAGGGAAAGAGAGAAAAGACCCATATAAACAAAAACAGAAATGAGAGAGTAGTTACCACAGACATAACAGATATACAAAGGATCATACTAGGATATTATGAAAGACTATATGCCACCAAATTCAATAACCTAGAAGAAATGGATAAGTTCCTAGAAATATATAACCTTCCTAGACTAAATTATGAAGAATTTTGAAGAATTTTAAATCAACAGTTTTTGGTTTGGGCATGTGTCCAGTATTTCATAAAGTGTTCCTAGTGGTATGACAGACCAAGCCTGGAGCTATATCTTTTACTTAGGAACTCCTCTGACTTACCATCTCATCTTCAACTGCTTAATGGGGTTCATTTTAATTCTTAGAAACCTGTTCAGTTTTCCTACATGCTGCATGTAGGAAAATCTAAATAGAACAATCAGCAGTGAGGAAATTGAAACAACCATCAATAACCTTCCAAAAAACAAAAGTCCAGGACCAGATGGCTTCACCAGTGAATTCTACCAAAGGTCCAAAGATATAAAACCTATGCTCCTCAAACTCTTCCAAAAAATTGAAAAATAGTTTCAATCATATTCTTCTTGATTTCTATGAAGATTTTAATAAAACGTCATAAACTTTGTTGAGCCCTTGTTCAAGTAGAACTATACTCTGCTCAGCTACCTGCATATTCAGCAGATGTGCTGTACAATTATGTTTTAGATAATTACAGTCCATTAACATATAAAAGAAAATGAAAAGCTTTTACCTGCTATATATGCTACACAGCTTGTATACAACACTGCTAAAAAGGGGAGAGTGTGATTTGCTTATTGAGACTTTCCAAATGAAAACATTGGTCACTTTTCAATTTCCTTAAAATGTGCAGAAGCACTTAATGATATTATTGACCTTATAGAAATGGAGGGATATTGCCTCCTTAGACATATGCCTGTAAGATGGATGTCATTGCTCCTAGCCATAGAAAAGATGTTAAAATGTTAGCTTGCCATAAAGTCATATTTTCAAAGTGGACAAGGAGACCATCTATCTCTAGTTTGAAAATGCATTAGAGTGAGAATGGGAAAAAAAGATTACAGTAAACCAGAAATTGATATGCTATTTCTCTGGAACTGTCTGATGATCTTTGAAGAGGCCACATGGAACCTGGAAAAGGATGAATTGGCTACATATGAATTGTTTAATGTTATATGAAGATCACAACAAAATTCCTAGAGTAAAAAACAAACAAAAAACTGACTTAAAAAAAAATGACAGCTTCAAAAGTCAGGAAATGGCAGCCAAGTTAAATAGGACTTTAAAAATTTTTTTTTTTTTTTGCTAACACTGTACTTTATTTGAAATTCAATTTCACAAGTTCAAATTACCTCTTTGCTTTCAAACCATTTCTTAACTTATGATGACATCCAATATGCTTAAGAGTGTGGTGTAAAAATGATGGAGAATTTAGACATGGATAACCTATTAGGTAACTTCTACCTGCAAAGGACCTGCTTGATAAGCAGCTGTTCTCCAAATCAAGTCTGCAGACACCAAATGAACGAGCACTTGGGGAGAGCTAGAAACAAATTCTTATGAGACTGAAAACCCGCTGTTTCTAGTGAGTAAAATCCCAAGTAGTCAATGCTCAAGACATTTAGATCAATGTCACCACAGTGGGCTGACATCAGGAATCGGTGTGATGTGGGCTTCAGGGCAGAGCTATTTACTTTTACCACATGAAAGACAAAAGGGATGTCCTGAGGTAAAGGCCGTGGGCAGTTCAGAGAAGTATTACTGGAAAAGGAAATTGAAAGAGTCAAAATATCCTATTGTATCACGAGACCGAAAGAAACATCTCATTTTTTAAAATTATTTTTTAATTTGATATAGATAATATTTATTTATTTATTTATTTATTTATTTATTTATTTATTTATTATGGAACTTAAAATACACACTACTAGCCTGAAATTGTTTAATATCCAATCAAGAAATAACAGGAATTAAAATAAATCATTGCATCAGAGGAAAATAATATCAAAATATTGTTAAAATTAGTCCTACTCTTACTTGCTACTCTGTTAACTAGCTCTATTGCTTTGGTTTAAATAATAGCATTTATATAAAGAAAAGTAAATATTACAGAATTTAATATAACCTCAAGTAAACATTCATTTTTTATATCTTTATGTTCAAGTAAAAATGTATAAATTATTTATTGTTATACTATGTATAAGCTATGTCCCAGGCTAGGACTCTAAAAAGTTCCCTCTACTGGTAAACCTCTCCCAGTCCAGCCCTGTTTCCTCACTCACCTGGTGCTCCCAGGAATACTGCAGTGAGCCTTCTCAAAGCTCCTCATCAGCAGGTCCAATTCCAGCAAACCCAATGACAACCAACACACGCAAAAGTGGCTCCCTTCTTCATGAATTTACAGTCCAGCAGGAAAGAAAAACAACAAATGCAATTCCCCAAAAAGTGTGTGGAGAGGTAGGACAGGGAAACACAGAGAAGACTAGAGAAAGTACAGCGGGGAGAGCCAATCCAGCCAGGGAAGGCTTTCTTGAGGACAGCTAGTTAATCCCAGAGGCCAGAAGGAAGACCATCTGCAAGCCCAGGTTTCCAGCACTGAAATTAATTCTGGGTTGCAAATCAGTTGCCTACAAGGCAGATTCAGGCTGAATGCATTCTTTGGCCATTATAATGTTTTATATAAAAAGTCAGGCCCAGCCCTAACTGGTTTGACTCAGCATCGGACTGCAGACTGAAGGGTCCCAGGTTCGATTCTGGTCAAGGGCATGTACCTTGGTTGTGGGCACATCCCCAGTAGGGAGTGTGCAGGAGGCAGCTGAATCGATGTTTCTCTCTCATCGATGTTTCTAACTCTCTCTTCCTCTCTCTCTCCCTTCTTCTCTGAAAAAAAAAAAAGAAAGTCAGGCTAGTAGTCTTTTTTAAAAAATCAGGAGATTCTTACTTAAAAGTTGTATTTCTGGCCTCTTGAAAAATAAGAAATTTAAAACACTGAGCTTAAATACCATATTATTATAATCAGCTGGAAATGAGTAGCCACTGCCCCCTTTAAATGGCATATGCCTTTCTCAGTTCACATCGTCCCCATCATCCCCAACAGCTGCCCTCCACTGAGACCGAGTGGCACGTGCCACTTATCTGCACACAAGCTGTTCCTTGTAGTAGAAGCGTATTTCTTACCCAAATGAGAAAACAAAAGGACTGAGTGTCCGTGCACACTCAGCTTACTTCACTTGAGGTCACTTTAGGCATTTGAGTGTGTGATGTGCATCATAAGCCACTTTCAGATAAACAAAGGTCTCTTTATGTTTAAAAATTAGAGAGCATTTTTGCAGGAGAGCTGTAATGCAGAGCCCATAAAGCAGCTCCCTCTCCTAACCACACCCCCTCCTCAAAGTATTTCTAAACCAAATTCCTTTCTTGATGTATTTAACCTGGCTGACCTTTGCTGAGGTGGAGGTCTCCAGCTGGAACTGCCGTTCTCCCAGCCTCATCCTGTGCTCCATTCAGCGTATGTCCTTGGAACGAGACTTAGAATTATTCTGCTATCTTCAGGGACGCATCTCCTGGTCAGGGGGCTCCAAGTGCCTTGAAGGTGTACCTTAGGATGCCAAGATAATCCAGTGAGGTGCAGGAAGAAAATGGTACAGTTCTTACCTTATAACAGGAAAGAAATGAAGATGTATCAACATCAAACCTATGGCTTGACACTAGTTATCTTCACTCCTTCCATGTGCCAGGCTATCTCGGGTCTAGGTTACCTCACACATTTTCCAACTTCAATTCATTGTGACACGCCATAGTTTGCATTTGTCAAATTGGTGACATGATTTCCCTAGGTTCCATGGCAATATAAAGGCAAAAGTTGAAGCATAATTGATGACTTAGATGACGATGTTCAAATATGCTATCTTGTGTCTTTCCAATTTAGGGGCCCACTTTCACTTTCAATGGTTCCATCTTTCTCTTTTCCTGAGGAAGTTCCCTGGTACATGCTAATGAATAGCCTCACCTCCCAGTCCTTCATTAGTTTAGAAAGCCTTCCCCTAGATATACCAAACCCTCTGGAAACTATCCTGCCTCTCTGACCAGCTCTGATAAGATTCCTTTTCAAGTCCCCTCCTTCTGCTTTTAAGAAGCAAGTTATCACCAAACTATCACTTTTGCTTTGTGTTCAGCTGGAACTGAGTTGGCATCTTAGCTTCACTATATGTACTTGGTCAAGTTATTTAACCTCATACAACCTCAGTTTTCTTATTTAGAAAAATACCAATTCGCAAGGTGGTTAAGGGATTATGTGAAGTGTCTACCACTTTATATACAACAATTATTATAACAAAGAAGGATTTATCTGCTAGAGTATTCTGGTCTTTCTCTTGGTCATTTACCTTGTTCCCAGAATAATTTTTAAGCGGGGGGGGGGGGGGGGGGGGGGGTAGGAGAGAAAGAGAGAGAAATATTTTGACTGAACCCAAATAACACAGAAATACTTCCAAATATCCAGCTATGCAGCTCTTAGCTGGTTGCCCATTAAAATAAAGGGTTCAGAGGGAACCTTTTCCTTGCTGGGTAAATTCTAGAATATTAGAATTTAATAATAGAATATTAAACATTGACTTTAGTTTCCATCTACTCAACTTGCATATTACTTCCTCGACAGCAGGATTTTTTTTTTTTAAAGAGTAATGAGCAATGGAATGTCTGGGGCAGATTTCGGACACAGGAGATAAACTCCAAGTTTCTAAATTTGCACATATATCAGCCTATATCTCTTTCTGATCTTCCTAGTAGAAGTACATTCCTTTGGTTTATCCTCACTTGATCTCTTCTGTTTTCCCACTGAGGACTGACCAGACTCTACTTTAGCCATACCCTCGATAGCAGAATGAATTCTATCGTCTCTTTCGGTGGGGTGTCATTTGTCAACTGGAATAAGGGCCTCGATTGTAATGAGGAAGCCCTGAATATCGATACTGTCTATCAACGCCTCACTCTTGGCTTGCGCCTGATACCCCAGCCCAGCTAGCTAGGTGTCAGAGGTAACATTCCTCTTGGAGGTTTCAATACCCTCCATCATGACCCCTTGACTCTGCTTGATGACTTCCATTATTTGTTTCTATATTTTGAGGAAGGTGAGATTTTTAAGCTTCCAGGTGGGTGGGTCAGTGGGGGGTGAGGAAAGCAACCAATAGAATGCTGTTTAGCACTCAAAACAAAATGGATTGATTGAATGTCACCTTATTTGCTTTAATTCTTGCTATTCCACAACACACAATATCCTCAGGTTGGGCTTGCTGACTTCCTCAACCCCATTCACTCTTACCTTTAAGTGATTTTACTTTTTATTGTGAAATATGTCACCCATAAAAAATAATGTATAAAGCATACCTTCACATAAAAAAACAACAACAAAAACAATTATAAAGCTAGCACATGACTTCTCACACACACCCATTATGAAATGATAGAACATTCATATCCCAGGAGAGCTTCACTTCCCTCCCCAGATGTAACACTATTTTAACTTTTGTGACAATCATTATTAATAGTTTTATCATTTACATATGTTGTCACTTAACACTGTAATTTAGTTTTGCCTGTCTTGGAATTTTACATTAATGGAACAATGGCTTTTATTTTGTGACTTGCTTATTTCACTCCATGTTGTCTGTGAGTCCCATCCCCATTGACATGTAGGTAGTATTAGTGGATTTTTTTTGCTCTCCAGTAGCCCATTGTATTACTTCACTGTTGAGATGCACTTTGCTCCTCTTCTGCCTCCATGTCCAGCCTTAGATACTCTCCTTTTTTCTCCTCATGTGTTCAAATCTCTCAAAATATGAATATTGTTCTTCCAGATTTTTCCTTACCAGTTTACTGTTCCTTCTCTGACTTACTAATGCAGACCTTCATTAATTAATCAAATACTCTAAGTACTTAGTACTAGGAACTTAGACAATACTACTCAACTTAATATTCAGTATAGCTCACAAGTCTTTTATTTTACCAACACTGTTGGGCCCATAACAGTGCTCAATTAGTACATGCTAATTCTTGGTTGAGAATAATAACAATAATGGTAATAGTAGTAGTTCTAGCTAACATTTATTGTGTACTTACTATGTGCAAGTCAGTGTTCTAAGAGCTTTAGTAGTATTAAGTTAATTAATCCTCACAACAATACTATAATATAGGTACCACTATGCTTATCCTCCTGTTAGATGAGACAACTAAGACCAGAGAAGTGATGTAATGTGCCCAAAGTCAAACAGTAGTGAGTGTTAGAACAAAAGGAGTAATAGAAACTTAAATATATTCCATGCTGATTTACAAAGGTATAGTCATAGCAATAGCATTAATAGAAACAGCTATTGCCCTATCCGGTTTGGCTCAGTGGATAGAGCGTCAGCCTGCAGACTAAGGGGTGCCAGATTCCATTCTGTTCAAGGGTACATGCCCAGGTTGTGGGCTCGATCCCCAGTGGGGGGGTGTGCAGAAGGCAGCCAATCAATGGTTCTCTCTCATGATTGATGTTTCTATCTCTCTCCCTCTTCCTTCCTCTCTGAAATCAATAAAATAAAAAAATACTAACAGCTATTACTTGTTGAGTACCTTTAAGAGGGTTGGGGGGGAGGAGAGGGGGGATTAAGAGATCAACCGAAGGACTTGTATGCACCCATATAACCATAACTAATGGACATAAGACACTGGGGGGTAAGGGAGGGCAGGGGCTTGTCAAGGGCGGGGGGGAAAAAAGGACACTTATGTAATACCCTTTGTAATACTTTAAGCGAAAAAAAAAAAAGAATAAATATTAAATTCAGCCAATTACATGATCTCATTCATTCTCCCAAGAATTCATTATGATAGGTACTGTATTTCCAACTTAACATCCTCCAAAAATTTCACCTTTTGCTAGTATCACTTCATCCCATCTTTTTGATACTTTTATATCTGGAGATCTTTATATTTCTCTAAGCTCTTCTCTCTAGATACTTAAACCTGGGCCTTTCTTACAACCTAGTTCTCTCTCTCTCTCTCTCTCTCTCTCTCACTCAACTCAGCAGCATGAGTGTGGATTCAACTCATCCCCAAAGCCTGTTCTGCCCCAAAGAATCCAATTGTAGGGAACCTTCAAATGAGCCTGAAGAAAACTATGTATCCTTGCAAATGATATCTGGGACACTGCATTTGGAGACTGTCTCTCCTTTTCCTTCCTCCATGGATCTGCTTATTCAGAACAGCCTTGATTCTTCCACCAGTCCCAGTGTAAACTACCCACTTCTGTGTAGAACAAGAGAGTGAAGAGAAAGAATTAAGTCCATGTCAAGAAGCAGATCAGAACTGTCTTCTCACAGACCCAGCTCTGTGTACTCAGAAATTTCAGAGATAGAAATATCTCAGCCTTCAGCAGATGCAAGCACTTTCCAACATGCTGAACCTTAGCTACAGATTAAGACCTGGTTCCAGAACCAGAAAATGAAATGTAAGAGGTGGCAGAAATACAACTGGCCAAAGAATAGCAACTGTGTGACTCAGCTGAGGTCAGCAACAACAGAGTAGCTGGGCCTCTCTTCCCATCACCAGTCAGGCTTCTGGAAACCCTTCAAGGTGGAGAAACCAGACCTACAGTAACCTAACTTGGGACCATTCCTGGAACACCCCATCTTGTAACTACCATTCCTGGAGTAGTTGGGCCTTGGAACAACCAGGCCTGGAACAATCAGTTCTACAGTTATGAAGAGAGATCCCTGCAGCACAATCCTGCCAGTGATTTGGAGGCCACCTTGGAAACTGCTGGGGGAAGCTATGATGCAGGACTGCAAACCCCTCTGAGTATTGTAGTACCCAGCAAACCATGGATTTAGTCCCAGGTTACTCCATAAACATACAGTGAGACGATGGGTATATTATTCAATCTCAATTTTGGCAGTGGCTGTATTACCTCTCCTGGGATTTTCTATATATCTCTGCCTTGATATGCTGCTTCTCATGCCTGTTGCTCCAATTTATAGCAGTGGGGTGGGTATCACTGGAGTCTAATCAGAGGTTTCTGTAGCCTTGCTGCTATAGACAAATGATAAAACATGTCTCTGGCTATACATAATTAGATATAATACTATTTTAGATAACTCTAGGATCTAGAATCTTAACCTCAAGAATAGAAAGTAAAAGTACAAAGATGTGTGAAAGGATTATTCATATTTTCTGAGATTGGGAAGCTTATTAACAACCTCACTTCAGGTGATGGTTAAGCTATAATATGCTTCACTGATCTCGGCCCCTTTGACTAATTTGTTTATTTATCAAGTATTCATAAAAGATGTTTTGTATTTTGCTGTACATGATAATAATACCAGTTTGGCTGGTTGGTTAATAAATTTAAATACAAAAAAAAAACCACGTCTATTTTAACAAATAAAATAAAATAAAAGCAAGGAAACTGAGGGTTAAGTAACTTGCCTAAATAGCTAGTGACAGGCTGGGATTTGAACCTAAATATGTCTGACCTCACATTTATGCTCTGCCACCACTCTGTAGATTTCACCAAGCCTTTGATATTGATACTTTTCCTTGTTAAATCACACACACACACACACACACACACACACACACACACACACATACACACACACTGCTTCTCGTTATAAAATGTTATGGGAAATTTTTCTTTAAACTACAAAATTCAAACTTTCAATTTGCAATGATATTCAGGGAAGAGCGGTCATCACTAGTTAGAGTAACAGTAGTAGATGCTCCATGGACATTTTTATCCCTACTGTTCTCTCTATGTAGGTCACCATAAATGACTATCTGTAGAACAGGAGGGAAAAAAATAACATGACCATTACCTCTGCTCATTAAGACTCTGGTAAGTGTCAAGACGTTCTCTTCTACCACCTGTCCTTCCGATGAGTCACTGGATATGTTTCCTGAGGGTGGAAGTTACCAACTGGCTCTTCTCCTTGTTCTTTATCCTACATCCATTGCTCAGATTAGTGAAAGTTAAACACCACACAATGCTCTTAGAATCATTGGGAGAGAAGTACAATTATAATCATAAATATTATTTTTATAGTTTATAATATCTATGTAAAACCCTAATGTGCAAATCGACTGAACAGCGGAACAACCGGCAGAACGATTGGCGTCTATGAAGCACACTAACCACCAGGGGGCAGATGCTCAACACAGGAGCTTCCCCGAGCTCACAGGCCCCGACCAGTGGTGGCGGCAGGGGGTGGGGCCAGCAAGCGGGCAGCGCCAGGGCCCTGATCAACCTGCCTGTTGCCCCACAGATCGTCCCTGATCGCCAGCCAGGCCTAGGGACCCTACCCGTGCACGAATTTCTTGCACTGGGCCTCTAGTAGTTTAAATAATAGTTAAAACTTTATACTTTTAGTAAAAAGTACCATATGTCACTTAATCTTGGTCCCCTAAATGGTATTTAGCTATATTATTGCTTATGTAACTACAAAGCAATTTATAAACTGAAATTGTAGAGGTGCCCCTTGAAAAGTTACTTTCTGAATCAGCCACGGAGGTGTTTAGAAAGTTAGTATGCACAGAAATTACCAGGAGATGGTACAAATTCTAAAATCCAGAGGTGTAGATGCATTTTTTATTTTAATTTACAAGCAATAAAATTCACTCTTTTCAGTATACATTTCCATGAGTTTTGACAAATGCAGACTTGTGTAACAATCACATCACCACAAACAAAATGCAAAACAGTTCCATTGAACTACCCCCAGTCCCCCAAATACCTTGGGTTATCCCTTTAGAGTCAGACTTTCCCCCTAGCCTTACTGCCTGGCTACCACTGATCTGTACTCTTTCCCTATAGTTTTGCCTTTTCCAGAACATCATATAAATGGGATCACATATTATATAGACTTTGAATCCAGCTTCTTTCACTTAGCATAATGCATTTGAGATTAATCCATGTTGTTGCATGAATCAATAGTTCATTCCTTTTTATCGATGCACAATATTCCATTATATGAATATTTGTTTATCAAATTCCCCAGTTGAGGGACATTGGATTATTGACAGGTTTTGGTAATTATGAATAAAACTGTTATAATATTCACATACAGGTTTTTATGTAACATCGGTTTTTATTTCACTTAAATGCCTATAAGTGGGATTGCAGACTTGTAATTTAAGTGTATGCTTTTCAGTAAAAAACAACACGCCTGCAAAACTGTTTTTCCAAGTACCAGTTTGCATTCTCACAGCTTAGTAGAAAAGTTTCAGTTGCTCAATACCTTTTTGCACTTGTGGAACAGTGTTTGATTTTAGCCGTTAGAATCTATGAGTAGTGGTATTACATTGTAGTTTTAATTTGTATAATCCTAATGATCAATGATGTTGAGCATATTTTCATGTGCATACTTACTATCTGCATACCTCCTTTGGTAAACTCTAGTATCTGTTCAAATTTTTGGTCCATTTTTAAATTAGATTGTTTTCTTATTTTTGAATTTTCATTATATATCTGGATCCAAGGTCTTTGTCAGATATGGGGTTTCCAAATATTTTCTCTAAGTCAATGGTTTGTGTTTTAATTTTATCAGTGTCATTTGCAGAGTAAAAATGTTTTTTGAAGTCCAATTTGTCAATAGTTTTCTTTTATAAATTGTGATTTTGATGTTGTATCTAAGAATTCCTGCCCTAATTCAAGATAACAATAATTTTCTCATTTTCTAGTTTTACCATTTACATTTATGTCTATAATAAACTTGGTATAAGGTATGGATTATAGGTCCAGATGCATTATTTTTGAATATTTCAATTGTTACAGCAAGATTGAAAAGACTACATTTTTCATTGAATTGTCTTCATACATTTGGCAAAAATCAATTTACCATATATGTATGGGCCTATTTCTGGACTCTGTATTCTGTTCCACTGATCTATGTACCTGTTTTTTCATAAATACCACACTCTCTGATTACTGTACCTTTAAAATAAGCCTCAAAATCAGGTAGTGTTAGTTCTCCAATTTTGTTTTTTCCAAATGTTGGTGATTCTAGCTCCTTTGTCTTTTCATATACATTTTAGAATCAGCGTGTCAATATTTATAAAATATCCTATCCTATTAAAATTTAGATAGAAAATGCATTAATCTATAAGTCCATTTGAGAAGAATTAATGTCTTAGTAAGATTGAATTTTCCAATCCATACACAATATATATCTTTATTGACTTGGATTATCTTTGACTTCTTTCATCAAAAAATTGTAGTTTGCAGCATATAGATACTGCATATATTTTGCTAGATTTAAACCTAAACGTTTTTGTTTTTAATGTTGTAAATAGTAGCTTTAAATTTTTTCCATGCTCAATTGTTCATTGCTAATAAATATGAATAATTTTTTGGCATATTTATCATGTATCCTATAACCTTGATTAATTCATTTAAATAGACAGTTTTTTTCCTTTCCAATTTATATGCATTTTATTTATTTTTTCTTATTTTATTGCACTGGCAAGAACTCCACAACAATGTTTAATAGGATTGATGAGAGCAGACATCCTTACTTGTTGCTAAACTTAGGGGGCAAGCATTAAGTCTTTTGCTACTATGATGTTAGCTGTAGTATTTTTTTATATGCCTTTTATCAAGTTAAGAAAGTTTCCTTCCATTTCTAATTTGCTGTTACTTTTTATCAGGAATAATTCTTGAATTTCTACAAGCTCCTTTTTTGCATCTATTAAGAGGATCATGGAGTTTTTCCTCTTTAGTCTGTCAATATTGTAAATTATATTGATTCACTAGGGACCCAGTACACGAATTTGTGCACCTCGAAAGGAACTGTGGGCTGCGAGGCTACAGTGGGCCCAGGGGCGGGTCTCACCTCATCCTCTGAGCTTCCTCCTGGCTCTTCCAGCTATGGCTCCAGTCCCTTGTCTGCCGGCATCCCCGCTCCTGCCCCCACCGCTCCAATGCACTGATGGCGCGGAGCGATTGGGGCCAGCGCCAAAAGCAGGTGCGAGCAGTGCCAGCACCATCAGTGGGTGCGAGCGGAGGCTGGTGCCCCAATCGCCCCTTAGGAGTAGGGGGAGATAGAGAAACTCTCAGGGGCAATCAGGGCTGGCAGCTGCCTTGCAACCGCTGACGGCGCCAAGTGATTGGGACCAGCGCCAGGTGCCATCTGCAGGTGTGAGCAGGGCCAGCACCAGCAGTGGACATGAGAGGTGGCTCCAGTGCCAGCAGCAGGTGCAAGCAGGGCCGTTGCTGATGGCCCCTCAAGAGCAGGGGGAGGTGGAGAAGCCTTAAGAGGTGATCAGGGCCAGCAGCTGCCGCTCTCACCCACTGACAGTGCTGAGTGATCAAGGCCAGCACCAG
Organism: Myotis yumanensis; assembly: GCF_028538775.1. Classification (NCBI taxonomy): domain Eukaryota; kingdom Metazoa; phylum Chordata; class Mammalia; order Chiroptera; family Vespertilionidae; genus Myotis; species Myotis yumanensis. The sequence goes on along the minus strand of NW_027223766.1, from coordinate 37,048,122 downwards.
GCACTGGAAGCAGGTGCGAGCGGTGGCTCTAGTGCCAGCAACGGGTGTGAGCGGGGCCTGCGCCGGCAGCAGGTTCGAGCGCGAGGCGGGACTGTGGTACACGGGAGCAAAGAATTTTCAGTAACCACTAGAGGCTTGCCTGATGACAGCAACTGGCGACCCACCTTGGTCTGGCATTCCTGTTCAGCTGCTTCACCATCCCACTGCAGCCAACACCCACCAGGTTCCATGTGCACCCCCTGGTGGTCAGCGCACATCATAGCAACTGGTTGTTCGACTGTTCTGCCGTTCGGTCTATTTGTATATTAGCCTTTTATTATATAGGATTATTGCATTTCCAACTGGCCCTACATTCCTGGGATAAGCCCCATTTGGTCATGATGTATTATTCTTTTTTCTTTTATATGTTGCTGCATTTGATAATGTACCATTGAGGATTTTTGTTATCATGTTCATGAGATGTATTGGTCTGTTGGGTTATTTTCTTATCCTTGTCTAGTTTTGGTATTAGAATAATGCTGAGTTCATTAAAAAAAAGTTGGGAAGTGTTTCTTCCTCTTCTTTCTTCTGAAACAATTTGTGTAGAATTCATATTACTTGTTCCTTAATGTTTTATATAATTTGCTAATGGTACAAGTTTTCTTTGTTGGAAAGCATTTAACATATAAGTTCAATTTCTTTAATAGATATAGGACAGTTAAGGCGATCTATTTCTGAATGAGTTTTGGGAATTTGTGTCTTTCAAAAAATTTTCAACTTAACCTGTTGTAGAATTTATAAGTATAGAGATGTTCATGGTACATTTAATTATTTTAATTTCCTTAGCGTCTGTAGAGGTATCTCCCATTTCATTCCTAATACTGGTGAATTGAGTTTTCTCTTCTCTTTGTTTTGGTCAGTCTTGCTAAAGATTGACCAGTTAGAATGATGTATTCAAACTGGATGCATTTTAAACAAGAATCCCCAATTATTCTGATATTAATAGCTGTAGATGTTTTGAAGAAATCCCAATCTATATCATAGAAGATACTCAGTAAGAGGCAGCAAATCCCAAATAGATTTATGTTTAAATAGAGCTCATGATTTGCCTCACTCTAACCTGTCTCATAACCTATGGCATCATTTTACTGTTACCTTAAAAAGTCACTTCATCATTAGAACAAAATTTACCTGGGAAACTCAGTAACCACTTCAAATGAGTAAATGGTGGGTTTTCATCGTCCCCAAACACATCTTTGTAAATCTGTTTATATTTCAAATGGTTATTGACATTTTCAAGAGAATATATTAAATGTCTTATTAATTTTCTTAGTCAAAAGAAGTTACTATGGTTCATGTGATTCTGAATTTAAAATAAAATTATGGGAATTTCCGATGATATTAAATGTTTTCCAGATGTCTTTAAAATTGATTCATATACTCATATGCTGACTTGAGAAAAGCAAAATTTGGCTCAAGAAATGACTCAAGACTCTAAAGCTATTAAAATTCAGATGCTTTTTTGACCCCCGTATGGTAAATGCCAAGAGAAATGAGTTGGAAAATGCCCAATGCCCATCTTCTTTCTGGAGGTTCCAAAATTGATGACAAAGTTATTTCAGTAAGTCTAGGACCAATTATTGCTGTTTCCATAATTTTTAAAGCAATTCTGCCACTGAACTGGACTCAAAAGGATTAATCCGCGTTTTATGCTATGGCTGTAATTGTCAAAATCTGACTTAATAAAATAAAGATGGTAAAATAAAAGTGGTCCTAATAAATATTTATTCAACTTTCATTTTTTACTTTAATAAAATTTTTTCCTACAAATTCAAATTTACGTTGAAGTCCTCTAAAATCAGATTTATTTTTCTACTCTTATCAATATCCCCAAAGAACCTGTATGCCTCCTTGGAAAACCCTTTCTCTAAAACACTACATAAAATTAGGGTAATCATATATTTGAGTTTAGATGATATATTATGTCACCTACCTAAAATGAGTTTGAATCAAAGCTATCAGTATGAAATCAAACATTCATTAGAGCAAGTACTAACTGACCAACACTATATGCATAGCAGTTGAGAGATAAAAGCAATCAATGCCTCTGCTTTTAAAGTTAATGGCACTATCCTAAGGTGGTGTATGCAAGCACTATTAAGAAGATGGACTTTCTAAAAGTACCATTACTTATATGCTTATAAGAGTACTAGAGGCCCAATGCACGAAATTCATGCATGGGTAGAGTCCCTAGAGCAGTGGTTCTCAACCTTCCTAATGCTGCGAACCTTTAATACAGTTCCTCGTGTTGTGGTGACCCCCAACCATAAAATTATTTTCGTTGCTACTTCATAACTGTAATTTTGCTACTGTTATGAATCGTAATGTAAATATCTGATATGCAGGATGTATTTTCATTGTTACAAATTGAACATAATTAAAGCATAGTGATTAATCACAAAAACAATATGTAATTATATATGTGTTATTCGATGGTCTTAGGCGACCCCTGTGAAAGGGTTGTTCGACCTCCAAAGGGGCTGCAACCCACAGGTTGAGAATCGCAGCCCTAGAGCCTGCTGGCCGGGGCGGGGCTGGCTGGGGGGAGGGGGCATGGGCGGTTGGCCAGCCTGCCCCACCCCCTGCTTGAACTCCCAGTCGAAGGGACAACTTGCATATTAGGCTTTTATTATATAGGATAAGTGAAAGAAGAAAGCTGAGTATAAGCTAGACCAGCAGTGGGCAAACTACGGCCCGCGGGCCGGATCCAGCCCGTTTGAAATGAATAAAACTAAAAAAAAAAATAGACCGTACCCTTTTATGTAATGATGTTTACTTTGAATTTATATTAGTTCACACAAACACTCCATCCATGCTTTTGTTCCGGCCCTCCGGTCCAGTTTAAGAACCCATTGTGGCCCTCGAGTCAAAAAGTTTGCCCATCCCTGAGCTAGACTCTTGGCAGCATAAAACCAAAAGCAGTGAATGTGGGGGGGTTCCGGTCAAGATGGTGGCGCAGGTAAATGCACTTCTTGAAAACTCCCACAGCTGCATCAAAATTATAGCTAAACTACAGAACAACCATCATTGAGAACTGCCTGGAATGTAACTGAACAGATGTCCAACAAATAAGAGAACAGAAAGAAGCCACATCAAGACCGGTAGGAAGGAAAAAAAAAAAGAGAGAGACTGTAGGAAAGGTGGAGATGCGGACCTAGCTGGTCCCATACCCATGTGTGGTGGTTAAAAATTGAGAGGGGGCCACAGCTGGTTTTGCTCAGTGGTTAGAGTATGGACCTGCAGACTGAAGGGTCCCGGGTTTGATTCCAGTCAAGGGCATTGTACCTTGACTGCAGGCTCAATCCCTGGCCCCAGTCAGGGCACCTGCAGGAGGCAACCAATCTATGTGTCTCTCTCACATCAATGTTTCTTTCTCTGTCTCTCCCACTCACTTCTACTCTCTCTAAAGATCAATGGAAAAAATATCCTCGGGTGAGGATTAATAAAAAAAAATAATAATAAAAAAAATTGGGAGGGACCCCTAGCCGGTTTGGCTCAGTGGATAGAGCGTTGGCCTGCAAACTGAAAGGTCCCAGGTTTGATTCTGGTCTGGGCACATGCCCGGGATGCGGGCTTGATCCCCAGTGGTTGCAGGAGGTAGCCAATCAATGATTCTCTCTCATCATTGATGTTTCTCTCTCTCTGAAATCAATAAAAATACATTTTTTTAAAAAAAAAAATGGGAGGGATATCTCTGCTGTGGAAGTCCCCCTTGAGGAGCGAGGGGTCCCAGACCCACACCAGGACACGAGCCCAGGGTTCTGGTACCAGAAGGAGAAGGCCCATAACATTTGGCTGTAAAACCCAGTGGGAATTGTAGCTGAGGCAGATGGAGGGCTATTGATGTTATTAGATGTCAAATGGCATTCCATACAGATTCCTGATTTTGGAAATCAATAAACAAAAATGGAAATAGCTGTTGAAAATTAAAACTATATATAGTAAAATCAGGAAACTGAGAAGATGCCCATTCTCATCACTGTTGGTTAACAGTGCATCCATCAGGAATTCCAGAACAATGAGATGAAGTGAAAATAGAGTTAGAAAGTATTAAATGCTATTGTTGTAGATAATACAATTACATACTTAGAAAACTAGCGAAAATCAACTTTACAAAGTTATAAAATTAATAGGTTTTTAGCAAAGCAGCAGAATAAAAGATAAATATGCTAAAATAGCTTTTTTTCCAATCAACTAAAAAAATTGGGGGGAATGATTCCATTTACTTTAGAAACAAGAAACATAAAATAATTCTAATAGAATTTTGTAGGGCTCATTTGACAAAATTATAGCACCTTTCCTTAAATCAGATTTAAATGTAGAAACATACCATGTTCCTGAATAGGCAAATTTTGCAAATAAATAATATCTTCCCGAGTTAACTTAATAAAACTAGAAAAATGTAGGTGGGGGTGGCTTTGTGATATCTCAACTTTCCTTTCTTTTTCTCATAAGAATGGATAAGAGAGATTCTTATGGGAGATTGGAAGAGCGAAGGTGAAGCAGCAGCCCTTTCGCAGCTTGGACACACCTCACCGACCTGCAGTTTCACCTGATGGTGTTATGTGGTGTCCAGGCCTGCAGTGCTCTGCCTTCCCTGGGTCTTCCTTCAGTTGCTCTGACTCTTGGGTCAGGTGTGCCTTTGACCTCATGACCAAAGGCAGACAGCCACACCACACCACTCCATCCCTGGGGAGTCCAGTTCGAGACTGAGGTTGCACCTTATCCTTACTTTTCCCACTTTACCTCCCAACTGCTTGCCTACTGGACTTCAAGCTCCAGCATCAGATGCAAATAATGAAGCCTTGCAGACAATTGCTTAAGCTGCCCCACCCCCTCAATTGCATAGGTTCAAATGTGTGTGTGTGCGTGTGCGTGTGTGTGTACCTCCTAGTGGTTCTGCTTCTCTAATTGAACTGTGGTTGACATACAGTGTCTAACTGAAAAGGGACTGAAGGAAAGGACTTAAAAAAATAGCAATGGAAGAAATCACAAAATATGATAAGTATGATTATATACAAATTAAAACTTCTAAATGTTAAAATACATAAATACATTTAAAGGCAATAAAACATAAAGGTTTAATGTCTTGATATGTAGAGATTTCTATGAGTAAATTCTTAAAATAGAGCTGAAAATGGAGAAAAATATGAATAGGTATGTTAAGAAATTATAATTGGTCATGAGACATATAAAATCAACATAGAATATCAATTTTATTTAAGTACAAATTAAATAAAAATTGCCTGCATAATCTATCAACTAAGATTTACTAAACTATTAAAAATTAAAGTTTCAAATTTAAGCTGAGGTGACCCATGTGGAGCCTGACAGAACTAGACAAGAAGGCATTTGTGTTATTCCTAAAACTGGATAAATCTGAACTTCCTATATGTAAGTTCTGCTTCACTGGTTCCTCCAATTTGAATTGGCCCAATGCTTGCTGAAGAAACTTGTTTTATTCTCCTAAGATAATACTCTTATTTTTTAAACCTTTTTCTATTGTTTGAGAAAAATCAGTGTTTCTTGTGAAACTGTAAATCTCCAAAAATAGTAATAAAATGTGCATCTGCTCATAAAAAAAGGAAAAAAAATTAAAGTTTCTGACAGTGAGAAGGTTAATATATGGTTTTCAGAGATCAATTTGGCCAGACATATCAGAATTAATAATTCCACTTCTAAAATCTAACTTCAGAACACAATTAACATTTGGGTAATTACTAATATATAGATGTTCACTGCAGTGTTACCTATACTAAAAAACTACTGCATAATTATGTGGGAATAGGAAATTGGTTAACTATATCATAATACATTCATAACAGAGTAATGTCTCCCTTAAAAATTACATACTTGAAATATTAAATTGATAAGGTAATGTCCATAATATAATACTATGTGGGAAAAATGGCCTACAAAACTTTGTAAAGTATAAATGTCATTAAAAATTATAAATTAAATTACATATAAAAATAGTATAATAAAGGACTCAAGAAAAAATCATCAAAATGTAAGTGGTGAATATGTAGGGGATTATGGAAGTTTTTACTTTTGTCCTTTAGTATATATTTTTCTTTATGCTTTTCTGTATTTAAATTTTCTACAATATTATTTTTATAATCATAGAAGATACATGTTTTTAATACCCCAAATTATTGTCCCCGAATGGTGGGAGATTAGGGGCAGGTTTCTGGTTTATGGAATCTTAATTTTTTTTATGTATTGGACTTATAATCTGACTTTTTATTTTTTTTTAAAAAAAGCATCCTTTTCACATGATAGCCTCCATCTCAGAGGCAACGTGAGCACTTGAAGATCTCTGATGTTCTTGCGGAAACTGAGCTACCTTCCCATTCCCTGAAAGCGTGAGATCTCTGAGCTAGACAAGTAGAAACAGTTAAACTGATTAAACTGATTGGTAAAGGTCTTTCCAGTTCTAACTGTTAGAAAGCTCTTGTCTAATTGCTTTCAACAAATGGTTCTAATTCTATCTTTTTGGGCCACATAGAGTATATCTAATCCTCCCTTTCCATGCAAGCTCTTCAAATCTTTGAAAAGTTTTCATTCCACGCCAGTCTTCTCAAGGCTAAGTATCTCCAGATTCTTTAACTATTTCTCATGATTTTGTCTCTTCAACTCAGGTGCCACCCTTCAGACACATTTCCTTTTTCAGATAATTCAAAAATGAGAAAACTTTACTGACCAGCCATGAAAAAAGATGAAGTCAATGGTAAGATTTGTTTTCAGATTTATTTTTCAGTAGTATTTATTTGAAAGGAATTTGTTTTTTCCTTTTATAAATTGAATTTTCAGGAATTTTTCATTTTAACTCAAGTACTCAGGATTACTACATTATTTAATTATTCCTGGAAGTCGGGGTGGGAAGGTGAGGTGGAGGCTGGGCAGTATAGACTAGTGTTTAGAAGCAAAGGCTCTGGAATTAGACCATCTGGGTTCAAATCCTTCTCTACTATTTATAACTATTTAAGCATAACTGTCTGTTTCCTTCTCTGTAAAATGGGTGGTAATAATAGGACTTATTGCATAGGTTACTGAGAATTAAATAGGATAATGTATGTATAGCACTTAAATTATAATATCTAGCACATGATACTCTTTTTAAGTAAAAGTTTATATACGTTCTCAAAGTCATTTAAAAATCTTCAAAATAAGTCTATGTGAAGACAGAATATGATCAGAAAACAAAAGCATAATAGTTATTAACAGTGATTTTTTCCATATATTTCCCAATACCAAATGTATGATTTGATTTAAAAGCCACCCTGGCCAGTGCGTCTCAGTTGGTTGGTGTTGTACCATGCACCAAAATGTCACCGGTTCCTGGTCCAGGCACTGCCCGGCTTGTGGGCTCAATCCTGGGTGCAGGGCCTGCGGGAGGTGGCCAATCTTCTGCTCTAACATAGATGTTTCTCTCCCTTCCTCTCTCTAAAAATCAATAAAAAATAGTTTTAAAAAACTGTTATAAATTCAAGTTGATAGGTATTTGAATTTTAACTGTTTTTTATAACTATTTTTAATGTGAAAAACAGAAATAAATAAGATGTGGAAGACCAATTAACAAATTCAGTATTCCAGGGGGAAATGGTGACTGTCTGATTCCTGCAGAGGAGGAGGCAGTTTGAAAAGGACCATTTTATTTTTTACCTTGTGTCAAGCACTCACTCAAAGAGGAGGGAAAGAAAGAAGGGCCGGAGGAGAAGGAAGAAAGAGGAGGGTGGGGAGAGGAGTCCTGGGAGGACAAGAAGGGAAGGATGAGGAGGGGAAGAGTGGTAGCTAATATGTATTGAGTGCAGGCCCTATGCTAACTGCTTCATGTGAACTGTTTCATTTAGTCCTATTAACCTACAAAACAGGTATTGAAAACAGTCTTTACAGAGGTTAGGTAACTTGCCCAAGAGCACAAAATTCAAGCCTAGTTCTTAACCACTAAGTTATTAATTATTAGGGGGAGACACTGATTAGATAGTGGAAGCTAAAGGGAAGAAAAAGATGGTCTTGTGTTTAAAGGACAGAATCAGTAGTGATAAGAAATACGGATTTGAGTGGAGTGAGAAGTGGAATAAAACGAGTAGAAGGATACCCCTTTGTTTTTTGCAGCTGTGAAAGCACTATCCAAGACACTCTAAGTAAAACACACACAAGAAAAACAAGGGTCATTTAGATTACACTAAATCAATTTCACATTACAAAGGAATTGACCGCTGATGGTCAATAACAACACTTAAAATACAAGGTAACATTCTCAACCCTTTTACTCCATTGTCATTTCTGGGAAAGTAAAGTGAAACATGGGAGAAAACAAAAACATTTTCCTTTTTTAAAAAATCAAGTTTTTTACTTTGGTAACTTTAGGAAGGTCCGTGTTTGCCTCCGCTTGATAAGATAAAGTTTAGTAATGGGAAATAGCTTTAACAAATCAATATTTCCTTAGATTCATACACCAAAGAAAACCTTTCAGGACCCAGCAGCATGTTTTAGTCATGCCATGTTCAATTCGCTTTCAGAGATGCAGAGTCTGGCTGGTGATATTGCCAAGTCAATGCTTTCTTCTGGATACACACCTGATTAAAGGCTGCAAGATCAAAGAGCAAGCCACTTACAGCAAAGTGCTGTGGACCTAAAGCTCATCTGTGAATGGAATTACTTAAAACTATTTTAAAGGGTCATCACAAAGAGGGTGATTATTTTTAGAAATGAGTTTTCTTTTGATACAAGGAAAAATGTTGTCCATTTCCCTTATGTTTATAACAACATTCCAATTTAATCTTCAGTTTAAAAATTCCTTAATTATTGCACAACAGTGTTTTGTTGATTGCACAACACCCACATTTCTGTTAGATACTAAAAATCTAGACTTTTCTACGTGTGTGTGTGCATGCACACATGCCGTGATGTGTGTGCGCATGTACATACATTATTTTCGTTTATGGTAATAATATACATTAAAGCTATGGTTTACAATTTAAATTCTGTTCTCAGGGGAAAGTTATAAACATGAAACAAATGTAAAAACACTGTATTTTTACTAATTTCATTTTTACTTACCCAAATCTTCTTCTAGTAACAGCAGTGGGGCTGGTACTGTGCAGGTATCTATTCCAAAACTTTATTCTTCAGAATTCCATGTCCCTGTTGTCCAACTCTTAGAGTCACTGGCATGCATATATACATTGGTCTCCAAGTAAAAGTAACTAATAGGTGTTGGAATTATTCTTAGAGTGATGATTAGAATCTCTTACAGAAAAGCCTTTCAATCCAAATTTCCTTTGTTGGTTATCATAACTATCACTGAAAAATCTGGAAGAACATATGCCAAAACACACAACCACATGTTTTTTTGTCCAGTCAGACATAAGAACCCAGCATAATTATTCTTGAATTAAAATCAAAAGCAAGTTTATAAGAAGAGATCTATGTTCTTTTAAATACTGAGACCTCATCTAGTATTCAGTTGATAACAATCACTGTATTTACTTCACTTTTGTTTATAGTGAAATTAAATGTTGAAAGACAAAAAAGTCTTACCAATTTAAATAAATAATGTGGGGGGAAAACACTGCATACCATTTTATATCTTTATATGCCTTTGGCATTTCTGTTTTGAGGAAATACATTGTTCCAATGTAGTGTAACTTTAATTTTCCTTGTCTTATATTGTTTTATAAAGTTTAAGAGTGAACTTTTAAAAACAAACAAGCAAACAAACAAAACACAAAAGAAGTTTGTCTGCTCCTAGAAGACAGAACTAGAAAAACATTGGATAAATTTAAAAAAACACACACACATTAGTTTTGCTTCTCTACAATTTAGTCATTATAGTAGAATATAAGTTTCAAACACACAAAACCTCGAGTCTCCTGGTGCATCTTGTGTTACCATCTCTTATTCCACTGGAATTCCTATGTTGGAGAAGAGTGTTCTTAGGATAATTTAGCTGAGAAAAAAAAAAAAGAAAGAAGAAGAAAGCTACAGTTCTTCCTTGCTGTCTATTCAAATATCCACAGATGCCAAAGGAAGTTTTTCCACCTTTTTCCTCAGATGCTCTAGAAGGGAGCAATCTGTTTCGGTAATTTTCTTTTACCTTGATGAATGCTGTTTCACCTAAATGTTCATTCTGTTTTCTAAGAGAATGCAGCAACTTCTAAAAGAAATAATTTTGTCAGTATGGGACATTATATACTTTTTAGTCAACTGTTGTTCCTGGAGTTCCTTAAGTCACACTGATGTTCAGACAAGAAGAGGTTGCTGGATGATCAAGTGGTAAACCTGAAAAGTAATGTCCAACTTACAAGATTGTTCTGAGACTCACTTGAAATGATGTAAATAATTACAGGTGAATGTTCAGTAACAGTGGAAATGCGAAGCGAAGCGGCATTATTACTGATTGTTAGTGAAACCTCATTTAAGTACCACAAGTCTTCAAAGAACAAAGTCCCCGAGTTATACAACCAGTAACGTTCTGTAATTGTGTCATCTATGAAAACATAAATCATGCTGATCTTGTAGAGCTCTGGGCCATTTCTGAATCAATTTGACCACCCACCTCCACCCAATATTTTCTAGGGCTGGTTATACTAACACCCTAAGAAATTTAATTTTTTTAAGTAAAAATAACAAAAGTTCCAATACTCATTTGTCACAGCTTCTTAAGTTTGTCCCTATTAGTGCAGTGTTTATAGTGATAGCAATACATATGGCACCACCGTGCTGACTTTTGGTACACAAAGATAAAGCTCCTGGTCCGCCACTCTGGGACTCATGCGTTAAGCTGTTTTGTTTTGTTTTGTTTTGAAGAGTTGTGATGATTTTAAGCTGATCTATGTGCACTCTTTTGTTGGTCTCCCTCACATGCAAAGGCATGCACTTAGGAAACGGCTGGCAAAGGTTCAAGGTGCAAATCTGTGGCTAGGAGTAGTGAAACACGAACTGGTGTATTCACAGATGGACCAACAGCTCTGACCTGATTAGCCAACTGAACAAAGACACAGCTCATCATGTGCTTCCCCTATGCAGACCATTTGTCTTTAAAACGAAGTGAAAAACTGCAGACTCCCTAGTAGAGGAAGCCAGAGAGAATCACAGCAATGCCCTCTCTGCTGGGCTGCTGCTCTTACTATTTCCCAAACATCACCTGTGGCCCTGAATGAACAAATGGGTAATGAAAGAGTGGCTATCTCTTAGTATCGACAATCATGCCTACTGTTTGGGGAGTACAAAGATGAACAAATCATGGTTTCTGTGCTTAAAGGGCAATGCAGAAGGCAAGAAAAAAATGTCCACAAATAAATGCAATCCAACGGTATTTTATTCCCCTAGGAAAGCTGCCAGATTTCAAGTCCTAAGTAAGAGTGTCTGCGATCCAGTTTTTCTTCCCCTGCCATCCTGCACATCAGCTGCTGCCTAGCACTGATCATATGGGATCTTAGATGTATACCTTTAAGCAATCAGACTTACATATCCACACCTATACTTAACTTATTTACCTGGAATTGTGCCTAAGTGCCCAAGCTGTTTGCCAGTTCAAAATGTCAACTTCTTCTCATGGCTCAATTGTCTTCACAACACTTAAAAACAAAATTAATCAATCTGGCACTGTTCTTCCAATCGCATCAGACTAAATGGAAGTCAGAACAAGAGTCACAATTTTAGAACCAAAATAGGAAATGGCCTTAATGTTATTTCTTACAGATTCTAACAGTCAAACAGTTTACTAAATCCATGAGATGAAAAATTAACAAAACCTAACAGTGTTTGTGCTACCTCTCCAGGAAGTTAACACTTTTCCAGGGGACTGTTTGATCTCAGAAAGAATTAAAAATACAGCGGAGTAAATTATGCATGGAAAACACACAAAACAGTTTAACAGCAGCCTATTTTCTAAGAGTCTAATTAATGACTCATTGGAAGTTTTAAACATTTCATTCTAGCAGTTTGGCCCTGACCTTGATTACTTTTCTTACTGATGGTCTTTACTGCTCAGTATTTTACTGACATTTACTGCTGAGGCAAATCTGATTTAGGATTTCAATTGCTCCTGAGTTAACAGTAGCACTAGAACCAAAGGGTTTACTTCCCAACTGACTTCTTCACGATGCTTGAGTGTATTTGACTGTACTGTGTCTACACATCCACCAGCTGGAAAACAAGAGTGGTCATATGGGGGGAGGGAGCGGGGGGGGGGGGGGGGGGGAGATCAACAGTAGGCTGGCAAACAACACAAGTTCAAAATATTGTGAATTCAGAAGTCAATAATTTTGTATACTATCCAGCTGTTTTCCTGACCACTGGAAGTAAAAAGGAAGGAAAACATCTGAAATCATTGGTATATGTATCTGCCTCTATTTTTACTTCCATTACCAAGAAAGAGCCAAGACCAAGAGAAAGACAGGTTTGAAACTTTTCATAAATTGCAGTAACACATTTTTAACAAATATTCAACTGACCTAACCATAATAAAGTATCTTATAACAGCACTTCATACTTATGTCTGTTTTCACATACAATAGTTCTTATATTGTATTATGTTTGAGTGTCTGCATCTCAGACATCAATTGTGAACTCATGGAGAGAAAGACTATGGCAATCTTTTGTTTGGGTCTAATCTCAAGAAGCCAGGCACACTAAACAGTTAATATGGCCATTAGATAGATTTGGAATCAGAGAATAAGAAACACATAATTTTGTCCAAGATCACCTGATAATAACAGCATCAAAATTAAGGTTTTCGGACAAGTACATTTACTTATCAAGCTTTCCCCTTCAAGTCCACATTTTTTCCATTGTACCATTTTGAACAACATGCATTTATTCAATTATTTAATCTAATATGAGCCAGGCATTAGGTATTCAATAATAAATAAGACAGATGTGATTCATAAACAAATGAAAAATGACAGTCTAGGACATACATTAGTCAACTAATTATAAAATTAACAATGCAATTACAAGTGGGGTGAATAATACAAAAGAGACTGACACTGTAATAGAGGAATGTAGCCCAGTCTAGAGGTAAGGAAAACTTTTCCTTCAGGAAGAAAATGTCAAGTTTTCCTTGGTATCTGAGTTGAGTTCTGGAGTATAAATAACATATAAACCAGAAGTACATCTATGCATGGGAAGTGGGATTAAAGGGAGAAAAAAATTAACCCTCAGGTAGTAGAAACAGCATTGTAAATATCAAAGCAGAGGGTGGATTGTGGTTCTTTAAAGCAGTTTTCAAATGTGGATTGATACCAATTAATGGTATCAATTACAATTACATAGAATAATAAAAAATAGATATCACTACATACAGTTAGGGTGGGTATTGTTTTACAAAACTTTTGTAACAGCCCTAACCGGTTTGGCTCAGTGGATAGAGCGTCGGCCTGCAGACTGAGAGGTCCCAGGTTCGATTCTGGTCAAAGGGCATTTACCTGGGTTGCGGGCACATCCCCCGTAGGAAGTGTGCAGGAGGCAGCTGATCGATGTTTCTAACTCTTTATCCCTCTCCCTTCCTCTCTGTACAAAATCAATAAAATATATTAAAAAAACACTTTTGTAACAGTTAAATGTATTTATTTTTATAGTATTGGGTCATGATGCAAAACATTTTTCTTACTCTGTAGCAGTCAAAATAGCTTAAAGCCACTGTTTTAAAGGACGGAGAAGAGGCCATTGGGGCTCCAGGCTGGCATAAAATGAAGCTGATGCTGAAAGCTGGTAACAGATAATGAGAGCCATGTTAACGATTTAGTCATTAGGCTAAGAGTAATGAAAAGCCATTTAAGGATTTTAAACAGGGGAGAAAAAATGGTAAAATTTAAACTTGAAAAGATTAACTCTGTAATATGGAAAATAGGTGAGAATAAGGGGTCAAGAATAGTTAAAATGAGAATATTCAAAAGCTATTGTACACATTAAGTGATGGATAATAATCTGGGCAAGAATGATGCAGAATAGATAGATTCAAAACACAAAATATAAAATAAGTTTAAAGAATACAAGTGCACACTGAAAATTTAACATATATATATTCCTAATATGCAAATTGTCCCTGTGGGAGTTCGACCAAGACCGATCGTTTGCTATGACATGCGCTGACAACTAGGGGGCAGCACGGAACGAAGGAAGGCCCCAGCCAGCAGCCAGAAGGCCCCTAACCATGCACAAATTTCGTACACTGAGCCTCTAGTAATAGCATAAGAGACTAACAAGATGAAAAACATTATTAAAATAAGAAATTCAATGGACATTTAACAGCAAATTAGACACAGTAGAAAAGATCTTTAATGAACTAGAAGACAGATATCAAGAAATTACTCCAAATGAAATGCAGCACAGATGTCAGAGATAACAAAAATATGACAGGGAGTAAGGTTTTTCTGGAATAGAAACTCAAAAACCTGAGAACCAAGAAGAAGAAATATCCAAAGAAATAATTTTCTAGAACTGTTGTGAGACAAAAGCTATTTTCAGACATAGGAGGTCCAGTGAATTCCAAGTAGTATTAATTTTTTGAAAATTCACTTAGATATATATTGTAGTGACACTGCAGAACACCAATGAAAAGGAAATCCTAGAAGCAACCTGAGGAAAAAAAGTCTAATTACAAAAGGAATAAACAAGAAAAAATTATACAAAATGTCAAAATGTTAAGGTTGCACTATAAAGGACAGATTATGGACAAAAATAACTGTCTAGGAAGATGATAGCAGTAAAAGCCTTCCTCACATTATTGGGGGGCAGAGATACTAATTTTAAGACTTCAAAATGTACATGTTGAAATTTGTAGGGTGACCTCTATAATAAAAATATAATGTTTAGATGCCTAACTAGTCGGAGAGAAAAATGGAACCATAAGGGGTAAAAATCCAAATTGGAAAAATAGAAAACTCATAATGATGATAGAAATAAACCCATATGTTAGTAATCATAATAAAAGAAAATAAATTTATCTCTCTAGTTAACAGAAACATGACCACCAGACTGGTTCCTAAAACTCCAGACAAGCAAGACGATAAAAACACTGTATTCATAAACACTTCAATTAATTAATTATGGTATAAATCAGACAATGTTAATACTATGAAGAAGTGAAAAAGAATTAACTAAAGCCAAATACACCAACATGAATAAGTCAACATGGATGAATCTCAGTGTCTAGAAAAGCAAGACAGGATATCAAGTACGATTTCAACTAAATACATGTCAAAAATATGCAAAACTAAACATTGTTAGGAATACATATATAGGATAAAACCACAAATACAAGTGAAAGAACTAACGCAAAAATCATGGTAGTGGTTACTTACAGGGGTAAAGAGGAAAATAAGATTAGTGAGAGGCCCACAAGCTCTACCGAAGTACTAGGACCATTATATTTCTTAAGCTGAGTAGCAGGTAGGAGGCACTGGGTAAATGGGTATTGGTTTTATTTTTTTTTCAAATATATATATATATATATATATATATATATATATATATATATTCTTTTGTATGTCTCCCATTTTTTTTTTTTTTTAAATATATTTTATTGATTTTTCACAGAGAGGAAAGGAGAGAGATAGAGAGTTAGAAACATCGATCAGCTGCCTCCTGCACATCTCCCACTGGGGATGTGCCCGCAACCCAGGCACACGCCCCCGACCGGAATCGAACCCGGGACCCCTCAGTCCGCAGGCCGACGCTCCATCCACTGAGCCAAACCGGCCCCGGCATCTCTCCCATTTTTAAAAGCATAAACACAAATGCTTGTGAATGCATAAAATCTTTTTAAAAAGAGACAACTCTTTAATGTAATGTTCATGAACTCTTCTTTTTGGATGTGTCCCAGAGCCTGTAAAAAGCTGCCGTCACTTAGGAGTGTCTCACTATTTAATGGGAAAGAAACACACAAAAGAAAATTAATTAGTACATAATCTATGCTCTCTACAGCTTACTGGGACAGTTTACCTGTTATCAAACTTAAAAAATGCATATTAATGATGAACAAACGTTGGCAACGTGTAAAAATGGCCATTCTTCTTTTTTTTGTTTTTGTAATTCTCACCCAAAAATATGACCCTATTGATTTCAGAAAGGGAAATACTGATGTGAGAAATATCAATTGGTTGCTTCCATATGAGCTGGACCGGGGATAGAACCTGCAACCCAAGTATATGCCTGACTGGGATTTGAACCTGTAACCTTTTGGTATACATGAGGAAGCCCCAATCAATTGAGCCACCCAGCTAGGGCTGGCCATTAGTTTATATAGTTTTTTTTCTGATTGATACTAGGAATTCATACTGCATTATCTTTCAAAGTCCAGCAGTATGTAAAAAGAACAAAGTGGTAGAAAAAGCAAACATTAATTATGCATATAATGGACTAGAGGCCCAGTGCACGACATTCACGCACTGGGGGGGGTAGGGGAGGGGAGTTCCCTCAGCCCGGCCTGCACTCTCTTGCAGTCTGGGACCCCTTGGGGTATATCTGACTGCCGGCTTAGGCCCACCGCTGCGCTCACCTAGTTTCTGGCTGAGTGGCGCTCCCACTGTGGGAGCGCACTAACCACCAGGGGCCAGCTCCTGCATCGAGTGCCTGCCTTCTGGTGGTCAATACGTGTCATAGCTACTGGTTGTTCCACCATTTGGTCAATTTGCATATTAGGGTTTTATTATATAGGATAACCTTAAAGGAGCAGAGCATAAATAGAAAAACATCCAGATAGTCATCATAGTTTTGTATGTTTCAACGCTTTGGTGTTTATTTTTTTGTGTGTGTGGAGCAACTAGTATCCAATGATACTGATAGAAAAAAAAATATAATAGCATGATTTAGTTTTGTGGATCAAGATCCTCATTTACAACTTAGTAAACATATATCCCTTCACCTACTGTAAATTTAGTCTCAAAGGATTCATAAGGCTATAATAATGTGAGGGGCAGTGTGGTATAACTGAAAAGGCGTTTCCAATTCCTTGCTTAAACATTAACTAGATATGACCTTAACACATTTCGTACCGCTCAGGAGTTTTCTCGTGTTTCGCCTGCCATCTGTTAAGGACCGCTCACGAGTGTTCTCGTTTTTCACGCCCATGGAAAAAGGAGTGAATCTAGATACTTATGTAAATTTTGTTTGGTCCCTCTTCAGAGGAAAATGTTTTACGCAATACCATACATTAAAAAAGTACTAGGAACTTTGTTTATGTAAATAAAAATGTTATAATTATTGAAAAACAACACCTAAAGTGCATTATGATGATTTAAATAACGTGCAGTTTGCCCAAAAACGTGTGGTCCCTGGCATGTCTTAGAGATTTCTATGCGGTACGCAATGTGTTAAGTAACCATCTGAGTATGCTTTCTCATCAGTAGTGTACAAATATTAGCACCAAAATTTCAGTTTTCCAGGTACTCAAATGCTTGATTCCTTAGGGTTGTTTAGAGATATAGATGTGAAAATGCCTAACACACAGTAAAAAATACTAGTTTCCTATCATTCTTCCCTGGGGTTTTACTACTCCACTAAGGCACATTAACTAACTGTTGGACTTGCTTTTAACTACCGTTATCACGTAGAAATCTTTGCTATTAATGTAGCTTGGTTGAGCTACATTAAGATAAAAAGTGAGGATTAATGATGTCTCTAAGAACTTTTTACCCTTGTCACTGATAAAGAGGGAAACAGGCATTTTAACATTCATCCCATTTCTACATATCCTGAGTAATATATGCAATTTTATATAGTTTTACGTAACTATAGCTCTTATATACCTATACTTTTATAGATATATATATATATATATTTCTAATATATCTATACTTTTGATCCATGGAATTAGATCCTACACATGAGGTAGGGATCTGTTTCCAAGTAGTTACTCATATGCCACTTTTGAGTACTTTCTCTCTGAACCTTGACCATTTTGTACTACAAATGATCCTCTAAACTGGGTGTTTTCACAATACTGGTCAGAGATGAATAAAAAAGTACCATTTGGCTTGCCTTGACCAGTAATCCTCTCATTAGCTTTAGCTTTGGGCTACAGTTGAGAACTACACTGCAAACCAGAGGTCTGAAACCATAGCACCTGGGCCAAATCAGACCTGTATTCTCTAAACTTAACTGAATGACGAGGATGGTCTAATCAGATGTCAAATAAAATAATATCCATATATCTTATCTCCATACCATGCCTTGAAAGCAGAAACAGAATTTTCTGTTATGGGACTGGTTTTTAATTCAACAACCAAAGAAAAAAATCAACCAGTTATGTGTAAAGGAGACTCAATCAGGACATGTTAAATACCTTGGGTGTGCAATAAACTATGTGCATTGTTTAAAATATTCAAGGAGGCATTTACAAAATTCAGCTTATGCCCTGGACAGGTGGCTATTCTGGAGGGTCATCCCATACACCAAAAGGTTACAGGTTCAATTCCCAGCCAGGGCACATATCTAAGGTGCATGTTTGATCCCCAGTTGGGGTGCATACAGGGGGCAGCTGATTGATGCTTTTCTCTCACATTGATGTTTCTCTCTCTTCCTAAAATTAATAGGGACATATCCTCAGGTGAGGATTAAAAAAAAAAAAGTTCAACTTATACTATTTAGTCTCTGTAGCTGCTTAGTGAATGACTAAGGAGCCACTTTAACTAAGAAATTAAGAAACAGCAGCTTTATGTGTCACAGCCTCCAAATACCTTTCAACAGGCACATGGTTATACAATGTGGTACATTAATACCAGGGAATACAACTTAGTAATACAAAGGAACAACTACTGATGTGTCTGACAGCTTGGATAGATTTCAAGGGCATTATGATGAGTAGAGAAAGCTAATCTCAAAGGTGACATTGTATAGTTCCATTTCTGTAATATTTTTTAATGACAAAATTATAGAGATGGATAATAAATTAGTGGTTGCCAGGGATTAGCATGTGTGGGAATGGTGGGGGGTACATGTGACTACAAAGAGGTAGCATGAAAGAAATCTTCAAAATGATAGCTTGA
Organism: Myotis yumanensis; assembly: GCF_028538775.1. Classification (NCBI taxonomy): domain Eukaryota; kingdom Metazoa; phylum Chordata; class Mammalia; order Chiroptera; family Vespertilionidae; genus Myotis; species Myotis yumanensis. The sequence continues at coordinate 37,029,085 of NW_027223766.1, read as the reverse complement.
GCTATGCACACACATTGTACAAATGTCAGTATCCTGGTTGATGATATACTATCTGCACTAATAAAAGACAAAGATGCTAATTGACCATACCTTTGCTACACCCTAAGCCATGCCCACCAGCCAATCAGAGCGACTATATGCAAATTAACCCAACCAAGATGGTGAATGGCAGCCACAGAGCTGGAGCAAGCAGGAGGCTTGGTTGCCCGGGCAATGGAGGAAGCCAAGCTTCCCGCCTGCCCTGAGCCGGTTATGGCCTCCGCTCATGGCAACAAAGTTTCAATTATAGAAGCTAAATAAATCCCAGATACCTGCTTTCAGCCAGCCTCCACTGGGAGCTTTGGTGGCTGGGGGTTGTGGCCAGCCTGCAAACAGCCATCAGCCCCTCACCCAGGCTGGTCACATCCTCATGGGGTGAGGGTACCCGCTGGGGGGCTTAGCCAGCCTGAAAACGGCCCTCAGCCCCTCACCCAGACTGTCCAGGCACCCCAGCAGAACCCCCCACCCTGAAGGGGCTATGGCCAGCCTGCAAACGGCCCTCAGCCCCTCACCCAGGATGGCCAGGCACCCCAGTGGGGACCCCCACACTGAAGGGGCTGTGGCCAGCCTGCAAACAGCCATCAGCCCCTCACCCAGGCTGACCAGGCACTCCTATATAATAAAAGGGTAATATGCAAATTGACCCTAACAGCAGAACAACTGGGAATGACTGGTCACTATGACACACACTGACTACCAGGGGGCAGATGCTCAATGCAGGAGCTGCTCCCTGGTGGTCAGTGCACTCCCACAGGGGAAGCTCTGCTCAGCCACAAGCCAGGTTGACGGCTGCCAGTACAGTGGTGGTGGTGGGAGCCTCTCCTGCCTCCTCAGCAGAGTTAAGGATGTCCGACTGCAGCTACCACCTGAGGGCCTAAGCCAGCAGGTGGTCATCCCCTGAGGGGTCCCAGACTGCGAGAGGGCACAGGCCAGGCTGAGGGACGCCCTCCTCCGGAGTGCACAAATTTTTGTGACCGGGGCTCTAGTAGTAACATAAATGGAAAATACTGGGGGAAACTAGGTTTAGGTTACAGGGGCTCTCTTTGTAATGTTTTTGCTACTTCCTGTGAATCTACAATTATTTCTAAATAAAACGTTAAAAAACACATATACTTGTATACACAAGGACGTTCACAAGATAATGAAACACAGCCAATTTTATTCAAATTCTCCAAAATTTATACTCAATATGTTGTTTCTGCAATGTATGTCACCCTTTATATAATGGACTTATTATCTTCACTTTATAGTTTTCTTGTTTTTTTTTCTTTACAGTTCTTCAGTAGAAGCCAGAGTCTTGAGTTGCCCAGTTAGGAGCCTAAAATATAAAAAAAGAGAGGGTAAAAAAAAAGTAATTTTTGAAAAAACTTAGAAAAAGTGAGACTACCATTTCCTTTTAGCACTATTCCTGCCAAACCATTCTCTAAGATTTTAACAACCTCTGCAACTGTTAAATGTCAGATGTTCCACTTAGAACAAAATAAACATATCAAAATACCATCTGATATTTTTGACCAATTAATTATGAAGTATAACAATGACAATATCAACAATATTATACTAAAAATCAATACAAATTGATCCCAAATCATACAAAAAATCCGTTATATAAAAGATATTTTTCAGGCTCAGTTATTCTACATTTGGTTGGAATAGGCATTGACAATAATTTCCTAATTCATCCTTCTCTTTTAAGGACTGCTAAGGACACAAACCTGTTGCTAAAACTTCAACCAAATGAGGTCCTTGAATGTTCCAATGCTGCTTCCTTAAAATTTCCCATTCCCCATTTACATATAAACACAAAGGCTAGAGAGTTAAAAGTGGTCTAGAATTCCGAAATTACAAAGCCATGCAAGTTGTTTTAATGTCTAATATGTAGGATCTCTATCAAAAAGAGGAATATATTTTCTGACAAAGTTAAATCTGATAAAATCAAATTTTAAAAGATTAACACTAACAGATATAAAATCACATTTTACAGAAGCGTTCCTTTAGATTAAAAAAAACAAAATAAATTTCAAGCACTTAAAAGAGGGCTATACACATAACTTGTCACCTTCCACTATCAAAATTATGTGTTGAAAACCCTGAGGAAATGAGTTCATGAAGTCACACAGTAAGAGTAAAAGGAAACTCTAATTTTTTTTACTTTCCCTAACAAATGCATGTAATACATCTAAGAAAAATTCTTTTTCATTTAGTAATTTAAACAAAATGTTCATACCCCCAATAAACAGAAATGCAAAATCAGATACAACTGATACTACAATGTTCTCAAAGTAAGTCCATTTAACAATTATGTTACATTATTGCTAAATCCCATACAAACAGAAAATGTGTGGTTCTTACCTCTGACCTACTATTCTGATTAAGTTTCTTCTCAATATTCATGGCCAACATCTGGCTTCTAAATGAAAGGCTTTTGGTCTTTTCAATCACTTGCTGATAGGGTGAGACTGCATTGTTACCCATAACCACATGGCCCTAAAATAAGACAGAGGAAAATTGATCCTGTAATGTTAATGACCATTTCCCAGGTACATCATAAGCATGAAACGACAACATTAAATGACTGCTGCACATTTTTATGTACTAGAGAGATGACAATATTTACCCAATTAAAAAAATAGGAGGTTGCTGTTTCCTTTAAAGAACTATTATTATACATTAAAACACAACAAATTCTTAATAGAATAAAGTTTCCTAATGAATATTCAGGAAAAAGTATAAAGTAACCAGCAACTGCTATCTAGTTATGTAGGACAGTTAGCTTAATACTCACTAATTTGGAATCAATCTTGGCATCCAGTCTTGCATTTCTAATCAAATTGACAATCCACCTTTCTGCTTCTTCTGGAGTCATGTTCAGCTTATCTGCCAACATACTAATGAAAAAGTAAAAAGGACATTAACTGAGTCTAAAAACTTAATTTTAAGTACATAGTCTTTGACCCACATATGTTAATAAAATAAGCAAAGTAGAAATAACCTCATAACTTAAGGAAATGCAAAAGCAGTTGGCAAATATTTTGTGAAAAGTCAAAACTAACCTCCTATAGGAAATTATATTAATGTAAGCTCCAATATGTTTATCACACATTTTCAAATTATTGCTTCCATACTTTGTTTTTATCTACAATTGAAAACGGGTCCAAGAATTATTCTAGAACAGCTTTTAAATTTCGGACACACACCATATCTAATAAGCTATTCAGCTATACTAAATTAAATCCCACCACAGTAATCTTTTTTGACATATGTTGCATATTTTATGGTAAACAGATTCATAACTTAGCCTACAAATCTACAGAGTTGTATATAAAGGGATAAAAACATTTTTAATATGCATTTTAATATAGAGATGACTATCATATGTGCCTACAACCATTTAGTGAAGAAACTTATCAACAGAGAAATGTTCCAAATCATAAATGGAAATAACTTTAATAGACAATAAACTCAAGACTATTCTATTCAGCATTTGAAATTTGTCAGCTGGAGAAAAAAGGAGGCCAGAGACAAATCCTTCCCTTTCCCTGCTATTAAAAAAAAAAAAGGGGGGGGGGGGGGACTGAATATCAAATAACTTTAAATTAGAGGCAGAGATAGGCAAGCATAAATTAGTGAATGTAGTAATTTGTCATAATTAGTATACAGTGAAAATAAGACTTAAAGATAAGCCATTTACAGATATAAGGGTTTACTGAAATTTTATTTCAAATTACTTCACAGATTTTGCATTATATAAATCATGTCCATGTCATCCTAATTACTCTATATTTTTTTTCAAAACATCTACTATAGTTTATAACTTTATCTTTATTTAATATCTGTTTCTTTTTCTGGATTTTAAGTTCTGAGGATGTGCTCCCTGCTATCTTATCTTCTCAATGCCTGGCCAGAAGAGTTGCTTATTCACACTTGTAATATTTTCTTATTGAATAACTTAGTTATACTTTTGTTAATATATATGCCTAAGCCAGTGGTTCTCAACCTGTGGGTCACGACCCCTTTGGCAGTTGAATGACCCTTTCACAGGGATCGCCTAAGACCATCCTGCATATCAGATATTTACATTACAATTCATAACAGTAGTAACATTACAGTTATGAAGTAGCAACGAAAATAATTTTATGGTTGGGTCACAACATGAGGAACTGTATTTAAAGGGCCAGACGGTTGGTTGAGAACCACTGGCCTAAGCGACTGAAAGACCAGTTGCTATAATGAGCACTGACCACCAGGGGGCAGACGCTCAACGCAGGAGCTGCCCCTGGTGGTCAGTACATTCCCACAGCCAACCTCCCGTGGTCCCCCCCCCGACTGGCCAACCCCCCCGTGCCCCATTGGCCCCAATTGCTGGCCAGGCCAAGGGACCCCACCAGTGTACAAAGCACTGGGCCTCTAGCATGCATATACGATGTTTGGTTAATCTCTTCCCACCCTCCCTCTTTCCCTCTGAGATTCATCAGTTTATTCCATGTTTCCATGCCTGTGGTCTCTACTCATGCATTGAGCATCTGCCACCTGGTGGTCAGTGCACGTCATAGCGACAGAACGGTCAGCCGGTCACTTAGGCTTTTATAAACACAGATCACTACGCATAACATATTTAACTTTTTTATAAAGTTGAACACTACCTTTTAAAAAAGTTTTTGCATATTCTTAAAAAGGCAAAATAATAGAAATGAAGAACAGATGAGTGGTTGCCAGGGGTTAAAGAAAGGTGGCAGTGGGGGGGGAACAGGGGGAGAGTGGGTATGGCTATAAAAGAGCCAGGTAAGGATCCTTGTGGTGACAAAAATGTTCTGTATCTGAATGTTTCAATATCAATATGCTAATTGTGATGCTGTTTTGCAAGATTGACAGAAATTGTATAAAGAACACAGGGGATCTCTATTTTTTACAACTGCTTATAAATCTATAATCACCTCAAAATAAAAAGTATAATGAAAAAAGGAGGTTTTGCATCAAAATTATTTAGGAGCTATAAAAAATACAGATACTGAGATCTTCCTCCAGAGAACGTTTTCATTTCTAGGCTTTGAGCTCAGTCATCTATTATTTTTCCATCTTTTTTTTCTTAAAATAAAACAACAACTTCCCACTTGATCTAATATGCAGTTAGGACTACAAACCACCAACTTAGAACAATGATTCCCCAAGGTTAATTGTAAAAGAATCACCTGGGAAGCTTTAAACCCAGATTCTCAAGCTCTGATCCCAAGAGATTCTGATTCAGAAGGTCCAGGTTAAGCCAGAAAATCTATTCTTTTTATGTTTAAAAACCTCTGGATTGGAGAATACATTAACAATTTTCTTAATGTATTCTTTAAAGATAAACATTACCTCAATTGATCATTATCTTGGAGTTGGCCCTATTTATAAAAGCTTAACTTATATTCAGCCATATTCTTAAACCATTAAAAACATAAAGAGGCCTACCCCCAGGACTGAGTCCTACTGAGTGGGTGCCCTATCTTCTCTTGAATCTTACAACCTGAGATCTCATTGTTGCTCTAAGAAGAATATTTCTTTTCTCACATGATGCTACACTTTCTGCTCTGCCCCTACTTTCTTAATTCATTATATACTAAAGATATTAAACCACTGATTTTTCACTCCATTACTCTAGAACAGAGATTTTTAATCTTTATCATCTCATGCACATAAACTATTTCCTAAAATTCTACGGCACACCAAAAAAATATTTTTTGCCAAACTAAAAAAATAGGTATAATTTTGATTCATTCACACCAGATGGCTATTGTTGTGTTGTTGTCATTTTTTTATTTGAAAAGAAGTCAGTGTCCATGACTAAAAAGTCAAGTATTGCATGTTTTAAAAATTCTTGCAGCCCACCAGTTAAAAATTGCTGCTCTAGCAGGTTGTAACTAGATGCCTAAAAATTGCAACCTGATGCAGTGGGTCTCAATCCTGGATGTGCTTTGAAATAACCATTCTTAAGCTACAACATGGTAGCCCCATTACACATCATAGCACAGCATACTTGGGAAATTTGATCCAGAAAATTTGGGGAAGCTTCAGAGACTCTGTATTTGTAAAATAAAACAAAATAAAACTCTACAGAGACTCTGTGACACAGAATGAAACAATGACTTATGATTTTCATTTTTGTCCTCTAGCTCAAGTGACACACTCCTGACAAATTCATCTAAATCTGTTATGTCTAAAAATATCAACTGTTCAACAATGAAAAAATAAAATTTCACAGTGAGGTACAACACAATGAATGTCAGAGACCTAGTAAGCACAGGCTCTGTCATTAACTAAGACTTAACCAGCCTTCAGTTTCCAGCTACAATCAAGAAGGAAGTGTACCCAATCAGTGCTTTGTAGAATTCTGTTTCCAGAACTGTTTCCAAGGTTAAACACAGATGCCTTAGCAGCCAAGAGAGAAGCTGAGTAAAGGGACAGGCTAAACAGGATGAAGGAGCTCTGATTTGATCTGCTTACACATATACAGTTAACTCATAAACAATACAGGGGTTGGGGGCAACAATCCTCTGCACAAAATTCTGCGTAGAACTTTTGATTCCCCCCAAAATGAGCTAACTAAACTCTTATCAATAACATAAACAGTTGATTAACACGTATTTTATATGTTATATGCACTATGTACTGTATTCTTACAATAAACTAGAGAAAATGTTAATACTTGTTATTTATTGAAAAAATCTGCATAGAAGTGAACCCATGCATTGCAAACCTGTGTTGTTCAAGGTGAACTGTACATAAATATATATAAACTGTACATAAATATATATATATACTCATAGATATTTAGCATCACATATGAAAACAAGCCCCTACACACACAAAATTTAAAAACCATGGTTCTATAACTTGAAACCTGAGCCACATTTAAAGTGCTCAAATGCCACATGTGGCTATTGGCTACCATAGTGAACAATGCAAAAATAAAACATTTCCATCAGTGTAGAAAGTTCTATTGGGAAGTCCTATTGTCAATGATTTAATAATTGTGTGTTGTTGGATTAGAACTTCCTATGATTTCTTACAGCTCTAAAATTATTCCCTAATATTTGAAGAAAATGCATTAATCTAGCTATTCAACATCATCTAAATTAGTAAAACATTCTACAGGTAGCCAAAAATGTTTAAATAACCCAAGTAAAAAGGAAATAAGAGAGAAATAAAAGATTTCTGGACTTTAGAAAAGAAAAACTACTGAATGAGAGAAGGTATATGCCAATAATAGATCCAATTAAGGGGTTAATATCCCAAATATATAAGAAACTTAAACAACACCAAAACCCCCAAACAATTCAACTAAAAAACAGGCAGAAAGCCTAAACAGACATTTCTCCAAAGAGGATATACAGATGGCCAACAGACATATGAAAAGACAATCAATACCACTAATCATCATGGAAATAAAAATTAAAACCACAATGAGATATCACCTCATACCTGTCAGAACAGCTATCATTAATAAATCACTAAGAGGTTAAGAAACAAATGCTAGCAAGGATGTGGAGAAAAAGAAACCCTTGTGCACTATTGGTGGGAATGCAGATTGGTGCAGTCACTGTGGAAAACAGTATAGAGGGCCCTTACAAAATTAAATAATCATATGACCCAGTAATTTCAACTGTGGGTATTTATCCAAAGAAATCCAAAACATAAAAAAATAGATGCATGCCTATGTTCACTGCAGCATTATTTATAATAGCCAAGATATGGAAGCAGCCAAAGTTTCCAACATATGAATGAATAGAAATGTGGTTATATACAACAGTATAGTACTCAGCCATAAAAAAAATAAATAAATAAAATCTTACCATTTGCAACAACAAGGATGTACCTAGAGGGTCATTATGCTAAGTGAAATAATACAGAGAAAGACAAATATTGTATGATTTCACTAATATGTGGAATAAAAAAAAAAGGAACAAAAATGTAACAAACTCAGATACAAAGACTACTACAAATTGGTAGTTAGTTACAAGATAGCCTGGGGGTTGTGGAATTGGTGAAAAAGGTGAAGAGGTTAAGAAGTACAATTTGACAGTTATAAAATAGTCATAGGAATGTAAAGTACAGCATAGAAAATATAGCCAGTAATCTACACTAATAAAAAAGATGCAAATTGACCATACCTTCATGACACCTACCAGCCAATGAGGAGTGAGTATGCAAATTAACCCAACAAAGATGGCGGGTTAATTTGCACACACAGGCGCCGAGTGGCTGGGGGGGGGCCGGGGAGGAGTGGGACTCTTGCGTAGACGCCATGGCGATGACACAGGCGTTCCGCACCACCCAGCCACTCTGGGCCTCTGGGAAGGAAGAAAAGCAGCTCTGGCCAGAGCGAAGGTGGTGCCGGCAGCCAGGGGAAGGAAGGCCCATTCTTGCATGAATCTTCATGCATTGGGCCTCTAGTACTATAATAACTACATATAGTGCCATGCAGGTACTAGATTTGTCAGAGTGATCACTCCATAAAGTATATAAATTTTTAATCACTATGTTGTACACCTAAAACTAATATAATATTGTTTGCCAACTGTAATTAAAAAATAAAGTTAAAAACAAACAAAAATATCCTAGCCAGGCCAGTTTTCTCAGTGGTTAGCGAGTGTCGGCCTGCCAACCAAAGGGTCTCAGGTTTGACTCCCAGTCAAGGGCACAAACCTCATTTGCAGGTTTGATCCCTGCCCCCGTCTGGGGAGAGTGCATCAGGCAACCATTCTGTGTTTCTCTCTCTCTCTTCGCCCTCCTTCTCCCTTCCTCCCACTCTCTCTAAAAATCAATGGAAAAAATATCCTCTGGTGAGGATTAAAATAAAATAAATACATAAATACATCCTATATAATAAAGAGGTAATATGCAAATTGACCATCACTCCAACAAACAAGATGGCCGCCCCCATGTGGACATAAGATGGCCCGCAGGGGAGGGCAGTTGGGATGAACCAGGCCTGCAGGGGAGGCAGTTGGGATGAACCAGGCCTGCAGGGGAGGCAGTTGGGATGAACCAGGCCTGCAGGGGAGGCAGTTGGGGGCAACCAGGCCTGCAGGGGAGGGCAGTTAGGGGTGACCAGGCTGGCAAAGGAGAGAAGTTAGGGGTGACTGGGCCAGCAAAGGAGGGCAGCTGGGGGTGACCAGGCCTGCAGGGGAGGGCAGTTAGGAGTGACCAGGCCTGCAGGGGAGGACAGTTGGGGGCAACCAGGCCTGTAGGGGAGGGCAGTTAGGGACAATTGGGTGGGCAGGGGAGCCGTTAGGCGTCGATCAGACTGGCAGGGGAGTGGTTAGGGGATGATCAGGCTGGCAGGCAGAAGCAGTTAGGGGCAATTAGGCAGGCAGGCGAGCGGTTGGGAGCCAGCAGTCTTGGATTGTGAGAGGGATCCCAGATTGGAGAGGGTGCAGGTTGGGCTGAGGGACACAACCCCACCCCAAACCCCCCCCCCCCCCCCCCGCACAAATTTCGTGCAACGGGCCTCTAGTAAAATGATAAAAAATAAAAAACTACACTGAGCCTGGACGGCATGGCTCAGTGGCTGAGCATCAACCTATGAACCAGAAGATCAGGATTCGATTCTCAGTCAAGGCACAGGCCCATGTTGCAGGTTTGATCCCCAGTGTGGGGCGTGCAGGAGGCAGCCAATCAATGCTTCTCTCTCATCATTGATGTTTCTATCTCTCGCTTTCTCTTTGAAATCAAGAAAAATATATTTTTAGAAAAATTCTTAGGTAATGATAATGTTACGTAAAAGTTTATTGTAGCAGTCCCACTATAGTATCTTATTTGAGCTACACATCTCAAATAAGTAGATAGGACAAATACTTTTATCTATTTTACTGGTAAGGATAGTAAAGTGAATCATAAGAAGCAAAATAATGAATACAAGGCCCCAGAGTTAATAAAAAGGACTAAAACTGGAACAAACTTTCTTATTCATGGTATTCTCAAAGCATACACCAAAGTGACAAAGCACTGTCATGGACAAAAATATGAACTCACTAATACCAAGGAAAGAAATGTATTCACTCAACAAATATTTATGAGCATCTACACTGTACAAAGTTAGTATACTGAGTGCTAAAGGTATCAAAAGGAAAATCTGCTTCAAAACAAACACCCAAGTGATCAAATTCTAATTAAATATGGGGAAATTTCAACAAGGGAAATAAAAATATTAGCACCCTTCTTTCACAAGCCTGATTATAAATATAAATCTTAAAAAAAAAAAAAAAAAAAAAAAAGCAATGCTAGCATTCTGGTATCTATTGTCCAGCAGAGTCCCACATATAGATAAGTGACACCTATCTATTTCACAACCACAACATACTAGGAATGTGCAAGTATTCTTTAAGAAAATCAGATTTTTAAAAGTATAGATCTGCCCTAACCGGTTTGGCTCAATGGATAGAGCGTTGGCCTGCGGACCGAAGGGTCCCAGGTTCGATTCCGGTCAAGGGCATGTACCTTGGTTGCGGGCACATCCCCAGTAGGGGGTGTGCAGGAGGCAGCTGATCGATGTTTCTCTGTCATCGATGTTTCTCTAACTCTCTATCCCTCTCCTTTCCTCTCTGTAAAAAAATCAATAAAATATATTTTAAAAAATAAAATAAAAGTATAGATCTGCTAGCTATAGTAAAATACTAAAAAACCTGAAGTCAAAGCTTTAATTCCCATAGGAAAAGTCCCATGATCACACTATACTTCTAGCTCTGAATAACCCACTTCAATGACAACCACTAAAATTAGGCAAGCAAGTATGGATGCCTTAGCAAAAACAAAAGTCACTAAAGAAAAACTTTGGTCTACACACAATTCCTAAGAGGCAAACATTAAAGTAGTAAGTTTTAAAATATTATGGAGTATTTACTGTTTGTCTTCATCTGTGGCCAAAGGAATTGGTTATTTTTCAAATTCTAATACATAAAATTAGTTTCTAATAGGTTATGTAAGTTTCACATCCCCCCCCCCCCAATACTTTTCTCACACAATAGAGAACATTTCAACTAAAATTCACCATAATTTTTCCATGTTTCAACATTTTAAGATGTCATTGGAGTTTACTATATAAGAATTCAAATATATAATCAAATAAAACAAACTCAATTAACTGAAATGATTACCAAATGTGGTCTTTCAAGAATATTTCCGATTTACTAAGGGCTAAATCCTTATTTGAACTCCTGCTGAAAACCACTCTAAAACTATATTCTCCTCTTTTCTTCCTATTATAGCAGTCTTTTTAAAAAAGTAACTGATAAATAACATTGTCTTAAAGTTATCATTTTCAAAAATCATGTTGTGCCACACACAGAAGCTAAAGATATTTTTGAGTCTGTTAACCCAGAATTCAAACAAAAGTTGCAATTTTTAATCTCTATCAGACTGTTTCCTTTTACTTCTAAAGCAAAAAAAATTCAATTAACTAGAATCCTATTAAGTGTACTTTACAATAAATGGAAATTTCTAGAAATTTAAAAGTATAAAATACAAATCAAATCAGGATGTTCTTACTTAATGCTGATACACTGGTGGATGCGACAAAAAGTCTCAAATATGAAGAGACGAGCATTTTCAATAAAATCCTCAAGACAAGCCACCAAGAAGAAGTCATTCACAAGCACCTATGTGTATAAAATGTAAAAGCAAAAAATTAATGGCACTTGACTCATTAACTTCGTTTGCCTTAGTAATTGTTCCAATTCACTAGAATTCTCTCATCTATGATCACAAGTTCTACACAACACTTTCTAGCACACTATATTGAAGCTTCTAATAATATAAGTTAAACAAGTAAATGCTATAAGAAAAAGACGTGAGGACTGCAATGTTTCCTTGTTCCAGTGATGATTTGAACAATATTGTGACAAATTAGCTTTGTACTGTCCATTCTCCTACATAAATGCTCTATAGATAGCATATCTTTCCCAGTTATTTCAAATAGTCATGAATGAAGCAAAGATATGCATATTTCTGTGATAGTAAATAGATTTGTAAATCTACAAAGGAAAAATATTCAAGGGATGGTATCATAATTAAAAGAGAACATTTTAATAGCAACCAAGTGCTCCTCTCTCTTAGCAAGGCCTAGATACTTAATATAAGATACACAGAAATACTTAATAATGCTGCATGACATGTTAGTAATATTTATGACTATATGAACACATATTACACTAGATTCTAATTTAAATTTTGTCCAAAGTTTGAAAATCACCTCAGAAGGTATATTTACATGATAATTTTCTCTTTCTTAGAGGAAGGAATCTTAGTCCTTCAACATATTTGGTCCACCATTGTGCTAATATTCGGGTTCAAAAATGAAATGGACATATAGTAACTTGTGGATTTGGTAAATGCATTTAATAGGTAAATTCTTAGTTTAATTTGTTAAAACTTCAAAACTAACTTAATTAAAAGAAAAACAACATACCCATAAACCTAACTCTTTCAGTTGCTCTGAATGTACTTTAGTTTGCACTAACCAAGAGAAGAAACTGTAGTTATAAAAATCACACTTTTAGCTTGATTGATTTATAGCAAATGTTAAATATAATCATGTGAAAATTTCTAAAAATAGGCCCACTTACAAAACAAATTAGGAATCATAGTTGTGATATGCAATTCCAAACAACCTTGCCCACAGATATTAAATATTTCACATATTTACTTATTCAGGATAAGACATGGAATTATGGGTGTTATGTGTGAATTTATAATACACTCAATGTTTAACAAGCTGTCCCAACTAAAAGGATACACACATGGCAACAACATTAAAAATGTTTTCATCTCAGCACATTTCTAAAAAATATGCCACTTTAAGATTAATATACATTCCTGATAGAATTACTTTAATAAAACACTGCAAGGTTAATTCTTACAATATATAAAAATGTAAGAATGCTATTAATTTATAAGAAAAAATTCATACTTACAGATTCACATTCCCTCAGCTTTTTCTGAGCCCCATCAAAGTCAAAGTTAACATATAAACATTCAACAAACTCTGTAATTGGGTCTTTATATGTGTAAGACTCCTGTAAAATAAAGTCAAAGGTCAAACTGGGTCTAATTCAACACCGTTTGGTAGATTGTCCCTAGACTATCCCAATCTTCCTATTTTCTCCTTCGTTCCCATTAATTTCTAGCAAATTACCTAGTATTTATCTTCTCAAAGCAATTGCTTGTATCCTGATTCCAGGCCACACCTTAAGCTTTTAATGCCTTCCAGACCAAGTTCTCTAAATTCTCATCCTAGAACCATCCTAAAAGCTTTCAAATTCCTCTGGTCCCAAAAGTATCCCTTAATAAACAGTGATGAACTTACCCAAGTATAATAATTTACACCCTACTGAAGGAAATTGCATTTTTAAATTTAATTTATTCTTATGTCAAGTAAATATTTAGGTTCTTTTCTAACTCACAGTGATTGTTGAGAAACTCACTAAATGAACGAGTAGGGCCGCAGCTTTTACACAACTTGGAAACTACTATTGTAGTCAATGTAAAGGCCATTACTCTGAAATTATGCAGTGACCTCCCCACAAACAGTTCTAGGCTCCAAATCTTTCACTCTTTGCAATAAGAGCAACACTAATATACAGTGTATATTAAATATCCACCTAGTAGAGAACAGTATCATTCATACCACATCTAACATTATATCTTGAGCTTAAAGATAGTAAATATCCATTTGGGACTCTTGGGCTCTTCTTCATGTATACTAGAACTATGGATTTAGCAATATCCACCTAGCAGAGAACAGTATCATTCATACCACATCTAACATTATATCTTGAGCTTAAAGATAGTAAATATCCATTTGGGACTCTTGGGCTCTTCTTCATGTATACTTTCCTCCTATTTTTAAAACATCTTTACCTTAAAATGAGTAGTTCTTGGGGAAAAAAAAAAGGCATATTAAAAAAAGAAATCAATACAGATTTAAGTTTTTACCTGTTGAATCACTTTGACTAGTTCTTTTAGGACCTGCCGGCGTTTTCGAACATCTTTGTTTGTTATGACTGCTGTAGTCAAATAGCGAAGAATATGTGGACACATCGTCTGAATTGCATTAAGATACCTAAGGTAAAAATACAAAGGCTATTTAATATTAATAACTTACCTAGTTTTTCTAGACCTATAATCATATATTAAGTGCTTAAAAGGAAACACTCAAACAGCCCATTAGATTGTACTGTTTAAGAAATCTAAGATTACAAACACTGAAGAATGAATACTATAAAGGCCACCTCCCCCAAAGAAATGCCAGTTGATATTGCCCAATTGGAGTGAGACCCACTTAAAAGGTAGATAATCCTATTATCACTGTTGAGTAAAAGTTATTTTGGAAGACCCTATATATGCCACCAGTCTATTCCAAAAGACTAAGCAATGATTTTCAGTTATTCACCTAGTAGAACAAATATGTGAAAAATTTCTATGTGCAAGTCACTCATCATAATCAGAAAAACAGGCATTTATAGAAATTAAAATATTCAGAAAATGAAAGACTGGAAACTACAGAAAGAAAGAAACTATTACAGTATTACAGGGCTTTGGTTAAACTGGCAGTACTGGTAATTAGAAAAAAAGGACTAGATGTTAAGACAAATGTCAACTGGTCTTGGTTAAGATTTAGCAAATCCAGCTATTCTGACTATCTGCAACTGAACACCCTGTTATACCTAGCATTTCTCCTGCCCAAGTTCTCTTAAATAGCTCCCCAATTTTTATCCAATAAGTACCTCTGAGTGTCCAACACTATGACAAGCTTAGAAATATTTGTCAGTAGCCCTGGCCGGTTTGGCTCGGCGGATAGAGTGTTGGCCTGCGGACTCAAGGGTCCTGGGTTCGATTCCGGCCGGAGGCATGTGCCTGGATTGCGGGCTTGATCCCTGGTGGGGGGTGTGCAGGAGGCAGCCGTTCAATGATTCTCTTTCATCATTGATGCTTGTATCTCTCTCTCCCTCTCCCTCCCTCTGAAATCAATAAAGAAATAAAAAGAAATATTTGTCACTAAAGTCCATTCCTCTTAGCTGAATATTCAAGCCCCAAAGTACCCATCCAGATCCATCTCCCACCAAACCATCATTGACTGCTTCCTGCTTTCCTTACTTACACCTCCCTCCACATGGATTGCTCTCACAAATACAAAACTCTGAAACTTAAATTCTAGCCATCCGTTAAGGTCAAGCTCAGATGCCTGATCTTCCAAGTTGCCCTGTAATATTAGTAAATCTTTATATACTGTATTGTAGATTCCCCATAAAATGTTATTTGAACTCTTTTTAAAAATATATATATTTTATTGATTTTTTTATAGAGAGGAAGGGAGAAGGATAGAGAGCTAGAAACATCGATGAGAGAGAAACATCGATCAGCTACCTCCTGCACACCCCCTACTGGGGATGTGCCTACAACCAAGATACATGCCCTTGACCGGAATCGAACCTGGGACCCTTCAGTCCGCAGGCCGACGCTCTATCCACTGAGCCAAACTGGTCAGGGCTGTTTGAACTCTTTAGAGGACCCTAGAATCTGACAATATCTCAAAATAATATCTAGTTCCACTCCCCATTATACTCCCTCCAAACAAGACAGGGTATAAAAAGAATCAACACTTACTCAAGAATAAAACAATTTCTAGGAAAAGATAACTAAAAAATCAGCTAAAAGTTTTATTATCTGAAAAATTAAGGCTGAGATTCAGGCAAAAAATTTTAAATTACACTATTGGTTCAGAACAAGTGTATGTCTCTATACTATTGCCAGACATCTCATGTACAAGTTCAGGAAAGCATGATTGCTGCTCTTAGTATCAGTTTTGAAGTAGGTAATTTTAGTAGGCACTTAGGGAACTTATTCATATATTTATTCATATAGTATTACAAAACCTGTAAGTTCACTGTATATGACATTAAACATTTATTTTTACTTTTCCTAATTTTAATGTTATTGTACCACAAAGATCTTCATTTTTTTTTTTTTTTTTTGAGGATGATTTCCTTGGGAAATCATCTCTCTCTTTCTGTGAGTATATAGCAGAGGTTAGCAAAATGCATATACTACTAGTAAAGTGCCAGATAATGAAGACTTTAGGGTTTGCAGACCAAGAGAGCAAATTTGAGGACATTATGCAGGCACTTATATAAAAAGAAAAGAAATTAAATCTCCAACGTATTTTATTGAAAAATTAAAAATATAATAGTTTAGTAGCAAATTTTTAAATATAGGTCTACTAATGAGAAGAATTAAATTTCTTTATTGAGGATAACTTCATTTAATTGGGTTCAAAAGTTAGAGACTCCTATCACGAAAATTTATTGCAACTGTTGATCTGTTAATGATCTGTATGAGATTATACATATTTAATACTTAAAAATGTTTTTCAAGAACATCAGTATCACCAAATATGGCTATCAATGAACAAACATATGCTTTTAATTTAGCATATTCGTAACTTGGCAAAAATTTGCGCAATTCTGCTAAATTGTTCTTTTGATATTGCCTTTTAATATATCATTATATTGCAAATGAATCACTTCCAATTTAACTGCACAGTTTAATGAATTTTAAATATGGAAACTTCCTTTTGTAATTAAAATGAGGTCTAAAACTTTCTGGAATTGTTTTTTGGGCTCAAAAATCATATCTGCTGAAATTTTGTGTGGGAATATTTCTTTAAAAATTTTTTAAAATGTATTTTTATTGATTTCAGATAGGAAGGGAGAGGGAGAGGGAGATAGAAATATCAATGATGAGAACCATTGATTGGCTGCCTCCTGCATGGCCCCCCACTAAGGTTGAGCCCACAACCCAGGCATGTCCCCTTGACTGGAATTGAACCTGGGACCTTTCAGTCTGTAGGCCAATGCTTTATCCACTAAGCCAAACCAGTTAGGGCTCATGTTCTTTTAACCTTTGAAAGAATGAAAAATTTATAAAGTGGCTAGACACTTGTTAATTGTCATCAAAATGACTATCCTCTATAATAAAAGCCTAAAATGCTAAGTGTCCAGTTGTCTATTCAACCAATCAAAGCATAATATTCTAATGATATGCTAAGGTCGCTCAATTGCTCGCTATGATGTGCACTGACTACCAGGAGGCAGACATTCAGACAGGTAGATTAGCTTGCTGCTGGGGTCTGGGCCGATAGGGACTGAGTGAGATGGGCTGGCCATGCCCTGGAGCCCTCCCCCACATGGTCCCTCTCTGGCTGGCCAACCTCCTGTGTCCTTCCTGGTCCTAATCGGGCACCGGTGGGGTCCCTTGGAGAGCTGTTTTTGGCCCTATCCCGCAGGCCAGGTCAAGGGACCCCACTGGTGCATGAATTTGTACACTGGGCCTCTAGTTACAGTATAAGTACTATTTCACTTTGTAATTTTAGGTTGAATTTTAATAAACATTATCTAGGCTATAACAAAAATTAATTTATAGAGCCATTCAGGGCATGATAATAGTGGTTGAGTGCTATTTTTCTTGTTCAGAAAATTTCCAATCTCACCTCAAGCTCAAAAATGTCACAATTAAAGTTTGTCATTGTGAAGCCATCCAATTGCTGTATAGTAGGGAAAAAAAAATCAAGATATTCTATTTGTATTTCTTTTTTTTTAAACATTATTTTATTTCTTTTTTTAATATATATTTTATTGATTTTTTTTACAGAAAGGGAGAGGGATAGAGAGTTAGAAACATCGATCAGCTGCCTCCTGCATACCCCCTACTGGGGATGTGCCCGCAACCAAGGTACATGCCCTTGACTGGAATCGAACCTGGGACCCTTCAGTCCTCAGGCCGATGCTCTATCCACTGAGCCAAACCAGTTAGGGCTCTATTTGTATTTCTGACAGAAATTAATGGATTGGTAACAGTTAACTCCACAAGAGTAAATAAGCTCACTGTGGTTCAATAAAACACAGATTCAAGTATTTTCCACAAAGTACATTGTGATAAGTAATGCAATCAATAATGATAAGCTCTGAATACCTCACAAGCTTTGTAAATTTGATCAACTAAGCCTTTTTCTTCTTCATACATAGTTACCACCAAAAGTTTTAGCACAATTTAGCCAATTCCATTTCAGGCTGTATTAAATTAGTATTTTTCTTAACTTTAAAAATATTTCACCTGTAGTTTTTCCACACAAGACTATCATAGAGACATGTTCTTCAGTCACTCCACCAGATTCCTCAAATTAACAACTAAGCCATATTGGTAACATCCACCGACTCATCAAGAGCCAAGGAAAACCACTAAAAATCATATGCATTGTTTTTTTAATTGATTATTGATATTGCTCCCAATATTTTCAACCCTGAAACTGTTCTCATCAAATTTTTAACTTGTTGATTTTTTCTAGACATATTTCTTTGGCTGCTGCAATTGAACATGAAACAGAATCACTATTAGAAAATGGCTTTCTTTACTTGACTAACAAAAGAGCCACTCAGAAATTTACTTTGGTTAAAGCCTCATTTTCATTAATTTTTATGAGGAAATTTTGCTGATATTATTTTAAATTTCCCAACTTTTCTGACAGTTGCTTTGCTGTCAGTGGGAATATTATGAGTGCTTACAGTCCGGTAATGTGGATGTATACTGTATCCTTTCAGCATACCTACAGTGTAAATTCAATGCTTTGCTTTCTAATTTGAGACAAAATAATTTCAACCCCACTGTGCCTTAAAAGCACATTTCTTGCTTTGACAGGATGAGTATGAACTAGTAATAAAACAAAACGTAGCAGTGTGGTGATAAACAGCACTTGAAACACTGTCTAGGTATGTGGCAACTCTGGGATTTATAGTGCACAGAGCAGTAACTGTGAGGCAAGGAGAGTGTAACAATATACATCTCTGTCACAACTCAACTCTGCCATACCCTTCAAAAGCTGCCAAAGACAACACAGCAAGAACCCCCTTATCCATGATTTTGGTTTGCACAGTTTCAGTTACCTGTACTCAATCATAATCCAAAAATATTAAATGAAAAATTCCAGAAATAATTCCTAAGTTTTAAATTGCAAGTTCTTCTAAGTATTGTTATAAAATCTCAAGCTGTTATGCTCCATCCTGCCCACAAAGTGCATCATTTCTTGGTCTAACATATTCACACTGTATACAGGGTTGTTCATATGGAAAATACAGTAATTAATAAGAATCAACTCTGTGTTTCATGTACTCACAACTGTAAACCTACTTTTGCCCATGCCTGGGTGTATACAGTACTTGTCTACACATTAGACAATTAGTAGCCATCTCAGATCCAGTTGTAGTATTGCAGTGCTTGCCTTCAGGTAACCCTTATTTTACTTAACAATGGTCCTAAAACCATTCACATAGCTTTTATTACATATACTAGAGGCCGAGTGCATGAAATTCGTGCACTGGGGGGTGGGGGTTCCTCAGCCCAGCCTGCCCCCTCTCACAGTCTGGGAGCCCTCAGTGGATGTCCTATTGATGGCAGCAGAGGCTCGGAGCAGGCGCCCCGTGTGTGTGTGTCCCCGCTGGGGGCCTGCCCCCAGCCACGTCGGAGGCTCGGAGAAGGCACTGTGTGTGTGTGTGTGTGTCTGTGTGTGTGTGTGTCCACTGGGGGCCTGCCCCCAGCCACACTGCGGAGGCTTGGAGCAGGCCCCCTCTGTGTTGATCTCTCAGGCTCCTGGCCGTGCCTGTGTGTTGTTCTCTCCCTTGAGCGGCAGCCAGGGCGGGAAGCTTGGCTTATTCCATCATCGGGGGCAACCCAAGCCTCCAGCTCCGTGGCCGCTTGGCTTCTCCGCTGCGGCCGCAACGAGGCTTGGCTTCTCCACTGCAGCCTCAGCGGAGAAGCCAAGCCTCTTCAGTCTTCAGTCTTCACTCAGGCCGGAGCCTTCTTCAGTCTTTGCTCCATGCCTGTGTATGCAAATTAACCACCATCTTTGTTGGGTTAATTTGTATACTCATCTGATTGGCTGGTGGGCATAGTGGAATGACACAAATTTGCATGTTTCTCTTTTATTAGTGTAGACTAGAGGCCCAGGGCACAAAATTCATGCACAGGTTGTGTGTGTGTGTGTGTCCCTCAGCCAAGCCTGCATCCTCTCCAATCTGGGACCCCTCTCACAACCCAGGACTGGTGGCCCCCAAATGCTCACCTGCCTGCATGATTGCCCCTAACCACTCCCCTGCCAGCCTGATCGATGCCTAACTGCTCCCCTGCCAGCCTGATTGCTCCTAACTGCCCTCCCCTGCAGGCCTGGTTGCCCCCAAATGCTCTCACCTGAAGGCCTGGTCTGCCCAATTGCCCTCCCCAGCTGGCCTGATTGCCCACAACTGCCCTTCCCTGCAAGCCTGATCACCCACAACTGCCCTCCCCTGCAGGCCATCTTTGACCACATGGGGGTGGCCATCTTGTGTGCTGGACTGATGGTCAATTTGCATACTGGTTGTGACCAATTAGCATATCAGGGCTAATAGCATATCAATCTCATTATTGTGTTGGTGTGATGGTCAATTTGCATACTGGTCGTGACTAATTAGCATATCCCTCTCTAGAGGCCCGGTGCACAAAATTCGTGCACGGGGGGTGTGGTGTGTGTCCCTCAGCCCAGCCTGCACCCTCTCCAATCTGGGATCCCTCTCACAATCAAGGACTGCTGGCTCCCAACTGCTCGCCTGCCTGCCTGCCTGATTGCCCCTAACTACTCTCCTGCCAGCCTGATCGACGCTTAACTGCCCTCTCCTGCTGGCCTGGTCACCCATAACTGCCCTCCCCTGTCGGCCATCTTGTGTCCACATGGGAGTGGCCATCTTGTGTGTTGGAGTGATAGTCAATTTGCATATTACTCTTTTATTAGATAAGATTGTTATAATTTTTCTATTTTATTATTATTGTCATTAATCTCTTACCTAAATTTATAAATTAAACTTTGTCATAGGTATGTATGTACAGGAAACATTATAAAGGGTTCAAATATTTAGTTTCAGGTATTCACTTGGGGGTCTTGAAAACATATCCCCCATGGATGGGGGGCGGGACTAGCGTATGTAGTCAATAATAATGAGTGTGGCTATATTCAAATAAAAATTTATAAACACTAAAACTTTAATTTCGCCCAGTCAGTGAGGCTCAGTGGTTGAGTGTCAACCTATGAACCAGGATGTCAGATTTCCATTGCCAGGAAGGGCATATGCCTGGATTTCAGGCTTAATCCCCAGCATGGGAAGTGCTGGAGGCACCCAATCAATGATTCTCCCTCATCATTGATATTTCTATCTCCCTCTCCCTCTTCTTCCTCTCTGAAATCAATAAAAATGTTTAAAAATACTTTAATTTCATGTAATTTGCACACCACACAACATTTTTTTCATTTCCCCCAACAATTTAAAATGTAAGAGCCGTTCTTGTATTATAAGCCATAAAAGGCAGTAGGCCAGATGTATTAGTCCATGGTCCATAGTTTGCAGACCCCTGGTACACAGCATTAACAAAGATGGCAGAACTCCCTACCTTCCATGGCGCATGCATGAGTGCATGTACTAATATGTATATAGATCAATACATAAAGGAGGGGAGTGGGGATTAAGGGTGATTCTTGTGAAGTTATCTTAGTTCACATTCTGGTACGATCAATAATTATATATTTAGTATACAAGCAAAACCACATAGATGGTTAATAGCCTACAGAAGACCATTGTGCTCTTTTGCTCTATTTTGCTTTATCATCTCCTTTCTTCACTGTCACTTGAAATTTACAGACCAGATCAATTTCATCTTCACTGGACTCTTCTAACTTCTCCAGGTCTCACTGACAGATGTTAAACCTACTATTTGTTTAGTATGTACAATTATCTGTACCTAGTTAAATGTTCTTACACTATTTATTGTGTTGTTTGGGTTATAAACCATGTAAGAACTATACTGATCCTATATTTGAAATCTAATTTTATTATTTTTTCTTTTAAATAAGAGCCTCTGCATTTATTACATTCTGAAGTTATATTACGATAGGTCAGTAAAATTATTTTAGTTTATATTTTCTCTAGCACAATCCTGCTCCAATTGTGCAATTTTATAGAAGTTTCTCTACAGCTTTCTAATAGCAAGCCAGAATATTTAGTAATCAAAGGATAAGACAAAATATGCCCCCAAATAAAAAAATATATAAGTATCTATTATGTGCAGGATGTTAAAAGAATAAAAATTCTGTCCTTGAATACACTTATAATCTCATTGGGGAGATAAGGCAATTGTTAAGATTTTCATTTAAAGGCATTACGTAATTAAATACCAAATATGTGGTAGACACAATATAATGGACTTAATGAATAAAGTCATTTTCTTAAAAAACAGGCAGACTTTGGACAGGTACAAAGAAGAAAAAGGCATTTCCAGGAAGACAAGCTAAAAGAACAAAAGGGGGAGAATACTTAGTAGAACTTTAGAGGATAAATTTTTAGATGGGGATCTTAGTGGTCACCCTAAGCTATAGCAAGATACCAGCATCAAAAAGATCAGGAACAATTAGAAAATACAGGAGGGAAAAGGCAGAAAGGTTAGTCAAGGATAAATTCGGGACACTATCTAATAAAACTTGAAATTTTATTTAGAAAACAAACACTCTTGTGCTAACTGAACTTTAAATCTTTTTTTCTTTTAAAATTGGAAAGTAACTAGGGCATTGTATTACAAATGCATTCTTTTCCCTAATAACATCTACATTTTGTGGCCAAGCCTCATCTCTAATAGCCTATGAACACTGCTCTATCTTACACCTGATACCTTATCTTATGTATTATATTACATTTATTTATTTATTTTTTTAAAAAAATATATTTTATTGATTTTTTACAGAGAGGAAAGGAGAGAGACAGAGAATTAGAAACATCGATGAGAGAGAAACATCGATCAGCTGCCTCCTGCACATCTCCTACTGGGGATGTGCCCTCAACTCAGGTACATGCCCTTGACCGGAATCGAACCTGGGACCCTTCAGTACGCAGGCCGACGCTCTATCCACTGAGCCAAACCGGTTTCGGCTTATATTACATTTAAAAGTTCAACATTTTTCAAATGTGTTAATCATCTCCATTTTAGATTTAGAATAATTATGACAGAAATGGTAATATATATGATGTAAGAGACTTTAACCTGCAGGTGCATCTAAACTTTCACTTCAAGGACAAAAGTATAATTTATCTCCAAAGTATTTTTTTATTTTTAAAAAAGCCTGAAATCATAATCTATAGAAGTTACTAATTTAACACATACTCTATGAATCACATTAAACTGTACTAGTAGAAGACTATGATACTTTTTCCATTAATTTCTATTATCTATCAGAGACTATTGAAAAACACATACACAGGTCAATTACAAGCTACGTAATTATTCTACTTAAAGAACACGCAATCCAGGAAAATGGATAAAGCAATTATCTATCAAGCCAACTGGGTATATTTTCATATGAAAAAAGTCTAAATCATGCAAAATCAAAATAAGCCATGAAGACATTAATGAGAAAAAAAATATAATGGTAACCTGACCCTATAGCAAGTGGAAACAGTAAGCACAATATTTTGGGGGACACTGAAAGCTGTCATACTACTGAGTAGTTTTCTTTTCCATATTTTTCTAACAGGCTGTATTTGTTATAAAAAAAATAGGTACAAGGGTTCTTTTTTTTTGGCAGATGAAAATGCTCAACAACTGATTTATGGTGATTGCTGCACCATTTGATAAAGTGACTAAAATCAGTGAATTATAAACAAACAAAATCTTCTGGTAACCTTAGCACAAATAAAGATAGTGCCATCATACTATATTAGTAATCATGGTTATTTTTCACCACTACAGTTCTGCAGTTTAAAAAAAAGGATTTCAATTATGTCCTTGATTAGGCAGTAAAAACTATTAATTTTTAACAACTCCAACTTTGCATGCTTATCTTTTTAATATTCTGTATGACTAAATGGGAAGTATGTATAAAGCTTTGTACTTTGGTGTCATGGTTCTTAAGTTCAAAAGTACTTGTATAACTGAGTTAGTTGCAAGCTGAGCTAGCTGCTTTTCTCACAGAATGCTATTTTAACTTGAAAAAAATGACAAACCAAAGCTACTTAGGTTTGAGCATTTGGAAGAATCTTTCTAGAAAATAAAGTGAGCCTATCCTTCAAATAAAACAAATGATAAAATCCGAGCTTTCAAAAAATAGAATTTTGGAAAATTTGCGTGTGTCACCAAGAGCTTGACTATCTCCAATACCTGAAGGCTTTCTAATAGAGTTAGTAGTGATATTAATGAACGTGATTTTTCAGTATTATGTAATGTCAACATGTGAGATATTTGGAATATCTATTATCTCAGTGAACCAGTATTTCCCAAACAACCAATGTATAATGTTATAAATCATGCACGGGTAAAAGACCCATTTGAAGTGCAAGGCCAATCAATATATTTTAAAATACAAAAACTGAATATGGTTTCAGGTACCACATTACAGTAACCTTTACAAAACTACTACCTGTAGAGTTTTGGTATATTGTCAGAAACAATATTCACAATTATCTGAAAAAGGCTATTTAAAAACACCTCTTTCCCCAATACATTTGTGTGAGGCTAAGTTTTCTACCTATCCTTCCCAACAAATTGAATGAAAACCAGGTGTGAAATTTAACACTGGAATAGAGGCAAAAATATTGCCACTATAATTTATAAAGCTTAGCTCTAACAATTCTAGAATATGATTTCAATTTTAAAAATCAAGATTTTAAGAAGGCTACAGATAAAGAGGCGATTAAGCGCAACAACTAAAATACTAAAGAATCCAAAAAACTATTGCTTGATAAAAACATGTATTTAGTATGAAAGAATAGATAACACAAAATTATCCTCAAATATCTTAAATATTTTCTTAAAACAGACTTATTTTCAGTTGTTCCAACCAAATAAGAAATAATGGGCATGCCCGGCCAGTATGGTTCAGTGTTTGAGCATCGACCCATGACCAGGAGGTCACAGTTCGATTCCCGGTTAGGGCACGTACCCGGGTTGTGGGCTCAATCCCCAGTAGGGGGTGTGCAGAGGGCAGCTGATGGATGATTCTCTCTCACCACTGATGTTTTATCTCTCTTTCCCTCTCTCTTCCTCTCTTTGAAATCAATAAAACCATATTTTTTAAAAAAAGGAAATAATGGGCAGAAAATTCAGAGGCACTGATTTCAAATGTAGGAATAAATTTTTTTTAAAATTCCTACCTAAAAGTAAAACAATAAAATTTCTTACCACCAAAAGCTGGATGATCAACCAAAGATAATATAGAAGAGATTCTCCAGGAATGTATATATTCCTTCCAAATAATATGGCCTAGAGCAGTGGTTCTCAAGCTTCTGGCCCTTTAAATACAGTTCCTCATGTTGTGACCCAACCATAAAATTATTTTCGTTGCCACTTCATAACTGTAATGTTGCTACTGTTATGAATTGTAATGTAAATATCTGATATGCAGGATGGTCTTAGGCGACCTCTGTGAAAGGGTCGTTTGACCGCCAAAGGGGTCGCGACCCACAGGTTGAGAACCGCTGGCTTAGAGCCTTAATGTTAATGCTTAAATGTATAGATGGATTACCTGGGATCTTGTTTAAAATACATTTAGTTTCTCTAGGGCAGGGGTGGGGAACCTTTTTTCTGCCACAAAGGCCACGTGGATATTTATAATATTCTCATTCCATATAAAATTATCAACGCAAAAATCAGCCTGCTATATTTGGTCAAACATTCAAATAACTCACATAATGCTTTGGCAGGACCACACCAACAGCCAGCAGGTCAGACATTCCCCAACCTTATTCTAGGGTAAGGCCCAAGATTCTGCATGATACTTATGATGTTGGTTCAGGGACCAAACATAAATAGCACTTTAGAGAGCTTAGAGTGTACTTTTTATCAAATTACTTCCTTAAGAGTTATATAAGCTTTTTCTTTTTTTACCATTTTTTAAATTTTTATTTTTTCAATTACAGTTGACATTTAGTATTATTTTATATTAGTCTCAGATATATAGCATAGTGGTTAGACACATATAATTTACAAAGTGATCCCCCACAAATAAGCTTTTTTAATTAACAAGTACATGTACCACATGAAGAGGGGGGGAAAATGGCAACAAATTCAAATGTTAGGGAGAAGTATATAATTTCATATAATTAAAACCAAAATTATGTAGTGAAATTAACTTACTGTGGCTGGTAAAGGAAGAGATCAATAATATTATCGCGCCCTTTGGGGTGATTGAAGAAAACAAACAGAGACCAGTGAATGAGCCATGTTCGCTGCTGAAGAGACTGGAGAGGAGAACTCACAGACTAAAGGGTTAAAAAAGTACACATAGGAAATATTAATATATGAGAAAGAGGCAAGGCAATGAACACTGCTCATCTCAGAACTTTAGTTAAAAATGAAAATTTCCTGAGGCATGTCCTAGGTAGGGTCATTATGACCGTGGTCGGCAAACTGCGGCTCGCTAGCCACATGCGGCTCTTTGGCCCCTTGAGTGTGGCTCTTCCTAAGCCTTAGGAGTACCCTAATTAAGTTAATAACAATGTACCTACCTATATAGTTAAGTTTTAAAAATATGGTTCTCCAAAGAAATTTCAATCGTTGTACTGTTGATATTTGGATCTGTTGACTAATGAGTTTGCCGACCACTATCTAGACCACTACTCTATATGACCCTCAACATTCAAAATTTCCTCATTTTCAGAGACAGAATCAATAATGTCCACTAAGCCATTTGTACAGAGGCTATAAATTACAGTTATTTCAGAAAATATTTTAAAAGTAAGAAATGAACTAAGCACTCCAAAAGAAGTAGTTTTATTAAGCATCATAGATGAAAACTGTCATCTTCTGTATAGGACTTTAAATAATTGGTGGCACTAACAGTATTGTGGAATTTTAGATGATACAGATAAAAAAGGTACAGTTGTTAACAAAAATGAAAACTGAGTTCTTTTCTCTAAGAGCCAAAATTGACAGCTTCTTTCAAGGAGATTCAATGAAACTAGTCAACCCACTGTGATTTTTATGTCTGGCCAACAGAAGCTAATCTAAACATTTTAGTTTAGTTTGTCTTCTTTTTTTTAAGTACACAAAAAGTATGAAGGACACATAGAAATTCCAGAAAATAATCTAAAAGTGTTGAACTCACGTTATTATCTATGGTCTCTTTTAACCGTGTAAGGTCTTCCATGGCTGCATCCCAATTCTGCATTAAGATTTCAGAGGCCAGTTTTCCCCAAAGTGAACTCAAAGCATTTCTATCCGTTGCTGGAACCTATTTGAGATATCATAATTAATTATATTCTATACCCTAAATCCATCTAGTCTACTAAAATATGAGTGGCTCTCTACCCAAAAATTCTAGTCACCTAAGTCTTTACTAGATTCACACCAATTCAAACCACTTTAACTTAATTATACTAAAATAAAAAAACCTCAGGTCTTTAATATTCAGCCTAGATCAGAAAATAAAGAGTAACATGAAACTAGGATTTAGCACCAGTGTTTTTGTGTAATCCATTTCAGATAATTTATATACAACTAATCAAATTTTAGGCACCTAAAACTTTGGAAACCATTAGATTCAGAGGCAATTTGTTGCTAAAATCAGTGGAGTGAAGATGTGGGGTCTGATTTATAATTTAGAGGAATTATTTCCAGAACAAAAAATTTTTTTCCAGATTATGACACAAATGGAAGGGGTTATGGAGAGAAAAAAAGGTTTACTGGTTAATGACAATTATTATCAAAGGAATATGTATTGAGCAATAAAAGTTTGTTTTCTCATATAATTCTAACAAAAATCCTTAGAGGTAAATAATAATGTTTTATCCGCATTTTAAAGACAGGGAACTGATGTAAGGACAGTATAGTTCGTCCAAAATTTAAACTTCAAATCATGGAAGCTATGAATTTTATACTCTCGTCTTAACCTACAAAAGTGGACTGAGGGCCACCTTACTTTTTCTTGCCACTGTTAGAAGAGGGTCATAAACCCAAAACACCTATACAGACTGTGCTAAATGACAAAAACAAGTAAAGGAGGACACTCAGAGCAAGATAATTGGATAGAAAGACTCTGAACTGATCAGATGTGCTAAAGCAGCAGAAGCACGTGAGGGTATTGCACAAAGAATATAACCTTAAAATTAAAATTTTGAATTTAATTTTTCATTGAAGCATTTACACAGTAGTATAATTATAACATATTATTATAAGTATATATTATATATTATAAGTATATGTTATATAAAATTGCATGGGCAGGACTGGAAATCCAGCCACCAATAATTCTGGCTCTATCACTTAGTATAAAGAGCTGAACCGTCTTAACTTTAGCTTCCTCATCTACAAAATGGGGATAGTAACAGAACACACCTCAGCTGCTGTACAATCTAAATGATATAATACATGTAAAGAGATGACATCATCATTTGATATAAAAACTCAGGAAATGGTATCGTATCCAATGATGAAACTAGAAATGATATCAGAGTACTATATTTGTCTACATTATGAGGCTCACAGTAGTATCTAATTCAGACTCTGTCTATACTGAGATCCTTCCTTTGATGGCAGTAATAACGCAAATGTAGTCAATAACATTTAGCAAACTCTAAGAACATGCAAATAACAGACTAACTCTGTATATTAAATTTGGACATATATCTATGAAACCACTGAATATCCAGGACTTTATTTGTAATAGACAAAAACAAAATGATCCAAATGTTCATCAACAGCTGAATATATAAGCAAATTATAGTATATTCATAAAATGGAATACTACTCAGCAATAAAAGAAGCAAACTTCTGATATACACAATAATACAAGCGAATCTCAAAATCTTGCTCGTCAAAATAAGCCAGGCACAAACATACATATTTCATCCCACTTATGTGAAATTCTAGAGCAGGCATAACTAATCTACGAATGAAAGGCAGATCAATGGATAAACTAGGATAAGGTATGACTACAAAGAGGCACAAGGGTCTTTCTGGGGGGAAGAGAGATATTCTTTATCTTGATTTAGTGGTACTTGCATGGGTATATACATTTGTCAAAACTCATTGGAATTTAAAAATTGATTTATAAAAATCCATAAAACCACTGTACAAATCATAAAGGATAAAATGTTTGATCCTTAGAAAGAAATCTGAGTATTAAACTATTACATCAGCCCTGGACGGTTTGCTCCAAGGTTAGAGCATCAGCCTGTGGACTGAAGGGTTGAGGGTTCGATTCCCATTCAAGGGCATTTATCTCGGTTGCAGGTTTGGTCCCTGGCCCTGGTCGGGGTGTGTAGTGGAGGCAACCAATCGATGTTTCTCTCTTTCTTTCTCTCTCCCCCTTTTCCCTCCCTTCCACTCTCTCTAAAAATCATTGAAAAAATATCGTCAGGTGAGGATTAAACAAAAGAACAAAAAGAAAATATTACATCAAATCTAAGATGCCGTCATCTTTAAGGAAATACTATTTTATGTTTGTTAACCCAAACCTCAGCCAATTCAAGATACATTCCAATTTCAGAAAATCTATCAAACTGTGTATCTGAAAGTCAGTATAAAATAGACATCTTTTACACTGATATTATCAAACGGGGTAAATAAGAGCCAAAATTTCGGTCAATATTCTAAAGCAGCGATTCTCAACCTATGGGTTTCGACCCCTTTGGGGGTCGAATGACCCTTTCACAGGTGTCGCCTAAGACCATCGGAAAACACATATATAATTACATATTGTTTTTGTGATTAATCACTATGCTTTAATTATGTTCAATTTGTAACAATGAAATTGGGGGTCACCACAACATGAGGAACTGTATTAAAGGGTTGTGGCATTAGGAAGGTTGAGAACCACTGTTCTAAAGCTTCCAAAAGTCATCATTACTCAAGCTTCTTAAGTCAAGGAAAAGTACCTTTAAATCAAATGGCATGTACTTAACAGCAGATAAATTCTAAATTGAGTGGGAACCCCCCGCCCCCCCATAAAAAGATGATAACAGTCCTTGTATGTTAAAATCACATTTATTTCAAATAACTACTAAATGAGGAGAGGGGTTATAATTTGGAACCAGATCAAAGGTTACAGGGACGGCAGATTTAAAAAAATAGTAATTAAAATATAGTGTTAATAACTTCTAAAATAGAAATGTTAAAAAACTTCTACCAAATATGCTTCACTGTATCATTTCAAATTAATGCATTTCTTAGCACACAAATGAAAGAAGTTTCACCTCCAAATAGGGTTCATCTAAACATTCCTGATGTATTCTAAAAGCCACCAAGTCTTTTTAAAATAAAGGTGGATTCTAGGGTCACACAGCTTTAATTTATACAACACTGACCTACAATAGGTCACTCAGAGAGTCAAATTCTAATCTCAGATCATAGTTACAATGGTTCTTTCATAGCTTATGTTTCCCTAACCATAGATTTAAAAGAATAACCAATCACCAGAAAAGAATTCAGAAATGAAATAAGGCTATTGCAAAAAAAAAAAAAAAAAATTTAAATAAGTAAAACAGCATTCATCCCAAATCCAAAATATGATTTTTATCTTTGCTTGTAACAAAACTTCAAACAAATGCACAGATTTTTATAATACTGCCTATCTCAATCAAAAGAAAAAGAGAAGTAAAATAATTTATATCTTATTAAAACTTAGCTTTGTTAGCCAACAGGAGATGACTAACTCCCATCTACCTCAAATGTTTTGTGGCAACTTAAAAATTAATTGTGCATAATTTCTAAGCATTACCCAATGTTGATTGCTCTTAATATAAAATATTAATTTTGTGTTCAGATCATGGTATTCAATTACTTAACCACATGTCATTTGAGTTCCAACACAAGATTTGTTAGGCAATGTAAAAGTTTAAAAGTAACCCGGAAATTTTTAAGGTTGAAAACTAACTTGGATCTTAATATTTAAAAAGAGTAAACATAAAAACTCCCCAAACCTGTAAATATTTACCTATCACTTGTAGAAAATTTCAAACTTAATTATAAAACCATACTACATAAATCTAATAATACCATTAAAACTAGAATATGTATATATGTTAGGATAAAAGCTTTTTGTAGCAGCGCAGCACGTTTTTTAATCCCCAAAAGGTTCATGCATACTGCTTTGGCTCAAGTCCATGTCATTACAGTTGGCTCTTCATACTAACCTGCTTTCAAGGGTGGATATGCTAGAAGAGTTTCCATATCTGGATTTCCAGCAGTTACCTTAAGTTTCCATGTCTTAGCAAAATGGCACATTCACTCACTGACCAGCAACAATAAATTTACTGTGCTAGAACTCTAACATGATACTAAATCTTCATTCTCAAAATTCACTCCCAGCATTAACAAATGATATGAATAACCAGCTCTTTTCATGTTCCTGTAATCATATCAGCCTTCTGATTTTACAATCCTGGTTTAAGCTGTTTACATTTCCAAAGTAATCAACTTTTGCTCTCCTAAATCCTTCATAATATTCAAAGAAAAACTGATGGAATTTTCTGATAAGTCACTACAAGTTTAGCATCACTGATTACCTTCAATGCACTTGCAAGCTAACCACAGCTAACCTACAAATTAAGAATTTGCTTACAAATGGGAGCAAGAGAAAAATATTATTCCAAACCAATCTTGGAAAAAAACTAAAAAATCTTTATTTATTTAGAGAAAGGTACTTTTAAAAAATGAAGCTGTGAGCATGCCCATGCCTTTCCCTTTTCCTTCCCCCTCTACCCCCATCAGGCGTATTACCATGAGTTTCCTCACTCCCAACCTCCAAGGGCTCTTCCTTTACCTCCATAACTTGTTTCCTAAGCCCATTTCTTCTAGGAATTACTTCTTCTACCTCTGTCATTTACCAAATAGATGTTCCCTTACAAAAACAACAACAAAACAAACAAAACAAAAAAAACTCCAAATCTATAGACATATTTTGAGAATCCAAGGGAATCCTACAAAAGAGAGGACAAAGAAAAAAATTACTTACCAATACTCTAAAGAAGTAAAGATATTCTGCTGCTCCAGAGTAATTCCCACATTCATATTGGAATTTTGCATATCTGTAGAGTGTATCTAAATATTCTTGCCTAAACTAAAAAAAAAAAACAAAAAAGCTGAAACTCTATTTTAAAAAAATTTACTCCTTTAAATGCCGCAGAAGTCAATTCTTTCAAAGTATTCTAAAAGTTGCCATCAAAAATAAATACCCTCAAAACGTAAATTTAAGAATTGGTAAATTTAACATTCATAGTTCTGGCGTCAAAGAAGTATGAATTGTAATGTACCTACTTTGTTACAATTGATACAAACTTGAATTGCTGCTGAAGGTTTGATGTGTGTGTCTTAGCTAGTGATTGAGCTAAGATAACAATCAGGTATATGTAAGGTTTTGTGATTCAGTACAAATAATATGTACAGTAAACTGTTCTCTGTGATCAAAATTTAATTTTGGCCCCAAAATTATGCCAACTTTTAGAGTTGATGCAAGAAAAAGTGAAGAAATATAAGAGAAGGGCTCCAAACTTGACCATTAATAAATCCACTAAACATTCTACATGGAAACCAGAAAAAGTATTCTGCACAGTGGTCAGCATGCCTCGTTACAATAATTGTTAAATGAGAGAGAACACTTGAATGCAAGTTACAGAAGTGATAGTACTAGTATGCAATGCCTTATGCTTTGAGTTAACACAGGGGAAAAGAGATTGGGAGATGGCTAGAAAAGCCTGTATCATTTCTTTACTTGTGAATTTGGGGATTTATGAAGGCCTTGATAATGTTAAGATCTACTTTATTCCACAAGGCAGCCAAAGTATTACTTAATTTTATTACTCAAGGCATTTCCCATTCAAATATAGTTCTGTCTTCACTTATTGGTTAATCCATCAGAAACATAAAACATTATTATCTGATTAGTCTGAAAAAATAAATCCAAAGTTTTGAGACCTTCTGTTACCTAAAGGTAAGTATATTATTTTTCTATCATTACCAATTTTTAAAATCTAGTTTCAAAAACATACCAGATATTACACTTAATCAATGGATCTGGAAATTATATTCTTGTTGAACAAGGAACCTATCTATACAGCACTATTCTTTAATTACCCTTATAACAGGACAACTATAAAAGTTTTCAAGACACTACTTACACCATGCTTGTCCGCCAAGTAGTCAAACAGCATCCGACCATCCCTTAATAATAAAAAACAAAAATTACTGTATTTTATAGTCCACAAAAAATAAGCACATCCAACTTCTAACTTATTATCCACATAAAGCCACTTTAAATACCTTAATACCCAAACACCAGAAGTAAAATAAGACTTCCAGAATAAAATAAACAGAACAGTAAATGTTTTGAAGAAATATAAACTCAAGAATTGCAAGTTTTAAAATTCATTTCAGATTTTTTAGTCCTAATTGAAAACCATGTGTTCTGTCATACCACATCCATGGTAATGCCCTTTAGAAGTGTTTTTAGGTAATAAAACAAGAACATTCTGACTATTTTTATAGTGAGACCCAATGGTCAACTTAGGTGATAGATAACTTACTAAAAATGATACATATGGTCCCAGACTTAAGATGATTTGACTTAGGAATTTTCAACTTTGCAATGGTGCAAAAATGATACACACTTTAAATTTTGATCTTTTCATGGGCTAGCAACATATAGTGTGGTAACTCCCTCATAATGGTGGGGAGCAGCAGTTAAGTCACAGCTCCTAGTCAGCCTTGAGATCATGAGAATAAACAACTGACACTCTACAGTGTATTCACTGTATTAGATAATTTTTCCCCATTGTAGGCTAATGAAAGCATTCTGACTTTAATCAACATATGTGTGGCTATATGCTATGGTGGAAAGGTTAAGTGTATTAAATGCATTTTTTAATTATGATATTTTCAACTTACCATGGGTTTACCAGGACACAACCCCATCGTATGTTGAGGAGTTTCTATATTTGCTATCTTGGGTATACATTTTAAATAGAGAATACATTCTTACAGAACAAAGACTGGAATATGTGGACTGTACATACTAGAAGGAATTAATCCTATATAAAAATCTGTCCCCCTCCCAATTTGTTAGTATTTTTCACAAGGACTGTAATTTAGCAAATTTACAAGATTAATAAATCATGCCTAACTTATAGGACATGTATGCTACACACCCTATGTAATTATTATATATATATCAAAGTGTTAACCCAATTCAACTTTTTATTTTTTTAGCTTTGCATAATTTGATATGTTGGCAAAATAGTAAAATGGTGACAAAGACTCCAAGGAACAAGTGATAGATGGGTACCATTGCCTACCTTCTAGACATTTTCAAATATAAAAACATTTTTTAATGCTCCTCCCAGCATGTAAGCTGTGGCATGTCTTTCAAGAGCATACTTTTACTTGAAGAGTTATTTAATGAGGGGTGGATATGTTATCACTAAAATTAACATGGGTATATTATAATACAGAATATGAAATGTACATGAAATTTCAACATAAAAAGATGAAATAGTTTACATGTTTAATTGGGTTACAAGTTTTTAACACACAATTCCATCCTTTCATTTATCTCCAATTTAGTGTGTATTAAGCTACAAGGAGTCCTCTCTTTCTAATATTTGGTAGCCAAATCCATATTCACCTTATTCATATCCTAAATCCCATTACATCCAAGAGTTTACATGACTTCACTAAATTTGCAATTTAAATCCTAAATTTCCTGTTGTACCCTAATTTCTGGATTATTTCAGCTGTCCCTTTGTGGTTACTTACATGTGACTTGAAGATCTACAATTACTCATAAGTATACATAAGTAGTTAAGTATTACATATGTATATGTACACACATATAGCTTTATATAAATACGTATTATATATGACTAGAGGCCTGGTGCACGAAATTCGTGCACTGGGGGTGGGGGTGGGGGGCGGGGGCGGGGGGGGGGGGGGGGGTGGGTGATGGTGGTGGAGTGTGTGTGTGTGTCCCTCAGCCCAGCCTGCACCCTCTCCAATCTGGGACCCCTCAAGGGCAGTCGGACATCCCTCTCACAATCCAGGACTACTGGCTCCCAACCGCTCGCCTGCCTGATTGCCCCTAACCACTTCTGCCTGCCAGCCTGATCGACGCATAACTGTTCCCTTGCCAGCCCGATCGCCCCCGGTCACCCCTAACTGCCCTCCCCTGCAGACCCAGTCACCCCCAACTGCCCTCCCCTGCAGGCCTGGTTGCCCCCAACTGCCCTCCCCTGCCGGCCCGGTCACCCCTAACTGCCCTCCCCTGCAGGCCATCTTTGACTACAAGGGGGTGGCCATCTTGTGTGTTGGAGCAATGGTCAATTTGCATACTACTTACTAATTAGCATATCCCTCTTATTGTGAGTGATGGTCAATTTGCACACTGGTCATGACTAATTAGCATATCCTGTTGTGACTGCGAGGGTGTCGTGACCGATTTGCATATTACCTTTTTATTAGTATAGATAACTTTATAAAATATAGCTATCTCTGTGTATGTGTATAGGTACACCTGTGTGTACATATATGTATGTAGTAAAATATGGTGTGGTATAGTAAAATCCTAATATATATAAAAAGCCAGGTGCTGTCACGACCGGACAGACTACCAAACAGCAGGCTAGGGAGCTGAGGGAGTGGGAGCTGTGGGCCCCCAACTGCCCACAGTGCAGCAGCGGGAGAGAGCCGTGGGCCCAAATGACCAAAGGAACGGTCCAGCTCTCATGGCATGGTGGGGCGGGGCTGCAGAGGCTGAGGAGCCTCACGGGGCGGTGGACTGTGGGCATGGAGCTTCCCGGGGTGGCTGAGGCGGAGGAGCGTTGCAGGGCAGGGGCGGTGGATATGAGGTGGCGGAGGAGCGGGGCGGGGGCTGTGAGTATGGAGCTTCGCAGGGCATGGAGGTGAAGGAGCGTTGCAGTGGTGGCTGAGGCCGAGGAGCATCTCAGGGTGGTGGAGGCAGGGCAGGGGCTGTGAGCATGGAGCTTTGTGGGGCAGTGGTCATGGAAGCAGAGGAGTGACGCTGGGCGGCGGACATGGCCCTGATTGCACATAGGCCTAGGGATCCTAACCACGCATGATTTAATTGTGTGCTGAGCCTCTAGTCCTATATAATAGAAGGCTAATATTCAAATTGTCCCCTCAACCAGGAGGTGGGGCTGGCCCGCCAACTGCCCGCAGCCCCTCCCCTTGGCCATCCCTGCTCCCAACCGCCCCTCCCCAATCTGGGGCGGGCCAGCTGGCCAACTGCCCATGGTCCCTCCCCCTGGCCAGTCCCGCCCGATTGGTCCCCCCACCCCTATGGGGTGTGGGGGCACTTCCCATGTCCTCTCCCTCTGGCCAGCCCGGCCTGATTGGCACCCATTGGGGCAGGCTGGCCAGACCCCACCCGTGCACAAATTTGTGCACAAGGCCTCTAGTACATTATAATACGGGATAGCAATAGTGTACTATTTGCTGCTTTAAAAAAAATATCTAGTAATACTTTCCCAAATCACAAGTGAAAATTCAGAGCCAACCTCTCTAAAATTTGACTTGATAACATATCATAAGAACTAAAGGTACAACATGGCAAATCTGCAATTTCTCAAGGGAATATACTGGTAACTAAGATTTACCACAAAGGCAATATTCAATTTAATAGATTTTATTTTCAAACATTTTAAATAATCTAAAGGGCTTCAATTAGTGATATTAAGTCAGAGTAAGGCAAAATGTTTTCTTGGAAACCAAACAATAAGTTTTTCTAGCTAAGGAGAAGTTAGGAATAAAATAACCTTATCAGCTCTACACTACCTTCCTTGGGCTGGGCATCAGGTTGGAAGGATATGGGAGAATGTAGCAAACTGATAAAGTGAGCTCGGTTTTCCTTACAGCTAACAACCCATGTGCTCCAAGTACTGCCTAGGCACAGTGTTTCTCAACGTCAGTACTACTGACATTTTGGGTTGGATAATTCTTTTTTGGAGGGTAGAATATTGTCCAATGAATGTTTAGCAGCATCCTTGGCCGCTCCTTGCTAGGTGCCAATTCACTCCTCCTGTTGTGAAAACCAAAAATGTCTCCAGACATTGCCAAGGAGAAAGAACTGACACAACAATCAGATTTAGGTAGGTGGTAAAGAAGTTCTAAAAAGAATTTAATATTAACATTAAGACTTTCTGGTCCGTATACAATAGGGATAAATGAAAACCAATATATAAAGGAATCAATCAAAGTTCGAATTAGCATTTGTATTAACCCAGGAAAAGAGAATTTTTATAATTCCACTTAAGGAGAGGTTACCTGGTTGACTGCATTTGCCTTGTAGTTTCTGGATCTTCAAACATCTTCACAATTGGTTCTGTTTCTGCCTGAAGCTGTTTCAGTTGTGCAACAACTGTGGTTCTTTTCTCTCTCAAAGCTAATTAAAAAAGCAAAGGAGTACTGTAATGTTAAACTGTAACTGCTCCCCAGGAGGATGTCTCTGGAAATTTTTCATTTTACTTATATTGTGCATATATGTATTTACCCTAATAGATTCATATGCCAATACCACCAACTCAATAACTTCCCCAGATCAAATTTCTTCTTTCTAGCAATGATAAGGCACATAAAGGAAGAAGGAATCCTCATTTTACTCAAGAGAAACTGGGGGATATACTGATACTGCCTGGGAGAGGGAAGGGAAGAAGGGAGGGGTGTCAAAGGAAAAATGATCTAATTCTACATTCGAGACTTCATTCCCAGTGTTTTTATATTTGTTCTCATTAAATTCTCTCAGGTGAGTATATTATTCCAGAGTTTCTGAACAGAGGTTCAGAGGAGTTTACATATTTTTATTACGTTTTCAGCTAAGTTTAATGGGATTTAAATCCAGTCAGTAATCTCTCATTTTGCTATAAATATACTAGTTCTGTAATCTCTCAAACCCAATTCTATAGTTTCTTTTCACTGCATCATGAAGTCAGAGAAAATTCACATATAACCTACCCTGCTAGCATATTTTAAAGTTTCAATAAGAACTTTTCACCACAAACTAAAATTTAAAGAGTGAATGTTATTGCAGGGAACTGTAATATAAGCCAAAAGATGATTATGTTTAATGTAATAACTCTGCATTATATATTACAAAGTATACACTAGAACAGTGTTTCTCAAAACAGAAGGGGATCTGTGATCAAATTTTGAGAAATGTCAATTTAAACAAAGTAAATTGTGTTTCTGTACTGAAAGAGTTCTTAGATTATTTTAAAATACTCTATGCATAAAAGAAATGATATAGAATGTTTCAGTATTTTCCAAACTTACAGGCCACCATTTTTTAAGGAATATCTATTACCACAGAAAACAGGGATTTGAAAAACACTAGACCAGTAATTCTCCAATGTGGACACTGGGCCTTAGCCAACGGTTTCTAATTAGGCTGTAGAATTTGCATTTCTAACAAGCTCTTCTAGGAGAACTGATGATGCTGGTCCTGGGGACTGTAGTTTTGAAGACCATGGCTATACCCAGATGAAAAATAAACCCCTAAGGCACACGAAATGCTAACTGAAAAAGTTAGTCAACCCCAAAAATTGCCAAAGTATCAGATAATTCTAAGGTAACAATCTGATTGATAACCACAACTCTGATGATACTATGAACGAAATACTATAAACTAAAAGTATTTTATGACCATGTCTTAAAGCAATTTCACATATTTTATGGTGAGAAAATAATATGCTTTAGAAGACCTATAACCTAGTATTACCTTTCATCCAAAGAACTCTTTGGCTAAAGCTTTTAATAAAATCACAAAACTTTAATTCACACATGCTCTGTTCACAAGACAAGCTTCAGTTCTAATGACAAAACTTACCATGAGGAATATCATCAGAATAAAGGTTTTTGTATACATCCATAGCAAAGTCTACCATGTTGGTATCACTAAGAAGATCCAATTTTCCTTGTAATAATTCTTTTTCATTATAAATCTGCAAGTGAAAATTACTTATTAATAAGTACATTGAAGTTCCTCCAAACAAAATGATTAATACCAAGATAAGTTTACCTGGAAATATACTTCCTGAAATACATTTTTTTAAATAAAATATTACATACTATTAGTTCACCCTATTAGAAGACAACCTACAGAAACATAATAATATTCTATATACCTAATAACTTAAAAATGAAGGCAACTGAACACTGCAGATCCATTCCCACCTAATTCTAATTCTCTTATTTTTTATGTGTCCCTTAAACCACTTTTTATCCGTTCTAGAACAAGACTATGCCTAAATAAACAACCACACCAACTCCATAGGTAGGCACATATAGTTGTCTCTTCTCCACATTCAGGTAATTAGAACTTTAACTATTAAACTGATTTAACATTTTAGTATCTCAACATCCACATGATGTTTTCCCATCTCTATTTAAAGTAGCCTCTCCTTTATTCCCACATATTTTTTCACTAGTTATAGTCCTTTATAATGCTTCCCCACCCATATCACTGAAACATAATTAGCATCCAATTCTCTAAGTCAACCATGTCGTATTAGTTTTTGCTTTGCAGAGAGTTCAAGAAATATAATTTAACCCATACTACAGGGACCAAATAAGCAAACTCTCATAAACATGAAATTAAGTGTAATAAGCAATATTTGGAGATTCTAACAATAGCATTCAGGGGAAGAGAAAGTAATAAAAGTAAAATTTTAATTAAACAGTCATCAACATAAGGCTTCAGCAAAAGAAGAGGTTTTTATACTAAATTTAATTTTGCCAAGGGAGGTGGGAGGCAGGGACGATGCGTGAAGGCTCCCACATTTTACACCATGAAAAGAAAAGATGAAACTGGTCAAATGGTATAGCCATGAGATCAAAACTGAACCTTACAAACCACATAAAGAACTCCTACAAAAGCCCTAGCTGGTTTGGCTCAGTGGATTGAGCATCGGCATGGGGACTGAAGGGTTCCAGGTTCGATTCCGGTCAAGGGCACATCCCAGGTTGTGGGCTTGATCCCCAGTAGGGAGCATGCAGGAGGCAGCCGTTCAATGGTTCTCTCTCATCATTGATGTTTCTATCTCTCTCTCCCTCTCCCGTCCTCTCTGAAATCAATAAAAATACATTTTTTAAAAAAGAACTACAAAATAGAGAGGATCCAATTGAAAATGGCTAAAAGATTAATATGCCTATATCAATAAAACTTAACCAAATACCCAAAAGACATTAGAAAGGTTCTAAACTTAATCATAAAAGAAAATGCAAACTAAAACCACACTAAAAACTAAAACCCTTGACACCAGTCTTGGTATAGATGTAGAGCAGGGATGGGGAACGTCTGGCCCATGGGCCATATAAGGCCTGAGTAATCATTTGGTCTGGCCCTGCCAAGGCATTAGGGGTGAGTTATTTAAATGTTTGACCAAATATAGCAGGCTTATTTTTAAGTTCATAATTTTGTATGGCCCTCGAATGATGTTATAAATATCCAAATGGGCCGTGGCAGAAAAAAGGTTCCCTACTCCTGATGTAGAGTCACAAACATTTATTCTGATGGCAGGTGTACAATCACTTTGGAAAGCTATCTTTATCTCCTAAAGTTAAACATATATTTTGACCCAGCCATTCTGCTCCTAGGTTCCCAATAGAAATAGCATTTCCAATAACGATCATAGCAACACTATTTGTAACAGCCAAGTCTATCAACGTTAGACTGAATAAAGTATGATCTACCTATCTCTATCTATAAAAGGCTAATATGCAAAGTGTCCCCTTGGGAGTTTGATCACCCACTATGACGTGCACTGACCACCAGGGGGTGGCATGGAATGAAAGAAGGCCCCGGTAGGCAGTCGGAAGACTTTGATTGGCCCTGATCACCGGTCAGGCCTAGGGACCCTACCTGTGCACAAATTTCGTGCACCAGGCCTCTAGTACACACATAAAAGGACTTACATTCAGCACTGAAAATCAACAAACTACGGCCATCCTAAAACTTGGATGACCTTCACAATGTTGAATGAAAAGTCACACAAAGCAGTGTGAGAGGGTGAATGCTTAATTCCATTTATATAAAATCAAAACCTGCCCTAGCTGGTGCATCTAAGTGGGTAGAGCATTGGCCTGCAGACTGAAAGGTCCTAGGTTCGATTACAGTTAAGGGTAGGTATGGACCTTGTAGGCTCAATTGGGGCACCTGTGGGAAGCAACCAAT
Organism: Myotis yumanensis; assembly: GCF_028538775.1. Lineage (NCBI taxonomy): Eukaryota > Metazoa > Chordata > Mammalia > Chiroptera > Vespertilionidae > Myotis > Myotis yumanensis. The sequence continues at coordinate 36,987,777 of NW_027223766.1, read as the reverse complement.
CAATGTGTCTCTCTCATATGGATATTTCTCTCTGTGTCTCTTCCCCCTCCCTAGCACTCTCTCTAATATCCACGGGTGAGGATTAACGGGGGGGGGGGGGGGGGGGGGGGGGGGGGCACACAGAAGACACAAATATGTATTTATTTACTCATTTATTAAATAATCATTCAAAGCCTTTATTCCAGACTTTATTTTATGTGCTGAGAACAGAGCAAAGAACAAAACAAAGTTCCCGCTCTCTCCAAGCTTATATTCTCCAACATTTCAAATTGTCCTCCTGTATCCTGGTCACTGACTCTCCCAACCACCTATCTTTCAAAACTCAACTTAAAGCCTCTCTTCCTCAAAGTCCTTATGCCAGATTAGAATCTCCTCAATTTGATAGCACTCTGCCAGTACTTTTTTGACACATTACTTTTTGCCTTATACTTAATAGACCTTCATCTCCTCTAAAAAAGAGGTATGATTTTAGCGGTGAGGTGTCTGGATTTTACCTTGGATTTATCACATTTCCACAGCAGCCCTATATGTACTTAGTAATTGCTCAATAAATACTCCAGCAACCTCTTGGGTGCACTATGGCCATCTCACCAGCATTCTCTCCAAGGAAGAAAGTACTGAGCCCAGTTATTTTGCACTGATTCTCAGCCACCATTTATAGTTTTTGTTTTGCCCTATGATATACTAATTTACGCTGACACATTCCTCCCTTTTATCTGCCTTGGAAAATGGAAGTATAAAGAATATATGAAAATGTGAAGTTTGGTTAGTTTAGAAACATTTCTACAAGTAGCTGGCAAAGGATTTCAAAATACGGTTATTTCTCTATTTCTTATCCAGAAAAGAAAACAGAAGGCAGACTGAACTATTATATTCAAGCTTTAAAATACAGGTGATAAGTACATCCTATGTGAAGAAACACCAAGGCAAAACTATATCCTGTCAAAATAAAGCTTTATGAGGAAAGACATTCTTGAACATTTTTTAAATGAACTGTGTGTTTCCTAACATCAGCAGCTCCAGAGTTGTCTGTATGTGCTTAGGAAAGGATCATATGAATTTGAGGATTGTATGTTTAATGAACCATATATACAAGAAAATTCGAAAAGTTATCAGAACAAATCAATGTTTATTTGTAAGGCTCAATTCGTCTTACTGCTATTGGGGGACAATCTATTTCCCAAATCTGGAGTTCCCTAGATAGACCTATGTTGACATCTGCTTCCAGAAACAGAATTCATTTATCTCTCCGGCCTATATCCTAATGCTTTCATCACAGTAATACTGCCTTATGATCATTGAAATGCATCAATTTCCCAATACACTCAAAGAATAACCTAAGCTCAATATTTCAAAACTCTTAGGACGGAGGCATTTTTACAAACCAAGTACCGGGGCCACAGAGCACTTATTCAGTATATCTGAGTAGCTTAAAGTGAACATCAACCACCGATTCAAATCACTCGAAGAATATGCATCTCTAACTGGGAAAGGACTTTTAGGTTACAACGTGTCGGGTGTGCTTTTTTTGGGTGGGAGGGAGCGGGGTCTCCACCCCCATCCGACAAACTGCTGCTTCACTTGGAAGAACTGGCGACGTATCGAAAGGCCGGGAAGACTCAATGCGAAGAACGCACAACTTTATGGCAATCAAAGTGCTGGACTTTTCAGCCTAAGAAAATTAATCCACACGACCCGGCCGGCGAGCAGAACCCTCCCCGCCACAGTTCCCGGAAGGGAATGACCATCTCCAACCCTCCCGTGGGCTCGGGGCGGCGGGTGCGAAGGGAAGATCCGGCGGAGCCCGCGGCCCAGCGCTCACTTCCGAAGGGAACTGAGGCGGAAGTGCCGGGCCGGGCACCGCAAGCAGCGCAGCTGACGCCGCTCTCCTCCCCGACTTCCCCGGGGTCGCCTCGCCCCTCCGCTCCTCCGGGCCGCGAGACCGCGGGCCCAGTCCGCCCCGGGGACGCTCAACTCCCAGGAGGTCCTGACCGCCCGGCCGGGACCAAACTCGCGGCCGCCCCACACGTGTGTCAGGCGGGCCCGGGCCGCCGCCCCGCGGGCCTGCCCCGCGCCTTCCGCGCTCCCACAGCGTCCTCGCACCCAAGGCCCCGCTCACCTCCTTGACGGAGAGAAACTCAAGCAACGGGAAGACTAGATGCCGATCCAAAAAGTGAGCGATGCGAGTGGTCAAGTCGTACTCCGCCATCTTGCCAAGGAAAAGGAGAGGCTCAGCCCACAACAACTTTATTGGTAGCGCCGACGCGCGGACAGGCCCCGTGGAGCGCATGCGCAGTGGTTCTACTCACCCCGGCGACGGGGCGGGGTGGACTCCCCGGTGCTCGGAGTTCGAGAGCGCACGCGCGGTGCGGTGCTCTGGGCTGCCTAGGGACCAGGCTGATCGGCGGCAAGTTCCGTCTGTTTGAAATGCTGTCAGTGCCCTACGATCCATTCCGTTCATAAATGCTGAAGCCTCAGAATTGCTGAAGCAATGCAGATTGCACTGTGAGGGGGCAGGGGACAAGATAACGAGGACCCCGCTCTCCAGAAAGCCACAGGCAAGGAGGAATATGGGCTTTCATTTGGCAGATGGAAACCGCTTTGTAAGCGTTTGTTAAATTGTTTCTAGATAGAAAACAAGTACGAATGTCAGATTATAGGAAGAGCCATAACTTAGCGGGGATGGTCGGGTTGGGCCCTTCTAATGAGGGGTAGTTAGAGAAAACTCGGGAGGGAATGAAAGTGATTAGAGAAAACTCAAGGTAACAGTTTACCTGAGAGTGGTGGTAAGACAAGGAAGTGACCCAAATTCGAGCCGGGGTAAAAACATGCCTCATGGAAGGCACAGCAAAAACAAAGGCCATGAGACAGGAAAGGACTTGGTGTGTTTCAAAAACGAATGTCCTGTGCGAGTGAAGAGTGAGGTTAAAGATGGTGAGAAGGGCCAGGTCATGATTAAGGTAAGGACCGTGGTTTTTTTTTTTATTATTATTATTCTAAGTGCCCTGAAGTCTCCTTTGCTAGTTCCTTCTCATCTTTCAGGCCTCTTCACTGTGGAGCGCCTTAGGATCGTACCTCGTACCTATCTAGGCCCTAATAGCATTCACCCAAATGGCTCTAAATGAAATGTACACATTGACAGCTCTCAAAGTATAGCCCCAACACAGACTGTTGGTTAACCATGGACCCACATATAACCGACTGCCTACTTAACATCTCAACATTAACATACCCAAACCAAAACCTCCCCATTTAGCTCATCAAAACCTGTTCCTTTTGTACTCCTCCAACTCAGTGAATGTCAATTCTCTCTGTCCCGGTGCCCAGACCCAAAACCTCAAAGTCATCCTTGACTTTTTCTCTTACACTCTCTACATGGAATCGAACAAATCCTTTGGTTCTCACCTTTAAAGCATATCCAGATCCAATCAATTCAAACCACCTCCAAAGTTAATCCTTAGTCTAAACCAGTGATGGCGAACCTATGACACGTGTCACCTGTGACACGCGAACTCATTTTTTTTGGTTGATTTTTCTTTGTTAAATGGCATTTAAATATATAAAATAAATATCAAAAATAGAAGTCTTTGTTTTACTATGGTTGCAAATATCAAAAAATTTCTATATGTGACACGGCACCAGAGTTAAGTTAGGGTTTTTCAAAATGCTGACACGCCGAGCTCAAAAGGTTCGCCATCACTGGTCTAAACCATCATCATCTCTTGCTTTGATTTTTGGAATGGCCTCTTCACTAATCACTTTGCTTCCCTTTATTTCCTCCTATGGTTTATTCTCCATACAGCAGCAAGAGTAACTTTTAAAAATATATATATTTTTTAAATTTATTTCAGAGAGGAGAGAGAGATTAAAACATCAATGATGAGAGAAAATCATTGATTGGCTGCCTCCTGCCTGCCTCCTACTGGGGATTGAGCCCGCAACCCAAGCATGTGCCCTGACCAGGAATTGAACCCTGAACTCCTGGTTCATAGGCCAGGGCCAGAGTGACTTTTAAATCTCAAATTGTGGCCCTGGACACTGTGGCTCAGTTGATTGCTGGTTGAATTTCCAGATGTTTCTCTTTCTCTCTCTCTCTCTTTCTCTCTCTCTCTCTCTCTCTCTCTCTCTCTCCTTCCTTCCTCTCTTTCTAAAAAATCAATAAACTATTCTTTAAAAAAAAATCAAATTGTGCTCAAAACCTTCCAAGCCTTATTATCTCACTGAGAGTAAAAGATATGTCTAATAATGGCCTAAAAAGCCCTAGTTCACCTGGATCCATTACCTCTGTAACTTCATCTTCTCCATTTCTCCTTTTGCTCACTCTCCCTCAATCCTAAGCAACCACTAATCTACTTTTGGTCTTGGTAGATTTTTCTATTCAGGACTTTAATGTGAGTGGAATCATATAGAATATGGCCTTCTGTGCCTGACTTTTTAAAAAATATTTTTCGATTGACTTCAGAGAGGAAGGGAGAGGGAGAGAGAGATAGAAACATCAATGGTGAGAGAGAATCATTGATTAGCTGCCTCCCGCAGGTCCCCTACTGGGGATTGAGCCCAAAACCCGGGCATGTGCCCTGACCAGGAATCGTGACCTCCTGGTTCATAGGTTGACGCTCAACCACTGAGCAACACTGGCTGGTCTGTCTGTCTTTGTTTACTTAGCTAATGTGATCAAGGTTCATCCAAGTTGCAGTATGTATCAGCACTTCACTCCTTTTTTATGGCCAAATAATATTCCTTTTTATGGATATTGTTTACCCACTCATTCATTGATGAACACTTGGGTCGTTTCTACCTTTTGGCTACTAAGAATAATGCTGCTGCAAACATTCATGTACACATTTTTATGTGGACATATGTTTTCAATTCTCTTGGGTATATACTCAAAGGTGGAATTGCTGGGTTATATAGTAAGTCTATGACTAATTCCTAGAGGAACTCCCAGACTGTACTATAATTTTGCAAGATGTTACCACTGGATGAAAGGGTACACAAGATTTCTCTGTATTGTTTCTTACAATTGCACGTGAATCTGCTATTCCAGAATAAAAGTTTAAATTTAAAAACAATTCCTGGAATTTGGACTTAAGAAGCGGATACCTACTGGTGACTAAAATATGGAGGGGGTGGGAGAAGAATGGCAAAGGAGTATGTATGGGTGCTAATATCAGGAATTCTATTTGAGACAGAATAAGATCCTTATTAGATACTAAGAGGTGATGTATAGTATGAAAATGGAAATACTATTTTGGATCAGTTGATATAGTTGTTACTACTTACCAAGCTTGTAAACTTGAACACGATGTTTTCAAGGATTTGAAGGTATGATATGATCTCTCCATTGTGCCAACAATTCTGTGCCATTTACATATTGTTAGGAGAGCAAGGCTGAATTCCCATGAAGGAGAAAATACATGATAGTATAGGCTGCTACACTGTGAGGAATAGTCTTTATAGTATCTAAGAACTGTGAAATGTCATTTGTAATCTCAAATTTTCTGGAATCCCAGGGAATAAAGTTGTAATGTAATATAGATAGGAAAAGAGGGAGTTAAAGAGAGAACTAGCAAGAACTGAGGCTTCCAATAAAAGTGACCTATGACAGAGGAAGGAGGGAAGCAGGTCAAAGTGTGGAAACTTGCCAAAAAGGATCAGAGAGCCATCTTTAAAAAATCAAAGAGAAATAAGATGTAATTTAATTTGACAAATATTTTTAACTTTTATCGTATGAAAAGTACTAAGCTAGATATAAATGGGAATATATTATCACTCGGAGCTAGTCCCTGGCTACAGAAAGTGACAATTACTCATTCATTCTATATAAGTTGAATTCTTACAATGTGCTAGGCACTGTTCTAGGTCCTGGTAATTCACCAGTAAAGAAAAGAAACTTATATTCAAGTGGAAGAAGACAGATTTAAACATATGAACAAATTTATACTTTGTTAGGTGGTGATAAGTGCTATGAAGACCAATATGCAAGTTAAAAATTAGAGAATTGTGGGGAATTTAATATAAGGTGTCCCATAATTCACGCAAGAAGTAATTTTTATAGAAAACACAGGTTTATAATTAAAAATTGTAAATTTTTTATTGATTCATAAAGTATACAGTATAGGATTATGTATGGAATAGCACATCGGGTAAATGGCCTCCACGGCTTTGCTGGCACATACGCAAAGCCGTAGTCTTCATTGGTCTTCATTGTCCCTGCTCCTGGGCCATAATTGGTACTTGGTAATGCTTATCAAATTGAAGGGATTGAAATCAAAGGGCAACAGATATTAGAATCTGATTCAATAAACCAAGTAAAATTAGGCTTTTATTTTTTGTTGTTGTTGTTAATGCTCACGCAAAATTCAAATCTTGCATGAATTTTGGGACACCCTATATATATATAATTTATATGCCCTAACCGGTTTGGCTCAGTGGATAGAGTGTCGGCCTGTAGACTGAAGGGTCCCAGGTTTGATTCCAGTCAAGGGCATGTACCTTGGTTGCGGGCACGTCCCCGGTGGGGGGTGTGTAGGAGGCAGCTGATAGATGTTTCTCTCTCATTGATGTTTCTAACTCTCTATTCCTCTCCCTTCCTCTCTGTAAAAAATCAATAAAATATATTAAAAAAAATAAAGTGGTCAGGGAAGGCCTCTCTGATAAGGTAGAATTTGAAGAGACCTTAAGAAAGTGAGGGAGCCTATGGCTTTCTAGAGGAGTAAAATTCCCAGGTGAAGCAACATTAAGTGTAAAGGTGCTGAAGCAAAAGTTGATGGAATAGCAAGGAGTTTAGAAATTCAAGAGCTAATTGAACAAGAGGAAGTGTGGTAGAAGATGTGAGAGAGTGGTAGACCAGATAATGTAATGCTTTGTAGGTCATGGTAAGGACTTTGCCTTGTATTCTGAATGAGGTGGGTAGCTATTGGTGGATTTGGGGCAGAGAAGTCACATAATCAAAGTTATGTTTTTAAAAGACCACTTTAAGGAATTGAGGGTAGGGGTTGGGGAATAAGCATTAACAGATATCAGTTAATAGACTATTGAAATAATTCAAGCAAGAGATGATGGTGGCTTAGTGGTAGTAGTGAAAGAGTTGTGGACAGTAGTGAAATTCTGAGTGTATTTTGAGTAAAGAGCTAGCAAAATTTGCTAATGAATTAGATGAGAAAGAGAAGAGTCAAAGATGATTCTAAGGTGTAGATGAACTGAGAGGCCATTTGCTAAGAAGAGGAAGGATGTGATAGATACACGTTTTAGAGAGGAGAGAAATCAAGAGTTTAGTTTTGGACATAGTATGTTTGGGATGCCTATTAGACATCTAAGTGGAGATATTGATTTGGCAGTGATGCATATGAATCTGGAATTCAAGAAAAAGGTAAGAACTGGAGATAGAAAATTAGATCTTGTCAATGTATTGATGAAATTTATACCCATGGGACTAGATGAGATCAGAGTGTAAATGTGCTGGGAAAAGAGATGAGCAGGGCTAAATCTCAGGCACTTCAGTTTGTAGAGATAGGAACAGTTCAGACCAAGTGAGGAAGCCAGAGAAAGACTGGCCAGTAGATGGAGGAGAGAAGAGGAGGAGCAAGAGAAAGTGGTGTCCTAGACACCAAAGGAGGAAAGTGGTGTAAGCAGCAAGAAGCAATGAACCATGCCAGATGGTGCTGTTAGTTCAAGATGCTTATCAGCTTTGAAAATACTCAGTTTATTGATGACTTTGGTAAGAACAGTTTCAGTGAATGGTAGATGAAAGTCTGCTTGGAGTAAGCTTAAAAGATGAGAGGATGCCCTAACCGGTTTGGCTCAGTGGGTAGAGCGTCGGCCTGTGGACTCAAGGGTCCCGGGTTCGATTCCGGTCAAGGGCATGTACCTTGGTTGCAGGCACATACCCAGTGGGGAGTGTGCAGGAGACAGCTGATCGATATTTCTTTCTCATCGATGTTTCTGACTCTCTATCCCTACCCCTTTCTCTATGTAAAAAACCAATAAACTATATTAAAAAAAAAAGATGGGAGGAAAGGAAGTGAAATAATATATATAAATAGATCTTTTGAAGAATTTTACAAAAAAGGGAAACAGTGAAATGTAGTGATAGATATGAAGTCTGGGGAGAGTGTCTTAAAATATGTGTGTATGCTGATAGACATGATACAATATGTATTTAAGTAACTGTAATGGAAAGATATAATATGAGATAGGGGATACAGGAAGAGCATGGGTTCCAATCAGACTGGCCTCAAACAGATTCATTCTCAAGAGGATAGAAAAAATGGAGGAAGCTTGCAGATTGGATGTTTTTTGTATTGGGACTGCTGACTTTTACCACAGATATGGAAGAGAGTCGTGCAGGTGGTTCAGGAACAATCTGCACACTGTAGAGACACAAAATCAGGAAAGTGTAAGAAATATTTGAGAAAGACAACTTGGGAAGTTAGCTGAAGATTGAAGACTATCAGGGAGAATATATCAGAAAAGAAAGACCAACACCAAATACTAAAATGCCTATGTGAGGAATTTGAAATTTAGCTCAGGTCCTGAGGAACATTAAAGTATTTTTGAGTACAAGAGTGAATGGTTCAGTCTGTGTTTCTGATAGTTGCATTGATAGTGGATTGTATAGATGAAACGCAGCCAGGCTGTGGAAGGTCTTCAAAACCAGACTGGAAAACTGGGATTTGATCAGATAAGCAATGAGAGCCTCTCATTGAATTCTTAAAAAAGAAAAAGACATGAAGACAGTGGTGTTTTGTCCTTTAAAATTAAACTGGAAGTGATTTACAAGATGGTTTAAAGTGGTGACAGATTGGAAACTCTGCTGATTTGCCTGGCTTTTCGTCTGGAATTTTCCTTGCTGGTTTGTGAAAATATCTTGTTTCTTTTTATAAGAGAAATCTAGCCCCAAATGTGGAAAATCTGACTTTTTGCTTAGGCTCTTCCTAGTGTTTTAGTTTAAAAGAGAGATTACATTGGAAAGACAGGCAAGGGCTCACCTGGTATTATCTAGGTGGGAGCAAGGTGAAGACTTTGATTCTCATATATAGTATTCCTCAAGTATTATTGAATGCTTTCCATTCGCTGATCACCATCTCAGGCTCTGGGGAAACAAAGAAAGGAAATGAATCCCAGCCCACAAGGAGATTACAGTTTCATGGGGGTAGCAAGCATGTAAAATGTAAACTAAGTCATAGCCCAATGCGAGAGAGTCTATGCACAGAGTGCTGCTGGGGTTTAGGGAAGGAAGTGACTTGCTACCAGAGAAAGTTGGAACTGAATAGATGTTGCCTAAGAAAAGGGCAAAGAATGTTTTAATCAGAGAGAAGAGCAGGTACACAGGCTTAGCCCTGAGAAAAGGCATAGTCATTGAAGGCTCTGAGAAGGCCTTTGTGCCTGGAGGGTAGCATGTGTGATGTCAAATGGCAAGGCATGAGTCTGCACATAGGGTCTACAGTTAAGGGTGCTGTGGACTCTGCTGAGAAGTTTGAATTCTACCCTGCAGGCCAGTTTTTAAGGTGAGTCTCTTAACATCTCCTTTTTATCTACTGCTCTGTGTTTTTAGTCCAGGCTCTGATCATTTGTCACATAGACAACTGTGGTAGTCTTCAAAGGATCTCCCTGCCCCGGGTTCTGCACCTGTCTGCCTATCCTCTCCCCTGCTGCCTGGGTGATCTGAATGCACATCTAACACTGTTATGAGTTGAATTATGCCCCACTCCCGGAATTCAGATGTTGAAGTCCCTGACCCCCAGAACCTTAGAATGTAACTGTATTGGGAGGTAGGGTCTTTTAAGAGGTAATTAAGTTAAAAGGAGGTCATTCAATGGGCTTTCGTCCAATATGATTGGTGTCCTAATAATAAGAAAACATTAGGATATAAACATATACAGAGGAAAGACCATGTGAAGACACAGGAGAAGATGGTCATGTACAAGCCAAGGAGAAACAACCCTGTGAACACCTTGATCTTGGACTTCTAGCCTCCAGAATTGTGAAAAAATAAAATTCTGTTGTTTTAATCCACCAGATCTGCTATACTTTGTTATGGCAGCCCTAGCAAACTATTGTACTTTGAACTTCCTATTTCATGTGGTATAAAGCAAAAACTTCTTAGCATCTACACTAATAAAAGAGAAACATGGTAATTGGCGTACGACCACTACCCTTCCCATTGGCTAATCAGCGTATCCTTATGCAAATTAACTGTCAGCCAAGATGGCGGCCGGCAGCCATGCACTGAAGCGAGCAGGGAGGCTTGCTTCCTCCAGGAACTGCAGGCTCCAACGTTCCCCACCTCACTTGCCAGCCTCTCAACTGCAACTCTAAGCAACTATTACTATGTTGCAAATAAGAAGCTGAACAAAACCTGCTTTCAGTCAGCCCCGGACCGCAACATTGTATCCATGTTTTCAGCAGCGAGGCCTCAGAGCTAAAGCTGGCCCAGAATAAAAAAAAAAGAAAACAAGGAGCAGTTGGAAGCTTTTAGTCAACTGCCAGCCGGAAAACAGCCCTCAGCCCCTCACCCAGCCTGGCCAGGCACCCCAGTGGGGACCCCCACCCTGATCCAGGACACCCTTCGGGGCAAACCAGCCGGCCCCCACCCGTGCAGCAGGCCTCTATCCTATATAGTAAAAGGGTAATATGCCTCCCGGCACCGGGATCAGCGGAGCAGCGAGGCTCCCGGCACTGGGATCAGCGTGACAGGGGGCAGTGCCCAAACCCCCTGATCAGCCCTGCTCTGTGCCTGATAGGGGGGAACTCCCCAATCCCCCGATTGCCCTGCGGCTCTGTGTGTGACAGTGTGCAGCGCACCAACCCCCTGATCGGCCCTGCTCTGTTTGTGACAGGGTGCGGCACCCCAACACCGCCCCCCCACAGGCCCTGCTCTGTGCCTGATAGGGGGGAGCTCCCCAATCCCCCGATTGCCCTGCGGCTCTGTGTTTGACAGGGTGCAGCGCACCAACCCCCTGATCGGCCCTGCTCTGTGTGTGACAGGGTGCGGTGCCCCAACCCCCTGCCCCCACGGGCCCTGCTCTGTGTGTGACAGGGTAGAGCCATAACCTCTCCATCGGCCCTGCCCTGAGTGTGACAGTGGCGGTGCCCCAACCCCCTGATCGGCCCTGCTCTGTGGGTGATAGAAGGTGGCGCCCCAACCCCCCTCCACGGGCCTTGCTCTGTGTGTGACAGGGTAGAGCCATAACCTCCCCATTGGTCCTGCCCTGAGTGTGACAGGGTGCAGCGCCCCAACCCCCTGATCTTCCCTAATCTGTGTGTGACGGGGCAGCGCCCCAACCCCCTGATCGGCCCTGCTCTGTGAGTGACAGGGAGCAGCGCCCCAACCCCCTGATTGGCCCTGCTCTGTGAGTGACAGGGGGCAGTGCCCCAACCCCCTGATCGGCCCTGCTCTGTGGGTGACAGGGAGCAGCGCCCCAACCCCCTGATCGGCCCTGCTCTGTGAGTGACAGGGGGCAGCGCCCCAACACCCTGATCGGCCCTGCTCTGTGCGTGACGGGGTGTCGCCGCAACCTCCCCATCGACCCTGCCTTGAGTGTAACAAGGGGCGGTGCCCCAACCCCCCAATCAGTCTATCCTGAGCGTGACTGAGGGTGGCATTGCAACCTCCCGATCCGCCCTGCTCTGTGCATGATGGGGTGGTGCCCCAATTCCCCAATCGGCCCTGCTCTGAGCCTGACCAGGGGCTGCACTTAGGGATTGGGCCTGCCCTCTGCCACCCGGGAGCAGGCCTAAGCCAGCAGGTCGTTACCTCCCGAGGGGTCCCAGACTGTAAGAGGGCACAGGCCGGGCTAGGGGACCCCCCCTCCCCCCCGAGTGCACAAATTTTTGTGCACCGGGCCTCTAGTACTCTATAAAGTTCTTTAGGACTTTATCTATCCAGAATCCTACACTTCTTCCACGCTGAGCTCTGCTTACACAGGTCACCAAGCTCATGGTTTCGTGCCTTGTTCTCCAGCAGCTCTGTCAGTCTAAAATGCCCTTCTACCCCTCCCACCCTGTTGACCACCTCTTCACTTTTTAAGACCCAGACCAAGCATCATCATCCCTATTCTGTGTTTCCCATTAGCAGAGCATATCTGAAGTAATCACTCCCTCCTTCTCCACTCTGCTGGCAACAAACTTATCTCAGGGCCCTAATGTTTGAGCCCATTTTTAAAAACATGTTTTCTCCTACTAGACTAAACATATTGAGTAGAATGACTATAAATATCTGTTATAGATCCAATTCCTATCTTAATTCCTAGCACATAAAAAGTACTCAATAAATGCCATAGAAATGAATAAATATGCAGAGAACCTGGATGTCCAGACCTACACATCCTTGAGAGAAATTCATCCATATTTTGTAATAGTCTATTGTAGTGGATACATTTTTTATTTTTAAAATAATTTTTAATTGATGTTTACAGAAAGAGAGAGAGAGGAAGGGAGAGGTATAGCGAGATAGAAACATCAATGAGACAGGAATATCATGAATCAGCTGCCTCCTGCACTCCCCCTACTGGGGATCAAGCTGCAACCCAGGCATGTGCCCTGACCTGGCATCAAACTGGAGACCTCTTGGTTCCTGGGTCAACACTTAACTGCTGAGCCACGCTAGCCGGACTATAGTGGATACATTTTTAGATGCTCATGTCTGATTAGCTCTTTGAAATATTTCTAAATAACATTATTTTTAATCCAGTCACTCTTTTTATATACTGCATGGAGATGCCTATTGCATTTTAATATGTCTGCCTTCTTTAGTTATAGATCCAGTTTGTTTATTCAATGCACATTTATTCGGTCCCTATTCTGTGCTAGACACAGTGCTAGATTTTGAGGTTAAGAAAACAACTAAAATGCTTTTCGTACATAAAAGAACTCATGGTTAGGCAAAAGGGACAGATCCATAAACCAATCTTAGTGCAGTGGAGTAAGTGCCATGATAGAGATGTGCTGGAGGCATTAGCAGAGACCTTTAGTTACACGGAAAGCACAGACAATTCTTACAGCTAGGTGTTTGCTAACTTTTTCCCAAAAAAATAATTATTGCTTCTTGGAGAGTTAGGTGACTTTTTCCTGACCCTGTTGTCTTGCTCTGAAGGGATCTTATTGGAACGCCACCTCGTGCCTGTGTGAGAATTTCCAGAAGCCTCAGTCATGCTGTCATCTCATGAAAGAACCACAGAGAGAAGGCGCCTTCAGAAGACTTAAATCCCCTTCTTTCTTCACTTATCACCTCATATAAAGCTGGGATTGACAGCTGATTCTACTCCATTCTGGGACCTTGTGGTATGCAAAGTGAAGGATGTTGGACAGAGGGATCCATCACTGCTCTTTCTCACCAGTCCCTAACACCAGGACCTGGAATGTGGAATCCCCATTTTTTTTTTTTTGGAGAAAATAGCTATTCCCAGAATTTGGGAGTATCTGAGGGGAATCTGAAAGAATTGTGATGAATCTAAGAGGTGACATGCTCATATAAACAACTTGCCACCTCAGAACATAAAATACCTACATATCTGTTCAAATACTTCTAATTCTGTGTCTTTTATATAATATTCTGTGTCTGTGTTATCTGTCTTTAAAAATTCCTGCAGTCCAAGTAAACACTGCCTGATTACCAGACCAATGTGGTTAGTTAACATACTGGTAGAAATACAGTGATACTGAAATGCACTACAGACTTCTAACAATGACAGTTATCATTTGAACACAATCTCTTGTGTCATAGCGACCAGCTTCAATTATCTGGCTAAAATCTTATTTAGCACTTACTTGAAAATGTTGATGCAAAAAATGTGGGCTCTTTAATGAAGGCATTTTAAAGTAAAATTTCCATGTTACCATAAGTTATGACCTCAAGTCAATGCTAGGATCTACTGAATATGAGGGAATGAAGCTAGTATTGTATGCAAATCAAGTTTCTTTTGATCTAGTCAACAAAGAACAAGTAAATATTGAGATAATGTAGGGAGCCAGGCAGAATTTCATCCAGGAATCCAAATAGGCAAACAGGATTTTCCAGGGACGCCAGAGGCCCAAGGCAGAAGAGTTAACTAGGAAAAAGAGTAACAGTGTTCATCCTATGGCATAACCTTTGTCCTATTATTTTTACTTATCTGTTTACATGTCTGTGTCTCCCACTAAACTATGACTTCTACAAGGTCAGGAATGGGGTGTATTTATTCTATACCCATGTACCTACCTTTTGGAGTAAATAAAGAAAATTGAAAAAAGGCTGTAGGTATCCCCAAAGAAGAATAACAACTGGGATTCATGGAAAGTCATGTGAGAATTTTAACATTATCAAACTAACCGGATGGTATGAAACTATGGGGTATGGTTAGAGAAGTCTTCCCTGATCTTGTTATCTAGAATAGCTTCTCTCATTTCATTACCTTGTTTATTTCCCTTCCAGTGCTTATCACAGTCTATAATGATCTTATTTATATGTTTACTGGTTTACAATATTCTCTCCTTAAGGTAATTTTGTGAAGGCAGGAACCTAATCTGTGGTCTTGTTCATTACTGTCCAATAACTATTTGTTGCATAATAACTATTTGCTTTGGATGAATGAATATATGTGATTTAGGGGAAAAATATGTTTGTGTCCTGAAAATTTCCACATGATAGAAAAAAACTAATTTACCAGGATACAGTAGGCACAGGGGGAAGTAGAACTATTGAAAAAGGAAAGAATATGACTCCTGGTATTTGGTCTCTGAGAAGGCGCTCTCCACTTTTTATCCTCCTAAGTGGCAATGGAAAATTAACTCAATGCCAGGGAAAAAAGGGAACTGGCTTAGTGGTATTCTTATCTTTTATTGTGTGGTATTCTTATCTTTGAAGGCTTCTCTGAGTCCTGAAAGTAGGAAATGAGGGAGCCAAACACCATTTAGTTAAATACAGCAAGCATGTCAAACTTGTGGCCCATAATGAATATTTTTGCAGCCCAGCCAATATAATGGTATGTAAGAAACCTTTTAATAAAAATTTTGTAACTTACTTTTTACATTACCCTGTTATACATAATTATTAATTACGAACTACAACATTTGCTAATGACTGATTACTATAATCGTGTTGCATTCATTTCCCTTATGCGCCTTATGCGTAGGCACACCATTTCTCTCTACTAATACTAGCAGCGAATATTTTAGCAGCTGATTGCCACGTCATTAGTCTTGGACTGACTTGTATGGTGTGCACAACAGGAAATGTTTCACTTTCAGAGAACAAGAAAAATAGGTTCATTTGCATTACACTTATTAATTTGTGCAGTTATTCAGTGTCTGGTAAGTTAATGTTCAAGAAAAATATTAATTTTTATTAAATTGTTTTATGATTTTATGTTAACGATTAGTCATTTATTTCAGCCCTCTGTATTCAGCATGTCTCTATCAAAATAAACCTACATTTTTATGAAAATTGAAGCTTTTGCATTTTGCGGCCCACATAGACTTAAACCTTGTTTATTTGGCCCGTGTTAGCCTTTGAACTTGACATGCTTGAACTAAAGTATTCTGTACCTATCATGTGACAAAAACTGAGTAGGACCACAAGATACAGCGATGCCTAAAAGAAAGGCTGGTAAAGCAGCAACAAGTAAAAAGCGGAGGTCCTGTCTGTAGCAGCTGGCAAAGATCTATGTACTTGCTGCTTTTTCTCATTCTTTTCTGTTTGAAGTTTAAAATAATTTCTTTTATAAATGAAAAAAAAATCCTCTTTTTCCCTTTCTGTGTCTTTTAAGGCATTGTTGTGTTCATTTGCCCTTATATCCCTTTGGTTTCGTCTTGTTTCAGAACTGATTTTTTTCCCTGTACTGTATTTCTAATTCTTTTCTGAGTTCTGTCATGTCAATGCTGAGCTTTTCTAGCTCTGATTTATGATGTCCTTTCATGTCTTGCTTCATTTTCTTCATGTCTTTTAGGCTTGTTTTGAAATGGTAGATTACAGTTTGGAGCCGTGTTGTGGGCACATCTTACTGGCCTGCTTTCCTTGTCTGTAGGGATGTTAGTTTGCTCCTTTTTTAAAAAAAAAAAATTATAATTTTGTGTGGGATTTTCCCTCGACACTTTCCTTGTGCTCGTTTCTATGCAAATTAGTTTTTCTTGTGAGCTTTTGCAGGGAGGTGGGTGGAGAAAGGCTTTCCTTCTGTTGTTTATGTGTAGCGGTCAGAACCCTGGTGGCTTGTGCACTGGGATTCCCTGGTCCTGTTTCCAACCCCCGAACCTTTACTTTGTCCCAGTTGTACAGGTGTTGCTGGGATTTACTGCCCACGCAGCTTCTCCTCCTCAGTGTGGGGTCATACCCCAGTTCGGAGCACCAGCAGGTCACAGTTTTGGAGTTACAGGGGGGCTCTGCTCCTCCAGTCCCTGCAGCGCCAGGCGAGAGCGAACAAAGCTCTCGCTCCCACGTAGGCTGAGTGCTACCAGCTGCTGAGCCTGCAGCACCCCCGCGGTCTTGGGGGCCAAGCGCACCTGCCACACCTGAACGGTGACCACCTGTCCTCACCTGCCCATCCTGCACAGACCCTTGGGGGTCTGGCTCCACCCACTTGTATTTTGGGGTTCCCTAGCCTTGCAGTAAATGTTGCCCAGGCGTTTTAGCTTCGCCATATATTAGTAGTTGCTGTGTTTTTGTAGTTGTTGATTTGCTTATTTTTGCTTTTGTTTTGTAGGACTTCAGACATTTAAACCTGGGCTTCCTCCATCTCTCCTGAGTCGCTGTCAACTGCCTTTAAAGCTGGGAAAAGCCTTGTACTAAGAAAATAGGATTTTCCATACAGGCATTTTGAACAAAGGAGTGGACCTAAATATTCATTAAATGTGTTGCCCCTTTTCATCCCTGTCAACACTCCCTTTACACGTAGCAACTTATTTCTTTCCTAACCAGTTCTGCTCTGGTCAGCTTTGCCCGAGATCTCCATGATTGATTTAAGTCATCTCCCTAATCTGCAAATATGGCCACGTCCCTCCCCTATTCCTAGGGTATAAATCCTGAACTCCTTCCTTGACAGGTCATGCAAGACCCGCTATAATTGGGGTCTTTCTCTCTCTTTTGTCTGACCTCCTGATGGTTAACCTTCAAACCCTGCGTATTAATACTACTGGACTGCTTGTGATCATATATATTGTTTCAAGACTCAGTGCTTTCGTGCATCTTATTGCTTCTGCCTGAAATGCCTTTCTTCTTTTAATTCTTTTTTAAAAATATATTTTATTGATTTTTTACAGAGAGGAAGGGAGAGGGATAAAGAGTTAGAAACATAGATGAGAGAGAAACATCAATTCAGCTGCCTCCTGCACACTCCCTACGGGGATGTGCCCGCAACCAAGGTATATGCCCTTGACCAGAATCGAACCTGGGACCCTTCAGTCCGCAGGCCAATGCTCTATCCACTGAGCCAAACCAGTTAGGGCTCTCCTTCTAACTCTTATTCAACTTTCCAGACTTAACTGCCTTCCTCTGGGATCTCACAGCATCTTGTACTTCTTGTCATAAACCAAGTAAAATATATATGATTGGCTAACGTGTCTGTCTCCTCCATTGACAGTACACTAGGAGCCATATCTTATTCACCTTTGTGCCCCTACATCATGTACAGTGATGTACATGTAGATAATATTAACATTTTCACTGCTTCTTGCTTTCACCTGTTGTGTGTGTGTGTGTGTGTGTGTGTGTGTGTGTGTTTGAATCATTTTATCTGCTCCTGGTACCTTAGTTATGCCCTATTTTATTTACTGCCATGGTGTGTTAAAAGGAACAATATCAGCTTTCTCGCTCTGACTCAGACACCACTTCTGAGCTTCTGATGATTCAGCTGCTTTGGTAACATCTACACTTGCATGTCTCCCAGGAATCCAAAATCAAGATCCGGCTATCCTCCAGTGTTCCTTTCTTTATCAATGGCACCTTGTTGAATATGCCAGAAAGTAGAAGTCATGCCAACTCATTCTGTTTTCTAAATTCCCCAAATGGTTGGGGAATCAGATGGTTGTTTTATATATATATATATATATATATATATATATATATATATATATATATATTTATTCATATATATTCTTGACTTGTTGAAAGTTTTCTACAGAAAGGATGTGGTACTTACATAAGGAGAGAAAAGATGCTAATGTCATTTTTTGGAGCAGCAGAAAATTTTCAGTCAAATTAGACATGCTCTGGCAGCGAAAATTCCCCTACCATTAAGCTGTACAGACTGTAGCACTCTGCTTCACTTGGTGGCAATCAAATTCCAGGAACAGACCTGAATCTACATTTTAAATAGTATCCGCAGCGAAGACTCCATCCCTAAAATTGAAGGAAACATTGTCTTTTAAGGTTTTCTGTCTTGATCTGGTTGGTGGATCATGGCTCTAACTTAAAAATTCCAGATTTTTGAAATTAGGAGAACAACAGAGACTTTCTACTAAGCCTTATTTTTCTAAATTAAAAACACCAACTATTCTTACTGTGGAGTGATTTCATAACATAAAGGGCACTTCAAAATCCTGAAAGTATAATCTCAATAAACAGCAATCCTTAAATACATTTCATTTTGCCGTGAACTGATGGAAACTTCATTTAGGCAACTCTGGTTCAAGGAAGGAGGAAATAACACTAAAACTTAAAATTACTCAGGGACAGTAAATGTCATAGACATTCATCCTCAGTAAGAAAACCACCTAGATTTTCCAATACAATTATCTTGAGAGTAATGGAACATCCAGAGTGATGAGTCAGTTAGGCTCCCTTTATGGGTTGAGTCTGTCCAGATGGCAGCGCTTATAATACTCAGTCTCAGGGACCCATCCAGACATTTCAATATTGAACCTCTGGAGTGTGGCCTAGGAATGCGCATTTTAAACATTATCCTTACCGAGGACTTCTATACCTAAAATTGGAGGAAACATTGTCTTTTAAGGGTTCTCTATCTTGATCTGGTTGGTGGATCATGGCTATAACTTAAAAATATATCAAGATGTATACTTAAAGTTATACCACAATAAAAAGGAGAAAAAAGTACTTGGAATTATACATTGCTTTAGCAAAATAAATCTGTTGTTTAGTAAATCTTAATTGACACATCATAATTTGTTGTTTTTTCTAAAGCAAATTATTTTGCATTTTTAAAGCAAATTTAGGCACTGGTCATTTTAGAACAATATTTTACATACTTTTGATTTGAAATACAATTTTTCTAGTTTATAGTCAAATTTGTTTGAAAAACAAGGCACACCATTTGTTTTTTTATATAAATAAAATTCATTATTTTAGATTTAAAAAATTTTGTATTCTTTAGGAAGTTAATGTTTCAAGTAAATGGTACTTTTAAAATCTATTGTTTTGTGAATGTAAAGAAATGAAAATTTCTGTACAATAATAACTTATTGTAACACTTTTATTTGAAAATATTTTGTTGTTTCTACTAGTGTATATTTATAGGCTTTATTGTTATCATTATTTAAAATATATGACTGTTTCTGTGTTGGAAAGAGAGGAGGAGGGACTCACTGTGAGGGGCAGAGCACTTTTAAGAATTTGTGGCCTCTCATTTTAATGCCTAACTTATCACACACCTTCACAATTTTACTAGTGTCAGACGGAGGGCTGTTTTCTCTTGGAATGCTACATTCTTTGGGGGAAGTGGTCAGTCTTTAACACTGTAGTAGAGTGTCTCCCGAGTATTAGCATCTGGATAGAGCCCGTCATCACAGTAATGAGAGCTAGAGCAGGCCACAACTGACTCTGTCCAGGGGAAAAGCTGGATCAACATGAAATCTACCATGGCTTTTCCCAGTGTTGCAAAAATAGTGGGTCAACAAGGCATCCATATGAAAAACTTCTGCGGCCTTGCATTTAATTTGAGTTATTGTCACCCAGCCTACATACAATTAGAAAATTACTCTATAATTGATGACATGACTATAAAAATTTGGAGGATTATAAACTTTAATTTTCATAACAGTTGCTATTATGTTGTAAACTATTGTTATTGTAAACTATTTTTCTCACACATATATAACAGTATCTTTTTTCAATAGCATTGCTAAAAATATTAGAAGAATTTCTAAAATATAATTTTAAAAAATGTTTGCTCAGTATTACCTGAGACAAACTTCTAAACTAGATGGACCATCTGACTTATTTTTTATTGTTTTTATCTATCTGGTTTTTTTATCACTCTCCCTTCCTCTCTGAAGTCAATAAAAATATATTTTATAAAACATATGGGAAAGTATAATTTTAGCAAGTGACTAAAAGAATATGAACTCCAAAGTCAGAACGCCTGGCCTCAAATCCCAGCTCTGGCTCCTACTAGTGCTATGACCTTGGGCAAGTCATTTAATAACTCTGTTCCTTGGCTTTTTCTTCTGTAAAATGGAATTTATAATAGTACCATGTTACACTTTTCTTTGCATTAGATGAGCTAATACTCATAAAGCCAAGTTCATCCACGTTATAACATCTATATTTATAAAACCCTAATATGCAAATAGACCAAATGGCAGAACCGAATGACCGGTCGCTATGACGCACTGACTACCAGGGGGCGCACAAGGAACATGGTGGGCTTCTGCAGCAGGCGGCAGAGCATGGAACATGGCGGGTGTCGGCCATGGTGGGATGGTGGAGCAGGTGAGTGGGGACTCCAGACCAAGGCGGGGCATTGGTGGCTGTCATTGGGGTGAGCCTCTGGTGGTTACTGAAAATTCTTTGCTCCTGCATGCCGAGGTCCCACCCGGTGCTTGCACCTGCTGCCGGTGCCAGAGCTGCCACTCGCACCCGCTGCCGGTGACAGCCCCACTAGCACCCGCTGCCAGTGACAGCTCCGCTCGTACCCACAGCCGGTGATGGCCCCACTCGCACCCACAGCCAGCACTGGAGCTGCTGCTGGTGCCCTGAGCTGGCCCCAATTGCTTGGCGCCATCAGCGGGTGTGAGCAGCAGCGGCTGCTGGCCCCAATCGCCCCTGAGGGCTTCTCCACCTCCCCCTGCTCCTGAGAGGGGATGGGGTCAGCAGCCGCTGCTTGCATTCACTGAAGGTGCCAGCCCCACTCGCACCCGCTGCTGGCGCTGGCCCCAATTGCTCCGCATCATCAGCGTGAGGGAGCAGCAGCAGGGGAGCGAAGCTGCCACGGCGGGAGGGGCTGGGTGGGGGCATGGAGGATGGGCCAAGATCTGCGCCTGTGCCCACCGCAGCCTCACAGCCCACAGCTCCTTTCAGGGTGCATGATTTCATGCAGTGAGCGCCTAGTATGACAAGATTTCCTTTCTTTTTAAGGCTGAATAATATTCCATTGTACATATAGACATGTTTTATGCATTCAACTGTCAATAACATATGGTTTGCTTCCACTTCTTAGCTATTTTGAGTAATGCTGCTATGAACATGAAAGTGCAAATATCTCTTTGAGATCCTGCTTTCAATTCTTTTGGATATAAATCTAGAAGTGGGACTGCTGAATCATATGGAAATTCTATTTTTAATTTTTTGAGGAATTGCTATATTATACCATTTTACAGTTCTATCAATAGTGCACAAAGATTTCAATTTCTCTGCATCCTTGCCAGCACTTGTAATTCTCTGGTTTGTTTTGGGGTTTTTTTTGCTTTTTTATTAGACATTTTAATAGGTATAATTCATTATGATGACACACTGTTGTTCATTAAAGAGAAACATTGTTTTCTATTTTCTTCAACTGTCATATAATCTTTACAATGTAAAGTATAAATTTTTGGACTTTTAAAATCATTTGATGGATAAGTTAAGAAAAGCTTCATATGTATGTATGCATTCCATTGGGAAGTGGAATACCATCAAGATTGGGTATTTCTTTTCTAAAATATAGTTCAAAAGTTCACCAAAAAGGAACAATGTTTCAGGATAAAAGTCATTTTCAAGAGCATTTGGGTAATAAATCATGTGGAATTCCATTTTCAAAACTTTAACAAGGAAGCTTTCTTGATGAGGGTGACTTTTTGTGACTGACTTGCAGAACTTACATACCCATAAGCTGGGCATGTGCCCTTGATCAGAATCGAACCCGTGACCCCTCAGTCTGCAGGCTGGTGCTCTATCCACTGAGCCAAACCGGCCAGGGCTCACAAAGTTCTTATCAAATATAGAGCCTCGGTCTCTATCCCATGACATTCTTTCTACAAATCTGTATTTTCCAATCTAGGTCACTTAAATATTTGCCTTTGACATACAGAACTCTGTTTGTCAATGCAACAAAATAGCATACATATCAAATAGCATATATATCAACATATGTGTAACCCCATCTATTGAAAAAAATCCTCATTATTAACCGGTACACCTAGTATGATAGAGGAAGGCATAGGCGTCTGAAGGAACACATGTTGGCGATGGGGTGGCATTACAGGAGGTGGTAAAGCCTGAACTGAGTCTTTGAGGATGAATGTGAGTTTCTCTGACAAAAGCCAGCTGAGTATTCTAGGCAGAGGGAAAATGTGCTAAGCGTGCACAAATCCTTTTGGTATGTGCAGGAATTGTAGTTAATTACATGCTTGGGTCACAATCATGTAGTGAGTTTAGGAGCTGGGTGTAACTGGTGGGAACTAGAAACAGAGCAGAGGCTGCTGAATGGGAGGGAATAGCAGAATAGGAGTTGTCCAGGGAGACAAAGAGCACGTAGATAACAATAGAGATGCACACGGAGGGATTGAAATACCTCCACCTTCTTCTTCCTGCCAGCCAGTCTTCCACGACTACCTCCACTGGGCAAACTTAAACAGAAGTCAACTGGCAATGGAGCCAAGGAAATGAAGTCTTAGGAGCCAGCTTTCTGTCAGACAAACAGAATAGGGAAAGGGTGAGAAATGAATCCCAGAACAAAGTACAAGAATATGAGTGTCATCTCTTGCTCTCCACAGGCACTACTCACGTTCTCTAGTCAATAATATTAAAAGATTCTATTGTCTTCAATTGGGTTTCCTCAGAAGCAGACCTTGAGATGGAGATTAGGGAATAGGAAGTTTACTGAGGAGTGCTTTCAGGATCAACACTTGTGGAAGAGGGTAATGAAGTATGATGGGGCAGAAGGAGAAATGGAGCTGCAATGCAGTCCCCCCAAAGCCTCAGCTGGCCCCATGTGTAGCTGTGCAGCTGAGCTGTCTCCAGTAGTGGCACTGGGATTGGACCTTTATATCCCATGCTGATTGGTCATTGGATTCCAGTTATCCTGGCAAGGCAGTTTTCTTCAGCTGAGGAAGTCCCAATAGAAGGCTACCAGATAAGGATCATCTTCCAGCAGCATTACCAGAAGCTGGGGAAATAAGTCAAACTATCTACTCTAACTCACCCCTTGTGCCCTTCAATCTTTGCATGGTTTCCACAAGCAGCTCTCCATGAGCCTTTCTTCCTGGGGGAAATTTGGAAAAGAAAGGTTAGTGGGACAAACCAGAGTTCCCACTGCTGCAGCTGGTCACAGGATCACCACTAACACTGTCTGTCTCTCTCCTCTATGCTTTCTAGATTCTCCTCACCCTCACTTATCATCTCTACTGGTCTTAATGGCTTACCTGGTGGCATGACACAGACTTTTTTCTCTGTGGTAAGTGATCACTGCTCACCATGACCTTCTCTGGCTAGACTTGTCAATATTTCATCAGAAGTGGACTAGGGTATACTAAGGATCACCCAAGCAGATCACCTAAGCTCCACACATATTCCAACGCGCCCTGCCACATCTTGCTGATCAGGGTCAATTTTCCCTGCAAAAATGGTGACTCCTTATCTGGCTTACTTGTCCCTGGACACAAGAAGTTAGAAATGTCTGGGCAGTGGCTATACTTTGCAGTTTAGTTGGACTCTTACCATGTCCCCCAGCAGAAATGGTCTCCCTTTGTGGCAACCAGGATCTCTACACACACAGAGCTCAGAGTTCTATGCAAACAGTAACAAAGAAACATGAAAATTTCTGTGAAGATCAGTTTGGAGGGCACTTCAAAATTTAGAGGCAAGGAAGAGTAAGAAAAGATAGGAAAAAAGGAGGTGGCCAGTTACATAGGAGGAAAACCAGTGTAAAGCCAAAAGAAGAAAGTTTGTCAAGAAGTAGTTTTGATCAATTATTGTCAAATGCTGCTTTGAGAAAGGTACAATACAATGAAGACTGAGAATAGATCACTGGATTTGGCAAGAATTAGTGACCTTGAAGAGTCAAGAAACAAAAGCCTGATTAGAGGGGGTTACAAATAGAAATAGGAGGAAAGAAAGTAAGGATGGTGAGTACAGATGCTGTTAAGATTTTTTTCTATAAAAGGGAAGAAGAGAAAAACAAGCTAGCTCAGGGAAAAAGGCCCAAAAGGATTTGTTTTAAGAGGCAGACATTATATAGCATGTTGACAGAAATGACCCAACAGAGAGGGAATGGTTGAGGAGGCCTAACTATTCTTTGTCATAGATGTTTAACAAAAGTACTCAGTAAATGCTAACTGCTCTGATTATTTTATACTACTTTTAAAATCAAACTTAATAATTTTAAAATCATTTGCCAACTCTCTTGAATTTTGGAATTTTTGAGTTATAGCAAGTTTCCAGGTAATGTCGTCAATATATCCAAAATTTAAGATATATGAATGCTGCTATGAAAAATAATAACAAAAAGCTTATTGTTTCTTATGACCATGTGAAAACAAAATTACATATTTCTTTTGGAGAGAAGGGTTTATGTAGGATAATTTATGCATCTGAATATAAACCTGTTATTTCTACAAAATAATTTAGGATTATGATAAGGTTTATTATTTGAATAGGTTTTGGCCAATAGTCAATAAAAGAGTGCGCTGTGGTTGTGAAGGGCCACAAAAACAAAGAAGTAAAGACAACAACACAGAATAATGAATAGTGTCAATGGAACTCTTGCAAAACATTAAGCATAATGTTCAAATAAAAAACTCTCCCTTTTTAAAAGTATCTATGATAACTGTGTAACTCATCAGGGTGCCTGGGATTAGACCTAATACTTTGGTGAATCTAGGACAGAGACAAAGAGAGGGTATGGTGTATAATTTTTGTTATTTTGAACAAAAGAGAAAAAAGTGAACCTCTTTACTTGTGAAATTGTTCACTTTGTGTGTGAGGAAAAGCCATAACTATAATCAATCAGAGCCTTTGTCCAAGTAAAAGATTATAGAGAATTATTGTCAGATGCTGAATTTTTCCTTCCAGTGGAATAACAACCCTATATAGACCTTGAAAATTTCAAGAGTAGTCTTCCAAAACCCCTATAAAATATTAAACTAATATACTTGCAATTTTAGTACAAATCAGGAAATGCAGAAATTGCAGTACTCATAGTTATTATTAGCTAAGTTCACAGGGCACACATGTAGGACTTTTTATTCCAAAGCAGCCCAGTGTGAGGAGTTAATATTTCTTTGGGGACTGAATATTTGTACTTTCCATTTTTTTCTGAACTAAGATTAGAAAACAAAAATAAGAGTTTGCATACTTTACTTAAAGTATAATTCCTTAGAATTGCCAAGATGTTTGGCTGACTTCTGATTTTGTATCAATATTTAAGGGAAAGTATTAAATGGGATATCATCTTGAGGCAAATTCAAAGACCGTGTCATGTACTAGGGCTTTTAACTTTTTTTATGTACTTATAATACAGCAATTTTGTGACTAGTTTCCATAGCATGTTTCCATTAGTTAAAGAGAGAAAAAATATTTAACTTCTAAGGGAAAATCTCCAGTTTTTCACTTTTTTTATGCTACAACATTGAACAGAAGAGAATCATGCAAACTATTTAACATTTGATTTATTTATTTTTCCTAATTAAATTTTTTCTTATGATGTTTATTTTTTAAAATTGTCCAAATATTTTGTTGGGTTTAAATATTCTGAAAAGTATGCATATTGATTTGGGAGCTGATAAAATACTTCTGAAAGTCACGATGGCATTTCTACTTGCCAATGTAAAAATGGGCATAATTAAAATATCCCTAAGTTCTACATTTTTCAATTAAGAAAAAAAAATGCATTCCTTTTAAAAAATAGGGCAAATCAACCGATGTGATTTTATCATACGGGGACAGTCTAAGGCAGTGGTTCTCAACCTTTCTAATTCCGTGAGCCTTTAATACAGTTCTTCATGTTGTGGTGACCCCCAACCATAAAATTATTTTTGTTGCTACTTCATAACTGTAATTTTGCTACTGTTATGAATCGTAATGTAAATATCTGATATGCAGGATGTATTTTCATTGTTACAAATTGAACACAATTAAAGCATAGTGATTAATCACAAAAACAATATGTAATTATATATGTGTGTTTTCCGATGGTCTTAGGCGACTCCTGTGAAAGGGTCATTCGACCCCCAAAGGGGTCGTGACCCACAGGTTGAGAACCGCTGGTCTAAGGAGTTATGGGGACCACACCTCAGACTTTCTCCACTCAAAGGATGAGAGAGGGGAATATTTCTTTACTGATTCTTATCCCTCATTGTGTTAATTCCCTCATACTTACAGGTTTTTATGAGAGTCACAATTCAGTTGAGTAGGTTCCCACAGGCAACACAGAAAAAATTTCCGAATGCAGAAGACAAGAAATTGCAGTGGAGACAAGGTGCAGTCATGTAATACTTTTGTACACTTGGTTGTCATAATGACACCTGGGCTAGAAATATGTTAAGAGAGCATGAGGTAGGGCACAAGAGCTGTCTAAATACTCCCTCATGAAGAATTTTGGGAAAATCCCATGGCATAATCATCAATGGATGGTTAGGATGATAGAAGAATACCCAACATTTATCTAAGTGACTATAAGTAAGAATGCCTAAGTCTAATCAATCATGTTGTGTTAAGTAAAGAAAAAATAGCCTGTAGCTAAAGAATATATCCCATGTTTTCAAGTCTGCATGGGGCCTATTTAGAGAAAGGCAAAAAGTACTATAGCAACTTTGTGTATGCCTCCAGTATGGATACAAAACATTGTCTCCTACGAATTGGTCAACTATTTAGTCTGTGTAGCAACGTGGTCTTTAGTGAGGAAAGGCATCAGGCAATCATAGGTTATAACATTAACTAAGAATACCATCTAACTAATTTTATCTTCTCTGCTTCCAGGTTCATCAAGCAGCTTTCTGATTGTACTGTGGCTTCCTCATAAATTAGTCTACAGCGATAAAATGGACTCATTTTCAACCTGAGTAATTGTATTTTCTACATATGGTAGTCACATTTATCATTGTAAGTTTAAAAACTGGGCCATGGTTTAATATATGTCAGTCCTTTGCAAATGTGAGTAGTGTGAGATGAAGAAGACTGAGCATGGTTGGGATAATGTTTAAACATATATCAAGCACGGATGTGACAAGGAAACTCAGAGCCTATGACAAGAAGAGGATCACATTCAGTTCTAGTAAGAAAAGCAGCTGAGAGGTGGTGGAACAGTAAATGGCTTGGAAGGAGTAGACGGTGTAGAGAGTGCTGACTCTTCTCCCTGGCTTTGCGGGCAAAGTGAAGGGGGTTTGGGAGACAATATAGTTTTCAATCCATGGGAGATAGAGGGTTCGAGAAACGGTTCAATACTGTAGCTTGGCTGTTTTGACAGTAGAAGGGGCACTACAGGACACCGCAGATCAAATGATCCTAAATTTTCAATTGTGCGTGTGGTGTAATGGTGCTTTCCACCGCAGCAGAACCGCTTCTCCAAGCTGGTGGTTTGATTTGATCCATTGTCAGAAGTCTCTAGAGATGGGAAATAAATGTGACTGCAAAGCATTTGGTAAACAAAAATTCATGTAAAACTTGACATTAACAACTTTCCAGCAAATACCTATGAAATAAGTGGTATATTTTGCATAAAATTTCAGAGTGGTTTCTTGATACAGTAAAATGTTTTTCTCTTATTAGTGATGCTTTTATAGTTGGCTTGATTCACTTGATATTGATGATCTACACTGTAATAAAATTTAAGCAGAGAAACTTAATACAGTTTGAATTAGAAACCACAGCTTCATTGGGACTTAATGTATCGTGTTGCAGCATAACATTCTAATATTCATAATTTCCTAAATCATGCATTGACTTCAGGGAGTACTCAAATATTCAGCTCAATTTCTCCTAAGTATCCAGAATATAGTTAACAGTATAATGTCCTCTATGCAGAAGGTAGAAAAGCTCCCCTCCACACCCAGGCTTGCCAGCGGAGCCAGAAGATGAGGCAACTACTACCTGCACAAAACAAGCTCCCTGGCAGGGTTATTTTCAGTACATTTTGATGGGATATAAGAAGAAGAAGAACCGACATTTTCAGAATGTCTACTATGTGCCAGCTCTTTTACTAAGTTTAACACACTTTAATTATTAAAACAAATCTGCATGTATAGGCAATTGTTATTCTTATTTCACTTTTAAGGAAACTAAGCTCAGAGATGCGGTTGAAATTAACACAGCTATGGTGGAACTGAAAATAGAATACAGTCTTGTCTTCATTCTATTCATATACTTGATGCAGTGTCTATGTGCAAATCTATGAATGTGAGAGAGCTCTGCACGAGTGTACCTGCCATCATGGGTATTTTAGCATCATTCCTTCTTTAGACAGTTTTTTTCTCAGTGCTGTCAAAGCAGGCATGTATTTAAGAAAGGACACAATCTCTGCTGTTTTCTTGAAGACAAAAAGAGGGGCATCAGTCTGGTCTTTGCTTCCTTAATGACAGCAGGTATGGTGGTTTCAGGAGGCAAGTTCTAACATGCTCATCAACGGTAAACTCCTGATGGCAAAGGCCATGGCTTTGCATTTCAATTTCTAATTTATACCTGGTTTTTAAGAATCTTGCCCAGAGTCAAAGCATAGTAGTAGTAGGTTATGTTTTAGTTGCTGAATTTTTGCTTCCTCTAAATACTGAAGACTCAAGCCCTGAATTATTTCAATTATTTCTGAAATAAACCAATGCTCACACTAATACAGTCCTTTATTTATTTGATATAAGTAAATGAGGAAAAGGTTTGGCAAATGCTCACTTTTACAGTGAAGTGGGTTTGGCTTGCTGGCTGAGTGGCTAATATTTGGATATGAATATTTTTAGTTGGCAGTGAGGAGAAGAAAGAATTCCCCATTTGCTTCTCAACATTGTTTAAGGAATATTTTGTGCTGTTATCCTGACAGACTTACAAATCAACATGAGTTTGATATGGTGACCTACAGTTTTCAGTGGAAGATAATATTGGGTAAAAAGATAAGTATATTTCAAAAGGGTAAAATCTGTCAGTAGGCAGAAAGGAAACTCTTATTTTGAGACTAAAGTATAAAATATTAACTCCATATAGCTTCACAGGCAAACAGATTATAAATCAACTTCAGTAAGGAGTTAAATACACGAACAAACTTCAAATGAAGAACTGAGAAGTCACCTCATGAAAGGGTGTAATATGCAGCCTCGAGAACAGCCCCCAATGGTCCCTGCCTCTTGATAATCTCATTCTTGTGTAATTCCCTCCCATTGAGTGTAGGTTGGACTTAGTGACTCACTTTTTTTTTAAAGTGACTCATGCTTAATGAACAATGAGGTACCATCTCGCACCTGTCAGAACAGCTATCATGAATAAATCAACAAATGTCAAATACTGGTGAGGATGTGAAGAAAAAGGAACCCTCTTGCATTGCTGGTGGTAATGCAGACTGGTGCAGCCACTATGGAAAACAGTATGGAGTTACCTCAAAAAATTAAAAATGGAACTTTCATTTGACCCAGTAATCCCACCTCTAGAAATATATCCTACGAAAACAGAAACACCAATCAGAAAGGATATATGCACCCCTATGTTCATAGCAGCACAATTTACAATAGCTAAGATTTGCAAACAGCCTAAATGCCCATCAGCAGATGAATGGATTAGAAAACTGTGGTACATCTACACACTGGAATACTACGCTGCTGTAAAAAAGAAGGAATTCTTATCATTTGCAACAGCATGGATGGAACTGGAAAGCATTATGCTAAACAAAATAAACCAGTCAAAGAAAGATAAATATCACATGATCTCACTCATTTGTGGAATATATTGAACAACATAAACTGATGAACAAGAATAGTATCAGAGACATGGAAGCATCAAACAGCCTGTCCAACCTCAGAGGGAAGGCGGCGGGTGAGGGGGTAAGAGATCAACCACAGGACTTGTATGCATGCATATGAGCATATGAGTATAACTGATGCACACAGGCAGAAGGGGGTGAGGGCATGTGCTGGGGGTTGGGCGTGGTCAGGGAGAGGTCAATGGGGGAAAAAGGAGACTTATGTAATACTTTACGCAATAAAGAATTTAAGTTAAAAAAAACATTCAAAGAAGAAAAAAATAAATAAAATACAATGCAGAACATAACCAGTGTGTTAGAATACTTGTGTTTCCACAAAGATTCCTATGATACACTAGATGTTGAAGATACAGAAGCCTGAGGCATCATTTCTACACTTAATTCATACATGGTTTTCTTCTTGTCCATCTGAACCAGTGATGGCGAACCTATGACACGCGAACTCATTTTTTTGGTTGATTTTTCTTTGTTAAATGGCATTTAAATATATAAAATAAATATCAAAAATATAATTCTTTGTTTTACTATGGCTGCAAATATCAAAAAATTTCTATATGTGACACGGCACCAGAGTTAAGTTAGGGTTTTTCAAAATGCTGACACGCCGAGCTCAAAAGATTCGCCATCACTGATCTGAACATTTAAAAATTTATTAGGGTGTTTTTTTTTACAATCTTTACTCCCCAACCTTCTCAGTGGCCTGACAGATTACACAACAATTTATATAGTCTATAGGAAAAGAGCACTGGCCTGCATTTTAAGATATCCAGGTTTTAATTCAGGCTATATACTTATCATAAAATGGAAGAAATAAACATTAATTGAGCATCTACCATGCACTAAGCCAAGATTTAATCTTCCTTAAGTGGTAAAGGACACCCAACAAGGTAAATATCATCATTCCCACTTTATGCATAAGAAAAAAAGGCTCAGAGAAGTTAAATAATCCATCCAAAGTCATTGACTAGGATGTAAACATTTGAACTAATTTTGAAGTCCCCCATTCTTTCCATTATATCATCTCCTATGATTATTAATTTTAGTTGGTTGTTATTTGATACTATATAGTCATGGAAAAGCTACCACAAGTAAAGAACAATTTTCAGGATATTGGGGTATTTTTATAGAGATAATTTTAATAATTCATAGCATGAGTTTGATATGAAGTGTAGAGATCTGGAAGTATGCATTTTCAGTGAGTACAGTTTAATAATATTGGAATAAATTAGTTAGCTACATTGTGATATTGTTCGATTTTATACTTAAAGCTTAATGTGAAGAAAAAAACTGAATTACAACATAAGACCAGTATCCATACCTTATTTTTAATGCATTAACCTCCATTATTTTGGGGGTGAGGAACTAGATTTTCAATGCTGTTGAAGGATTTTAGATTCCCTAGTATTGTGTTTTTCCAGCCCAAGTTTTTAATAGACTCAGTCAAAATTCAATTGATGCCATGGGCTGACTTTTTTCCCTTTCTTTTTTATTGAAACAACCTATTTCTCTGGAATATTTTTAAGGCTGTTCTTACCATTTCCTGCAGGGTGGGACTTTTTGGCCATGCTATTTGCTTAAACTATGAAGCCATTTCAAGTGGATGTGTTTTATCATCCTTTTTTTCCCCCTTTAGAGGAGCCTCCCTCTAATTTGAGGTTGTTAATAACCTCACCAAAGTGACATTTCTAATATTTATTTACTTATTTTTCTCATTGGAAACACAGGATGAAGGACTGTATTTTTTCAG
Source organism: Myotis yumanensis (assembly GCF_028538775.1). Classification (NCBI taxonomy): domain Eukaryota; kingdom Metazoa; phylum Chordata; class Mammalia; order Chiroptera; family Vespertilionidae; genus Myotis; species Myotis yumanensis. The sequence goes on along the minus strand of NW_027223766.1, from coordinate 36,955,953 downwards.
CACCAGTGCTAATTCCAATCTACTGAAAGAAAAAATATGAGTTGTTGATTATGTATCTTTTTAATGAAATTGTGTGTTGTAAAAGGGAGTTACTTTAAATATAAATATAAATAAAGCTAATATTTTTTAAAATACATAAAAAAGCCAATATTAAAGCTAATAATGCCTCTAAATATAGCTCATCTATTTGGAAGATGAAATACCAAAACACAGTTTCTAAAACTGTTTTTGGAGAGGAAAAGTCATTGAAACCAAATCACTTAAATTAGTCTTTAGGCATATGTGTAATTACCTCCTTCTCATCATTATTATCAAGACACTTCATTCATAACAAAAATGAGTACCCATTTACATTTCACCATATAATCAAAGCCAGTGACATGCTCTTTGGGAACTTATTAATGAAACAGAACAAAATGACAGGGACTGTATTAAGTCAACAAATACATTGGATTATTGAAGGTGAAGGATAAATAGACATCCTTTCCCTTTCTCAGTTGCAAACTTGAATGCGGTTTTATGAAATTATTCCAATATTTCTTGCTTCATTAAGGAGGAGTTTCTCATTTTGAAATCCTCTGAGAAGGTATCCTGACTTCAGTAAGTTCCCATTAGCTGCATTCCAGCATAATGCTAATGAAAGCAGATGGAACCTTTTCCCACCCTACCTCTTGCTCTAGCCAGATATCCATCTATGTGTCCTAATGTTCCAGATTGGCTGGGTCAAAGAGTGTGAAAAGATCAGGCATTCTGCAAAAAAGTTCACAGTATACTATACTAATATGAGTGAGCACTGTCATCTCATACATTGTAACATAGTCATTCCTAATTTTCAAATATTGTAGAGAAAATATTGGACTGAGTGTCATTAAACTGAGGTTCTGGTTCTAACTTTGTTTCTAGCCTTGAGGCTACCCTTGGAAGTCAGTTAGCCTCTCTTGGTCTTAGTTTCCCAACCAGCAAAATGAAGGACTTTTAGGCTATAGAGTTCTCTAAGATGCCTTCCAGATTTGAGATATTAACAAGGCCCACAAAATCTGTATTTGGTGACAGAAATAAATTGGAATAACTATAAATCTATTAAGTAAAATACCGAGCACTAAACAAGAGGGTCTGCGGTCATCTGTTAAGTGATATTTTGAAATTCTCTAAACTGCATGATCCTTTCTAAAAAATCAGAGCATCATACAATTTCCTTTATCCTATTAGCATCTATGAGTAAAATTACAAAACTGCTTATAATCCTTTGGAAATCATCTTTAGTGAGCATGCAAAATACAGCTTACTTATTAGAATGACTAAATACGTATTCTACACAAACATGCTAAGAGAATTACTACTTTGAAGGGGGGAAAAATCAAGTAAAAACACACTTTTCTTTTAGAGAAGCCAAAATGTTTCTGTCATCTATTTTTAAAATTAGGAATAGAGAATATTGCCTTGTGGTCAATAAATTTAATGACACAGATATTAGAGAAGAAATGAAAAAAAATGAAAATGAAGGAAAAGAAAAAGAAGAAAAGAAAAAAAATTCACAGAGATAGAGAAATTGGCAAGTTAAGAACAGGGAGACAAGAAAAACATCAGCAAACCTCTCACAGAAGTTAAATAGAAAGCCAAAAATAGACGGGCATTCAACAAATGAAACATGACTCATTCTAAGAGACGTTTTCATAGAGAAATAGCTTAATCAATGGCTTTTAATGAAACAGATTTCATAAATATATTAGTTTTAAGCAATGATGGGATGATAACCCTTCAGTACTTACCTCTGAGTCAACTGTGGAAGAATTCAGGAAGAATGCATCAGAGATTCCCCAGTGTTAGTTCAGTAAATTAAAATTAACTTTTTCAATGGGTATTCACTATTGTGAAATGATAGGAACTAGAAGTTGATGACTCCTCTAGAAAGAGAATGAGAAAAATTTAAGACAAAAAAAAACACACAACAAAGCAATTTTTAAAAAGTATTTTGTTCTCCAGGGGAAAAATAAATCAGTTATACATTTTCATGGAAGTGATTTATTTATAAGCCTTTTAAATAGTGTATAACACCTCTTAACATCAATTTCTCTTTATATTATTAATTCAAAATAGAATATTTCTGATACTAAGAAAGTTGCTCATTTTTAAGTATATATGACATAATTGTTTTATTTTTAATAGAAAATAGTGGCATAATTGTTATTTTTTTTTAAAAATCCCTACCAATTAGTGATATAGTAGATATGTATGAGTGAAATGCCATGATTAATCTAATATAATCTGGCCAACAAAGTTTGTGTTTATAGATAAAACAAGTGTCAAAATATTGATAACAACTGAATATGGGAGGTGGGTACATAAAGGTTCATTATATTTTCTATTTTTGATTCCATAACAAAAAATTAAAGCCTCTGTCCTTTAACTGAGTCAACCATGTATAAAACATTCACTTGTTCAGATGAAGTAGTTCAAATGAATAGACGACCTCAGTTTCAGGGCATAGTGAAAGACTCTTAGGGAATTTTTGTTACAGAAATGTCTTTGGTTCCTACTTTTATTTTTTTTTACAATGACTTCTACAACTTTATTTTTCAACATCATCTGAGTTTTATTTTCAGAACAGCTTAACTGTGTTTTTATAAATTTCCACTTCAGAAACACAGGAAGTCTTAAGAAATGGATGAGAACCAGGTTCTTAGGGTACAGTTTTCCATTGTGTTTTATTTTACCTAAGTCCCAAATTCTAAAAGCAGAAGTGGAGGTATCTTTATGCCTTGAATAAAGATGTCTCAATCGTTCCATGAGAGGCCTGGAGAAAGAGTTGCATTTAGAAGCTTGCATTGGCTATCACCTGAGACTGGTGTCCTAGAAGTGTAGTGTACTTGTCTCCTGGAGGAGAATGCTTGCCTCTTACTCACAAGCTGCTTTATTTGCAAGGTCAAGTCTCAGAGGAGACCGCCTGTCTACCCAGCGGCAGAATGTACTACTATATGTGAATATTGCATCTGTTTCCAGGACAACTGAAATATAACTGATAAACTACACAACATAATCAGATTAAATTTGACTTAGAAAAACTATATAGGGCTATTATAAAATGTATGCTAACACATCTTTTTACCATACCTTCCTCTATTTTAAATGACCGCTTATGAAGTAGAATTTTCATAGAAACTATTCTAATAGTTTCTGGTGGTAGAAAGATTATTGCTGAATAAATCCTTAAAACGGTATAAAAGAACTGCACTTGAAAGCAGATAGATGAGTGGCTTAAATACGTATATGCTAAGCATATATGTATAAGGTAATGATATAGTTATGAAAAACTATGAGTCCCAGAAATCTGGCCCAAATGTGCTTGAACATAATAAAAATCAATTTATTTCTGTTTTAAAACATGATTTACTGTTTCAAAGATTTGTGTCTACTATCTTGTTGTTGAACTTACATCAAAATAAACTTAACAATAGCTATCACTTATTCAGCATTTATTCATAATAACACCAGTCATAAGTATGGAGAAGTAATAATCAACACTCTTGGCAGAGAACATTATTTGGTTGAAATGGAGATACACTTGTGTTTCTGAATTGTGACTATCATAGCTGGGAAGCTATTGGTTGTTTGGAGAAACTGAAAAATTGTGGGCCTGGCCAGTGTGGTTCAGTGGTGGAGTGTTGACTATAAACCAGAAGGTCATGGCTTGATTCCCCATCAGGGCACATGCACATATTGGGGTCTTGTTCCCCAGTGGGGGGTATGGGGGAGTGCAGGAGGCAGCCGATCAGTGATTCTCTCTCATCATTGATGTTTCTATAACTCCCTCACCCTTCCTCTCTGAAATCAATAAAAAAAAATTTTTTTAAAAAGAAAAATTGTGGAATAATAATTCTTTAGGTGGGATACATTTAGCAAAACTTTATTTGGGGGGTCAAGGGTGAGAATTAAGGTCATTTAATAGCAACAATAATTTTAAAAAATTCCCGAGCAAAAATAATCAATAGTAATATATACTAAGGGAAAACAGCAATAATTGAAAAAGCACTTGAACAATTTTGGATTTTCATTATCTAAAGAACTTTGTTTTCATTTAGGGATTTTTAAAAACAATCTTCTAAGTTTCACAGAGCAAGAGAACAACTTATGGAGGACATGTCCCACGGAAATTTTGAACAGTTTATTTTGCCATCTTTTAAGTCAAAGGAGGACTGGAAGGTCTGCTTTCCCATTTGTTGCTCTGACGGTTTAAAGGAAGGGGAAGGTTATTTGGGAGAAAGCTGAAACAAAGTTCCAATGTTCTAAACTCTGTCTTTGGAAATGATTCATAGCTTCTAAAGTAGGACCTGCTAATAGTCTATGTGCAGATGTATGGAATGTTCAACAACCTAGAAATGGTGACAGTCTAGTCTCTGTTCTGACATTAGCTGGCTGTGGATCTCAAACATTTCTGGCCCATGGTTTTCTCATCTGTCAGGTATCAGTATAGGGTGCCAAATAATCTATAATATTCCTTTCAACTCTAATTAGAATCAAACTGTATGGTATAATGTTTCTGGCTGACTCAACCCCTATCCAGAATTTCTTTCTCCCTAATCATTTTCCAGTATTGGTCCTGGGGCAACCACATGTCTCATTCTAACCAATTAGCTGTTACTGACTGAGAGTCCAGGAAAGCTTTAAAATGATAGATTGGGCTGAACTGTGCCTTTGGAACTTTTGAATCTATTCCATCTTGCCTGCAAAAAATGCAATGCCTAGAGGTGCAGCAGCCATCTTGTGACCATGAGGTAACAAGCTAAACAATAAGAACAGCAGAAGAAGAGAGATGGAAAAAATATATATACCTGATGGTTTCCTTGAGGATATATGCTAACCTTACACTGCCTATTCCTGGATTTTTTGCTACATGAGAAAAATAAACCCATGATTTAAGCCACTGTGGTATGATTTACCATTATCTGCAGTAGAATTTATGCCTAAACTAGAGGCCCGGTGCATGAAATTCGTGCACGGGTAGGGTCCCTAGGCCTGGCCAGCAATCAGGGTCGATTGGGGCCTTTCGGCTGCCGGCCCAGGCCTTCCTTCATTGCGTGCTGCCCCCTGGTGGTCAGTGTACATTATAGTGAGCCATCGAACTACTGGTCGAACTCCTGAGGGGACACTTTGCATATTAGCCTTATATATAGAGAGAGAATAATTCTGCCTAATACAACAAATAAAACTAAAGTGTTCTAAGTGAAGAAAGTTCCTTGTGAGGGATATAAAGATGAATATCATGATTGCTTCTCTCAAGAAACTTCTAATTAAATAGAAGGCAAAAACCAAGCACTAAAAGGGCCACAATACCAGGTAGGATGGATTAAGAAGACATACAATACCGATGACATTTTAAGCAGAATAAAGTCTTGATTTCAGGGAAAAATATAGGGAAATCAGGCATAATAGAGCCTTAAGTAAATAAATATATGTATGTATCCTTAGAAGTTTTTGCTGCCTTCTAATAATTACATTATTAATAATTAAATTGTTAATGTAGAATTAATAATTGGACATTAACTTATGATCACTTGCTTAATTATGCTGCTTGCTCTAGAGATTACGCTCATCATCTCACTAAGATGTTATATTGTTTTATCTTGATAATCAAACTAAAACTTTAGCAATATTATCATTTTTATGAAAAATCCATTAAGAGAATTCCATATTTTTTGGAATGAAAATGATTATAACCCATATAATCAGCTTCTGGCTTAGGTAATTGCTCCTAGTTCTTTAATAATTTTCTGTTTGAAAAAATATGTATAAAACTCAATGCTTATCCTCATTCTTCTTTTTTAAAATTTATTTTTAATTGATTTCAGAAAGGAAAGCAAAGAGAGAGAAAGAAACTTCAATAATGAGAATCATTGGTTGACTGCCTGTTGCATGCCCCTTACTGGGGATTGACCCTGCAACCCAGTTCTGCCCTGACTGGGAATCAAACCATGACCTCCTGGCTCATAGATAGATACTCAACCACTTAGCCATGCCAGCCGAGCCTATCCTCCCTCTCTTTATATAATTTTTCTACTGTTCCTGCTGCTATCCTTACTCTACCCTGCTGTCCAAATCTTTTCTCAGACTGTAATCTGATGATTCAATATAGATGAGATAGCAAATAAAATGGCTTAATATCCTACCAGCTTCCTTTGTGTTTGCATTTTTATAACATCCAATCCAGTGATGATAAATCCTAATCTTATTTCAGGAAAGCTTTAAAAAACACAAACTGTGGATGTCAAGATGGCTGCTGAGTAGGTGGAAGCTACACTCACCTGCTCTTGGTGCCAAACCAGATTTATAGCTAAATTATAAATCAATCAACCTGAATGACCTACTGAAGGCTAGCTGAACTGAAATATTTTTTTTAAACTAAAATATTATAACCAAAGATTAACAAAAGAAGCTAAAGAGAGACTGGTAAGAAGGGTGGTGACGCAGAAAGGTTTGGCCACTGCACCCACCTTTGGTGGCTAAGAAGCCTGGAGGGTTATCTTGGCTGCAAAACTCCCTCTCCCAGGAGCATGTGGTCTCAACCCCATCCAGGAATCCCCAACCCAGAGCAACAGAGACTGGAATAGCATCTGGCAGTGAAAATCGGTGGGGATTCAGCCCACCTGGGAGAGAACAGATTCTATTAGAGTCCCAGATGCCACCTTTCCAGGGGGGAAGTACTATTATTACAGCACCAGCCTGGGGAGTGCACTTCCTAGTCCTCCAACTACTGGCAACACCACTCTGCCATGCTCGGGTTCTGCTCGCTGCACCCAGCAGGGACTATTGGGACGCTATTTTTCTGGAGAAGTTCTTGGTGGAAACTCAAACAGTGATTAAATTGTGCAGTTTTGGAAAGGGGACCATTCTTCCCCACTTAGAGCACATAGCTGGCTCCCCGTACCTCCACTTGTTGAATCACTTGGCCTCCCATACCACTACCTGTGTCTCCACCCTGCTAAGTTCATTCCCACAGGGGGATCAGAGTGCCTCACAGAGCTGGGATTTTCAGAATTCATCTCCTGGGGAGGCCTTTGTCCCAGAATCAGACAGGTGGGTGCTGGGTTGTGTGGCTATATCATGGAGATGGGAGGGTCATTCCTATACGCCTTGTGAGATCAGCCAGATAAAGACACTACAAAGAAAGAAAATTATAGGCCAATATCCCTGGTGAACATAGATTCTCAGACTCTCTGCAGATTTTTGGTTTATTCTTTTTCTCTCCCAGATGTTTGGTTCATTCTACTCTTTCTGTGGCCCAGCTCTCTCTACATCCCCAGCTATGACGGAAAATACTATGGAAACCCAAGGTCACTATATACATGTACTCATATATACATATATTTGTGTACCTGAAGCTATATCATCTAGAGGGCTGCCCTTATGTGAACAAAAAGTTCCCTCTGGTGGGACACAGCCTCACAGGCACATCACTACTCAGAGTTCTCTAGTTCCCAGATCCTCTGTATAAAAGACAGATCCAGGCTAAGAAGTGTTTTTGTTATAAGGACATAGCCTCTGGAGAGAGAAGCTATTGGCCCAGCGTGGTCAGGAGCCCATCCCTGATCTACACACCTAAGTTCCAAAAAGCAGGCTAATATGGCAGAAGCACAGTTCCAGATGACTCGCCCCTGCATGGGGAAGGGGATACTTCTTTTAAAAGGGGGTCATTCATGAGTTGGAAAGTTAACTGACAAGGTCAACTTGATCTCTCAAAGAGAAAACTTTTGAATATGGGAGATAAGTTTAACATTCAAAAGTCTCTCGTAATCCTTCTGTCAGTGGAACAAGCACGTATGAAAAAGAAGAGGTCATCTCTGACTGGTGTGCTCTAGGAACATCATGGAAATGGATAGAAGTTTTATAGAAAATGTAGGGAAAGAGGCCAAACAGATAGGCAGAGGGATTATAGGGAACAAAGGCATGGAAGTGAGAATGGCAACTATATCAGACTGATTGGACCACAGGATTTAAAATGTAGAATGAGATAAAGTTGAAACCAGACTGTGGAGATATTTGAAAGTCAGGCTAAAGATATTCCTTTTAGAAAATGTAAGGCTTCTGGACAAGGGAAATATATAATTAGACTAATGTTTCAGGAAAATTGATTTCTTTCAAAGTGTCTAGTAATAATTAAAGAGGAGAAGATTTGAAAATAGATGAATAGATCAAATAAGAGGCAAGACATATCTAATCTAGGCTAATGGTGGTAAGAATAAAATATAAAGACAGAACACTGAGAACCTTGGGGATTCCAGGCAGCATGCCTGGGGCAAGGAGAGAGAAATTTGAATTAGGTAGCATATTTAGTGTTATGTCCACATAGAGTATGGTAAAGCCAGTCCTTTCTAACAAGCTGTTTCTTAAAGCACTCACTCTATTATATTAATTTATTTCACTTTATTCATTCCATCTTTCACTCACTCAACAAATATTTAATGAGCACCTGATTTAATCAGACATTATAGGAGGAGGTGGTTCAGATACAATGAATAAGACTGGTTTCTTCTAATGAGGATATAGGCATGAAAACAATGAATGAGAAGACACTGTGAAAAGTGCCACATTACCTCATAGGGCTGCTGGGAAGATTAAATGAGATCACGTCTGTAAAATGCTTAGTTAGGCACAGTGCCTGGTACCTAGTAAGCGCTCAATAAATAGTAACTATTATTCCATATAAAAATCCCGTGAGAGCTAAAAGAAGGAGTGATGAACTGTTTTAGGATATTGAGGACAGCTTCGGAGGGGAAGTGAGATCATTAAATAGGCAAAGACCAAGATGGGCATTATAGATGGAAGGACCCACATTAAGAAAAAGTGGTGTGTTCTGAAAAGATGGGTAAGTGTGGTTGATATTGACTCTATATTATAGAGTGTGGGAGGTTTATTTAGGAGTGGCAGGTAGGTTGGGCCTAGATTTGAAATAGATTTCAATGGCCAGCAAAGTTTAGACTATCTATTAGGAAATCAGAAGCAATGATTGGATTTCAAACAGAGAAGGGATGAGCAGATTTCTTATTAAAAAGATCACTCTGGGAACAGTTTGAAAGATGGCCTAGGGTTGGGAGGTTAGAAATAGGTCAGAGAAAAAAAAATCGTGAGTTTATTTATGTTGTCCAGGCAAGTCATGTGAGGTAAGAGCATGAATCAGATTGTTCCAGTGGGATGAAGCAGCAGAAAAATGATGGTATATTGGAAAAACCCTGTTGTTTTTCATCCTACACAGGGAAAAATCAGTTCTTCTCTGTGTGTCTCCTTTACTACTCACACAGAACACTTCATGTCAACACTTCTGGTCACCAGATATATGGCGGGTTTTCCCCAAACCAAGCAATTCTCTATGACACCAGCCTGGTGTCCTATAATTTATCTCAATTCTAACACTATCTACCTGCAGATAGTGTCAGATCCCACAGGTTAAGGGCTCAGTTCCATAAAACTGTTCTCATCCCACTTAAAAAAAAAGCCTCTATTGTTGAAAGCATTATATGTCCTTTTTCTCCCATTGAACCTTACAGCCTCCCCACCAGGCCTTCACCACACTATTGTTTGTGTCCATGGGTTATGCCTATATGCATACAAGTTCTTTGGTTGATCTCTTCCCAGCCACCCATCTACCCCCACCTCACCCCACTTTTGATGCCAATCTCAAGTAATAGGTCCCTAGGTTACCCACAACTTCTGTCTGATTTGGCCGTAAGTAGGGGGTTCCTATGACTCCCTCCTCAAGTTCAATTAATTTGCTAGAGTGGCTTACAAAACTTACATTCACCAGTTTATTAAAAGATATAAAAAAGGATACAGCTGAACAGCAAGATGAAGAGATACATAGGGCAAGGTCTGGGAGGGTTCTGAACACAGGAGCTTCCTGTGGAGTTGGGGTGCATCACCCTTATGGAGTCAATGTGCTCACCACCCTGCAAGCTCTACTGGGGTTTTATGGAGGCTTCCTAACATAGGCATGATCAATTATTAGCTCCATTTCCAGGTCCTCTCTCCTCCTTGGAGGATGGGGTGTGGACTGAAAATTCTAAGCTTCCAATCATGATTTGGTCTTCTGGTGATCTGCTCATTCAGGAGCCCACCCAGAGTCATTTTAATAGAACAAAGGATGCTCTTAGTGCTCTTACCATTGAGGAATTTACAAGGGTTTTTATTTGCCTTTGACCCCCTCCCTGATATAGGGGTTCAAAGGCAAATATTAGAACAAGAGATGCTCTAAATGTTATCATTTACAAAAAGACAAGGATTTCAGAAGCTCTGTTCCAGAAACTGGGGGCAGAGACCAATATATATTTTCTATTATCTCAAAGATGATGATCATTTTTTAAAAAACTTTTACAAGTTATTTTTACAACTTATTTATAATTTTTACAAGTTATTTTTTCACTCCTTTTATGTGAAAACTCATCTTTATAATAAAAACCACCAAGAACTGTAAAATGTATTTCATTTAAAAATAAACCAGATAAATTATATTTTATTTGCTACAATTTTAGTCTTTTTAAGTTAAGCTTTTTTTTTTTTTTAAGATAATTGACTTTACACATATTAGAAATAATACAGAGGCCAGCCGGTGTTGCTCAGTGGTTGAGCGTTGACCCATGAACCAGGAGGTCACTGGTTCAATTCCGTGTCAGGGCATATGCCAGGGTTGCAGGCTGTATCCCCAGTGGGGGCGTGGAGAGGGCAGCCAATCAGTGATGTTTCCCTCTCATTAATATTTCTATCTCTCTATTCCTCTCCCTTCTAAAAATCAATAATATTAGTAATAAAGAAACAGTACAGATAAATCCCTTGTATCTTTTTTCAGTTCCTCCCAGTGGTAACATCTTGCAAAACCACAGTGTAATATAACAACCAGGATACTGACACTGATAGGATGTAAGGTCTATTTCTGGGTTCTCTATTCTTTCCATTGTCCTATCCATCTTTTTTTCTATTAATACTGCACTGTTTTTATTACTATAGCTATATAATGGGCCCTAACATTGAGAAATGTGATTCCTCATACCTTCTTCCTTTTAAAGATTGTTTTAGGTATTCTAGGGCCTCATTTTAGTGTCTTTTATAATACTTTATTTCTTTGAAAAAATTAGAAATCCAGGTATTCTATATATGGTAAAACTTATTAACTTGAGTATTATGTTAATTATTAATGTCTCATTCATCAAAATTCTGAGTAAGAATTTATTCTACTTTTAGTCCTTACTTTAAGCTAAAGTTACCATATAATAAATTACAAAAGCAAGTTATGGAAACTTCTCTGTGCACATCTAAAAACCATCTATTTCTATCTATCTGGCTGCGCCACGAATATTTCATTTCTAACAATTCCAAGATATTCATTCTTTAAAATAATTTTAAATGCTAGAAGTTTTACTATGTTAAAGCAATGAGGTATTCTGAAAATGTTCTATTTTATCAACCTTTAGCCATATTTACCTACCTATAACCTTTATAAAGCAATAAATAACTGCAAGCACAGAACATGAACAAATCCCCAAACCAGCCTGTTGAAATGCAATTTCGTCTTTAAAGCATCTGCTGTGCCATTTACCTTTGGAGGAAAAAGGAGAAAAAGACAAACAAAAGCTTCAGCAAATTGATGCTCCAGATATTAAATGTTCTTAAAGGTGGAGGATATATTTTTGGTCATGAGAATGTATATTCTCACCAGTGTGCAAACAACTTGGGAACCACTGTCCTAGGTGATTTATACAAATTATCACATTTAATTTTACAACTACTCTCTGAGTTGTGTTTTCATTCCTTATAAAAAAGAGAAAACGAAGGCTCGCATTGAGTTAATGAGCATCATCCAGCAATTTCCATGCAAAAGATTAAAACCCAGGTCGGTCTGACTTCAAAATCCCTGCTTTTAACTATTTCGCTTTTTTATTGAAGCAAAGTTATTAGAGAAATCTAAATTTAATTAAAAATTGTAAACAAACATCAGAAGTTGTATTACAAATATCTGAGCCAGAGTTATAAATAAAGAAATAGAAAAATTGGGAACATTTTGTTGCCATTTGTGAAGGAGTCTACTATAACCTATTAATACAATCTTACAAAATCAATAAGAATTATTGATCAAAGTTTCACCATCAGATATCAGGGAATTAACTTTAGTAGATTATACACTGGAGCCAAATATGTGCTTTATTTCCTCGCCGGCCCCCTCCCCCTCCCCCCCCCCCTCCCCCGGCGCCCAGTCTTGGCAGTAGTCAAACAAAGTCCAAACCATTAGTAAGAGCTTTTACCTAATGTTTTCCTGAGAATAATTCCCAGATGTGCTGTATGTACAATGGCCAAGATAATCTGATGACTACTTTGAGGAACAATACACTGCTATAAAATGCATTCTTGTGGGCATGTAATTTTTTCTCTACACCTAATTTAGGACTTAGATGGATCAATATCACAGCTCTAGTGGAAACACTACAACAGGTTTTGTATCTAAGGAGCAGATGGCTCTGGACATCAACATTAGCTATTGCTCTTCCAGTCTTATAAACAAGTTACAAGAACTGAGCAAAAATGACACTTCTGCATACATGATGACATAATTATGGGTGTAGACTTAATCTTAGAGAAGAATCCCAAAAGAGTTTATGTCAGTACAAATTGTAAAGACACTGCCATAGGGGTATTTTTAGGATTTCTTTACTCCCACAGTAATTGCAGACAACAATGTCATTTGACAATAATTCTATTTGTGAGAACTTTGTGCTTGACTAGTAGGCAACTTGGTTCTTCACTCCTAACTGGCACTTTGAGGCTAAGGACTCTCCAGACTTCACCAACTGAAACAAAAGTGGTCTGTATTCAGTGTAATATAGTGATGTAAACCAAAAAATGAATAATACTTTGACATTCTGAAAAGTGTTTTCTCACCAGATAGCTCCAATACTATTAGAAGTTATTTTCCAGTAGGCAATAAAGTACTGCAACAAAGTTAATTATTTTAATTTGAGATTTTTTCTGCCTTTCAAAAAGAAAACAGTTTTATTTTCCTTTTATAGTTAAATAAATATTGTCAGCTATACAGACTAGTGTAATGAAGAAAGAAATCATCTAAAATCTCACTATGCAGTCAGAACCTCTAGGTATGTAGGTTTCCTACCCTCCCTTCTTTCCTATTACCCATTTATTTCTCTTTTTGTCTATAAACAACACAATAAATACACATGGCTGGAAAAATAAAATATAGAATGGTTGTAAATGTAAAGCAAAATTCCCTCCTCCATTTTTTTCCATCCCTAAATCAGTTTTTTAGAGGTTAAATGTCTATGCTTTTCTGTTATTCTTTTTGATTTATCAACTTTGGATCTGTTGATTCCCAGCTACAAAGGGAAGAATTTTGTCCACTCATGTTACTTTCTACTTGTTTTTCCTTCTTACCAATTTTAAAAATAATCATATTATTACTTTGATTTCTATTGGTTACTGACTTTAAATATTATACTGAAATTGCTATTGTCTGTTCCATCAACTGTCAAGTCTATCTCTTCACTTTTCATGTTAGTAAGATGATACTAACATCACTATTTAAACTTTACCTCTCCTGCCCATTTTTATTATTTTTAAATCTTTATTGTTGAAAGTATTATATATATCCCATTGACCCCATATAGCTCACCCCTGCCCCCTTTCCCAAGCTTCCGCCACTGTATTGTCTGTGTCTATGGGTTATGCATATATGAATTCAAATTCTTTGGTTGAGCACTTCCCACCCACTCACCTACCCCCACCTTTCCTCTGAGAGTCAACCATCTGATCTATGCTTCTATGTCTCTGGATCTATTTTGTTCAAAAGTTTATTTTGTTCATTAGGTTCCACATATGAGTGAGATCATGTGATACTTGTCTTTCTCTGTCTGGCTTATTCACTTAATCTAATGCTCTCCAGGTCCCTCCTGTCTCAAAGCAAAGAGATCCTTCTTTTTTATTGCTGCATAGTATTCCATGGTGTAAACGTACCACAGCTTTTTTATCCATTCATCTACTGATGGACACTTGATCCTGCCCATTCTTAAAGTTTCAACTTCTGTACTTTTGTAGTGCCAAGATTTATAATATTTATATTTTGTTGTTCACGGGCTTGAAATAAAAACATCTGGGTCAAAACATATTTTGCTTCCATAAAAGCTATGTATTGCAATTCCACTAGATCTCTAGCGAATATGTGACTTGCCTTTCTCATTTTTTAAAGGGGCTTTTGATGAACAAGAGTCTCTAATTTTGATGAAGTCCATTGTATCATTTTTTCTTTTATGATTATTGTTTTTACATACCAAGAACTCTTTGCCTACTGCATGATAGCAAAGATATATAGTTTCAGCTTTTATTTTTAGGTTTTCACTTTACCTTAGGTTAAAGTTTTTATATGTTGTGATGTAAAGGTCAGAATACATAGATATTCAGTTCCAACACCATTTGTTGAAAATATTTTCTTTTCCTCATTGAATTTCTGACATCTCAGTTAATTGGCTGAATATTATAGCAAGGTATATTTCTAAATTCTCTATTCTGTTCAATCCACCTATTTGCCTTTTTTTTTATGCCAACACACTGTCTTAATAACTGTGGTTTTATAATAAGTCTTTGCAATAAGTCTTAAAATTAGGCAGTCTAACTTGTTTTCTTTTTCAAGATTATTTTGGCTATTCTAGGTGCTTTATGTATTTCCATATAAAATTTCATATTAGACTGTCAATTTCCACCAAAGAGTAAAAGTATTCTGAGTTGGAAGTATATTGTGTCTTTTTTTTTAAATTTAAAGTCTATTTTGTTTAAAGTATTACATATGTATCCCTTTTCCTCCATTGACCTCTCCCTGGCTGTTCCCATCCCCCAGCACATGAGTATATTGATGCTACAGGTCACTTTCAGGTGGAATGACATTTTTACAATATTGTCTTGCAACAATGTGCATGGTACATTTCTATATTTCTTTATGTCTTTCTTTCTGCAGGTTTGTGGTTTTCAAAGTAGAGATCTTTAATATCTTTTCTTAAATTTATTTTTAGGTAATTAATATTTTTGACAGGTATTTATTTTTAAATGTAATTTTTCCAATTGTTTGTTGAAACAATATAAAAATAGTGATTTTATATCCTATAACCTGACTGAATTCACTTATTGGAGCTAACAGATTTTTGGAAAATCAGATAGATTCATGTTGTTTGTGAATAAAGGCAGTTTCATTTCTGCTTTTCCAATCTTTATTCACCATTACCCAATTCTTTATATGTTATATCCATCTTTTCTTGCAGACTTTTAAACATATTTATCAGTTATTTTAAAGTCTTTCTATGCCAACTCTAACACCTAGTTCCTTTGTTAGTCTCTTTCTATTGACTATAAGTCACATTTTCCCATTTCTAGTAATTTTTTATTGTTATGCTGTTGGTAATTCATTGCAGAGTCTCTGGATCTTCTGAAACTGTTGAGTTTTGTTTTAGCAGACAGTTAAATTACAGACATTACTTTCAACTTGGGGAAGCCTGGTTTTTTTCTTTGTTAGGGTAGGTCCATGTTTTGGTGAGGTAGTCTTTATTCCTAACTTCATGGAAAGCCTAAGATATTTACCAAGCTCTTCTACCTTAGTTGGATTTTAACGCCAAAGTGTGTGTTACCTGTGGTGGGCAGCAGCTAACATATCTGTTTAGCTCTTGGAGCTCATTTTCTGCGAGGCTCCTTAGATTCTCACGGGCACCGTCACCAGTCAAGGCAGTCAACTAACATTTTGAGGGGAGTTTATATGCAGATTTTGGGGCTTCTTACTCAGTAGCCCCTTCCTTTTTGGGATGTTCTCCTAGGTTTTTAGCTGCTCGGGCAGTCCTAAACTCAGTTATCTAAATTCTTAGGCCAATAATACTGTGGCTTTCTTCTATCATCCCATGTTATACAGGCTGAAGTGTGGGGAGGGCTACTTATAGGGTTAAATAGATGTATAAGAAATTTGATGGAGATATATTCCTAATCTTCCCAAACTTTTTCCATTTTCCTCAACAAATTTCTTCCTTTCCAACTCTGACTAAATAATTTGCAAGTCTCCTTTCTGTTATTGTCATAATTACACCATGATTTAAATGTTTTCATTTATATTCATAATAACCAAAAATTGGATTTCTTTTACAACTGGTGTTATGAAAATAGAATGGGATTGAGGATTAAGAGACCCAGGTTTTACCACTGCTTTCCCACCAATCAGCTGTGTCATATTAGGCTTAGGGAATCACTAAACCATATGTTCTTCAATTTACTGTTTGAACAAAAGTTAAGAATAGACTAAATAGTGTCCAAAGACAATTCTAATTACATATTACATACATACATACATACATACATACATTATTTCAGGTTCTGAGTTTCAAAAAAAACACTACTCTAAAAAATTTATTGATAAAGGTTTTTATATCTTATTAATCAATATATCATGTCACCAAATATAAGCAACAACTCTGATAAGATAATTGCTAGAATGTAAAAACATTAATTGTATTTTACCACTGGATTTTTTTAGACTAGAGCAGGTAAAATTATCATCCTTTTCAAATGATAAAGGTGAATGGTGTTTGATAGCTTCTTAAACTGATTATTTATTTGGTATCCTTAAATCACGATATAAAGCAGGAAATGTTTCATTTTAATGGGAACGGTTTAATCATTAAGGCTTTGAAAGATATGCCATAAAAGCCAAGTGCTGTCCTTAGTCAGAAGCTCTATTATAAACATCTATAAACCTATTTTTACAAATTGCTTGACTTCAAAGGAAAATCATAAGACCTTCACAAAATGTGCAAGCCTGAAGAGTTTTGCTTCTAAATACTAACTGTCCTTTCTATGTATAACCAAAAAAAAATAACAGGACTCACATGTTTTGTTTGACATTTCACTGAATTAAATTCAATTCAACCCAATTTGCAAAGAAATATGTGAGCATGAAAACTCAAAAATTAATACTGAACAATGATTCTAGGAACTCTGCAGATGATTAAATATGACCTCACTTTTTCCCTATCTTTTCAATCTACTTCATTAGAAACTGTTGATAGTAACAATACACTGTTAGCTAGATAGTCCCTGTGTCTGGGACTATAGCCCTCCCTCTCTACACGCAGATGTAGACAATTTCAGAGTCTATATTTTCATTCTTTAAACCACTTACATCATTGTTTGAAAGCCACTGCCTTCTTGCTCTTCATCAAAGAAGAGAATAATATCAAAGTTATTACTATGAGGAATTT
Source organism: Myotis yumanensis (assembly GCF_028538775.1). Classification (NCBI taxonomy): domain Eukaryota; kingdom Metazoa; phylum Chordata; class Mammalia; order Chiroptera; family Vespertilionidae; genus Myotis; species Myotis yumanensis. Next base: position 36,938,677 of record NW_027223766.1, on the reverse strand, counting down.
TAAGCTAGCTGCCTAGCCATTTCTTTTTCTAATCTTTAATTTATTTTTATTTAAAAACTAGAGGCCCAATGCATGAAAATCGTGCAAAAGTAGGCCTCACTTTCCCTGGCTGCCGGCGCCGGCTTCCCTCTGGCAGCCGTGATCTGGGCTTCCCTGCGGCCGCCGGCAGGCACCCGGGACCTGGGCTTCATCCAGAAGGCTGTCCGGAAGGATGTCCAGAAGGACGTCTGGTCTAATTAGCATATTACACTTTTATTATTATAGATTTTTATCCAAGATATGCATGCACAGACTTAACTTAAAGAGGTAAATAATTCTATAAAGCAACACCTGCCCTTTCCTTTATGCATTCTCTATTACCTAATTCCCAGAAGCAAGCATTATGTTTTTTTCCTATATGAAATTTTGCTGAAAATTTCTGAATTACATGGTTTTATTGCTACATCTTGATTTTTAAATTTTAGTTATTATCTCATGTCAACTCTCTCCAGATGAGGATTTAGCATTTGTTTTTGTTTGAAACCATTCACCCTATTGTATCCAACTCTCATCTCTATCTCCCACCTATTTCCTTATACTCTCTTCCTCCCAATGTAGTTACAATCATGTTTAGTTAGATCAGCATTCAATGTTTGCATTCTTATAACTAGGTAAACAACATTTCCTGCTGAGCCACATAATACACTTAGATTAATTTTACTTTCTTTTTATTAGAGTTCATTGTCTTATTTTTTCCTTTGATTAGTGATTTTATACATAATATTTTGGTATATATAAAAATCACATTATAATATATAATCAAATATATAATTTAATTTCAACCACTTTTAGTTGTTCATATCCCTCTAAATATATTCAAACATATTGAGTCGCGTGGTTTTTTTCTGAGCAGGATGCAAAGGTGGTTTATTTCACAGGTTCTTGTCCAGGTGGATTCGAAGAATGAAGCCACAGACAAAAGGTGGTATATGAAAAGGTGGAAATTTATTGGAAACAAGTACAGACTCCCACGTAGGGAGGGGGTCTCAAAGGGGGTAGCCCACTAAGCTCCTTTTCCTAAGGTTTATAAAGGCTGCAGTTCTTTGTTTCTTGGTGCTGCCTTCCAATTGGTAGAATATTAACTTCAAAGCTTAAAACCCACATGGTGCCCCCCTCATTCTCTCCCCCTTCAGTGGTAGAATTCTCTATCTCCTATGAAAATCTGTTTTCCTCTTTCTCCCATTTGTCAGCATTTCTCTATTCTCTGTGAAAGTTTGTTTCCTCGTTCTCCCCATACCCTGTTGCTTATCCCATCTTCTGTGAATGGAGGTCTTTTTCCCCCTTATTCTGTAGTACCTTTTGTTCTCTGTGAATATATGCCTTTTGGCAGCTTCAAGCCCCCAACCAACTATACCTCCTCCCCCATGGACCCACTAATTCCTAAAGCTCCCTAAACCTGCCTATTTTACCCCTAAAAACTCTTTCCAATATTAAGTATTCTACCAATTTCATCTTTTTAAAATAAATCCGTGGACAAAGGGGGCCACATGCTGACCTGACAAGCGCAGGGGAGGCCTGCAAACTCAGAGACCTAAAGTAACCACAAAGGATGGTTTTGAATCCAAAAGCCATTAACTCACTTCTGACTCTACATAAATTATTCAATTCCATACAATAAAGATGATCATTACAATTTCAGGGTGATTTTGAAAATTTTAGACAATGTCAAAACCAAGACTGGATCAATGAGCCTAAGTTGATGCTTTTTCCCTCATGCTTCACTTTGTTAGCCTAGCAGTGGTTCTCAACCTTCCTAATGCCTCAACCCTTTAATACAGTTCCTCATGTTGTGGTGACCCCCAACCATAAAATTATTTTCGTTGCTACTTCATAACTGTAATTTTGCTAGTTATGAATAGTAATGTAAATATCTGATATGCAGGATGTATTTTCATTGTTCGCGACCCACAGGTTGAGAACCGCTGGAAGGAGAACCTCTTAAGTCAGAAACACTAAGACCTATTGGCACAAATGAAATGTTCTAACAAAATGCCTCAGTTCTCTTCCTCATCTCATGTTCATAAGGTGTTTTAAAATGTATAATTCCCACATTGGCCTGGTACTTCAGATGTATCTGCAGTAGGCATTGGAAGTGGAAACTGAGAGATAAATACCATTGTAATGATGACTTAAAAAGATTGATGATGCAGCAACTAATAGGAAATGAAAACGACCTGTGGGGGGAGGGGGGGGAGCTTGCAATAATATTTATACTCTCCATGTTTGGTAATGGTAAAAACCAAAATGATAAAATAAAATATAGTCTTCCTTTGGTATTATGCATCTTTTGGGGGGGGGGGGAGGGGTGAATTTGTTTCTTAAGGCTAGGCAATTACTAGTAAGTGAACATTTCCTGGAAACAGGAATCAAGGTAATGTCCAACTTCACAACTCAAAAATGTTTATTAATTTGGCCAGTTTTCCCATTCCCAAACCTAGACTTCCCCTTCTACTATAATCAAGTATTTACTGCTGTCATTTGTGTCCCACACTTCTACTCTGTCTCCTAGACCAATGCACACCTTATAAATTCTGAACTAGTATTTACCAATTACCTAATATATTCCAGGAACTGTTAGACATCTGTGGCATAAAAAAATGAGCAAGATAGGCTGCTGGCCCATCCAAGGATGTGCTAGTGGCCCTTGGTGGTAGTGGAGCCCGTGCTGTGTGTATGGGGGTGGGGAGGGGCGGTGGGCAGCACAATGGTATAAAAGGTGCTAGTTTCTCCTTTCACAGTTGGCCTCTCTCCCCAGCCTGAACATGGATTGGGAGACTCAATATTGGAGAGTCAGTATTCTCCTGAAAAACAGAAACTGTAGGATGTGTATTTTAGAGAGAGGTTGTGGGCACTGGAAAGTCTGAAATCCACAGGGGAGTTAGGCAGACTGGAAATTCCAGCAAGTGGCCATGTTGCCTTTGAAGTCAGAAGACAATCTAAGAGAATTCCTTCCTCCTCATGGATTTTTCTTCTTCATTTCCTTTATCGGTTCAGTCTTCTCTTAATTATTCATTAGATTGTTTCTCGAATGTGTATGTACTGTCATCTCCCTAGTGCAAGTTCTCATAACCTCATATCTGGAAATCATCCCAACTGGCCTTGCTTTGTCAAGTTTTTCCAATACCAATCCATTCTAAAACAGTGACTTTTGTTAAAACACTGATGTAATCATGTCACTGCCCTGCTCAGAATCTTTGGCCAACTTTCTGTTGCCTCCTGAATAAAATCTGAGCTATTAACTGAGACATTAAGGTTAATGTCTCTATTTTACTATTTATCTTGCTGGATAAACCTCACTATTAAAAAAATGTAGAGGTTATTTCCAACTCTACACCACTTTAAAAAAAAATTTTTTTTATTGATTTCAAAGAGGAAGGGAGAAGGAAAGATAGAAACATCAATGATGAGGGAGAATCATTGTCTGGCTGCCTCCTGCATGTTCCCCATTGGTGAATGAGCCCGCAACCCGAGCATGTGCCCTGACTAGAATTGAACCATGACCTCCTGGTTCATAGGTTGACGCTCAATCACTGAGCCATGCCAGCCGGGCTAGACCACTTATTGACCATCTATCTGCTTGCATCACTTCAGAAAGTATTTGATTTTTAATTTGATGGGTCACGAAATTAATTTTTTGGTGTTTAAATGAAATTCTTCTTTATCTTTCTGTATTTGCTTAAAGATCACATCTATATTATAGTTCTTTGTTTTCCTCTCCTAAGGAAGTATTGCTATTTGCAAGATAGTTTTATACTTTTAAATCAGCGAGTCATTGCTGATTTAAAAGTGACATATTATCTCAAACCTAATTTCTCAAAACAAGTTTTAATTGTTCATGATTCTGTGGGTCAGGAATGTAGGCAGGGAATGGCTAGATAGATTTTTATCTTTGACAAGAGTCATGGGTACTGGGAAGACTACGGGTCTAAAATGGTCTCACTCAGGCTTGTTCTCCCTCCTGGGAGCTGCTAGAGCCTTTCCCTTTTCCTGTTCCCTCCCCATATACCCCTCCCGCCCCCCAAAAATAGTAATAATAAAAAAAATAAAATGGTCTCACTCACATGGCTGGCAGTTACTGCTGGTTCTTGTCAGGAGATGTTCTTTACTTCTCTTAGAAAGTACATAATGTCTGCTTGTCTCACTTTCAGTGATGTTAGCAGTTATTAATGATTATTGCCTACATCATTTAAATTGTAGGGGTTGCAAAATAGTGATATTATAATTCCATCATTCATTTATTGTTTATTAGCTGGAAGTAAACCTTCTCAACATTATTTCCTTTCCCTAATGTATAGTTCATTTTCAAAATAATGATGATCAATGAAGTTTTTCTAAAAATCATTTTGAATTTATAAATTTAAATATGTTGGATTTGTATTAATCCATTGCAGTTAGTATCCTTATTGATATTTGAAGGCCCAAGTGAATAAGCCAAGTTGACATCTGAGCCTTTTAGATATGACCTTAGTAATCTTTGATAGTTTCCTTGCTTTCTGGTTGATATGATATTCAAGGCTCATCAGTACATGTAGTGTTACAGAGTTCCTTTTAGTGAGAAATGGTATTTAGAGATCACAATTTGTGTTTTAAGGGTGCTCACTGATACTGGGTTCATTGTTTTTAGAATTTTTTGTTAGACACAAAGTGTACATTTTCAAAAAGGTAATATGAGTTCATATTGACATTTCCACTTTAAATTTTGGACTAAAGAAATTTTCCTTAACCTCATATAACTTTCTCATCATTGATGTTTCTATCTCTCTCTCCCACTCCCTTCCTCTCTGAAATCAGTAAAAAATATGTATTTTTTAAAAAACAAAAACCATATTTCTAAGTAAAACCTCTTTGTCTTTTTCCCCCTCTAAAAACATAATTTTAACTAGAGAATGAGGAAAATTCAAGAATAAAAATATATATAATTGAGTTACATTCCAGGTACAAATTCTGATTACTCAAGTTGCCATATATTTACATCATTAAACAATGTCCCAAGCATTTAATGTTGGCATTCCCTTTTTAAAATCTGCCAGTGTCTTCTTTAAATACCAACATCATTGGAAACATTGACTTATCTTCTAATATTTGTTGGAATCACTTTTAGATTTTTGGGTCTATAGATACTTCTTGATTAGTTTTCTTTTTAAAAGAAAGTAAAATGTCTGAACAGTCCATCAAAACTACAAATAAATCTCAGTAAGAGCTCATTTAGTTTTGTATATTCAAACCCTTCCATGGTGTTCCTATATAAACTAAACGTATTTATAAACAATATAATTCTTCCTTCAACAAATTTTCAATGACACATTTATTCAAAATTTGTGTTAGCCAGCTTTTGTTGTAGTAATAACAAATCCCAATATCTCTGTTGGTTATAACATGTATTACTTGCTCAAGTTCATGAGGGTCGTGGCTCTGCTGGGTTTAGCTGAGTTTGGTTGAGCTAGACTTTGGCTCCACAAGTAATTTTTTATTCCATAGTTCAGGCTGAGGGAGTAAGCCAGCATCTTGGACATGCTGTTCTTATTACAGAAGAAAAATTAAAGAGAGTGGATGCCAAAACATGCAAAATATGCAAGCACACTTAAAACTTCTACTGAGATATTCTATTAGCCAAAGAAAGTAATATAACCTAGGCCAAAATCAGGGGACAGGAAAGTAGGCTGTGCTCAAAGAGAAGCATGACAAAACATATGGGTGGAAGGAATATTTGTGAAATAATGCAATTTACCACAGCCTACTCTCTTGTTCACAAACGTTCACTTCCCTTCTGTATCCTAAAGATACTCCAAAGTCTCAAGATCCTTGAAATTTAGGATCTTTTTAAAAAATGTCTTTTTATTTTTTTTAAAAAATATTTTTTTATTGATTTCAGAGAGAGAGGGAGAGAGAGATAGAAACATCAATGATGAGAGTCATTGATTGGCTGCCTCCTGCACACCCCACACTGGAGATCGAGCCCGCAACTCGGGCATATGCCCTGACTGTGAATCGAACCGAACCATAACCTCCTAGTTCATAGGTCGAAGCTCAACCACTGAGCCACTCCAGCTGAGTGAAATTTAAGCTCTTGAGTATACATCAATTGCAAATGTAGCTCGTCGTAAGCCTAAGTCTTATGAACTAAAAGACTAGTGATTTGCACCCACACACTCATTTAAAATCATGGAACTCACAATAAACACTCATTTAGAAACTGGATAACGGGAAGAACCCATTACTCACTGGTCTCCAGCAATTCTGAAATCCCACTAATCAACAGTTGAAAGGTTTACTCAATGGAGTTTAGGGAACTTTGCTTAATTAATCTTTAGTTTTGTTTTCTGGAGGTGACTTCATAGTCTATTGTTTTTCCTGACTCTTGACTTTACCTTCCAGGAGGTCCTTCCTCTTCCAAAATCATCTTTGGGAGAAATTGCCCTTTGGCTGCTAAGCAGCTTCCTCAGCCTGCCCATAGAAAGTTGAGGGCTTGAGGGTAGTTTTATTGTTCAAACAATCACAGCCTCTTTTAAATTCAGGCTGGTGGCAATTTTGGCGTGACAACTCTCAAAAACATTGTTGGTTTCTTTGCTTTCCTTGTTTCCATTAATGCCCCCTTTATTAATCAACTTTCATTGTCATGACAAACAATCTTCAAATTTCTGCAATTTACAACAACAAATAGTCATTTGTCACTCATATTATGGGGCTCTGCTGGTGTCTTTTGGGCACAGCTTCATTATGTGTCTTCTCTCTTTGAACCAAGACTGAGGCATAGCCACTATTTGAAACATGCTTTTCTGACTGTGGAAGGCAGGAAGAAGAGAAGGAGTATCAAACCATGCAAGTGCATTTAAAACTTTTGCCCAGATGTGCTATATGGCATATCTGCTCACACCCTACCGGTGAAAGCAAACCACATGGTCATGACAGTTAACCAAAGTTAATGGGTGAGAGGAGCAAATGTTAACCATAGGACAGTAAGGAAAAGAGTAACTATGTACAAATAAAATAAAATATAATACAACAAATAATTACTGAAAAGCAACTGTGTTCCTTCCAGCTGCTAAAGATACTATAAAGAAAACAGTGTCTCTGAACTCAGAACACTCAGTCCAGTCTCCACTCCTCTAAGTAAAGAGGCAACTGAAATGAGCAAAGCCTGCGGGCAAGAGAGAGCTTGAGGAACCAAAATATTTCAGTATGGCTGCAGTGCAGAGACTAACCTGATCAAATGCACAAAACAATGTTAGAAAATTTTATATTCATAAGATAAATAGTGGCTTTAGAGTCTTAAGTCCCTTTAAAACATCTCCTGATAGGAATACGGCTGCCCACGGAAAACTAAAAAAGAAGAGGAGGAAAACAAACACAGCCTGTGCCTTTCAGAGTTGGAATACTCCAGAGAGCGTGGGCATTTACACTTGACAGTCAGGGTGAAAGGCAGAATCGTTTTATTAAACTGTATTGTGGTTTGGCACTTATACCCTTCCAGCATGCTTTGTGGGAGGAATCCTCAGGGTTGAAAATTGAGTTGAATGCTGTTAATGTGGCAATTATTTTACTATTGAGGCAACCACTGGCAAGAGAAAAAATGCCTTGAGGTTTATAGTTTATATATCTGATCAGAAAATACAGTCGCTTCTGTCAATTAACTACATTAGCCAGACTTTTCTAAAAAAAAGAAATTGAAATACAATTTTACTCTATCACTTTTCAAGGGTGTGGCTTTGAGTTTGCTCTGGCAGGTGTGCACAAATCTGAAGAACATGCCAATTTTGTCTCTTAGCACAGTGTACTGCCCTGTGGAAGAGTCTAGCTAGCACATTTGCATCACGGGCAGGCCCCACTGTCCTTTTGAAATGGACAGCTGGGAATTGTTAACATGCTGATGACAAGCATAAAAAAAATAATAACACTTCTGGCTCAGTTTGTATTCAATGCATGTGTATTCTAACAGGAGGAATCTTTTAAGTGTCAGCCATAAACTGCTTTCAAAACAGGACTTGATAAAAATGTCTTTTCAGAGTAAGCGGGGATACAGAATTTTTAAATATTCACCTGTGTTTAAGACACTATTCTCACTCCCCTTAACCACTTCTATGAGGTGCCTATCTCTATAAGGACCAGACATAAAAAGAGAAGTTATAGTCAGTAAAAGCAAAAATCTAGACAGAATCATCAGGAGCGATCAAATGTTGAGACAATATTAATGCACTACATGTGATCTTTTTATCATCAAAATCATTGGACATATGATGATACATTTGCACCTCAACCCCATCACTGATTGTCACATTGTTATTGACTCTGCATCTCTGAACTTTGTCATAGGCAAAAATACTGAAAAGGCAAAGTATGCCTTTGGTGTCTTTCTCTCACCCAGGATTTCATTGCTTTTGCTAAAAGTACCTCTTATTCTTTACCCTAGTATCAATAGTTACCATTTATTGGTTGCTCACTCAGCTTCTGGACACTGTGCTAGTCAATGTGTGTACATTACATAAGAATAGTATGTAGCTCAGCCAGTGTGGCGTGTAGGAGGCAGTTGATCAATGATTTTCATCACTGATGTTTCTATTTCTCTCTCCCTTCCTCTCTGAAATCAATAAAAATATATTTTTTTAAAAAAGGAAAAAAAGTAAGTTACATTCTTTGTCTGTATTTCCCTCCCTTAAAAAAAAAGTAGGTAAACATGTTTCCCTCATCTTACAGATGAGAATGCTGAGACACCTCAAACATTAAATAATTTTCTCAAACACGTAACGCTAGTAAAATGGTAGGAAGCAAAACTCAAACCAGATCTTTTCGACTGTAAGAAAATTCATAGTTCTGACCACTCCACAACACTGCTGTCTGCTCTTGGATTTGTTTCTCACACACTGCAAGGCATGGTTAAGAGGGAAGTAAACTATTTAATGCTAAGGTGTGAATGACTATAACCCATACCCCTTTAATCCCTCCCCACCACACACATACCTTTTCTCTTCTTTTTCACTTTGAAAAATGAATTTGTTCATTCAAATGAATCTCCAATTGGATTGATTTTGTGCAAGTTGACAAAAGGAAATAAAACACTTTAGACAAACGGTTAGAAGTATCTGGAAATAGGAAAAAGGAGTGGGAGTCATTCAGTTGTCATTTGAATCATTCCATAGAGTTAGTAATGGAATCTCTTGGCTGATGTGTTCTTTTAGAGCAGGTATACTATCACTGACCCTTATATCAAGTCAGCCTTGCTCATAGCCTCCCTCAAAAAGGTTTAATATAATTTAAAGCTTTAACTAAAAAGAAAAGACTAAAGAAAACTAGTAAGGTATAGTAATAATTTAATATTTGAATGCAGATTTTTATTTCCCTGTTTAAGCACACAAAATGTTGGTAATAGAGGCTAGTAAATTGGCCCAATTTACATTAATTTAAAGTCTCTGGTACCAATGCAAATCTTCTTCTTGTCCTCATTCATAATTTATTTACCAAGTAAATAATTTAATTACCAGAATTATCCTTTGGTTTTTAGCTATATCTTAGGTGAATTCTTTTTCTGTATACTTCCCCACCTCCATTTACTTATAAAGTTAATTTATCTTTCCTCTGGATTCCGAAAGCACATATTATCTCTCTATATATACTAGCTCTTACACATGACATTGTATTTTTTTTACATGTTGTGCTTTTATTACTTTAAAAATATCTTAGAGTATATGTGGACTTATAAATGTTTAATTAGAGCATCTAACAGTGTCTGGCACTGATTAATTGCTGAATAAATAAACATATAGTTTCTATACCTTTATTTTATACTTAAAAATTGCCATCCCCAGCAGTCAATATAACCTAAAATATGAGTCTGCAAAAATTAAATTTTTATCTATATGAAACAGATTCAATTCATTTCTCTTTCTTCTATTTGCTCACTTACTCATGCTTTCTCTTGTACTCACGCTCTTTTGCTTTTGCCTTTTTGATTTTTGCTCCTTCTCTCTCTCTGACTCTACCTGCCTCTCATCTCTATTTGTCTCTGTTTAGCTTCATTCTGCAACAGGCTTCTTATTGTGGCAGGGAAGATGGCCACTGGTACCAGGTTCAATTTTTTCAAGCTTAGCCACTTTAGCAGAAGTTTCTTCTAGGATTAAAAATGTCATTATCTTGCTTTGGAATAGCTTATCTTACCTTTTGCTAAAATATTCTAATATGAAAGTAAGTCAGAAGGAATACATCAAGTCTCTGAAACCTGATCTGTTAACCATCTTTGGGGTATTAGATAGTTTTTATTGTTATAACGCTGTGTTTAACAACTCCCCAAATTTGCTCCAGTCTCAGAAGATTCTCCCTGTTGTTCCAAAAGTACTGCCAGTGGCTCTCAAAGCTACGTTTCCTCACTAATATATCACATTTGTCTCATTTCTTAACCTTTGATTTAAGTCTTGGACTGCATTCTAGTTGCACTACATTAGAAACAGTCATAATTAGCTAATACTAATTAGTTTAGGCTTGAGCCACATGTGTCAGTCACAGAGATATTTTCCTGAAGCACATGAGCTGCTAGCAGGGGTGATGGGTGGTTACCTGAAATACAATTTGGGGGTAGAACCAAAAGAAGGTGAGAAAAGGCTGCCAGAGTCAGCAGATGTCCAACACAAAACATTATGCTTACATTTTGATTTCTTATTTCAGTTGAAGCTTGTTGTTTACTCTACTTTGGTCTTAGGAAGAAGGATCAGGCAACAACCATGATCTGAATTCTCTATTAGTAGACACCATTTCAAAGACTGAACTGAGAAAACATCATAATAAAGAAGGAAAGGGGAAGAAGCGATACTTAGTAAGAGGTAATGTTTTCCTTCTACCACTTGATCTAGTGGTAAAAAGCAGCTACTTAAGTTTAAACTTTTTCCTTCCCTGAAAAGAATAGAAGATATTCCAAATTCCAAAGCATTTGCTGGTGCATCATTATTCCAGTTCTAGTGAAAAAAACAACAACCCCACACACAATAAGAAGTTGGTGATGATAGTGGGGGAAGAGTTACCCAGAAATTTTTTTCTTGATTAATATATATATGTATATATATGAAGGATACATGTTAAATAATATAGAAATTCTGAAAAAAATCCAGTACATTGAAATGTGTAATGCATAAGTACTTAAGGATGGTTAAGAAACAATTTTAACAATGCTGAGGATAAGATTATTACTTCCTGCTCATTCCTATAGAGTGTCTTAGATTCAATGTTTATTCAATGGGCTGCTATGATTTATCAATAAAGAATTTCTATGTAGAATTCATTGTACTTATAAAGCTCCTACATCAACCCTTAAAAATATATATATACATATATACACATATTTGCCATGTGGTTTTGACTGCTCTGAAGATTGAGGGTATTCATAACTCTATTCGAAGCCATTCCTCTGAGGATGGCTCACAACTGTCTGCTTGCTTATATTCTAGAGATAATGAAATAATATATGAGATACGATTGAAATAGTCCTGGGTACATGGAAAGTGTGCAATGAACTGCAGGACTAGTTATTTTTCTTATTGCTGCTATCATTCTGCCCCATATCATTACAATCATTTTCTATAAGAGCAAACTCTACATGCAAGTTTCTGCTCTCAGGATTTGGTGGCAGGAAAGTCCACCAACAGCCTTGTCTGACCTCAAAGGGTGAAGGAAGCAGCTGGCTTCTAATATCTTTGCTTTGACAGCCCCTCAGAGCCGCCAGAGCCTCACATCCAGTGGGGCTGTTGGTAGCTTCTGGAGAAAGAACACTTGAACATCTTCAGTGTGCCAACTTTTTTTCAGGGAATAGTATCCATGTGTCTCAAAGTGAAAATTAAATCCAAACTTCCTGCATCATCGAACACTTGCTACTCCTCTTTGAAAACTTGGTAAATCTGGTGCTCATGAAAACATGGGTTAGTGAGGCTCAGTGGGAAAGGCCAAGTGACACATGTCTCCTTTCACTTTGGCTCTTCATTTTCATGGTCCCAATAATTCCCCAACAGAAGAAAACAAAATGTAGAAATGATATAGAAAAAAAGGATATAGAAAACAAAAAAGATATAAAAATGATGCTAAGAAAGGACAGAGTCACCCCACAGTTAATAAGGGAAGAAATGCTAGCTTAATGCACTGCAACTTGTACTGATGATTAAATTCTGACCATTGAGTGATAATTTAGAGGTTTGCAATTACTACATTTTTTACACTATGATTAGGATAAAAGCTTTGTCAGATGTTCTAATTGCATAACATGAAGAGCAGAGACAATGTCACAAAATACTTAGTATTATTTTGATTTAAAAAATTTTAAAATACCTATAGAGAATTTTTTGAAGATTATGATCAAATTATAGAGTGGAAAAAAGAAAAAGTAGTAATGGATATTTTGATACTTATTTATAGAAATGCAAATCAAAGTGAGATTTTAAAAAATGTTTCATATTAAACCAAGTGGAATAGGAGAGGATATGGACATAAAAAGTCAAATATTTTTAAGGGAGAGCCATTAGGATTTCTAGATGAATTGCATGTGGCATTTGAAAGAATAAAGAGGAGTCAAGGATAACTGATGTTTTTAGTTTGAACAGCCTGAAAGATGAATTTACTATGAACTGAAATGGGGAAAACCATGAACAGAGCAGGTATGAGGTCGGAGTATAGAGAAGGAGTTTTCTTGGGGGCAAGATAAGTTTGAAGTTTGATTCTATTCTCTTAAGTAGTTTAATTATTTTCCTGCAAATTTATTTGATTATCTCTTGGTTTCCAGGATATAGTATTCCTCAACTCAATCTATATTTTGCTCTTAACTAATAATTTTCACAATTTTCAATAGTACAATTTTTTTGAGATTACTTTGAAAAATAAAAATGTAAGTATCAATATAATGTGCAATAACCAACGAATTATTGGTATCATTATATATTGAGTACTATGCTAAGTGCTTTGAAAATGTTATCTAATCCCCACAACACTAGAGATGGTACTATTATTTCCTCTTCTTTTCTGGGTGTGAAACATCGAGGATTTAAAAGGGCCTGGGAACACACTATTAGTACTTAGCACAGCTAGTTAGGTCAGTTTAATTCTTTTTTCCCTCCCTCTTCACCATGGGCTTTATTTGTTTGGATGCCAGCCTTCAGTATAAACCCAGAGGGGCAGGTCAGGGGCCCCAGCAACTGAGACCCTGGAGGCAGAGACTGTGGCCACCTGAATATATCACCCCATAAACACATCAAATCATCATACAAAAGTGTGTGTTTTCTTGGATGTTTGGGGAAAATAATAGTAATAAAATGAATAAAATAATAATTTAAAGAAAAAGCAGTGTAAAATATTTCTTAAAACAAACTGGGTATCGGTGACAACACTGCCGGGAAGCTGGCGTCCTCCCTACACAGACAGCCACACGGGCGAACTGGCCCTCCAGGCTGCGCACTGCCCCAGAGGAGCCCGGGCACATCCCTCTCAACTCGCGCTAAGGCAGGTGCTTAGTGGGAGGACAGAGGGGTAGTGCCCCAGGGCGCTTCTCCAGCACGGACTTTAGAGGGAGAAGCAAGCCTCTCCCACCCTCAGGCTAAAGGCGTGCCCAGCAAGGAGATAGCTATACGGCTTCAGTTGTGCGCAGCCTTCAGCAGTAGCTGGGTCTGCTCCATGTTCCGAAGATTCTGGAGCACTTCCCCAGGGCGCTTCCCCATCTCAGGTACAGATCATCCAGCAGCAGGTGTCTGTGGTGAGGGCCTCAGCCGTGGTCATGTACATGATGGTGTTGTCACCACATGATGGGGTTGTCGCCCACAGGTCATTTCTCCCGTGAGAGCACGAGGTGGTCCAGGCCCCGAGTTTTTGCAGCTCCTCGGGGATCTTTGTGCCTGAAGCCTGTTCTTGTGGGCATTTCTGTAAGCGAGAGCCTCCCCCACGCTCTGGAGCAGGATCGCAGCCTGAAACTTCTCCATCGCAGAGGTGGCTCCTCTGCCCGCACAGCGTTGTGCACACTCAGCCCTCAGGCCACCTCGGTTCTGGTCTTGTGTCTCTGTTGAGAGATTCCTCAATGGCCAGAACCAGTTTAATTCTAAAGGCCATACTTAACGGCATAAAGATATATATTTTATGAATATTTCCTTTGCATTTTCATGCATATATTCATGAACATTTGTCATTTTCCTTTATCTTTTATGAGCACATTTTTATTCAATTTTATACAAAATAGAAGCAAATATTCCAATTAATCAATCATAACCAATATTTAACATGATTTATTATGACTGGTTCCAATTTAAGAATTGATATGGCATCAGGGCAACTATATTGAATGAATTGTTACCAGAATGAATAGTCATAAAAATAAATGCTTAAAATATTGCTGAGTAAGCTGGAAGATATGTCAACAATATATACTAGATAACTTAATTTTTGAAAATCAGGTAAATCAGTAAATTTTTTTAAAAACCTGAATGTGTGGGCCATTCCAAAAAATGGGTTTAATTGATTACAGACTTTTTGTCAGTTTTGCTTGGATTCTACTATAAAATACAATTTTCACGATGGGAAACCTAGTGAACAGGTACTGGTCTAAATATTAAAATATTAATGTGGGCACATTAATTCAGCAGGAAACTTTTTAGTGATGAAGAACAACTGCCTGAATGAAAGAAAGAAGATTAATCAATTACCAAGTAGGCTTGAAGAAAATGCCATCAGTGGATTTTCCACAGAAAAGGTCAGGCTCCTCTGAGCTGTCCTGCACACAAAACAAGACCAGAGAGGAATCTTGTGGTGCCAAGAGAAAATCTGGATTAATCATTAGTGGCAGGTCCTTGAACAAGTGTGGTTTCCTGCTGGGGATGTGGTGCTCCTGTGTTAAGTTCTGACTTCTAGAAGCAGGGCCAGAGACCACCAACCCTACACCATCAGGTCCTATGGAAGATCCCATGTCCCACTTCTCTAGCATCTTCTCCAGAGAAAAGTTTGTTAAAAGGAGCATCACCAGTGGTGCTGGAGGTGAAACGAAGTAACAAAAGGGCTGATGGATCCTTATGGGGAAATAAAATCTCACTGCTTTGCCCTGGTGATAGTGAGGGTTACAAACAGATTTTTAAAACAGAATCTTACTTTAGAAAGTTTTCTAAACTTTTAGTGAGAGAGAAAAAGAGAGAGAAAGATATCAATGTGAGGGAGAAACATCAGTTGGTTGCCTCCAACACATGCCCTGAACGGGGATCAAATCTGAAACCTGGGTAACCAAACCCACCACCTGTTGGTGTATAGAACGATGCTCCAACCAACTGGGCCACACCGGCCGGGGCAAACGTTTTCATAAGTTTAAAATACAAGTTACAGGAATTGCTTTTTTCCTATTTCCCAGAGTGTCTCTGATAAGCAGTATCCAATTAACAGAAATAGGGGAACGCTACCCCAAAGAGAAATACAAAGGAGTGAAGATAATTACCAATATTCAAGGTGGCCAGGCAAATGAGTGGAGGCTGACAGGCTTGACTTGTCTTGTGTTTTCATCTTTGACTCAATAGCTGTCTCTGTGACTATATGGCAGAAATGGTAAGACCAGGCAGGCATCCCGGCTCTTGGAGCATTTCCATTCTTGTTATCACCTCTTTCATGAATAAAACCTTTCACCAAAATTGACTATTGTATTCTGCCCTTGGTAGCTTGTTGCCTGCTGTTCCCATTCTGACTGGAT
Organism: Myotis yumanensis; assembly: GCF_028538775.1. NCBI lineage: Eukaryota > Metazoa > Chordata > Mammalia > Chiroptera > Vespertilionidae > Myotis > Myotis yumanensis. Next base: position 36,922,959 of record NW_027223766.1, on the reverse strand, counting down.
AAGCCCGGCCAGAGAACCTCCAAGGCGAGCCAAGAAAGGGTACCTCTCCCTCTCATACTCCCAACTTGTCAGTGGGGGGTGACATTATCCTGATATACATTTTGAAAGATTATTTGTTGAAAGTGAAAAAAAAGGTATTTTCACTCATTCTTATGTATTCATAATCAGAGAATTAGCGATATCTCTCTAAATTAGACCATTCATTCTCTGGCTCCAGTTAACATTAATCAGAAAATCTAGTTTACCTCATAGGTCCATGTGCCTGACTCACACAAGACCTGATATAATTATGCACACGTCATGACTTATTTTTAGATGAGCTGATTCAATCCAGCAATCAGACTGTCCACTCCTCCTCAATTTAGTAACATTTGAAGTCAACCTTATGCTTTCTTTTCTATCATCAACGGACAGCTTCCTTCCTTCCTTCATTTCTTATTGACATTTGCTGCTCTTCTGGTCAGCTCTTACTTGGTATTCTGACACCTTTCTTTGCTACCAGCTGTTTTCACACTTACTTTTTCTTTTTTTGAAAGTTGAATGCCTTTGCAGGAGCTGTTTTTCCTTAATGGTGAATTTTTAGTTCTGAAACTTAACATATATTGAATTCTGGAAATAGTATGCTCCTTAAAATAATAGCAGGCCTATTTTTAAAACCAGGTTTACGGTGAAATTCTTAACAATAACCAACATTAGTGCTAACTAGCAGGTCAGTAAGTTCCTCTTTGCAAGTTAACATTCTTTTCTTTTATTGTCTCGTTGAATGTTAATTCGGTGTACCTTCACTTTATTCATTAAAAAAAAGCCTATTCATTTAATGCATAGAATGCTGATTTCCTTTTGGGTGTATTAGACTCTGGTTCACTTCCTCATTTCTAGTCTTTATAATTTTCTGCATAGATAAATGCCCATAATTTTTATTCTTTGTTTAAAAACAGGTCATGAGAGAAAAGTTGTGCCAATGCAACTATTCTTTAGATAGCTAGTGCCAGGAAAGCAACATTCGTAATATTGTCCTCACTGGCTTTCTTTTTGGAACTGTGGTGCCAGGGAAAATGATTTACTTCCAGCCTGGACTGAGACTTGAGCTTTGTAGAAAAGATTTATTGGGATCGACTTTGCATAAAGCCATAATCATTCCTGAAAATACATTTGTCACTATAAAACCTTATTTTCAGGTGCCTGACACTTTCCATAAAACTATGCTTCAAGTGGAAAAGTCATTTGGGTTTTCAGATCCTTTATTCTAGTATTTGTTGATCATTTAACGTCTATTATTTCTTGAACTTTCTGGACACACAAGGGTGGTGTTTCTGGGACCTATCCCTAGGTTTCCATGAGGCAGGGAATGCATGCATTTTAAACAAGTGCCTGAGAAGATTCTGCTAAGTAGATGACTTTGAGAAACACTCTTTGAAAAGGAGTATGAAGTCCTGCATATACATTTTGTTCCACCTTTTCATAAGTGTAACCTTAAATAATTATATGGCCTCTCTGTCCTATTTGTTTCGTATGTATATTCCTTATATATACTTTAATTGGGCAAGTATACATTCTGTTCATAAATTGTGACATTTAAAGAAAGTATTTTACAGGAAGTACATATAAGAAACAAATTATGCATCTTAGCTCTAGTCTTTTCTCTATTATTCATGACAACAATAACAAACAAAATTACATGTGTATGTGTACACATGCACTCTCAGCAGTCAACCTGGGTTGCAGCAGCCCTAGGAAAAGCGAATTGATCTCTTGATCAGAACAGGAAACTTATAATTCACTTGGAGGAAGCAGTAATCAAGATCAGGCCACCGCCCTGAAAATAGCCAAGGTCAGGGGACATAAACAAGAGCCAAGGTTTATAGCAAGATGGACAATCAAAGAGGCCCTGACTTGGGACACCAGTCTCAAAGAAGACTAAGGATCTGAAGACATTCCTCAAGTACCAATGACAGGCCCTCAGATTTGAACAAAGAGTTTAAAGTGCTTAATGCACTTAAGGTTGCCTGAAATAGCCAACTATTTACTTTACCATATTCGTTAACTTGCCAAGTGTGCACAAATTAATTAGTCCATCATTTACTCTTATCTTTGCCACAAATCAGAGGAGTTCAAAAGTCAACCTAAAAGCACTTGTGCATTTCAATTGATTCCAAATGGAGGGTCATTATAAGCAAATGCTATAATAATTTATAGCAAGCATCTTTTATAATGTGGATCTGTGAGCTCTAACTGGGGTCACTTATTTAAAATGTTTTCTGAATTTTATGTGATTATTGCATTCCACTTCCTCTTTAAAACTCTGAGAGAAACCTCCTTTTAGCCAGTTTTGGAGAAAATACTCTGTATCATGAAATCAGTCAAAAGAAAGAAACTACCAAGCAATAGTACATTTTATAATGTAGCTGTTATTTCCAGAATTATACATTTTGGTGTTAGCACAAGACACACAAAATTAACTTGTTTAATTTTAAATGAAAGAGGTTTTGCCTCAATCACTGTTTTATTAATACCCAACGAATATTTTGTATGGTGCTATGAGTAAAAATAAAAATCTGGTAAAGTTGTGCTTCTAATATCCAAGTCTTATTTAACCCAATGGATTTATTATTGAGATAGGTACAAATCCATTTATCACTTAATAATAGAAATTTTACATGGACATGAATATCTAGGTCCTCAAAAAATAGATTTGTTTAAATGTTTTAATACTGGGCTAACATTTATTTTGATTATTTAAAATAGATTATTAATTGTTAGAAAAGAAATATTCTAATACTAGAGATGAAAAGCTCATGGAAAATTTTAAATGTTTATTGACTGTAGAAACATAAAACATGAGCTTGTTCCTTTGAACAATCAATAATCAATGAAACAACCAATGTTTATTGATTGACTACCTTAGATTTAATAGGTATCTACGTACAAAGATAACTATTACAATGAACCCTTACAAAGGAGCCCCGGGGCTGCCACGATGCTCAGCTGCAGGGGCACAGTCACACTGTACACTGTGAGGATGGTGCCCCCTGGAACTATGTAGGGCACATCCAGCCAACGGGGTGGGATATAGCAGTCCTTCAATGGCCCCTATCCTCAGCTACCTTATAATCCATCCAAGTAAGGGGAGGAAGCAGGCAGGGTTGGAAACAGATTGAGATACATGAAACAACTGTAGCAAGAGAAAGATGAGAGAAAAAAAATTAAGGTGGCATATGCCAAAGATATGGAAATGCAGTTTCTTTCTTTTTCCTCATTAGGTGGTAATGAGCAGATTCTAAAATAACTTGGGTAGTTGAGCATACAGTGGAGGACACACTGTATAACAGAGTTGTCTGTCGGCACTGAGAAGCACGGAGATTAACAACTATAACTGAGGCTCTGATAAAAATAGAATGATCCTAGAAGAGACTATGACCATCAATCATTGATGAGATTGGGTTTTAGCCATCAGAGAGATTTCAGTTTCAATGTAAAATTACTGACTTGACAGGTTACATTTTATTTCTGTATTTTAATCACATTGTAAATTTATAATTTCATGGTAAAAGCACCTCTCTTAGATTTATATTTTTCCAAGAGTGCTGGATGTGTGTTTATGGGGGCAGAGGGGGTGCAGTTCTATGGATAAGGAATGGGTTCACAAAGTCCAATTCCATGGAAAACATTCCTTGGAAACTTATGAAAGAATGTGGTTACATGTTAAGTTGGTCTTGCAATTGAAGAGATTTACAGAGAGTTGAGTACTGTAGTTGTTTCACTCATCCTTTAGTCCTAAAAATCACTTCCCCCAGGAAACCTGTCCCGATCTCTAAGGTTACGTTAGGTGCCTCTCCTGTGGTTTCACAGCATCCTGTACTCAGCCTTATCAGTGCCCCCATTGCTCTTAGTTGCAATTGCCTCTTTACTGTTCTGTCTCATATGAGAAAAAAACAACCACAACAAGTACTCATTAAACATTTTGCTGAATAAAGCACTGCCCTGAAACCTTAATTCTCTCTACCTAGTGAGGTAGTTGTTATTATTACCACAATTTAAAATGAGGAGATAGAGGAATAAGGAGGTTAAGAAACCGTCCAATGTTAAAGAGCTGGTACATCACATAGTAAAAATTCAAATCCAGACAGTCTGACTACCAAGTGTCTTTTATACCAAATGCTGACATAATGCTGAGCACTTATCATCAAATATTCATTTAATGAATAATTGAATGATTTTAGATAACACACACATCATATATTTTTCAAACATTCTCCCTGCTCCCATCTTGGAAAGTGTCATAATTAGAAAGAAAGGAGCCCAATTGATTTCTCAGCTTTTCAAACTATCAAATTCATCACTTTTATTGGTCAACATACCTGTCTCATTGGTGGTGCTGCCTTGTAGAGACCAAAGAACTTCAGGAGCTCAATGCTATGTACTACTATCAGATTCCTTCTGTGAATGATTCCATGAACTCTGGTAGAGCAGCCTTATCCACAGACAAAATCTTCTAACAAGGCACAAATTCACTAGCATCACATGCAATCTTCCATTCAATACTTTTCAGGCCTACAGATTATCCTTCTTTCTCTGTGCAGACCTAAGAAAGATAAGAGAGAAAGAACTGTTGAGTTAAAAAAAAAAAGAGCTACTGAGTTTTATTTCAAAAAATTATCAGTTATCAAATAAAAGATTTTGTTCTCAATCCACATTTGATGTTTACTTTCTGGAGGATCTTAAATTACTAGCCCCAATTTTTCTCCTAAGTTGTCAATATGATTGCTAGGCCTAATTTTAGTTCCAATTTTCTAGAAGAGTCCTGGAAAAATACTGTTAATTTTATCAGAAACACATTCTCTCAGCTCTCTTTGCCACATCTACTGCGAGGAGGAAGACCATTTTCAGCGATCAGACTGTTGACATTCCAGAAAATGTGGGCATCACTCTGAAGGGACGCACAGTTATTGTGAAGAGCCCCAGAGGCGTCCTGCGGAGGTTACTTCAACCACATCAATGTAGAACTCAGTCTCCTTGGAAAGAAAAAGAAGAGGCTCTGGGTTGACAAATGGTGTCAAAATGGAAAGGCACTGGCTACAGTTTGCACTGTGTGCAGTCATGTACAGAACGTGATTAAGGGTGCTATACTGGGCTTCCGATACAAGTTGAGGTCTGTGTACGCTTACTTCCCCGTCAACATCGTTATTCAGGAGAATGGTCCTCTTGTTGAAATCAGAACCATCTTAGGCAAAAAACACATCCACAGAGTTCGGGTAAGGTCAGGTATTGCTTGTTCAATATCTCAAGACAAGAAAGATGAGTTAATTCTTAAAGGAAACTACATTGAACTGTATGAAAGTCGGCTGCTTTGATTCAGCAAGTCACAATAGTTAAAAACAAGGCTATCGGAAATTTTGGAGGTGGTATCTATGTTTCTGAAAAAGAAAAGTTCAGTGGTACAGCTACAAACAGCAAGGTGCTGCTGACTCCTCAGAGTTACTTGTGATGTTTTAAAGATGCAATAAAAGCCATGTATTGCTTTTGGGAAAAGAACAACAAATTACCTCAAAAACTAGTGTGCAAACTTTCTGATATTAAACAACCACAAACACACGCATACACAATAACTCACAAAGATATAGAGGGGTTTTTTTTGGTGTTTTTCTGGTTCTCTAGCATTTAATAAAACTCACACGCACAAATGCTGCTAGTTCAATAAGATACATATTATGAAGCAAAATACATATCAAAAAACATATAAAAAGTGAATGAATTTAACCATCATTTCATTCCTTAATTTACCTTTTTATCCATCTAACAAATGTTTATTTTAGTATCATGGAGAATTTAAAAGCCCAAGGTCTAGAACCAGACTCCCTGGGTGTGAGTTCTGGGTATTCCAGTTATAGGTTGTGGGATCTTGGGCATGTCATAGTTTCCTCATTGCTCCAGTGGGGATAGTAATGGTACCTTTCTTACAGGATGGTTGTAAGGAATTAACTAAGTAACACATGTAAAATGTTGAGAGTAGCACCTGACACATGTAAATGTCACATTTGTGTTTTTGTTATTATTATAGTCTCTATGTTTGATCAATTTAAGTCTTCTTCTAGAGGCAGGCACTAATTCTTTTGATAAATATATTCACCCTTAAAGTTCTCCTAAAATTAGTTTTAGCTCTCACATTATGGAGAGTACACCTTACTGTAGGCAATTCCTTGTTCCTAAGAAAAATCTTGAAATGGAAGGTGAATATTATTAAAATACTGATTTATTGAGACAATTCTCCCTAGAGAAGAAACCACATTCTGCAGCCTAGTGACATAACACAGAAAAGATTTATCTTTCTGGGTAAAATTAGAAAAAAAAAAAAAAACAGAATAAAAAACTACAGAAAAAAGACTGGTGTTCTTACGCTATTTAATTCTGCTGACATTGATAGCTTTGCCCTTGATATGGTGGGAAAGGCTGGTGTGCGGTGATATGTGACATAGATGAATAGTTGCTTCCCACCTCTGACTCTAAAAGAAGATAAGGAATGCAATTATTGTACCCTCTTTGGGCTTTTGTTCTCTCTTGTTCCTTTTTCTAGTCTATCTTTTTCTTTGTTATTCTATCTACCTTTCCCCCATTTTCAATGCTCATTTCATTAAGATGACCAGGGTGACAATCTATTCTTTCATCTTTTCTTTTTCTGAGACTCTTCATTCTTCTGTGATCCTTATTTCACCACTACAGTGGGACCTTGACTTACGAGTGTCCCGAACAACGAGTTTTTCAAGATACGAGCCGTCTCTCAGCCGATTTTTTGCTTTGAGTTGCGAGCTAAAATTCGGGTTACGAGCCAGTTTCAGATACCCCACTGCTAGCTGGCGCAGTGAACGTCACAGTGAAGGCCACAACATCAGCCCAGCATTCAATTCATAGTATGTAATGGTGAAAATTGATTTGACATATGAGTAATTTCAGTTACAAGCTTGGTCACGGAACGAATTAAACTTGTAAGTCAAGGCCCCACTGTATAACTCTTTCACATAAAATTAATCTGTCTGATAGGCACCATTAATCAATTTCATACTGTTCTAAGTGCTGAGGAGACATTAGTGAACAAAATAAACACAATTGCTTGCCTTGATGATGTGAGTGAGGGGAAAAGCAGTTGCAGGTGAGCTTTGAAAGGCAATGCGGGAACAGATAGGAACCTTGTAGGAGAGATAAGGGACTTTTACTCTGAGCAAGATTGTTGGCTGTTGGGAGGCGCTGAGCAGAGTGACATGATCTTGTTTAAAGGGAATCAATCCAGGACAAGGACAGAAACTAGGAGACCAGTTTAGTGAAATCGTCCAAGCAGATTAAAAATCAGAAAGAATAATTTTCAGTATCTTTCTCCTAGATGACTATTTCATACTTTATCCTCTATACTGAAAGTTCTAGCACCACTCCTTCTTTCATACTTTAAGCTGATCCTTCTTCCTATTGCATTGAGAAACCATCAACTCTACACCCTTTCACCACAACTTCCATTTCTCAACCTGCATCCATGCCCATTTATTCTACCTTCCCTTTGACCACAATTGATGAACTGTTCACACTCCCTTTGCTTACTGATTAGTACCTTGAGTAGTCTCAACTACTCAAGGGCATCACTCCAGAATTTATATCTGCTCTCTATTGCATCATCCTTTTTATTTATTTTAATTATTCCCATAAATATGTTAATACTTTTCCAATGTTAAAAAACTCTTTTAACCCCAGTTCACCATCCAGCATCAGCTCTATTTCCTTACTCCCCATTACATAAAAAAATCATACAAAGAATAAATTCCTGTTCTCTGTCCTCTCTTAAAATGTTCTAGTTGAATTTTCACCCATTGTATTCCACCAACACTACTGTTGAGAAATGAGCAATTACTTTCACGTTGCTAAATCTAATGATCAATGTCGGTTCTCAACCTACTTAAACTGTCAGCAGCAGAGGACACGTTTTATTTGACTTCTGGCTCAGTCACTGTCTTGGTTTTCCTTCTCTGTTTCTATTTCCTCTGCCAGTTTCTCCACAGACCTTTTTTTCTTCTCTGACTACTATTCTTTTAGTGACCTCTTCTAGTCTCTGGGCTTTAAATACTATCTATATTATAAACGCTTTAAAATGTATACTCTGGTTCTGAACTATCATATTAATTCTAGACTTAACTATCTTAAATTGGGTATCTAAAAGTGTTCTCCAGGCCTAGCCAGTTTGGCTCAGTGGGTAGAGCATTGGCCCAAGGACTGAAGGGTCTCGGGTTCGATTCCCCTCCCCGCCCCCACCCCCCCATCAAGGGTACATGTCTGGGTTGCAGGCTTGATCCCTGGCCCTGGTTGGGGCTGATATGGGAGACAACCAATTGATGTGTCTCTCTCACATTGATGTTTTTCTCTCTCTGTCTCTCCCCCTCCCTTCCATTCTCTCTCTAAAAAAAAAGTTTTCTCCAACATTGCAAGCCCAAAGCTGACTCCTGATATTTCCTCCAAACCTCTTGCCCTGAATTCCTTCTAATCTTAGTAAACAGCAACTGACTTCTTTTCAGTTACTCATGCTAAGACTTTGCAGTCTCACACACCTTGCCTGCAATCCAACAGCAAACCTGCTGTCTTTACTTTCAAAATGTCACCACTTTCTAAACATATCCAGAGGGTGGATATATTTTCAGTTCTCCCTCCTCCTCCACTGCTACCACTCTGACTTAATCTGCCATCATATTTTAAATAGGTTATTGAAATAGCCACTGAACTGGTCTACCGGGTTCTATTCATTTACCTCCTTATCGTCTATTCTCAACCCAGTGCCCAAATGTTCCTGCTTAGATCATTTCATCCTTCTACTTAAAATCCTCCAGTGGCTTTCCTTCTCTCTTTGAGAAAAAGCCAAAGAGCCCTTAATGGCTTAAAAAGCTTTACACAATCTGGCAACAATTTAAAAGTCTGACAATATTGAGTATTCGTGAAGCTTTAGAACACCAAGACTTTTTATTTTATTTCTCTTTTAATTTAATTTAGTAATTTGCTTGTAAGAGTATAATGGGTATAATCACTTTGGAGAACAGTGTGTCAATATTTAATGAAGCTGAAACTGCACACTCTGACAGGAATTCTGTTCCTACGTAAACTCACACATGTAAAGAAAGTGACATGTGCAATAATTTTTATAGCAGCATTGCTTATAGCAGCAAAAAATGTAAACAATCTGAATGTCTATTAATGAGAGATGGATAAATAAAACTTGGTATGTTTAAACAATAGAACACTATTAAGCAATAAAAATCAAAGAAGGAAATCTTCATGTTTTAAAATGGAGAACCACACAGAAGCCTTCATCAGTATTAATGTTTTATTTCCTAAACAGAATAGTGGGTTCACAGGTATTTATTGCACTAGTCCTTATTTTAAACAATAGAACACTATTAAGCAATAACAATCAAAGAAGGAAATCTTCATGTTTTAAAATGGAGAACCACACAGAAGCCTTCATCAGTATTAATGTTTTATTTCCTAAACAGAATAGTGGGTTCACAGGTGTTTATTACACTAGTCCTTATACTCTCTGTATATATGAAATATACCTAATTTTTAAGGCAGTAAATGGGAAATCTGTAGAATGTGGGACAGTTTGGAAGGAGAGACTACTGGGTAAGGGGTGTGGATGGACATAGGGGTGAACATGTACAGTTGTGTCTTGGAGCGAAGAAACATAATTTCCATCCCCTTCCTCTTCATCCCCATGGCAGTTTTCTTGGTTTGGATTTTCATCTTTTCAGTTGCCTCCTGTTTATTCTTTCTCACTAGAGTCTTGTTCCCCAGAATCCATTTTTATAGTTCTGATCATGTCAGCCCTCTATCTCTAAACCTTGAAAGACACTTCATTGCCTATAGTGAATATAAATAAACTTCCTAACATAATATAGAAGACACTCTGTAATGTGGACCCAAGCATTCTTAACAATATCTGTTCCCAAATATCCCTGTTTACAGTTCTGCATACCTGCTCAAACCACTCACAATAATTATCCTTGCCTCACACCTAGAAAATATCACATGAAACATAGTTTATATGACTTTATCTAGCTTCTCTAGAGCAGGGGTCCTCAAACTACGGCCTGCGGGCCACATGCAAATACAAATATTGTATTTGTTCCCGTTTTGTTTTTTTACTTCAAAATAAGATATGTGCAGTGTGCATAGGAATTTGTTCATAGTATTTTTTTAAACTATAGTCCGGCCCTCCAACGGTCTGAGGGACAGTGAACTGGCCCCCTGTTTAAAAAGTTTGAGGATCCCTGCTCTAGTGGTAGCAATTTCTTTCTTTCTCTGTATTTCTATAGAACTTTGGACATACCTCGATTACAGCAGTTACATTGTGTACGATTTTAATTAGGTAGCTATATTTCTGTTTTTCTCAATATGAGCTACTAAAAGTTAGGGATAGTGCTTTTTTGTTGTTGTTGTTTCATTTTATTTGTTTGTGTTTAAATCTTTACACACCTAGCTCCTAATGAGATGCTTAACATATAGAGGGGAGTAACTATTTGCGGAACCAGCAAAAGAATGATTGAAGGTTTTACTTACAATGTTGTAGGTGATAACAGATCAGGTGAGATGTAAACACAGTTTTTAAGTTCTTAGTTATCTAGTTGCCTCTTCTCATTAATTAAAATGCTATGGAGCTTACATATTATCTTCAAGGCTTCTTGACTAGTTTCAAGAAAGATAAAAAATGCAAGCATTATTTTGTTCACGTTGGCTAAGAGAAGCCAGGAGTTGAACTGGTCCCATTGCTAGGGTAATTCAAAACTACTATACTGATGGGAAACCAGTATATTTGAATTTATTTTTGAAAGTCTGGATTAATGTAACATGAGCTTTTGTTATGAAAAGATATACAAGGTGATGCGGCTACCTCCCACATTCTCAAGATTTGAGCTGGTAAAATATGCAGGTTTATGGTATCATTGCAGAGCCACACTACACTAAATGGGGACTATATCCAGACTATAATATTCAAATATGAATATCAGAGTTTTTAATTTTCTAATATCATATTATTTTAAAATTTGAAAGAAAAAACACTACTGCTTCTACATTGGCTCCCAAGACAATGGAATGGGGGTAATTTACATTTTTGAAAACATATCAGTTTGGGTACTTACTCAAAATTGGACAAATTCCACATTTTAGAAATGACTAGCTATTATTCAAGCTCCAACTTCCAAGTAGCTTGAATATTAAGAACTGGGTTTATACACCAAACCCACAAAGTACTCCAGGAATTGTAAATCATTCTTCAATTGTCAACCACCAAGGCACTTCAATTTAGAAAAGAATCAAGAGACTTTCCAGTTATTCAAGTCTAAATGTCTTAACCCAGTTTCAGACTGACGATCAAACATTCTAAAGACACAAAAAGGGCAACAGCACTCTTTTTTATTTTTTTTTTGAGGGGAGCTCTCTTATACATTCTCAGGTATAAAACTGAGTGACTAGTCATTACTGATAGAAGTGCGAGGGAAGCTGATGATGTGAACAGAGCTGAAGGAAAGTTGTCCAGGTAATCAAAATACCAGACTTCCATTTAGACCCCTGCATAGTTTCCCAATTTTTTTTTTGAGGTGGTTAAGTCCATCTTCTGCATTATTTCTCAAACACATTAGATATTGTTACCATGTGTGTTTTCAGTTTTGTTACTGTTTTTATAATTTACCCTAATTGAATGAAAAATGAGGGCATGAAGTAAAGTATGGGGGTTCTCGATTCTTTTTCTCTTTTAAGCCCACTCATTAGGCACAGACTTGCTCTGTGCTGACTCCTATAACACGTAGTAGGAGGTCCTGATCTAGCAATCATTCTTTGTGACTTCCAGACAACTGCCAGGAATAAATGGATGGAATAAATGCAGGGGTTTTAGAAATTACAATTCAAGAGTTTTGAGTGTGTAATTTTTCAGTTCTGCCTATCAAAGTCCCAGCCAAAGCAGAAATTCACCAAATCAATTATCATCAGGCCTACAACATTATTTTCATTATTTAAAATTTTTTCCTTTTCAAAATTTCCTCAATATATCACTTGAGTGAGGTGGGATTTACTGGTATATGATCTTTCTATAATTACCAGCCTTACAAGTGACAATTACCTCGCTGTGAATAAATAGCACAGGTTACTAATGCATTTCAATATACAGGTACATTTCAATATTCTTATGAAAGATTGGCTTATAATATTAGAACCTTTATTTAATAATTACATACTAAATAATAGTTACTTCTACATAAGTGAAATTGAGGATTTGACAAGGGTAAAAGGAAAACAAATTCTTCATTATAAAAATATTTGTACTGTGAATTCCTTGCCATATAGATGCAATTCTTGTTAAGCTGCTTTGTTTTATTAAAAAATATTTTTCAATAAATTGGAAAAATATAAAATAAAATAAAGAAAAAATATTTTCAAACTATATTACAAACACAAATTGTAGAAATTTGCTCTCTTAACAAAGGTAGAATGATTTAAAAGACTTATCTAAAGGTTCTAGACATGTCAGAGTTGGAAGAGAATATTCCAATATTCCTTATCCATTTGCTTTGTTTAAACACCACATTTAGAATTGGTTACAAATAAATTTGTAATTCCAATATCCATCTCAGAGCTTGCTTTTTAATTTTATTCCCAGATAACTACCCTATATTTATTTTACTTGACGCATATTTTAATTGCTCTTGTTTATGCTTTTTTCCAAAAACGGTTTTCTGTAGTGACAACTGAAACTCAAAGTGATGATTACAACAAAAGAGATTTTAAGAGTTTTTCCAGAAACAAGGTCATTGGTGACATTTCCATAAATCACACATAATCTCAACAAAGACCATCTTACAAAGAAGCCTCACTCTAATAAGTTTAATATACAGAGGTTAAAATAGCCAGTTGTATTTATCTTTCACTATGCAGCTTACCAAAACCAAACTTCTGTCATCAACAATTATTAATCACCCATATGACCTGCAGAGGATTTTAATAAAGCAAATTATGAACCTGGGGTTGGGGGTGTGTGAAGGAGAGACACAAATGTGATCCAAATTTATAAAAGGAGATGAGGGTCCCTATTGGCCCACCACATCTGTTTGCCACATGTTCATAAATCACATCAATGTTTTGAACATTTCTCCTAGCACCTTCCTGTCACTCTGGTTTTATAGTTTATATTTTTACCCCTCCCGCCCCCCCAAAAAAATTTCATGATTATATTTCAGGTTTGAGAAAGACATTTGACCAAGTATTAAGTCACGCAACTGCAGCTAATGGCTGTGGCTAGTGCCCAAGGACCCTCCACTTTCTGAAGATTTGGTCACAGCAAGCAAAAGTGGGAGCAAAACTTCTAGTTTATTCTAAAGAAGATGAGAAATAATATAAAGACACCAATGATCACTGCCAAACCAAAAAAAAGTGCTACTCTTTGAGTCTGAATCTATGAAATAGAGTTGCCAAAAAGATAGCTGCTGACTTAAAAAGAAAAATACGTTTTCCTTGCAAAGAGGATTATCTGTAATACCATGTGCTCTACTCTTAAGTTTGTTTTCATCTTCCAGTGATGCTAATGCATGTCTGCATGTAGTGCAGTGCTTGTCCCCTGGGAGTTGTCATCTCTGATAACTATGACCTGTAAAGACAGAGCAACAGTATTCTAGGCTGCATTTCAGACAGCCCATGTAACCCATTGGCTTATTTAATGTGAAAAGAGGCATGCAAACTTAAGATACCGAGGAAGTTAAATTAGCAAGGTGGTATCATATAGATGAAGATGAGGTCTTGTCATTATGGCTGATTAGTGCCCCCCCTTGCTCTAAATGTATATATTGTTGAATGGAATATAACAACTATAAACAAACAAACATGCATATCTATATCTAAGCTGGAAAAACCACATGGTGCCAGAAATGAACAGAGTTAATCTGAAGCCAGAGCAATGAATGGGCGCTAAAGCCAAATGGGTCAGGGGCTACTGAACCTGGATATTCTAATTACTGAGGTTTTAACCTGAGAGTAGAGAGTTGGGGAAAAAGAGTTTGCAGGCCTGGTAGCATGGGAAGCTATAGGTGCATTCCCGTGTAAAACTGAGAACTCAGAAGGAACTAGACAGGTTCTTTCCACTGGGCTGGGAATTTGGTAAGAAAAATGGGCTGCCCGTCCTAGGTCGTGGTTGAAAATTCATCTTGGAGAAATCTAAACTGATACTATGTGGGACTTGGGGGTTGAATTCATATGTTAAGCTTGATAAAATAATCTTAAATCAAGAAATTATTGTAAAAACTAGTTGAGAGACCCATGGAACGGCAGAGATAGACATAAAACAGCCCACACTAACGACTTAACCCTGAATCATGACACATCCTTCAAAAACAATTCAACCTGAAGATAGAGTCAAAGTCTAACATTTGAAGCACTCAAGGAAACTATGAGAGTCAGGAATTTCAATAACCAGGAGAATTCACATGTGAAAACCAATAGAAAATAGAACAGGGATAAAGACAAGATGGCGGCATAGGTAAACACGGGAGTTTGCTGCCTCGAACAACCACTTCAAAAATACAACTAAAAGACGGAACGGACATCATCCAGAACCACAAGAAAGCTGGCTGAGTGGAAGTTTTACAACTAGGAGGAAAGAGAAAAGCATACCGAGGCTCAGAGGAGGCGCAGTGCTGAAGTAAAATACTAAGGTTCGGAGTGCATGCGGAGCGGGCTGGAGGCTGAGGGCGCGGTTGTCGTTTTCAATCAGGAGGGAGTCTCAGGCTCTGAGCTCCAGTTCCGGGCGAGTCTCTAAGGACCCACACTCATATGGGAGAAGCGGGACTGTCTGGCATCGCTCAGAACCCTAGGGCAGCTTTCTCTCCGTGGGGCTTGCAGCGACTACTGGGACACTGAGAAGCAGAGCCTCTGAGGACAAGACTGAGAGCAGCCATAATTGCTAATCCCGCCCTGTTGATCCCATGTGACCCGCCCCGCCCAAGCCCTGCAGGGAGGCTTTTGCTGGATTGCCTCAGGCAAAGGCTAGATTAGCACCTCCCTAGAGATCCAGGAGCCAGGAAGCCCAGAGGTCAGAGTGGGACCATCCAGCTTGCAGCTCCGTGGAACCATAAAAGACACACTCAGGGGGCAGACTCAGTGAGCACAAAAGCCCCATCGAAGCAAGTCTAGCCCCAGAGGGGTGTCTCCAGCACAGAAGTTCTCCCACCGCAGACACAGCTGATTCCCACAGCCAATTGGCCTGGAGGTCAATTCCTCACAGTGATAACTACAACAATCAAGGCTTAACCACAACAAGACTGTGCACAAAGCCCACAAGGGGGTGCACCAAGAGTGTCTACCTCAGGTAATTGGGACACTTAGCACAGAAAGGCACTCTATCGACACAGCGAAGCATAAAAAATGCCGAGACAAAGAAATAGAACACAAACGACAGAATTGGAGGAAAGCAAACTGCTGGATATAGAGTTCAAAACCACACTTTTAAGGTCTTTAAAGAACTGTCTAGAAGCCGCCGATAAATGTAGTGAGATCTTCAAGAAGACTGGTGAAACCCTCGATGTTGTGATAAAGAACCAACTAGAAATTAAGCATACACTGACTGAAATAAAGAATATTATACAGACTCCCAACAGCAGACCAGAGGATCACAAAAATCAAGTCAAAGATTTGAAATACGAAAAAGCAAAAAACACCCAACCGGAAAAGCAAAATGAAAAAAGAATCCAAAAATACGAAGATAGTGTCAGGAGCCTCTGGGACAGCTTCAAGCGTAGCAACATCCGAATTATAGGGGTGCCAGAAGAAGACAGAGAGCAAGATATTGAAAACCTATTTGAAGAAATAATGACAGAAAACTTCCCCTACCTGGTGAAAGAAATAGACTTCCAAGTCCAAGAAGCGCATAGGACCCCAAACAAAAGGAACCCAAAGAGGACCACACCAAGACACATCATAATTAAAATGCCAAGAGCAAAAGACAAAGAGAGAATCTTAAAAGCAGCAAGAGAAAGAAAATCAGTTACCTACAAGGGAGTACCCATACGACTGTCAGCTGATTTCTCAACAGAAACTTTGCAGGCCAGAAGGGAGTGGCAAGAAATATTCAAAGTGATGAATACCAAGAACCTACAACCAAGATTACTTTATCTAGCAAAGCTATCATTCAGAAGTGAAGGCCAGATAAAGAGCTTCACAGATAAGAAAAAGCTAAAGGAGTTCATCACCACCAAACCAGTATTATATGAAATGCTGAAAGGTATCCTTTAAGAAGAGGAAGAAGAAGAAAAAGGTAAAGATACAAATTATGAACAACAAATACACATCTATCAACAAGTGAATCTAAAAATCAAATGAATAAATAATCTGATGAACAGTATGAACTGGTGATTGTAATAGAATCAGGGACATAGAATGGGAATGGACTGACTATTCTTGGGGGGTGGATGTGGGAGGTGAGGGAAGAGATTGGACAATAATCGTGCACCTATGGATTAGGACACTGGGTGGGGAGTGAGGGCGGTGGGTGGGGTGGGAACTGGGTGGAGGGGAGTTATGGTGGAAAAAAAGAGTAACTAATGTAATAATCTGAACAATAAAGATTTAATTAAAAAAAATAAAAAATAAATAAATAAATAAATAAATAAAAATTCATAAAAAAGAAAAGAAAAGTAATATTTTCAGATATACAACTAACTGGAAAATAAATCATAAACTGAAAAAAAAAAGAAAATAGAACAATGTGAAAACAATTTTGCTTTAAATTTTCAAAGATATAATTAAAGAAGAAATAAAAATCATTAGAATAGCATCCCGTAAAAAAGAAGAGGTAGTTTTGAAAATGAACAAAATGGGAGTCCTAGAAATGAAAACCATAATAATTAAATGGGTAACTTCAATATGTGAACTATATAGTATAGTAAACATAAATAAAGAAATTAGTAAATCTGAAAACAGATCTGAAAAATTCACCTAAAATAAAATATATTCAGTAAAGTAACATGGTACCTAACATATTGTTATTCCTCAATTAATTAACTAACTAATGATTAATTCATTGGAGGATGAAATGAGACTCTGACATATATCTAATAAATTTAATAAATATTCTCTCCAGAATGAGAGATTAGGAGAAAGGCAACACTCTGAAAATGAAAGAAACCATGAATCTTCAGACTCAAGGAGAAGTATAGGGTAACTTTAAAAAATCCACTTAGACCCATATGATTTCACTGATATTTGGAATTTAATGAACAAACTGAACTACCAAGCAAAATAGAGACAGACTCATAGAGAGCAGGCAGACAGCTCTAGGGTGTGTGTGTGTGTGTGTGTGTGTGTGTGTATTGAGAGTGTTGGGAGGAATTGAGCAAGAGAGAGAGAAAGAGAGAGAACTCACGGACATGGACAACAATGTGGCAATGGCTGGGGGGTGGGTTGTGGATGGAAGTGGAAGAGGGCATAGAGGGGATAAATACTGATGGGGAAAACCCACATATACACACCATTGTGAAACTTTAGAACATCAAGGATACATTTTAAAATTAAAAAAATATAAGATGTATAAAGATAGGTTAAATTTATAGATTCTTCCTGAAATATAACCAAAAATTATACTTCAGCAAAAAGGAAATTGACTATAGAAAGAAATAAAGTGGTAAAAGAACCAATGATGAACAAACGAACAAAAAAAATCAAAAGCAAGTTGGTAAAACTGTCTGTATGTGTGTACATTAAAATAAACTAAAAAGAAACATAGATAATGGATGGGACAAAACATTTTAAGGTCCTTGTCTTATTTCAAGAGAAGGCTAGGATTATTGATTCACCTCAAAACTTATTAGGTTAAGGGTATATTACTTTTAAGAGTAACCACTAGAAGAATCTATAATAATAGAAGCATAATATGCTAATTAGACCGGATGTCCTTCCAGATGAAGCCATGGTGGCAGGACTGAGGCCAAGGCAGCTGCAGCAGCAGCGGGGACTAAGCCCCTTGCACAAATTTCAAGCATCAGGCCTCTAGTAGAGATATAATTCACAAACTTGACAAGAGATATTTTTAAAAGAGTGAGGCAAGGGTGGGAATAAACTCAAGCAATATGGTAGATGAAACAATCACTTACCTGTATGGAAATTTTCATTGGCTATTATAGCTTACAAAAGCACATCAAGCCCTAACCAGTTTGGCTCAGTGGATAGAGTGTCAGCCTGCGGACTCAAGGGTCCCAGGTTCAATTCCGGTCAAGGGCATGTACCTTGGTTGCGGGCACATTCCCAGAAGGGGGTGTCCAGGAGGCAGCTGATTGATGTTTCTAACTCTCTATTCCTCTCCCTTTCTCTCTGTAAAAAATCAATAAAATATATTAAAATAAAATTAATAAAAGTACATCAATAAAAGCAAAGTATCTATAATAATAAAAGTGTAATATGCTAATTAGACCGGACAGCCAAACGACCTTCCAGACATCATTCCAGATGTCCTTCCAGATGAAGCCATGGTGGCAGGGGCCAAGGCAGAGGTCGTTAGGGGTGATCAGGCAAGCAGTGAGCAGTTAGGGGCGATCAGCAGGCAGGCGAGTGGTTAGGGGCGATGAGGCAGGCAGGCAAGTGGTTAGGAGCCAGTGGTCCCAGATTGTGAGAGGGTGCAGGCCGGGCTGAGGAACTCCCCCCCCCAACATGAATTTCATGCACCAGGCCTCTAGTTACATAAAAAAGTCTTGCAATTGAATTTGAAGGGATTGTAGATTCATTTGAAAGCTGCTACCACTTTTTAAATGGTGGGGGGAAATTCAGCTTTGAGATTGTGCTGGAAAAACATTAAACATATTCTCTTCGTTATTTGAAATCTTACATAACTATATATCATTTTCTTGGAATTTTTCATATTCTACATGGTTTAATTTTTGAGGGACTTGTACTTTATTCTTCTGGGTTATAAGGCTTTGAAAGTTTTAATAATGTTATTCATCATTGGCTTTCCTCACACACCTACCATGCACTATGTACATAGTTGAAATTCATTAAAATGAATTTGTAGATGAAAATAATTCTTCTGAAAATAACTGGCCTTTGTAAAAAGAGGTGATTAAATTCAGTAGCACTTTTCTGCCTTGTCATAGAGAAAGACACCCAATCTCTTTACCCCAATTCTTACCCCATCAGATAGAGACCAGACAGGAGCCAATAGTAAGATTAATCAAGAAATGTGTGCTTCCAATTTTTCAAGTTAAAAGTTTTCAAGGGTAGATCCTTTGACAAGAACATCAACTATCCCTAGTTTTGAAGGTATCAGGCACATAAAGTCACACCACCCCATTATTCAGCCTTGAAGCTGACTCCTTTGTTCTTCATTCAAGAAGTACGTTACTTTATAATAGATATCAGAATCAAGAATTTTAATGGTTTCTCTCCAATCACCTATAATAGATGTGGAGTATTCAGTGATGTATATTCTTATGGAGGCCTTCAATATTGACTTCCATTATTTCTCCCCTTCTCATCCCCAGGTAACTGTGCATCTCTCATTACCAGGCAGGAGGGGAGCACATAACAAATCATTTTCTAAATAGTATTATCCATTAAGCCAAAGACAGCTTTATTTTGAAGAGTGGCTTAAAATCTGCACCTTCCTATAGATGGAGAGAGAACTCCTTAAGGGCCAGATGGTTTCATTTCAACATTAAGTTGCTGATCTTCCCATGACACTGCCAGAGGAAAGTTTGGGACACCTCTTCACATGTTTCATGAAGTAGCCTCTTGATACTAAGGAAGCCTCTCCAGATGTAACCCAGTAAAGATAATACCTTGCAAACCATAAATAAAATGGCCCCAACCAGTTCACATCGGGAGGCCGTCAGTCTGTAGAAAGGGTTTTTGTTTTTATTTGGTTTTCTTTTTCCCTCTAGCAAAACTCAACAAATAAGATAACAGGGAATTGAAGGAATGGGGTGTAGTTCTTACTCTGCTTGCACATTAGAACCATCCCAAATCAAGTGATTAACAATTTCTAAGAAGAGGAGTCCAAACATTGGTATCTATTTTAAAATCTCCTTTGATGATTCTAATGTGCATCCAGGCTGAGAATGAGCACTGTGGGCCTACTGGAAGGAAGATCATACTTTCTCTTTAAAATGAAAAAGGTACACATGCTTATTGTTTTTTAAAGGATAGTTCTTGTTTAAAAGAAGTTTGGTATCACAAATCTCAATATCACTAGAGGTATTGAGGGCAATGAAACCATTATGTATAATAGTTACAAACCCATGGAAAGAGGAATTTGAGAGAAATCTGTGTCACTAAGAGATGCTGTCAACATCTACATAATATCATATAATAAATACATTCTTCAGGACTAGTATTCTTGGAACTAGCACACAATTCGCTAAGTTTCTGGTTTGTTCCCATTTACTATCTGCTGAAAACACACACCTTAAAACAATCCATGTTATTCTGTAAAAAGTCCTGTTTGAAAAATTCTATTTTTATGATTTATCCTCCTGAAAAATATAGATACATCATAATTTAGATTGGCAATGAGTTGAGAGATGCAAAAGAGGATGTTGGGCTGCCAAGAGTGCTGTAGGGAGTTAGGAAATTGAGTAGCATTTTGTATTGATAAGGAGGGACATAATAGCAGATGCCTACCTCCTCCCTGACTGTATGTTGTGGTCAACTTGATTAAAGACAGGCTTTGAGTCAGCTTGAGCAACAGGGTAGGACTAAGCTGGTCAAACTCAATTGTTATTTGAAATTGCACTTGGACACTTGGAAATAGCAATTTGGGTACTTTTGGGGATTTTCCCCACCCCTTTTGCTTTCAAGTGGTACAAAGTAATGTGAAATTTTCTGGCCAATCATGGACTGATTGAGCATGTATAGTAAGAAGTCAACCACCAGCTAATCTCCCAGGGCAGACATCCCAGAACTGGTGGGTACATTCCCTTAGAATTAAAGTACCAGTCAAAAGTCTCATAAAGGGGGGCAAAGGGTGCATTAATCTTACCAAAACCCCGAAAGCATTTCCCATAATTTTTAGATTTGAAATCATTTAAAAGAAACTGGGAAGAAAAGATAATTTAACGAAATTTGTATAGTATGTATTAAAAGAGTGGTCTGCATCAAAATTGTATTCATGGTCCATTCAAGAACAGTCTTCTGTTTAGAAAATAAACAGTATAGAAAATAAATAGTACAGAAAATAAATAATATATTATACTATAACAATACTGTGACATAAGTTATTATTGTCTCTCACAATTGTTATTGCCCTTACCTCAGACTGCTCCCCCCCCCCCCTTTTTTTAAATATATTTTATTGATTTTTTACAGAGAGGAAGGGAGAGGGATAGAGAGTTAGAAACATCGATGAGAGAGAAACATCAATCAGCTGCCTCCTGCACACCCCCTACTGGGGATGTGCCCGCAACCAAGGTACATGCCCTTGACCAGAATCGAACCTGGGACCCTTGAGTCCGCAGGCTGACGCTCTATCCACTGAGCCAAACCAGTTAGGGCACCCCCCCCCCTTTTTTTAACAAAGGGCTCAGAAATACTGGTCCTTGCCAAAATGTAATCCTAAAAGTTAGTGGACCCTCGAACTTTAATTTATTTTACTTTTTAGAGCAGTTTTTGATTTACAGAAAACTGAAACAGAAAAGTAGAGTTTCCATATACCTTCTCACCCTGCCCTAACTGTGTAGACAGTTTCTCCTATTATTAACATCTTGTGTAACAGTGGTGCATTTGCTAAAATTGATGAACCAGTATTGACATGCTGTTATTAACTAAAGTCTATAATTTACATTAGAGTTCATTCTTTGTGTTGTATAGTTCTATGGGTTTTGAAAAATACATAATGTCAGGTGTCCACCATTGCAGTATTATACATAACTAGGGTCCCAGTGCATGAATTCATGCACCTTGAAAGGAACTGTGGGCCATGAGGCTGCAGTGGGCATAGGGGCAGGTCTTGGCCCATTCTCCGTGCCCCCACCCAGCCCCTCCCACCACGGCCCCCGGACCCATCTGCCAAGCCCCGTTCCACCCCCCACCCCCACCCCCGCCGCTCCCATGCACTGACGCTGACAGTGCTGGTCCCGCTTGCACTCACTGATGGCATGGAGTGATTGGGGCTGGCACCAGCAGCAGGTGCGAGTGGTGGCTGCTGCCTCGATCACCCCTCAGGAGCAGGGGCAGGTGGAGAAGCCCCGAGAGGCGATCAGGGCCGACAGCCGCTCACATCCACTGACAGTGCCTAGCGATTGGGACCAGCGCCCGGCTCTGGCAGTGGGTGTGAGCACATGGTGAGGCTGCAGCAAGCGGGAGCAAAGAATTTTCAGTAACCACCAGAGGCTCGCCCTTATGACAGCTACCAGCACCCCACCTTGGTCTGCTGCCATCCCCCCACCCCCTGCTCACCTGCTCCACCATCCCACCGCGGCTGATGCCTGCCATGTTCCGCGCACACCCCCTGGTGGTCAGCGCATGTCATAGCAACTGGTTGTTTGGTTGTTCTGCCGTTTGGTCTATTTGCATATTAGGGTTTTATATATATATAGATAGTTTCATTGACCTAAAAATCCTCTGTTTTCCACCCATTTATCCCCCCCTCTCTCCTTGGTGATCACTGATCATTTTACAGTTCCTATAATTTTGCCTTTTCCAAAATGTCTTATTGTTGAGATCATACAGCAAGTAACCTATTCAAATTGACTTCTTTCTCTTAACAACATGCATTTAAGATTCTTCTACTTCTTTTCAATACTTGATAGCTCATTTATATTTATTGTTGAAATGTACTCCCTTCAATATATGTACCATGATTTGCTTATCTATTCACCTATTAAAGGGCATCTTGATTGCTTCCAAGTTTTTGAAAGTATAAATAAGTTTTCAACTCATTTTGGATAAACACCAAGGAGTGCAATTGCTGGGATCTATAGTAAGGTTATGGGTAGCTTTACAAGAAGCTGTCAAATTTCTAAAGTGGTTGTACCATTTTGTATTTCTACTAGAAATGAATGAGAATTTCTATTGTTCCACAACCTCACCAGTATTTAGTACTGTCAGTGTTTTTGGATTTTAACAATTCCAATAATTTTATAATGGTATCTCATTGTTTTAATTTGAGATTCCTTAATGATGTACAAAGTTGAGAATCTTTTCATATGCTTATTTGTTATCTGTATATCTTCTTTGGTGAGATGCCTGTTCAGATCTTTTGTCTACTTCTAACTGGGTTGTTTGGTGTCTTATTGTTGAGTTCTGAGTGTTTATTATATATTTTGTATACCAGTCCTTCATTGGATATATGTTTTGCAAAGATTTTCTTCTAGTATGTGACTTGTCTTTTCATTCTCTTTTGACACTCACCCAGTATATAGCACAGTAATAAGCACAAAAGAGAATCAATAAATGTTAATTGAATGAACAAATAAGGTAATTAGGGTCCACTTCTTGTTAGGCCTTCCTATGGTTGGCCAGAAGTTTCTCCTAAGCATCTATAAACCTATTAACAGATAAATGGCTAGTTAAAAAAATTTTTTTCTTAAAATGCACTGGGCTTCTTGAATAACTGAAAAAATAAGTGTTTGATTATTGAATTAGCTTCAAATGATCTCAACAGGAAATCTATGTCTCCTATTGGGATGTTCAGTAGTGATGAGATAGTAAGAACTCATTTGAGGAAAGAAAGAATGTATATTAAGGACTGATTCATAGAGGAAACTTTAAAGAGTTTGGAGTAAGTTAATTTTCGCTATAAAGCAGGTCAGTTGAGAAGCATTTTTTTTTTTCTGGACCTTTTGTATAAAACCTAGTTTGGCCCCAGCTGGTGTGGCTCAGTAGTTGAGTGTCAACCCATGAACTAAGAGGTCGCTGGCCCAATTCCTGGTCAGAGCACATGCTAGGGGTTGCAGGCTCGATCCCCAGTAGGGGTGTGCAGGAGGCAGTTGATGGATGATGTTTCTCTCTCATCCATGTTTCTATCTCTATCTCTTTCCCTTCCTCTCTCCCCCCAAAATATCAATAAAAGCATTTAAAAAAAATACAAAAAACTTTACCTAGTTTGGTTTTATAATCTTTTCTCCACAAATCCAGTGTTTTTTGGAGATCAGTTATTCAAATCTACATACCTTGCTAAAATAAAAACCTCTTTATTTGTTAATGTAGCTGTCACTCTGAACTAGTTGTTTTTCAGAATGTTGCCTTTGAAGAAGTATCACAGATTTAACTTAAATAGCTCAAAGAAATAGAAGACACATTTAGCACACCTCATAAAAGACAAGTCACATTTCACAGTGCTTTAGAAGATAGACAACTGATTTTAAGATGTTAATTAGCATGAAGCACATTGAAATGGGAAGACTATTTTGTATGAGAAGAAACTTGAATACTGCATTTTAAAGAAAATTACACTGGAATAGATAGAATGACTGATGTATTAAACATATTTTAACTAATATTGTAAAATATGTAAGAAATATGAAATTGGATTACTTATCTTGGCATACATAGTCCTTGATAGTTTCAGTGTGACAGAGACTCCCCACTATAAAATTATCTTATTTATAATAATTTGAAATTAATTTCATTAAGAAAGAAAAGTAGTATTTTTTAATCCATACTGTGAATTAGTATAATTCTTCAGAGAAAGAATTAGATTAGAAAAAAAAGTAAATAACAATCAAGGCAAATCACTGGTATAGGCCATATAGGCCAAGTGGTTAAATTAACTGAACTCTCAGGCCTTTTAATATCTTAAGGTATTAGCTGCATAATGTAACTAGAGGCCCGGTGCATGAATTCATGCACCAGTGGGGTCCCTCGGCCTGACCTGTGGGATCGGGTCAAAACTGACTCTCCGACATCTCCTGAAGGGGTCCCAGATTGCGAGAGGGCACAGGCCAAGCTGAGGGACCCCATCAGTACACAATTGGGGCTGGGGAGGGACGTGGGAGGTTGGCCAGCCAGAAAGGAACTACGGTGGGCTCCAGGGCGTGTCTGGCCCATCTCACTCTGTCCTGATCATCCAGACCCCAGCAGCAAGCTAACCTACCAATCAGACCATCTGCCCCCTGGTGGTCAGTGAACGTGATAGCAAGTGGTTGAGCAGCCTTAGCATATCATTAGCATATTATGCTTTGATTGGTTGAATAGCTGACAGGACAACTGCACACTTAGCATATTAGGCTTTTATTATATAGGACTAGAGGCCCGGTGCACAAAAATTTGTGCACTCGGGGGAGGGGGGGCGAGAGGGGGTCCCTCAGCCTGGCCTGTGCCCTCTCGCAGTCTGGGACCCCTCAGGAGATAACGACATGCTGGCTTAGGCCTGCTCCCGGGTGGCAGAGGGCAGGCCCAATCCCTAGGTGCAGCGCCTGGTCGGGCTCAGAGCAGGGCCGATTGGGGAGTTGGGGCGCCACCCCCTGTCATGCACAGAGCAGGGCGGATGGGGAGGTTGCGATGCCACCCCTAGTCACGTTCAGGGTAGGGCCGATTGGGGGGTTGGGGTACTGCCCCGTCACACTCAAGGCAGGGTCGATGGGGAGGTTGTGGCGCCACACCCTGCCACGCACAGAGCAGGGCCAATCAGGGGGTTGGGGCGCTGCCCCCTGTCACACACAGAGCAGGGACCATCAGGGGGGTTGGGGCTCTGTACCCTGTCACACACAGAGCAGGGCCCATCAGGGGTTTGGGGAGCTCCCCCCTGTCACGCACAGAGCAGGGCCGATCAGGGGGTTGAGGAGCTCCCCCCTGTCACGCACAGAGCAGGGCCAATAGGGGAGTTGGGGCACCACCCCCTGTCACACACAGAGCAGGGTCCGTGGGGGGGGGGGGAGTTGGGGCGCCACACCCTGTCACACACAGAGCAGGGTCCGTGGCGGGGGGGGGAGTTGGGGCGCCACACCCTGTCACACACAGAGCAGGGCCGATCAGGAGGTTGGGGCGCCGCCACTGTCACACTCAGGGCAGGGCCGATGGGGAGGTATGGCTCTACCCCGTCTCACATAGAGCAGGGCCCGTGGGGGGGGGGGCGTTGGGGTGCTGCCCCCCGTCACACACAGAGCTGCAGAGCGATCAGGGGGTTTGGGTGCTGCCCCCTGTCACACACAGAGCTGCAGAGCGATCAGGGGGTTTGGGCGCTGCCCCCTGTCACGCTGATCCCGGTGCCGGGAGGCCTTGCGGCTCCGCTGATCCCGCCCGGCAGGGTCACAGATCCGGGTCCCAGATCGCAGACAGCCTTGCCTGCTGCCGCCTGCCTTCAGTATGCAAATTAGCCGCCATCTTGTTGCTTCAGGGTGGGGGTCCCCACTGGGGTGCCTGGCCAGTCTGGGTGAGGGGCTGAGGGCCGTTTTCAGGCTGGCGGGCGACTGGAGCTCCAAACCTCTCCTTTTTTTCTTTTTTTTTTTATTCTGGCATTTATTTACCTTCTATGGCTGTCACTGGAGCTGAGAGCCGGCTTTCTCTCTGAGGCTCGGCTGAAAGCAGGTTTCTGGCCTTTGTTTTCTGTATTTGAAACAATGTTGCGACTCCAGCTCTGAGATCCCGGCTGACTGACAGGAGGTTTCTGGGCTTTTGTTTATCTTCTGTAAATGTTACTATGTTTCCAACTGAAGCTCAGAGGCTGGCGGGGAACGTTGGAGTCCTCTGTCACTGAAGGAAGCAAGCCTCCCTGTTCGCATCAGCTGCCTGGATGCCGGCCGCCATCTTGGCTGACAGTTACTTTGTATATATTCACTGATTAGCCAATGGGAAGGGTAGCGGTCGTACGCTAATTACCATGTTTCTCTTTTATTAGTGTAGATGGAAAGCACATGAACTCTTAAGTTAGATTGTGCTTGAATCTTGCTTCTGGCACTTTCTAGTTTTATGACTGAGAAATTTATTTTTCTGAGTGTCAGTTTCCTAATCAATAAGATGGGTCTTTAAAATAATTATTTTGAAAGCTATTGAATGAATATGCAGTGACTAGAATTGATCTAAAATGTTCCACTGAGAAGAACATCAAACAAAACAGTTCTTGTCTAAAGATCGGGAATCAGAATGGCATCAGACTTCTCAATAGCAACACTGTTAGCTAAAAGACAATGTAATAGGCCTCCAAAATACTCAGTAAAAGTTATTTATTTTTTAAAATTATGCAATAAGATTTATTGTAAAAATAAGGTTCATTTGTTTGGACTATCCACTCTGGACTAGTTTCTGTGTATAATTACATTAGTAGGTCTCTGATAAAATCAAAGAAAAAGAAACAAACAAGAACAAAAATACCCCACCCCCCAATCTAAATTAGAGCTAGTTCTTATTTGGACATCATTCATATAACTGTTATCTGTGTCCTGGAAGATTCAACCAACTATAGGTGTGTTGTTTTTTTTTAATATATTTTGTCAGTGGTATGTTTTGATCCTTTGGAGCCTTTCTAGTTAGATTTGGGCTTCTTTAACTTGGAATCTTGAAAAAAAAGTAGAATTAATTCATAAAAATATGAACCACAATGTCATAATATATGGATGACTTATATGTAGAGTTATTATCAGTATATTTCAAAAAACAAATTTATTCTATTTATACTACAAGATAGGGCAAAAGTAGGTTTACCATTTTTTTGTATGAAAAATAATACAATAATTATGAAATAATACAAGAATTAACTGTTTTGCATACTCACAACTGTAAACCTACTTTTGCTCTGCCCTGCATACTTGTTTCACATTTTACAGTGAATCTAACCCATCAGTAGAAATTATATTTACTTTACACATGAATGACTACTGTGCTAGTATTATTACCTTCTTAGCTTTCACAAGTATGTTTTACCAGCTGATAGACTTTTCTTTTTCTGAGTAAAAGTTATTTTTAATCAAGAATTCTGTAACTGACCAATGTCTCAATCTAGTGTGAGTGCATAATAAAGACACTTTCAAATATGCAATATAAGAAAGTTCTAATGGACTTTTTCCAAGAAATTACTCTAGGATAATTTCCAGAAAACAAGATTAAATTAAGAAGGAAAGATTTTGCTCAGCAAATTTCCTGTTAACTAGGCTCACAAGAAAATGATCTACAACCCAGAAGTCCATTTCACTAATTTTCAATAAATATAATGGTCAAGTGCTCTGGAACACTGTTTATCATCTGGCCATTGCATTTTTCCCTAATGGAAAATCTACATAAGAGACATGATCATAATCAGAAGGTGGTTGTTTTGTAAATATAAATCAAAGTGAAGGGAAATACTCTATGATGGCCAATATACCCATGACCACTGTCAGGATATAATAGATACAAAAGCCTTTTGTGGCACTTCCATACCACTCAGGATAGTGGGAAAGATTTGTCATAATTCTTATTCAA
This sequence comes from Myotis yumanensis, assembly GCF_028538775.1. Lineage (NCBI taxonomy): Eukaryota > Metazoa > Chordata > Mammalia > Chiroptera > Vespertilionidae > Myotis > Myotis yumanensis. The sequence continues at coordinate 36,894,567 of NW_027223766.1, read as the reverse complement.
AGTATTATTCTGCACTTAATTATCACTTTCTCTGTGGAGCCATTCTTTCCATTAACTGGATTAAATATATAGATTTACCTTTATTGGAGGGGCTACAAAATGTCCTCAGTCACATATTTATAATTTCCTTTTTAGAGTGGATCACTTCTATCTATCTATATAAAAGTCTAAGCGACCAAATGACCGAATGACCCACTGGTCGACCGGTTGCTATGATGTGCACTGACCACCAGGGAGCAGATGCTTAATGCAGGAGGTCAGTGTGCTCCCACAGCCAACCTCCCACAGCAGGCCAACCTCCTGCGGTCCCTCCCCCTGGCTGACCGGCCCTCCCAATTGGCCCCAATCACCAGCCAGGCCGAGGAACCCCATCCATGCATGAAGTTGTGCACTGAGCCTCTAGTATTTTAATGATTATGTATGACTCTGACTTTTTTCACTTAAAGAAGATAATTTTATTTCCAACACATGGGAACATCTCACCATATAGCCCCTTATATACTGACTACATATGTGCCCCAATAAACTGAACAAATTAAATAAGAATACTCAAATGTAATCATCACAAAACAAACTTGTAGTTAGTAATTTTCTCAAACACCTTACTTAGAATATATTTAGTTGTAAGTAACAGAAGCTAGCTCAAGTAAAGAGTGATAAATTATAATGATAGGTTTTATAATATACAAGAAGCTACACAACCAAGTCTCTGAATGGATGAGATCATTGGAGATCTTATCAGCCAGAGATTTTAGATCATTACTAAGAGCTACACTATCTTTGGAACTCAGCTACACTACATTCTAGTATTTAACTATTAATATGATTCAGCTACACTACCTATAACTATTTTCTGTTTCCCAATTTCATTGACTTTAGAACATGTATTTTCTGAAATCAAAATATATCTATAGGTGGGTATGGCTGGGGGAGGGAGGGGTTTCAATTGGGGAAAAAGAAGACATATGTAAAACTTTAGAATATATATATATTCTCCACCTTGATCAGTCATAGCTACTTTGTAGTTCTCTCTTCTCTCTCTCTCTCTCTCTCTCTCTCTCACACACACACACACACACACACACATGCACACACTCATGAACACACCCTAACCATTCAAACTTTCAAAAACTGGCAAAGAAAAGTAGAACTAACAAAATTTGGTATAATTTCAGAAAAGAGTAATTTTTGACATCAATATTTTTAAAAGTCTTAGGTTAGAAAGCATTATGTCAACCTTGGTTTGAGCCAAGAGTCCTATGCAGGGTCATTAAATTTGATCTATTCTATAACCATTGATGCTATAGCCACTAATCCTAGTCACCTTGACCCTTTGTATCATTAGTCACAGTGGGGACCCTGTTGTAGTGTGAACGGATCAATGCAAATCCACTCTATTACTGAAATACTACCTCAAATTGCAGGCCCTATAGTGGGTAAGGGTTAACATCTTGATTTATAAGGAGTTAATTATAACCACCATTGAAACCAAGATCAAGAGCTGGAATTAAAACAAGCTAAAAGACAATCTAAAAATGTGAAAAAGACTAGAAGCTGAGCAGCTAAATGTGAAATGCTAGCATGAAAGCTTAGCATTTCTTAGCCTTTCCGGAACAAAAAGCCTGTGTCCAGATGGAGGATAAAGGGAATAGGAAAGTAGAGAGAGAAAAGAGAAAAAATATATTGTAAATGCACTGTGCTTTGAAAAGTTGAGCTAACTTCATATACACTATTACATTAAAGTCCTGTTTAAAAAGACTGTAATCTGGGGCTCCTTTTAGAGGACTCTATCCTCTTTGTAAGTGTATTTGGCTCTCTCTAAACAAGGGGACCTCATAGCTACACTGAATGACAAGAAACTTGCTTCAAATGAGGGACTAATATTTTCAAACAAATACAATAGGCAGAGTTTCCTGAAATCCATCTTCTCTCAAATAGTCCATGGCTAGAATTCAGAAGATCTGTACTCTTAGATGGGAAAGATTATATCTTTACTTTTATTAACAGCCAACTAAAATTTAGCATTTCCTCCAATTATGAATGTAAATAACAAACCACAGGAGTGTTCATAGTATCTGGAGCTGTGTCATGAGTAGAAATAATATATATTTGAAATAATATATATTTTCATAGCACATTATAATTGTTGCATAAATCTTAAACTATCATGTGTGCTTATTATTTCTTTGAAATTAACTTTAGTTATTAGACCTGCTCCAGGATATTGTTATTCAATGTGTCAATAAACAAAACACTTCTATTACCATATCCCAAATTTGCTTTCTTTTTAATATTTTGATAACTGTATTCGACAGACTCCCACTATCTATTTCACTCTTTGGTGTGTATCCTTCCTGACATTTTATATGTATTTTAAAAATATTTCTTATTATAGAACCTTTTAAAATGTAAAAACAGAATTACAACAACATATGCAATGTTCTACAACATGGCTTTTAAATTTAACAATATATTGTGGATATTTCTCCACATTGTTACATAAAAGTTTACCTCATTATTATTTAAATTGTGTCATAATACTTCATGATTTTGTCATACTGCAAATCACATAATTGGTCTTCTGTTAACAGGTATTTAGATTTTTTTAAATTGCAGTGAACATTCTATTCACAGAGGTGATGTTGAGAATATTTAATAATCCCTATATCATGGGCACTGACCAAAATAAATAAATAAAGATCCCAATTTTAGTTCTGGAGGGAGATTCTGTGGCTCCCTGCTGGCCCAGGCATTAATCTTTTGTTGCAGGGTCATAGAGAGGCCCCCTGCAGGGGGTAAGGTAGCTGAGCTTTGGGTGAGTAACGCAGGGAGCTCAGTGTAGCAACCATTTCCAAAGGCTTTCTGTGTTTTAACAACCACCAAAACTATAACTATACATTTTTGAACATTTATGTGAGTGTATCTGTCACTTAAATGGCTAGAGTACAATTGCTAGATCAATGGAAATTTATATTTATATTTAGATAAACAATGCCAAAATGCCTTTCAATAAAGTGTATTAATTTATTCTCCTATTAACAAAACTTCATCAATATTATTTTTTCATCTTTGCCCATATGCACATAGAAGTTTTAATACTTAATATTATCAAGTTTTAATCTTTGCTTATTATATGTTTATAGAAATTTGCATTGTTCTATTTTATTTTGCATTTTTAAAAATTTTTGAATGAGGTTGACTGTCTTCTCATAGGTTTATATGATTAGCATGTTTCCCCCCTGAGGCCAGCTACTTTGAGTCATTTATCCATTCTGCTATTGGGTTTTCATGTCTTTTATGGATATTCAAATTAAAACTTTTAAAAATATGTATTAAAGAAATTAGCCCTTTATCTACCATATTTGTCATGTTCACTTTTTGCAGTATTTTTGTATCTTTTGGTTTTACTCAAATATAGAGAAAATTTTCATTTCTATGTAGTAAAAATTATCAGTCTTTTCCTTTTGAATTCTGGGTCTTATGTCACTTTTTAAAAGCCTTTCATATTCCAATTTTATTAAAAACAGTCATCTGAGTTTTCTTAAAACAACGTTTATGGTTTTTGTTTAAATTTTTTGATCCATCTGGAATTTATTTTAGTGTAATGAGTAAGGTAGGAATCTAGCTTAATTATTTTCCAAATGGCTATCCAGTTGTCCCAACACTATTTATTGGCTAATCAAGTCTTTCCTCCATAGATAATACTAAATTCTCAAATCTACTTGTATTCATTTTTAGATTTTCTGATCTGTTCCATTAATTATTTTTTCCTATTCCAGTATCATAGTCTGTTTTTTAATCCTCATCTAAGGTTATGGTTTTATTGATATTTTTAGAGAGAGAGGAAGGGGTCAGGGGAAAGAGAAAGAGCGAGAGAGAAGTACAGAGAGCGAGAAACATCAATGTGAGAAACATCATTGGTTGCCTCCTGCATCCCTCCCTGGCCAGAAATCAAACCTGCAACCTTTTGGTGTACAGGATGACACTCCAACTAACTGAGCCACTTAAAATACACTCCATAGTATTTTAATTACTTTAACTTTATTAAAAATGTTTCTTTATTATTCTTTTATTTCAGATTTTTTCTCAATAATTTGATGTATCCAATCATCTGGCACAAAAAATTTTAATTATTTTTTCACATTTCATAAAATCAGTTTTCTAATTGGGATCAGAGTAAATTAATAAATTACATTAAAATAATTGATACTATTACAATAATAAGTCTTTCTATAAAAGAAATGTTAAGAAAAGTAAAATGTTATATTTTCCTACATATTGACATCTCAGTAAAATTTTGATTTTTTTCTTTGTTTTTTAATGAGTTTATTCCTTGATTTCTATTGTAAATTTGATCTTTTCTTTTTGTATAATTTCCATCCAACTTTTTGGTTTGTATAGGAAAGTTCATTGTTTCTTTGTTTTTTTTTTTAACTAGTGGCCCAGTGCACAGATTTGTGCACATTGAAAGGAAATTAATTAGAAGAAATATTTTAATATCGCTATTCACCCTTTCTCTATAATAGAAGTGTCAACCAAATTCACAATCAGCAATGATAGATCAAAACACATGTGCAATTGGCACCAGCAAAAGCTTTATATGTATCACACATGCGTGAGTCAACTTAGCTTTTTATATATATATAGACTAGTATGCTTAAGGAATTCTAATTGTTTCCTATTATTTTAATTTGCTTTTATTGGACCTTTTAGATAAACAACCACACCTCTTGGAAATACTGTCTCCTCTCTTACAATAGTTGTATCTTCTATTTCATTTTCTTATCTAATTTCATTTTTAAAAATAAGAAAATCATCAAAGTAATAGGAAAGGGAGAGACGAGGAGTTTCTCCAGGGCAAAACTTTATCAATATCCTTGGATAAAATAAAATGCTAAGAATAACTCTTTTTGTTCAGGGAAGCTACTTTTGTATATAGTCTTTACCATATGAGTCATTCTGGGTCATATTTTCAAGCTCAGCACACACCTCCTGCCCTATAATTGCTCTAATAATTTTAAAATAAAAACATTGATAGCTGTGGACAGCTATAAATAACCAAAATGGAAGGCATTCACACCATGCTTTCAAAATGCACTTGTTTAGTTTTACTTTACCAATAACTTAAACCATATGGAAAGAGCAAATTCTCCTGCACAAACACATTCTACAAGTGGCATGCACAATAAATGATAGCATTTGACAAGTTTTTACCAGTTTTTTTTTCTTTTCAGAGCCAGAAAAGCCAGTTGTTACAATCAGTGTAAAGTGAAAAAACATGTACCTTAACAATCCAAGGATTTCTTTCTTTTTGGGGCATGTGTTAAATCATGTTTATACAGCAGCAGCTTTGCTGGACAGGTTGCCATATAGCCACTCCTATTCCTTTTGCTCCTGTTCCAGAAGCTGTAGGGTCAGTGACATAGCGGTGCCTATTAAACGCTATTTGGTGATGAGGTTGATAACTTTTAGGAGTTTGAAGTTGAAAACATTGATGGACTTCCAGATGTTCTGGCTCCTTTAAAGATCAACTTGAGAAACTGAAGGCCAAGCTTCACTGCACCTGAAAATACCAACCCAAGCTTCTTAGCTGAGATGCTATTGGAACTATAGCTATAGAAACAAGACATGAATAGGAATAATACTGCTTAAATCATTGACCATTACAGTGAAAGTACCTAAGGACATCCAGATTTAAACTGTGGACATTTTTTTTGGAGGGGGGGACACAGGTTAAAAAGTAATCCCTCTGATGTGCTTATGTGTATCATGGCCCTTTTCCTGTGTATTAAACACTTGGGTCTGGAGTACAAGCAGAGAGAGATGAGAAGGTGAAAGTAAAGCATGTCAGAGGCTAAATTCAAGGTTATGATTGCCCGAAGGACAAGGAGTTCTCCAGCTAGTTAACTCCACTATGTTTCCAGGCGAACACAAGTGGCTCTTATCTACACTCATTGTGAAAGTGTATTTCCTCACGTTTAGGGAAGAATTAAGTTGATTTTGTTTATATTTAATATTTTATTTCAATATCTAGTGAAGATTTAGTCCTCCCTGAGCTTGCTATTATAAATAACATATGAACATTTTTAGATGACTAAATTTTGTGAAACTATATATGATCAAGATCCAGGTTTAGGGGATCTTGTAACCAATTATAAACAGAATGCTTTCATAACAACCAGGAACATAAGAAGAGAAAAGTGACAGAGGTGAGAAAGGACAAAGTTACATTCTATATTTTGAGTGTTGAAAGGTAAAGATAAGACAAGCAATGATGTTGTCTGAGATGGTGCTGCATAGGCAGTTATGTGTGCTGTGGCTATTAGGTTACAGCTGAGTGCCAAGTTCTAATAAATTAAAAACAGACAGATCCTTCAAGAAAGTGATTTTCAATTTGTTCAGTTGACTAAGCAGCCATAACCCTTGATACTCTGTTCTTCTATCCCCAAATAGTTACATATTTATGCCATTATATGACTAGGAACGATTTTATTATCAGAAACTAGAACTGTGTTGTAGCAATAAGAGTTTCTGAATCTCAAAAAATAATACAGCATAACATTTATAACAACAGCATATATTTAGGAGGATAAATATTATCTACTCTAGTTACACAATTTAATATGAAGGATGAGCCTTACCTACCGAGTAATAATTTTGAATTTAATAATTTCATGTGAAATTATTTTGACATCTATAAGAATATAAGAAAAAACAGGCACCAAAATTTTATGAAAGAGTTCTAGAAAAATTTAACTTGAGAAATTCCATTTGCTAAATTAAATTCACTGGGATTTGAACAAGGGCAAAAAAGTTGACATGGAAAGGGTCTTTCTTCATGTGTATCTTTTAGATATGCCCAGTAACTATTCTTTGTTTTTAGAGTCTATATTTTTTTCTAGGAGCAAAATATTGAAGTAGAAATAAAATGCCTCTAGAATTTCTTAGTAGTGGAAAACTGTTGATTCTTTAGTGAAGACACTGGGAACTCATCAACAAAATATTTTAGCCAAGTTATCCTATTGTGTAGCCCACATTGGATAATTATCCCTCATGCTCAGATCTTCCAATCGGTGTTTTAGTCCTCTATCCTTAAATATGAGCAGATAATCAAGATTACTGGACATTTGAAGAAAGGTATTAGCACGGAACATAAAAAAGGAGAAAAAAAACCCGGTAACACTTTGTAGCAAACAGAGGCTATGCAACAAGAAGAAAACTTGACAATCACTAATATCTTCAGGGGGTGAGGATTAGTGCAAACATAAGACAAATAAGAGTTCTTGGGAATCTATAATAATAAAAGGGTAATATGCTAATTAGACCAGACATCTTCCGATGTCATTCTGGATGTCCTTCCTGATGAAGCCGGGGTGGGGGAAAGCCAGCCCAGGTCCCGGGTGCCTGCCAGCAGGCAGAGGAGGGAAGCCCGGGTCCCGGGTGCTGGAAGGAAGCCAGTGACAGCAGCTGGGGGAAGGAAGGCCTACTCTTGCACAAATTTTCGTGCATTGGGCCTCTAGTTAAAAATATAAAAGCAGATTTAAGCAATATTAGATGGAAGCTACATTTTAGAAAATCTCCCAGAGGGTATAGCAAAAAGACAAAGAATTGGCAGGTAAAGGAGAAAAGAATAAACTCTTATGTGGAGATTCAGACAATTGGCACAAAGTTCAAGATTTGAATTAATAAATATATTAAAAATTAAAATGAAGATGAATGAGGCAATTATTAATTCCAGGGAAAATGTAAAGGCATGGAAATCATAGTCTTTTCAATGGCATATACAAAGTTATATGACTGTGAACACTAAGCAATGATCTAACTAAAATTGTGCTTTAGCTATAGTGGAAGGATAAGGAATAGGAAACAAGTGCCGTATGATGGGATGCAGAGAGGAAAGAGAACCATATCCTCAGCCCCAATAACATGTCAGTAAATGATGCCTAATATTGAAAAAAACAAAAGTAGCCTAATAGTGAAAAAATTTAAAAACCATGTATTTTTAGAAAAATGAATATAAATATCACATAGTCTTTAAAGTACTATTTTTCATAATAAAGTTTCTATGATCTTGTAGAACAATTTAGCTTTTTGAATTATATGTATGAAAGAGTGATAAAAAGAAAAATTCCTTCATGTTGTTTTAGAATTTTCCTTTTACACTGAGTTTAATTAAGAGCCCTTACATGCTTTAATTCATAAGTAGAACACATACTATGTTATTGCATATAAAATGTCTTTTAATTTTGTGTATTGTAAAATTCCATTAAATAAGCTATAAATTATTTTAAATCATTTCTTACTTAATGTATACTATAATTTTATGGGGCAAGGCATTTCCCCCCGTTTGAAATAAAGTTTCAGAAAATAAGAGAAATTTTTTAAATTGCCTAAGATCTCTCAGGAATTTTGGGAGAATAGCAAGATCAGAACATAACATTCCCAGTTCTCTGTCATCATTCCACAAAATCATGTTGAATTTTCACAAATACTTTAAAAATAATAAACAAACAAACTAAATAATTTGTGAATGCTGAAAAAGAAAAAAAGAAGCTACAATGCTGGCACTATTGTAAACTAATTGTGCATATTTGACAAGGACTCATGAATTCCTTTTAGATATAAAAGTAGAGAAGTCACTTTTCTCCAAAGCTGTGGCGATTCACAACTCAATAAAGATCATCATGAATAACTATGAACAGCAGGATGAGTGATAAGGTCAAGTATGTAATCAGTGAATAATTATGGTCCAAGGCTAATTATATCTATGAAATTAAGGAAGAGTAAAGAAAACTAAGCACGCGCACACACACACACACACACACACACACACATCAAAACTTTATTCCAATTATTTTCTATCAGTGGGAATGATGAGTGACTATTTCTGTTTTTTTATTAGAAAGAATCAATCCAAACTAGCTCACTCTTTTAGATCAGAATATTACTTAAATATAGTTTATATGAAAAACATTTTCTTTAACAAAATTATTGAAAGAACAGAAACAGCCCGACTGGTGTGGCTCGGTGATTGAGTGTTGACCTATGAACCAGGAGGTCACAGTTTGATTCCCAGTCACATGACCGGGTTGAAGGCTCAATACCCAGTAGGGGGTGTGCAGAAGGCCACTGATCAATTATTCTCTGTCATCATTGTTGTTTCTATCTTTCCCTCTCCCTTCCTCTCTGAAATCAATAAAAATATTTTTTAAAAAAAGAACAGAAACAAGTGAGTAGATACAAATTTGGCATAAGGTTCATCATTTGTAAAATTAGGATAATAATAGTACCCATCCCACAAGGCTGTTGTGAAGGTTAAATGAAATGATGACACATGGAAGCAATCAGCATAGTGTTTCAAGCCATTTTAAAGATAAACTCTAATTTTACTGCTCGGCGTAGCTCTCTATACCAGCAGTTCTCAACCTGTGGGTCTCGACCCCTTTGGTGGTCGAATGACCCTTTCACAGGGGTCGCCTAAGACCATCCTGCATATCAGATATTTACATTATGATTCATAACAGTAGCAACATTATAGTTATGAAGTAGCAACGAAAATAATTTTATAGTTGGGTCACAACATAAAGAACTGTATTTAAAGGGTCAGAAGGTTGAGAACCACTGCACTGTTCTTCTCGTTAGAAAAACACCTTAATAAACATATCGATATTTTTAAGTGATGGCAGGATCTTTAGGCATCGTCTAAAAGAAAACAAACTGAAGGGGGAAAAAGAAAAAATAATGATATAATAATTATGTTAATAACATATGAACATAATATATTAACAGGAACTTTTAATTTGTTGTGTGTGAGGATACAGACTGGAGGTTTGGGAGTCTTGGACAGGGAGGAGAGAGTGTATTAAGAAACAAAAGACAGTGAGAAATATCCTAAGATGGGGAGAGAGCACAGTTTAAAACAATCTTCTAATGATTACTTTCCCTTTTTCCTTTTCTATGTTGGGCATATTCCCCCCTCCCCAAACTTTTTTTTAATAAAAAGTTGGCTACTCACCCAACAGTCTTTTGTTAGTGCAGCTTTGGGAAATAAACAGGGGGTTAAGGATACAGACAAAGAAAGGTCACAGAAGCAAGGCAGTGAATGGAGATTGGGACTGGCAGTGAGAGGTGTCTGGATCCTGGAAGCCTCTCCCATGCCCCCACCACCCCAAAAACACCTGGGAAATTGTGGAGGGTCCTGACTTTCCCAGTGTCTACAGAATAGGGAGCTGAGCACATTTGCTTGATTACCCTAGAAGGCTGGCAAATTTGGGCTTCTCATTATTAACATCACCAACTCTTTTTTCCTTCAGCTAAAATAACTAGAAACTTGAATAACTATGACAGATGATAGCTATCAGCAGCAGTTCCATAAACAGGGACACATAATAAGTAAATTTTGATGATGTCGGGAGAAGAGATTAAAAAGTTTAAAATGTTTAATGTTTTATATATTGCTTCACAAGCATCAGCTCAATCAATTATTATAAAAATTCTGAAGCTGTAGAATCTGTTTTTTATTTTTAATGAGAAAATTGGACTCAGATACGCTAAGGAACTTGTCAAAGGACCACAATGAGTACAGGCTTTCCACTACTTTTCGAAAAACCCCAAGCCTCAGGAGGGAGGGGAGAAGACAAATTTGACCTACTTCAAATTTTGCCTGTACCTCTCCTGAACAGATAAATCAACTTAAAAATTGACTATATACTTAGTATTATTGCAGCTGCTATTTAAAGCTACTAATGAGTGTAATTCGGAAATGCACAGATTTTTTAAAAAAAATTTTGCCCCAAATTAATGTATATTCTAAAAGAGGTTACACTTCAGCATGATTATTTTATCAATAGTTTTACAATGAGACACATTCCCTTCCATATTGGTTCTGTCTTTTTCTGTGACATTTTAATGAAAAAAAGTGGATTATTTTAATAAACCTAGTTCTATAAAAGGAAGTCTGTAAGCCAAAATGAAATAAATGCTAGGCTGTAAAAATATCATCATATTATTAAAGTACTGATGGAAGTATGGGGTCTAATCACAAATGAGGCAAGAATTTAATGCAATTTAAAAGCAAATATTCTGGGGAAAGTCAAAAGAAATGAAACTTAGGAAATGAAACATTAAGGAGAAGAGACAACTACAATTTATAAGTTATATGTTCATGATAAAAATATATGGGCTAATGCATTCAAAAGTCTATGCATGAATGAGTGCCCACTATGTATCTCTGTATTGTCTTTAAATTTTGGTTTCCTTATAATCACCTATTAGAAGCACAGTTTTGGTACCAAATTTCTATTTCCCAAGTATGCAATTTTCCCCCTATTGGTGGTGGTTACTATTTATATGCCTGGTGTTGGAAAAGCCAACTTTTCATTGCTTCCTGGTTTTTAGTCATAAACAAATGAAAATCCATTGATTGAACACTGGTGGTGGTAATCTTACTGTTTTGTCAGCCTTCCCATTAAATTTTATTTGAGATAATCTGATATTTTATATTGAATTAATAGCTTTTTTTCCTTACATGTTGGAATTGTGAGAAGTTTTCCTGTACCTGTGAATACAAGGTACAGTTCTGAAAAAAATGATCATGCCAAAAAATTATAAAACAATGGATACAAAACCCTATACAATCAGAGCATCATATTAGCAACAATGTAGAATAAACACAGACTGGAGTAAGCAGCAACTATAGGAGAACCCTCTACACTTCTTCCTTTAGATTTTATTACCTGAAAACATTTTTTTGACAGTTTCATCTATAATCATTTTTACTCAAGTTCAAATGAAAGGAATCTTTCAGTTGATCTATAAATATTTGAAAATGGCTATTTCATCAGACAACATGGATGGGGTACAGTGATTAAACCATTTATTCTACCACTTACCATTCATATTGCTAGGCTATGTGTACCTTACCATCCTTATCCTATATAATAAAGAGGTAATATTCAAATTAACCCTCATGCCCTCACAAGATGGCTGCCTACGACCAGGCCGGCAGGGGGATTAGTGAGGGATGACCAAACGACTGAACAAGGAGGTTGCGTGGGGCGACCAGGCCAGCAGGGGGGTTAGTGAGGGACGACCAAATGACTGAACAACAAGCTGCATGGGGCAACCAGGCTGGCAGGGGGGCCATGAGGGGCAACCAGGTTGGCAGAGGGGGGCAGTTGGGGGTGACCAGGCCAGCAGGGGGGGCAGTAAGGGATGACTAGGCCGGTGGAGGAGTGACAGGACAGCAGAGAGGGGGCAGTTGGGGGTGACTTGGTGGGCATGGGGGGCAGTTGGGGGTGACTTGGCGGGCATGGGGGGCAGTTGGGGGTGATCAGGCTGGCATGCAGAGGCAGTGAGGGGTGATCAGGTCGGCAGAGAAGGGGCAGTTAGCAGTGACCAGGCAGGCAGGTGAGCGATTAGGAGCCAGTGGTCCGGGATTGTGAGAGGGATGTCCGACTGCTGGTTTAGGCCCGATCCCCAGCAGTCAGATATCCCCCAAGGGGTCCCAGATTGGAGAGGGTGCAGGCTAGGCTGAGGGGATCCCCCCGCCATGCATGAATTTTGTGCACCGGGCCTCTAGTAGATAAATAAAGATAATGAGAGTATATATAGCTCATAGGTTTATTTGAGGCATAAATAAGCATCTGAATGGTGAATATAGAACTTGGCACATAGCAACTCAATCAAGATTTGTTATTTATTGTTTCTGGTTTTTAACTTAGTATAATTTTTTATGTTGAAAGTATTAGTAAAAATATTTTTAACTGTAAGTTTTTGGCCAAGCTCTAAACACATAGAAGTTTGTTTTCTCACTTAAGAAATTTGGAAATAGGCAGTTTCCTCAGAGGCTCAGCAATGTCAGGGTATTAGTCAATGTTTCTGGCATTATTTTGGTTTCTGTGCCCCCAACTCCTATTCATGATCACAAGATGCTACAGCATTATATGAGAGTATTCATAGCAAGGAGGAAGGGGACAGGCAAAAAAAAAAAGACTTCTTTTTCAAAGAAGATTCTCTTTATGTCTTATTTTTTCAACAAGATTGCATGCTCAACTGTAGGCTAAGAAAGAATGAGATTCCGAAGATTGATAGAGGCTAGTAGAAATTTATTCCCTAGGCTTGGTGCTGGGGGACTGCTACCCAAATAAAATTGTGGTTTTGTTTACAAGGCAGAAGAGTGGAAACATATAGAAGACAAATGATAGGGCCACTTGAGTGTTTTGTTCCAAAGCTCCCCTGTGATAAAACTTGACTAACCACGTAGAGCTGAATTATTACTGGCCTGTTAGTTCCTTGTTATTTCAATAAATAACAAAAGGAGACCAGGACTTATTATTTGTTTTTGTTTGGTTGGTTTTTTGCTTCTGAACAAGAAAATAAAGAACAGGTCTACACAATTGTATAAGGAAATTTAGTGTATGTTGATATTCCCTTTTTCCTCAGTGGTAGTTTATTTTCCCTGAACGATCCAGATTAATGCTTTCATTCCTATATTCTATCTATCTGTTTATACATAGTCACTCAACACAAGTACAAATAGATTTTTTGTTTGTTTTGTTTTTAAAATAAATTGGACAATAAATAATCCCTATCTATTATGAATTACATATATAGGGTGTCCCAAAAAACGTATACACATACTTTGAATAATTATAAAGACAGTGTTTATTAAAATACATTTCATTTTCAAAATTGAGCTATCAGCTGTTAAAGTGTGTATACATTTTTTGGGATACCCCATATAACTGAGCGGAAAAAGATTTTTCCTGATTATGTAAGATACCTTATAATGCTCTCATTTTCAAAGTTCTGCATATAGCTGATTTCCAAGACAATTACTCAGCAGTGAATGTTAAATAGATGGACATGTATGTAAAATTGCATGTGAAAAAAATTGTATGTAAAACAAAAGAATGGAAAACCATACTCATTTGTAAATAATGCAATCGGTAGATTTAAGGCCTTCGTTCTTTCAAAATTCAAGGAATTTGATTACTTTTCATTGAGAATATAGTCAAATATGAAAATGTCTATTCACAAAATAAAAATAATTTGCTAGGCTTGCCCTTAGGTTTTGTATTTAGTTTATTTTTAGTCTGTTTTCCACTAGGCAGGAGTTCTACCTTAGTATTCTTCTTTTACCCGCTGCTGCCTTTGGCATAATGCACACCAGAAATTTCCTAATTTGTTGTGAGTATTCCTTTACACCAATGGTTTCTAAGGTATCATAGCAGCTGGCAGTGATACAAATATTCATGAGAACATCATGTGATCATTAATTCATTTTATCCCCATTTGGCTGTTCCCGCCGCGTGTAGCTAATATTATATAATACAATTATGTTACTACATGAAACTGGTCCAAGAACACAAGAATACTGTGGTAAAGAATTGAAAGATATTTGAGATGTGTTAATACAGAAACAGAATTAAGTTCCTTTATGAGGGACTCAGCTTATAAATTAAAATGCATAATTTATTCTCATAAAAGGTTTCACAAATGATTTCTGTAACATATGGATTTTCAGCACTTTTGAGAAAACAATAACTGTAGCTTCTGCCCAAATAATATACTGACCACACTCTTCTATGGACTAGGTAACCTATAAGAAGCTACGTAATTCACACATGAGAACATGTTGATAAGAAAATGTACAGAGTTAGACATTAGGTAATGGTTTCTTTTCAGGAGATATTTAGTTCAAAACACTCTGCAAAAAATTAAACTAAAACCCACAGATAAATACCTTTCAATCCAAGGCTTCATTTCTGATGAGAGAATAGAAAAAAAATATTATGGCCATCAGCCCTGAGAGGTGTGGTGACTATATTCAGAGACTGTGATCTGTGGTCTCCTAGCTTTAATTGGCCTCCTGGGGTATATAGAATGCTGTGAGTTTGTCACACTTGTAGAGATCTTGGCACAAACTATTTACAGCTGTTTGGAGCCTTAACATACAATAGAAAGAGCCTGCTGGGCCTGGCATTTGCTGACACAGTCTTGGAGTCAATGGAAAAGTCTGGCTTCTCTTTTGAGGTCCTCATAGTGAAGGATCTGCAGACTGTAAAGTATACAAAAACCTAAGAATCGACCTCAGCACAGCCAAAGCTCTTCTCTGCAGGGCTCCAGTGAGTCTAGTACACTTTTTCTGCAAAGCCCTGGAACATTTTCACTTTCTCCACTTGAATAGGGTCCTCCACAATAAAAGACTTTGGAATATTTTGCCTATATTTACCTTGAAAAGAGATTATGAGAGAAGACCCCATAGTACAGCTAGTGGTTTGAATCCAATGCACAGGCATGTTTATTTGTTGTTTGTATCCTCACAGTGTTTCATTTTCCTTTGTTTAGTTAATCTGAATTAGTTGCCAACTTTTAAAAGTCAAGACATTTCACATTTTTTTAAAAAAAAAATCCAATTCATTTGGTTCTCTGGAAAAATCAGATCTGGCAACGTGAAGTCTGAGTTCCCTCTTGGCAACAGATGACTGGGCCAGGAAGCAGTTGCCCTCTTTGGAAAGGACATGGGTCCCCTCTGGAAGGCCTCCTGCATTTACATTCCCTGCCTGAAACTAGTAGGCACTTGAATTAGCAACCACTATAAATAAAATATGTCTTTAAAATACAGGTTTCAAAAATAAAGAACAATAAGGAATGATATTATAAACAACATAACCACCTCTTAATTACCTTAAATAACTTTCCTTTTTTGCTTAAGAGTTTTTAAGGAAGTAAAACGTTAGCTGGTGTAGCATTGACCTATGAATCAGGAAGTCACAGTTTTATTCTGGTCAGGGCACATGCCAGGGTTGTGGGCTGGATCTTCACTAGGGAGCATCAAGGAGGCAGCCGATCAGTGATTCTCTCTCATCATTGATGTTTCTATCTCTCTCTCCCTTTCCCTTCCTCTCTAAAATCAATAAAAATATATTTAGAAAAATAAAAAATAAAGAAGTAAAACATTTTATATAAATTTAATTTCCCTGTTGATCCATCCCAAGTCTCAAATCTTTTTTCAACTACATAGATAAGTTACTGACTTTAGTCTTTATCACTTTCCTGCATCCTTTTTTTACTTCTATTATGTAGCTATTTATGCATTTTTAAAAATTATACTCTTTGCAAATTTTTAAAGTTTTATATATGTATCCTGCACCTTGCCTCATCCACTCAAATTTACATTGTTAAGATCTATCCAAGCTGAAACATGTAACTCTAGTTAATTCATTTAAACAGATCTATAATCTGCTGAAATTTATTTTGTAATCTATTTTGTGACTGTACGTCAGTTTACTTATCTATTTTTCTATTGCTGAAAATGTGTCCTTTGTAATTCTTCACTATTACAGACAATGTTGATTGGAAAATTCCTGTGCACATGTGGGCATGTGTACAAGAGTATCTTTATGATATACCTATCACAAAATTGCTGGGCCTTGAGGTATATTTATTCTCAGTTTTTCAGATATTGCCAAATTTCTCTCCAACATTATTTTATATAATTTACCCTCCTATCAACAGCATGTTAGAGTTCTTGATATTCTTTTTCCATGCTAATACTTGTTACTTTTTCTTTTTTGATAATTTACTGGAAGTAAATTATGTTTTGTTATTGTTTTAATTGCATTTTCTTGATTACTAGTGAGAGTGAACCTCTTTTTGTAAATTTATTGGCCTTCCAAGTTATTGAGATTTACTTGGTTGTTGTTGTTTGAAATCTTGGTTACAACACGTTTCTTCTTGCACTTCTGGCCACCATTTGCACGACTTAATATTTGAGCCACATTCATCTCACAGATTATTCTGTCTGACCACTGATGCAGCCCCACCCATTCTCCCACTCACATCACTCCTGTTTACTACATTCAACTCATTGTCAACTGGATATCAGTATGAGAAGCCAACCTCACCAGGACAGCTGTTAATACACTGATACTAATCCAGTGATGTCAGTGGTTATATTGGCATTGTTCTACCTTCACATTGACCTGAAATTCTCGTTTTTCCTCTCTTTGTAAAATTTTGCCTAAAATCCTAAATTTTTTATTTTTGCTCTTTTAACTGTCATTCTAAATTAAGAATTGGCTATCTATTTTATTAATAACAGTAACTATTTTTTCTGTTTATTGTTTCTCATAGGATTTGAATTTTTTAAAATATATTTTTATTGGTTCAGAGAAGAAGGGAGAGGGAGAGAGAGATAAACATCAATGATGAGAGAGACTCATTGATCAGCTGCCTTCTGCACGCTGCCCCACTGGGAATAGAGCCCGCAACCCAGGCATGTGCCCTGATCAGGAATCGAACTGTGACCTCCTGGTTCATAGGTCGGTTGACACTCAACCACTGAGCCACACTGGGCGGGCAAGATTTGCATTTTTAACGATGAAGGGTAAGATAAATACATAGCAGCCACGGCACTGTCTATGTGACTTTTCTTTTCCAGCTACTTCATTTCAATGAAGGTAGTTTCTGTTTCTTTCCTTTAATAAAGTTAAAGGAAAAAAAGAGAATATACTAAATATGTCACTAAGAATTAGTTTCTCAAATAAAATTTTCTTGCAGCATCAGAAGGGCAGCTCTCTGCCCTGCTGCCCATATGTTAGGCCAGTGAATAACAGACTTTTATAGTAAGCTGGAGTTAGTGGGTCTGGACACGATCTGCCAGCTATGAGGCAATGTTTAGGTTAAAAGATCTGTCTCAGAGACCGGGAATGCTGAAACATGGGTAAAGAAAATAAATGTCGTGAGGGACATTCACTTACAGAGAGCATATTTGTCCCATATAAATACCTTGCTAGCCTAGAACAATCCAGAGATTTAACCTCTGAGGCAGCAGCTAAAGCAGAGAGTAATGGAAGTGATGACAATAAAAGGGAGAAGGGAGGGGATGACTGGGATGCTCATGGGATTGTGATATATTGTTTTCTGAGAGAAGTCCCCAGGTAAGAAATCACACAGTGGGCTGTTAATATAATCAACATTTAGTCAGTAGCTACTATATGCCAGAAACAGTGCTAGACAATAGGAATGTAGTAATGACTAAGACAGGAACATACAGTATGATAGGAAAAAAACACACATAAAAAATGTGCTATATTAGTGGCTTATACCATACTAGAGGCCTCATGCATGAATTCATGTACTGGTGGGGTCCCTCAGCCTGGCCAGTGAGGATAGGGCCAAAACCACTCTCCGATATCCCCTGAAGGGTCCCAGATTGTGAGAGGGTGATTCTCGGGTGATGCACCCCGGAATTGGGCTCCCTTCTCTCTGGTTCCTGGTGCGTCACCCGAGAACTGCAGCTGCCAAGTCACCACAGCTCAGCAGCTCCTGCATTTAGCTTCTGTCCCCTGGTGGTCAGTGTGCATCATAGCTACCAGTTGGATGGTCGGACGGTCACTTAGGCTTTTATATATATAGACTAGAGGCCCGGTGCACAAAAATTTGTGCACTCGGGGGGAGAGGGGGTCCCTCAGCCTGGCCTGTGCCCTCTCGCAGTCTGGGACCACTCGGGAGATAACGACCTGCTGGCTTAGGCCTGCTCCCGGGTGGCAGAGGGCAGGCCCAATCCCTAGGTGCAGCCCCTGGTCAGGCTCAGAGCAGGGCTGATTGGGGAGTCCGGGCATCGCCCCGTCATGCACAGAGCAGGGCGGATTGGGAGGTTGCGATGACACCCTCAGTCACGCTCAGGGTAGGGCCGATTGGGGGGTTGGGGAACCGCCCCCTGTCACACTCAAGGCAGGGTCGATGGGGAGGTTGCGGCGCCACCCCCTGTCATGCACAGAGCAGGGCTGATCAGGGGGTTGGGGTGCTGCCCCGTCACACACAGAGCAGGGCGGATCAGGGGGTTGGGGCGCTGCACCCTGTCACACTCCGGGCAGGGCCAATGGGGAGGTTATGGCTCTACCCTGTCACTCACAGAGCAGGGCCTGTTGGGGGGCGGGGGGGTTGGGGCGCCGCATCCTGTCACACACAGAGCAGGACCGATCAGGGGGTTGGTGTGCTGCACCCTGTCAAACACAGAGCCCCAGGGCAATCAGGGGATTGGGGAGCTCACCCCTATCAGGCACAGAGCAGGGCTGATCAGGGGGTTGGGGCGCCTTCCCCTGTCATGAACAGAGCAGGGCGGATAGGGAGGTTGTGGCACCGCCCCCTGTCACACAGAGAGCCGCAGGGCGATCAGGGGGTTTGGGCGCTGCCCCCTGTCATGCTGATCCCGGTGCCGGGAGGCATATTACCCTTTTACTATATAGGATAGAGGCCTGGTGCATGGGTAAGGGCTGGCTGGTTTGCCCTGAAGGGTGTCCTGGATCAGGGTGGGGGTCCCCACTGGGGTGCCTGGCCAGTCTGGGTGAGGGGCTGATGGCTGTTTTCCGGAAGCGAGTGACTGAAGCTTCCAACTGCTCCTTGTTTTCTTTCTTTTTTTTTTTTTTTTCTATTCTGGGCCAGCTTTAGCTCTGAGGCCTCGCTGCTGAAAACATCGATACAAAGTTTCGGTCCGCTGGCTTTCAGTCCGGCTGGTTTCTGGTGTTTTGTTTAGCTTCTTATTTGCAACATAGTGCATAGTTGCTTAGAGTTGCAGGTGAGAGAGGCCGGCAAGTGAGGCGGGGAACGTTGGAATCCGCAGCAAGCAAGCCTCATGCTTGCTTCAGTGCCTGGCTGCCGGCCGCCATCTTGGCTGACAGTTAATTTGCATATACTTACTGATTAGCCAATGAAAAGGGTAGCGGTTGTACGCTAATTACCATGTTTCTCTTTTATTAGTGTAGATAGTGGTCACACGAAGGAATAAGTAACTTTTTATTGAGTATCATGGAAGGCATCACAGATGAGAAGTGCCTGAACTATAAGTGGCAGACACTGTTGACTGCTGCTGACTTAGTTGAGTTCTCACAAAAGCAGACCTCAAGACAATGATTTGGTGAGATCCCAGGAAGGACTGAGGAAGTGAGATGCTAAAGGAGGGAAAGTCATTGACATGCATGACTACCACTGTGAGCAACCAGGGCTCCATCCTACTGGTGACCTTCTGGAAGATAGTATAGGAGAAATTATATAAGAGTATCTATGACTTAGGATTAGATGAGGGTATCTTATGTAAGACTCAAAAAGTACAAATCTGGTGAATGTACTGACAATTTTTACATTAAAATGGAAACATACTCTTTATAAAAGATACCAGAAGTGAAAAATGAGCCAAAGCCATTTGTCAAACAAAGATTTAGTATCCAGAATATATGAAGATTCCCTCCAAATCAACAAGAAAATAAAAAGCAAATTGCATTAGCTACTAGCTCTAAAACCGCTAGACCTTCCTCTGACAGTTATATTTAATTTTTAAAAAAATAGATTTTTATTGATTTAGAGAGAGAAGAAGGGAGAGGGAGAGAGATATAGAAACATCGATGAGAGAGAGATACCAGTCAGCTACCTCCTGCACGCCCCCTACTGAAGACTGAGCCCACAACCCAGGCATGTGCCTTGACCAGGAATCAAACCAGTGACCTGTTAGTGCATGGGTCAATGCTCAACCAGTGAGCCACACCAGCTGGGCTATATTTAATTTTTAAGGGGTTCCCCAAAATATCAACTAACATTGTAATAAAATACTGATTTTAAAAAAAAGTATTAAGAACTATAATTCTGACAAATAAATAAAGCATATCATTTAATAAGTACTTATAACCCCTGATTAAGAGGTTTACGATTCTGTCTTAAAGATATTGCCATGTAATTGAGGAATCAAGGCATAGTCACATTAAAAATAACTACTGCAATTAAAACTGAAAAAATGAGAAGTAGTCATTTAACAAATATTTATTTAGAAGCCTGGTGCAAGAATTCGTGTACCAGTGGGGTTCCTTGGCGTGGCCTGTGGGATTGGGCCAAAATCACTCTCTGACATAGCACGAGGGGTCCCGGATTTCGAGAGGGTGCAGGCCAGGCTGAGGGACCCCACCAGTGCAGGATCAGAGCCGGGGAGGAACACAGGAGGTTGGCCAGCCAGGAAGGGACCACAGGAGGGCTCCAGGGCATGTCTCGCCCATCTCACTCAGTACTGATCTGCCGGACCCCAGCAACAAGCTAACCTACCAGTCGGAGTGTCTTCCTCCTGGTGGTCAGTGCACATCATAGCAAGCGGTTGAACGGCCTTAGCATATCATTAGTATATTACGCTTTGATTGGTTGAACAGACAACCAGACACTTAGCATATTAGGCTTTTATTATATAGGATTGTGAACTCTGTGCCAGGCACTGCACTAGGCACTCAGTATCCAATAACTAATAAAGCAGATATGATCAGCCTTTATGGAGCCTATACTCCAAAATTTAAAGAAAAGTAAATAAGTGATTAAGTGGAATCATTAAAAGTTCGGTAGCCCTGGCTGATTTGGCTCAGCGGATAGAGCGTTGGACTGCGGACTGGAAGGTCCCAGGTTCGATTCTGGTCAAGGGCACATGCTCGGGTTGCAGGCTTGATCCCCAGTAGGGGGCATGCAGGAGGCAGCCAATTAATGATACTCTCTCATCATTGACGTTTCTATCTCTCCCTCTTCCTTCCTCTCTGAAATCAATAAAAATGTATTTAAAAAAAAAGTTTTGTAAAAACAACTGTCAGGTTGCTAAAACAGAAATTAAAGAGGACACCTCTTTTAGATTGGGCCATCAGCACAGGTCTGTTTGAGAAGGTGACACGCCTAAAAGGAGAGGAGAATCAGTCAGGACAAAGGTGAAAGAAAATATGTTCTGGGAAGACATGTAAAGACCTGAGGTGGGAAACAGCTTGGCCCTCTTGAGTAATAGAAAGGAAGCCAGTGTGGGTAAATATAGTAAAAAGCCAGAGACCCTTGGTATAGTCTGCTGGCAGATGGAGGCGTGGAATATGCTATATTACATCTCTTTCTTAACTACTGAAGTGATGGAATTAGAAAACTGACCTTGGCTCTTCAAACATAGCAGTAAGAGTAGTACAAGATCTAACTATGACATTCCAAGAGAATTTTACATAAAAACTTTAATAAAGAGAAAAAATTGTGTTGTTTTATAAAGTTCTCATATCCCATTCTCTGTCCGAAAATAAAGAGAAGCATATAGCCTTGCTGATTTGTGTTTTTGTTAAGTTAGAAAATGACAAAAGCCCACTTCTCAGTGTCCCAAATAAGAAACATTGTAATTGGATATCAACACTAATATTCATGTGGGTTACAAAAGAATGGGTAAGGCTATAAGTACTCCACCCCACCTTTGGAAGAAGTCACCAACCACATTCACAGACCTTAACCATAAGTGAATCTTATTTTATCTTTCCATCTTAAGATGGGGGAGGGGCAGGATAGGAATAGCAATTGCCACTATCCAGATTTCTAAAATAATGAAATCTTACCAGTTGAGGTCTGAGGAACTGTGTGAGTAAAGTTTCGTTATTACTTAATATTAACTTGGATAAAAATAATAAAGGGAATTTTGGTGAAAACCTCTTGGCTGACTTCTTCCTCTTGGAGTTTGAATCCCCATTTCACTTGTTAATGAAAGAACCAATCAATTAGGGCTTGACAAAGAGGAGGTGGACAAGGGGCCTGATTATATCTGCCCTTGAAACCAACGGCATGGAGATTGGATTTTTAGCTAAATGCAATGGAAAGCCATTGAAAAGTCTTGGCTTAGAAAATAATTTGGTTCATGTTTTAAGAAGCCGTATGTTTTAAGAAGTAACACAGGCAATAAATTCAAAATGGAGAGATTAGTGTGTGCTGATCAGAGACGGGGGTTGGGGGTGTACTTCTCAGTGGTTATAAAACTGGGACTTTAAAAATCTGGGTGAAATTAGACAAGCCTGGGAGAGAAAAAGCAAGAGTAAGTGCAAAAAATGAGAAAAGGTTCTGAAGTGGGCTGGGGTGGGGAAAAATAGGGTACATACCCATCTGACTCAGGTTACTAAGTTCTGATCAAATTATAATGGACTTTGCACATCAGACTTAGGAACATTTAGTTAATAGGAAACTCCGCAAATGTCATATGCATGATATAATGGAACTAAAGCTTCAGAAACATGAATTTGGCGGATATGTGATGGGAGGATCCATTTGAAAGTGGACAAGAAAGTAAAAAACTAAATAAGAAAAGAGCAACAAAATAAAGTATGAAGTAAGATATACATTTCCTTTTTAAAACCTTTGATAAGCTTGGAAATGGCAGTGTTATTCTTTGATTAGCAGGCCAGGGAGAAACAGAGCAAGAACCAGATAAATGCAGCTGAAGCTAGGACAAGCTGTAGGACAGGTCCCAAGGGAAGGTGACAAGAATAAAAAATCACAGTGAACATTCAACTTGGGTGGAGGTATGACTCAGTTGTATGCTGTGAATCTAATATGTAAGGTGGGGTACAGTGTCTGGTGTCACGTACTAGTATGCATGTTGATATAATCATTAGTCAGTGTTGTTAGAGTCAGGCAAGTGGTCGAAAGGCTGTGGGAATGAAGGGGAGGCACCCAGAAGAAGGGGAACTGGCAGGCTAGGTTGTTCATTAAAATCCATGACGGAAGTTAAGGAGTAACTTAGCCATAATAAAAGTATCCAAGATTGCATTTTGGATATTTTAACTTCAAGTAAGTAAAATACTAATTAAATATACCAACCTTTGAGAAAAAGTGGTACCTAACCCATTGCAAGCCTTGGTTCATGTGGTCTCAGGGCCTGCACTGATCTAAGACTGCTCACAAGAGGGAAGGATTGTGGTATGACGCAAAAGAGCCCGGGCCAGCGTGGCTCAATGGTTGAGCATAGACCTATAAACCAGGAGGTCACAGTTCGATTACGGTCAGGGCACATGCCTGGATTGCTGGCTCGATTCCCAGTGTGAGGCATGCAGGAGGTAGCCAATCAATGATTCTCTCTCATCTTTGATGTTTATATCAGTTGTTACCTTGAAGGACTATTATAAAAGCTGAAATACCTGTTCATTTCCTTAGTGCTTTAAGATAAAGAAGTCATGAGAATAAATGAGTATATATTATGTATGTACTGGGCCACAAACGGACATATACTAATGATAAATAACAAGGAACATCAGACACAAGGGTTCAGAACATGGAGTGAGTCTTTGGTAAGCCTGATCTTTATGTTCACTTCTGGAATGTTAGTGACTCATGGCATTTTAGAAAAGCCTTTCAGAGTCTAGGCAGAAACTATTATAAGCATCAGCCCCTTATAAAGACATTTGAAGAATAACAGAGTATCAAGTTGGCAGTTGGTGCAAAAAAAGTGGTCTACATTAATGAATCTGTACTCAGAAAAACCAAGTATGCTTATAGGAGCAGGGACTTTAAAGGACTGATATGCTACTTTGGGGTATAATGAAAGTAAAATTATGCATAAAAGAGAAGTTATTATAGAAGAGAAATGGTGGGTACTTAGAAAATTTTGTAGTAGAGCTATTGAAAGTTCCTAAAGAGTAAAGTAAGGAGAAGAAGGGATTGTTTAAGAAAAAAGTCCCTTCATATATTCACCTAAACCTCACCTAGAACCTGCACCTCCACCATTGTTTTACTTACCATCCTAGAACGTAATTAACTATCTGGTTGTTTCCCCCATGAGTTCACAAGCTCCACAACAAGAGGAAGAAGGTCTAACTTGTCTAAAATTCTTGTTACTATCTCCAGAGTCTGGCAGTGTTTGGCGCATAGAGGATCAATGAACACTTAATATTAAATGAATAATGAAGCTAGCATCATAGAAAGTACTGTAGCAACTCTTGTGGAAGATAAGGTAAATATAAGAAATTTCATAGGGAGAAAAAAAGGAAGAGAGGCTGTGCAACAAATAGGCAGACATGTTTTTGTTTTTTTAATGCCCTGATGTTTCATGTCTAAAAAAAATGGGAAACCAACTTTTCCATCTATGACCCTGATGAAAAAGAGAAGAGATAAAACAATGATTAATTCTAAGTTGTAGGTGAGTATACATTAAACTTTAAATTGTGGCCACAGTATATAGCAATTAGACTCAAGGTCAATTTAAGGTGAAAAGAGTTGTTATTGTACTTAGTTTATGACTTAAAAAGATAAATACCATTGGTTGTTTTACATATATGATCTAGTCTTGGAAAACTTTACATGTAAAGGAAAAAGAATCTTCCAGCATAAAATTAAAGTGTAATCAGGAACAGTAAAAACAATATTGCTGTTAATTCAGCACTGAAGAAGACAAGACTCTGGGTCAAAAGCCTCATAGACTAAGTTTAAGTTTGACAAATGTGGCCCATGGGAATTGTAGGATGACCTGGAGGTGTTGGAATTGGATGTACACATCTATTGCTATATGTTACAGCTGGATGATTTAAGAGACCCCCAAAGCTAATGAATATCACAAGGAACCAGAAACTCCCTTGACAGCCATGTATACATGTGTAAAATAACAAAGAATCTAAATGCAAGTGTTTGTACTTCATCGCTCAGTCTGAAATTCTATCCAGTCCACTCAAGCCCAGAGAAATGTGCAGCTTTAGCAAAAATCAGTCCCTCTCTTGAAACAAAATATTAATGTTACCACTGATGCACCCACTTTTCTAGGCATTCTTTATTTCAGATGTTCTTAATAGAACTCTGACACTGCATCTAATCAATCCATATTAAAGGGCAAGCAATAGGACTTGACATTTCTTCTGGAAATTACATGTGTTAATATAAAATCTGGGCATTTGCCACAGAGTTATTTTGAATTAAGTGAAAACTGCTGGTTAAGAAAACAAAAAATTTTGCCTGAAGAAAACTTGGAACTTTTATCCAGCTTAATTTGGTACTGAAACTCAAAAACCAAGACAGGATAAATACATTGCTTTTTCTATGCTGATATTTATGCGTCAAATGAAACTGCTTTTGCTGTTTGTGTCCTTGTGTTTTCTATGATACAGTTTATCCCACATTAAGTCTAACTTTAAAACAATAAACTTTTTAAAAGTAATAAAATTTAGCTTGAGGGGAAAATTGTCATTAAAGTTTGGGTGAATTGGGATAATAGGACAACCGGACACAGTACACAGTATCGTTCTAGAAAGGCTATGGTTATGTTGTGTTTAGGGTATATATTCTCCTAAAATATAAAATATTATTACATAATGCCAAGAATAGTTGTTACTATTATTAACTTCAGCCTGATAGAAAAGATGTCATTAATGTCAGAATCATCAGCTTCAAGATTTGGACATTTAAAAGGCATTGCACATATATACTGCACCCCCACCTCTTTAATAATTATATTCCCTAATATACACTGGCTAAAAATTGATTTGCTAATACCATTAATTCAATCCAATCCATATTTGCTCAGTTTTTTGCAAGACAAAAACATAAGGTCATAATAAAAATCTCACATTGGCAAAGTCACATTTAATAATAGATTAGAGGAGCATACAGCTCAAAAGTTATATGCATCAACACTCCATGCTTCATGACAACGAAGTGTTGGCTGGCCTGAGAGAGTCAAAGTTTTGCCTGGACCTCACGAGCCTCTCCTGCTCTCCACAAGCTCTTCAGTTTGGATAGCATCAGGATTTAGCCCTGGATCTTCTCTTCTCTGAATCCATGGTAATCTTACCCCCTTACAGGGCTCTACATAACATCTTCAACACAACAACTCTACCCAAACTTCACTTTTACATTTCTACTTGGATGTCACATGTCCACTTTAGAATATATTCTCCGGAGTTGTATTTTAAAAATACAACTGGCCTGCTTTCACTTCCCTGGAGGAACTAAAGTCTTTACTCTTTCCAGGCCTTTACACTTGTTCCTGGACGGCTCTGCTTTTGCTGCCCCTGTTGCCCTATGCTTGGTTATCCTAACGGGGGGACAAGAAACAAAGACTATGCTTTCCCTGACCACCTTCCTGAAATCTCTTTTCCCATTTGCTGTCCTCCCCACTGAGATTTTTTTCCTCTTAGCACTAATGACAGTCTGAAACTATCTTGATTTTTTAATATTTTGAATTCTATAAACACTTTTGTTCTCCCACCGTTTGTAGTTGTGCCCTGCTCTCTCTTCAGCTGGAAGTCTCCATTGTCTGAGGGAGGATTAGGGTTGCTATAGCATGAATATGAGGAAAAGATGGAATCAGAAGTCTGCCTATTTCAGCAACAGCAGTTATGAAACACAAAGCCTTTTGATTTAGAAAAGCTTTTAGGGAAAAGGGGGATTTTGAGGAGGGAAATGTGTTTTTCTAAAGGTCTGAAGGAGTTTCAGTTTATGCATATATGACATTTTAAATAAGAAAATAGAAAATAAAGAATTGTGGAAAAGTGTAAATGAGAGGGTGAACCGAGGTAGAGGTAAGGAGTTTTAATTAATTTGACCTTCTCTGCAGGGTGGACTTAAGGGTGGGAGAGACTGAAGGTCGTTTCTCCTGCCTCTGATAGAGCCTCAGAGTCGTACTCTCTGGGATTGACTTTTAGACTCTGTCTACTAGCAGAAAGCCTGAGCCAGATGGTCTAGTTGTCTTACCTGTAAAATAAAGGTAATATTTCCTACCTCAGAGAATCTTAAGGATTAAAGTAATTAATACATACACACCACTTAGAATACATAATAAGAGCTCAATTTTATTACTATCTACCTAACAACCTCTCGTTTGTTGTTTAAAATTGTAGTTAGGCCTCATCTCCTCTCTGAAGACTTTCTTTAAGTCTATCCGTTTTCTGATTTTCCTCCCTAAACATAGACACACATAAAGTATTTGATTTCTGTTCTTTTATCTACTGGAATTACTCAGTGGCATGAAGAAATTTACTGCCAATCCACAATTAGTAAACTACATAAGGGCGAGTTAAATTTTGCTCAATTACTGACCATTTGTTTTAAAGGAAAAAAGTTTTCTATAATGATAGCTTCTTGGAAGTATATTTAAATAAAATTGTGGAATTGTAGGATTTTAAATTACAGGTAAAGTTTATTTTCTGAAAGGAATTTTATCAGACACACTGTTAACTTGATCTTTTTTTAAAAGAGCTCAGGAAGAGAATTTATATGCCATTCTCAAATGTTAAACTTCTATAAACTAAAAATTTCTCTAAGAGATTTATCAGTGGGAGGGGCAGTATACCTTCCATACATTCTGAATCTAATGTTAATGTTTTCATCTTATACTTATGGTACCATTATTGTAAGAACACAAAATCATATTCTAATTTTCTCAATTGCATGTTGCCATGACTTTCTCTACTGAGAGATTGCTTTACTTCAAAGTACATCACATTGACTTATGGGAACTTCTAGAAGTCATACTAATTATATGGACATGGAAAAATTACTTAGTTTTCCAGGGTTGCTTTAGAGATAATACTTTATAGATAATAGATTAGTGTAAGTTGAGCAAGACAATAAAATAAAACTAAGTCAAAGAAATGATAAATTCTAAACCCGGGCCCTAAAAGTTATTTTATATCTTTTACCTTATAAGATTGTTACTAATCATTTATTATCAAGAGGTTTTTAAAAAATACATTTGAATCAATAGCTACAATTTCTAGAATCCTTTATAATTTGTCTAGCAAATTGGTATTGATATACAGGGTGGGACAAAAGTAGGTTTACAGTTGTGAGTACATGAAACATTGTGTTCTTATATTATTATTTATTAATTATTGTATTATATTTTGTATGAACAACTGTAAACCTACTTTTGCCCCACCCTGTATATCAGATGACGAGTCTGGAATTTCTAATAATCAATAAAAGTGATTTAGATCTGAAATTTAAATCTTCAAACAACTCTATTTTGGTAGTGCTGAATTTCATCTTTGGTCCTAGCAGTTAGAATATCAGTGATCTAAAAAATTTCATTAATATAATTATGATCTTTTGCCTTTCTTTATGAAAAACTTCTATCACTCATCCACCTTCATGTTACAGTTGGAATATACATTGTTTATATAAATACTAGAGGCCTGGTGCACGAAATATGTCACTGGTAGGGTCCCTAGGCCTGGCTGGCAATCAGGGCTGATAGGGGCCTTCCAGCTGCCAGCCGGGGCCTTCCTTCCCTGGCTGCTGGCTGCTGGCAGGGGCCTTCTTTTATTCCATGCCACCCCCTGGTGGTCAGCAGATGTTATAGCAAGAGATCGAACTCCTGGTCTCCCGGTCGAACTCCCGAGGGGACATTTTGCATATTACCTTTTATATATATATATAGTCATTTCTTTCAAAGTGTCTTTGTTGCAGCAGTAAACATATTTAATTTCTACTCTTGGAATGTCCTCTCTCTTCATACCTTATTTTCTATCAGATATACTTTTCTTTCTGCATCAAATCTTCAAATTTCACCTTCTTTCCCAAACTTCCCAAACTAAATATCAACAAAATATAATGATTTTCAACCTAAATATAACAAAGTGATCCAGCTTAATGTAAATATATATATATATTTTTTGTCTAACCCAATAATCCCACTCCTATTCTAGAGCTCTGACCTTGAATGGCCCTCAGCCTCTATTTTCTCATCAACCTCTACCTGTCTTGCATTCCATTCCCTCAGGGCTTTCACATGATGATTAGATCATCTGAGAAACTAATTTGAGCTAATGTAATGTACTGAGGTAATACTGCCTATGGTCATGTGATAGGATGAGCAGAAAACACAGAATCTGAGAATGTATGAGCTCAGAGGGCAGAGATCATCAATCACTCCACAGGGGAACTGGATCTAGCTACTCGGATTCTACCACAATTAGGAAAAAACTTTGTTTCTGGTTTGTTTTATAGCTTACTATATATTTTTTAAGTTTTGGTACTTCAAGACAAACAAATTTAATGACTAATAAAAATCTTCATTTAGAGAACACAGCATTTAAAATATTCCATGGAATAAGTAGGTGTTATTAGAACTAAATTTAATGAAATTATACTTAAGTAGTGATTGTAATACATGACTTTTGATTAGATATTACTTTCCTTGAGCATATTCTGATGTACCAACCTAAAGGCCAAGTGACTTCATACTTTCCAGAATGGCAATTTCCCAGCATAACACACCCTGGAATGTATTATTGTGGTTTCAAAATGGTCTGTGTAGTGGCAAATTTGTCATAATTATAATGTTTTGCAGAAAATAATAATGTGCCTATTAAAGTATTAAGTGAAAATTAGTCCTAAGTATAAATGTTGACATGTGTGGAGATTTATACCTATATCAATATAATATACTTTTACATTCATATTTTATATAATTATATGTAAGTTTACATAAATAGGTATATATGATTCATATGATTTATATATTATTATATATGCATATATAATTTTAAACTCACTTTAACTTTTTACAGATTTATTTCATACTCTTTTCTCCATGTAATTTATTTAGCTAGTATCCAATTTCTTAAATATAAAACTTCTGAGGTGACTGATGGACCAAGAATAAAGTAAATGAGGTACTCATGAATTTAAAAAGCAAACAAACAAACACCTATGTTAGTAAGGATAAGGAATAACAGGTGAGTTCTCTCACTACTGGTGAAGATGTATGTTGATACACTTTTCTCTGAAAGTCAATTTGGTCTTTACAGCAAATATGTTAAAATTATGCATACTTTTTCATCTAAAAATATTCCCTTCTGGAGATTCATCCTAAGAAAATAATTAGATAAAAATATAAAGTTGCATATACAGGAATGTTCATTGTAGCACTGCAAAATATCACATTAAAGTAATGGTAATCATCTAAAAGTACAAAAAGAAGAGCACTGGCTGGTGGCTCAGTTGGCCGAGTGTGGTCCTATGCACTGAAAGGGTGCCAGTTCAGTTTCTGGCCAGGGTACATGTGGGAGGCAACTGATCGATGTTTTTCTCTCACATCGATGTTTTTCTCTCTTTCTCTCCTTTGCTCTCTCTCTCAAATCAATAAGAAATATATTTTAAAAAATTAAAACTACAAAAAGAGCTTGATTAAATATATTATGGCATATAGCTACAATAAATAATTCATGCGTTAAAATGATTATGCAGATTATATATATTAACATTGGAAATATTTATATATGTTTAATGAAAAGTGATAGTAAAAATATTATATATAGTGTGACCCTATTTTATTTTTAAAATATAAATTTATACAACTCTCTTTCTGGTTATGCCCTTCTTCATGCATGAAAAAACTCTACGCTTAGAGCACTAGTGAATTTTCCATGATGAAGGAAATGTCCTATATCTGTGTTGTCCAATATTGTAGCCACTTGTGGCTGTTGAGCACTTGGAGTTTGGTTGGTATAACTGAGGATCTACATTTTAAATTAAATTTAATTTTAATACCACATGTGGCTAGTGGCTATCATATTGGGCAGGGAGAATCAAAATGAATATATGCCATGATGTTTTGATTCACTGGTTTTTCTTTTTTTCTTTTTGCCTTTATGATTTCTAAGGTTTATAAATGAACAGGTATTACATATGTGATTAGGGAATAAGGATTCCTTTTTGAGGGGTCAAGAAGGGAGGGAATTCAAGCATAGGTCTAGAAGTCTGAAGGCCTGGATTTGAGTACTGATTCTGCAATTTACTGGCTACATTGATTTTTACTTAAAATTTCTAAGCTTGGGCAATACCTGCAATATTTCTTATATTATTTCATGCTGTTTTGATTAAATTATTCAATGTTTATGCCAATGTATTCATTAAGATAAAGTTAAGAGTTAAGAATCCTTTATATTGGAATTTCTATGTGAAAAATGAAAGAATGGAAAAAAAGAAATGTAAGAATATGGAAATCAATAATGATTATGTTTATAAAATAGTAAATAAAAATTAAAAGCTTGCATAGAGTGAAAGAAGAGTTTCCACTTTTAATAAAAGTAAATGAAATTACTTGAGACAGAGTTATTAATGTGAATAAAGCCTTTGGCATGTGTCTTATTGTTAACCATTAACCATTTTAATAAGGCATAATCCAAACAAAAACATTTGCCTAAGAATATCTCACTGATTAGATGAGTTATCCAATACATTAATAGAAGCCAGGCACTCTCATTTTATTAAATTTCACTAATTAAATTTTAAAATCCGCATGGCTATACAATAAAAATATAGCATTTTGTATGCCCAGTATATAATAACATACTTAAAAAGCAGTGTTTTAAGAGACTGGTAAAGGATCTTCTTAAGATAATATTTTGTAAATTTATAAGAATCCTACTCAAAGAGTTCTTAATTCAATGAAAAGGGTCATTGCTTCATGAGGTCAAAAGAAATGCTCTGATAGCAGTACTTTGAAAAACATAGCAACACTTTAAAAACATTTACTTAGAAGTCAGATGAACACAAAATTATAAATTTTATATTTATAAATGAAATCAGGCATAGAGTATAATGGCACTTGGAAGCTAACACTTAAAGCAACTCAAAAAGCTCTTTCTCTAAAATATCCATAGGAAATAATGTATTTAACACGACTGAATGTATCTTAGGATATTCTTGCAGAGTTCAAATAAGAAGCCAAAAGAAATAAGGTATAATTATGCAGAAAATAAAAGAAATGGAAAGATGTTTTATATTAAGTATGAGAAATAAAACAAAAAGAATATCTCAACTGTCCTAGTGATTAGATTGAAGTGTTATTATTTACTTTCAATCTCTGTCTGAGAAAAACTCAATTGTTATATGATTTGTGTAGGGGGCTACAAATGGATGAAAGAATGCTCTAAAATATATGAGAACATAGATACTTTTCTAAACTGAGTTCTCAATTTGCAAGTTTCAGTTCTTCCCTCTTAGGTTTCTTAAGGAATTAGCTGAAGTCATCACAAGCCACTAACAATTTTTTTCAAGACACGGGGAGAATGGCCATGTGCCAATGGTCTAGGTCAGTGGTCGGCAAACTGCGGCTCAGCAAACCACGGCTCACAAGCCACATGCGGCTCTTTGGCCCCTTGAGTGTGGCTCTTCCACAAAATACTGACTTCTGCACAGTTTCAATCGCACTGTACGTGTACGCCCGCACGTGGTATTTTGTGGAAGAGCCACACTCAAGGGGCCAAAGAGCCGCATGTGGCTCGCGAGCCACGGTTTGCTGACCACGGGTCTAGGTTATATGTGCTTATTAGGAGGGGAAAATAACAATGTTAGAAGCTATAGATTCACAACATCAACTACATAACTCAGAAAACACCAATACATATTTCAAGATATAGATTTGCAGTCATTTAGACCATGACAAATAAATAAAACAAAACAAAAGCCAATTTGGCACTTTTATTTTCTTTGAATGTTATGAAAAACTACCATAAACGATAATTTCTAAGTTTTTGCATTTGAGTAAAAGAAAGTATTATTAAAGTGATTTGTAGTTTATAAAGTATTTTGCATGTCACTTTTTATAGTTTTAACATAAACCTATGAGTTAAGATTAAGATGAGAATTTTACAGGTGAAAAAAAAATCAGAAAATTAATATATTCATTTAAGGTAAGTGGTACTGGTGGGGCTTAAACCTAGCTTTCTTGATTTTTAAAGCTAGTCTCCTGGCCTTCATGACTCCTTTGAGGCAGAATCATTCCAAGTACATAGCATGTTGATTGATCCAGATACTTTTCCTTTATGCATTCCCAGAGCTAGCATATGAAGGCCTAATGAATCTTTTCTGCCCCCTATTCTGTACCCCACCCCTCAAATAACATAGGCAATATGGGTACTTCCTACTACCCAATTATTCTTGCTTTGAGGTAGGCACACACACCCTTCTGTTTGGAATATAGCAGATCATTACCATACACTTAAAAAATAAACTGCAGTCTAGACCTGCTGAATCTTTTAACAATATGTAATATCAAACCCATATGTAAGTGTTATTATAAACTGCTGTTCGAAATTGTCAGAGAACTATTGTCCCGGGACAGCAAATCATCAGACCCACATAATTACTTGGTTTTAAAGCAAAACTTGTAACAGGAAAGAGATATTTGGTGTGTCACTTGCAATTGTCTGGTTCTTCTCCTTTCCTGAGAATTCTTAATGAAAACTCAGTCTGTGATTGATCAGTAAAGTATCTGTGATTGTATAACACTAGCACAGACAGTAAATTTGTGACTCTCCAAGTAAAACTCTATAATAATAATATAAAGGATAATATGCTAATTAGAGCAGATGTATTTTGGATGTCATTCCGGACGTCCTTCCTGACGAAGCCGGGGCCAGAGGAAGCCAGCCCAGGGTCCCTGGTGCCTTCTGGCAGCCGGAAGAGGGAAGCCCAGGTCTTGGGTGTCAGAGAGAAGCCAGTGCTGAAAGCCCGGGTCCCGGGTGCTGGCGGGAAGCCGGTGCCAGAAGCTGGGGGAAGGAAGGCCTACTCGTGCACGATTTTTCATGCATCGGGCCTCTACTATAAAAGAAAATAAAATTAAAGCTGCATTTACGTGTGTGTGTGTGTGTGTGTATGTGTGTGTGTGTGTGTATGTGTGTGTGTGGTGTGGTGTGTATGTATGTGTGTTCAACAAGTATATCCTTGCTTTCCAGGGCTGCCTAGATGTGTTTTCATTTCCTCTGGTACAAGTGCTGGTGAAAGCTCATATAATGATTTCCAAGATTTCCCACATAGTTGAAGCCTTCCTACATGTATGATGGGACATGTGAGTACAAGAAAAGGTCAACTGTCTCCTTATTCCTCGGGAACAAGCTAGCTCATAAAGCAGGCATGCTTTCCCCTTTTCTTATTTATGTGGAAGGAATTTCACAAAAGTTATTTCCAACCTGTGAAAGAAGTTAAAATAATAAGCATGTTGGTGTTGAGGAACCTTTTAGTCAGGCCTCTCTTTGAAGAATAAATTTGAAATCTGGTAAATCTGAGCTGTGAAAACAACTGTTCTTTATAATTCTGACAGAATATATGTCCATTTCCTTCATAGGGTAAAAAAACAAAACCCAAAGTAACTTAGTTACATATTAAATAATCATTTTTCAATTTTCATGTTAATAATTTACTAACAGTGATATTGAAAGAGTAAGCATATAATAAATGTAAAATTTATGTTCAAATTAATATATGAATTAGCTTTTAATGTCTGAATATCTCTTGAACATTTATTATGTGCTAAGCATTAAGCTAAGTACTTTATCTACATTATCTTAGTTACTCTCATTAGTAATCCTGAGTTTAAAAAGGGATTATCTCTAATTTACACATTTATTCTCCATATTAGCACATCCCATATGTTCTATAGATCATCAGTTCTAAAAAATGCCCAATTAGCCTAGATGGTGTGGCTCAGTGGTTGAGCATTGACCCATGAACAGGAGATCAAGGTTCGATTCCCAGTCAGGACACATGTCCTGGTTGCGGTTCAATCCCCAATAGGGAGTGTGCATGAGGCAGGTGATGAATGATTCTCTTTCATCATTGATGTTTCTATCTCACCCTCTCCCTTCCTC
Organism: Myotis yumanensis; assembly: GCF_028538775.1. Classification (NCBI taxonomy): domain Eukaryota; kingdom Metazoa; phylum Chordata; class Mammalia; order Chiroptera; family Vespertilionidae; genus Myotis; species Myotis yumanensis. The sequence goes on along the minus strand of NW_027223766.1, from coordinate 36,859,165 downwards.
TCTCTGAAATCAATTAAAAATATATTTAAAAAATAAATAAATAAAATAAAATAAAAAAAAATCTTAAAAAAAAAGTCCAATGAAAAAGAGAGCCCTTTGGTCAAAATCTGTTATCATTGTTCCTCTTGAAGAGATTTAAAATATATTCTATAAGGAATATGAAAATTAACCATATAAAAGGCTGAAAAAGAAAACAATGTAGTATTTTTAATAACTACAGAAAAATAATTTGACAAAATTCCACATCCATTCATGATGAAACCTCTCAGCAAACTAAGACTAGAAGGGGACTCCTTCAACTTGATAAAAGGAATTTACAAAAAAACCCCACAAAGTTACTTACATTTTGAATGGTGAAAGACCAAATGCTTTCTCCCCAAAATCAGTAATAAGGCAAGGATGTCCCCCTCACCATTTCTGTCCAACACTGTTCTGGAGATTCTATTCAGTGAAATGAAGCAAGGAAAACAAGTATAATTAATTCAGATAATAAGTGAAGAAATAAAATTTTTTTTTGCAAATAGCATGACTATCAATATAGAAAATACTACAGAGTCTACCAAAAAAAGCCACTACTTATAAGTGAAAGTAGTAAACTTGTAGAATAGAATATCAATTATGTAAAAATCAATTATATTTCTAAATACTAGCAAACAACTGCAATTTCGAATTTAAAAATTTTATAACAGAATAAGAAACATAACATACTTAGGGATATATCTTTTTGAAATGTATAACATTTATATGCTGAAAATTATAAAAAATTAATTAAAGAAACTGAAGAATGCCTAAATAAATGGAGGTATATCAAATTCATGGATTGGAAGCTTAATATTTTTAAATTGTCAATTCTCACCAAGTTTTTCTCTAGATTCAACAAAATTCCAATCAAATCCAAGCAAACTTTTCTGTAGAAATTAACAAGCTGATTAAAAAATATATTTTATGGAAACACAAAGAATCCATAATAGCCAAAATCATTTTGAAAAAGAACAAAATTGGAGGACTCACACTACTGATTTCAAGGTAATAAAGCTATAAAGCTATAGTAATCAATGTGGCATTGGCCTAAGTATAAACATATAAATGAATTAAACAGAATAGAGTATCTATTTTTTATTTTTGACATAAGTGTCAAGGAAATGCAATGGGTAAAATGAAGTTTTAATTGTTTCCAACCCATTGAAAAGACTACAAGTCTTTTCAAACAATTACCATATGACCAAACAATGTCACTCCTAGGCATTTCCCAACAAGGAATAAAAATATATGTCCACACAAAGACTTGTTTACAATTATCCATAAAAACTTTATCCAGAATGCCATAAACTGTAAGAAAACTATCAATGGCTGTAAGGATAAACAGTTGTGGTACAATCATGTAATAATTTAATACCATTTAGCAATAAAAATTAATTACTAATACATGAAACATCAAGATGAATCTCAAAACATTATACTAAGTGAGAGAAATCAGACACAAAAAGCTACAAACTGTATGTTTATATGACTTGGAAAGAGTAAAATTATAGGGACAGAAATCAGGGCAGTGTTTGCCATGAGCTGGGGATAAGGATAGGGGAGTGACAGCAAAGGGGATAGAAGGAACTTTTTGGAGTTATGAAAATTTCCTACCATGGCTATAGGGGCAGCTACACAACTGCATGCATTTGTCAAAGCTGACAGAACTATACATTTAAAAAGGATAAATTTTACTGCAGGGAAATTAAACCTAAATTAACCTAACTTGAGAAAAAAAAGTCAGAAATACTTCAGTAAGAAATTGGTTTAAATATTTTTAACTCCCTGGCTGGTGTGTCTCAGTTGTTTGGAGCATCATCCAGTGCACTGAAGGGTTTAATTCCCAGTCAGGGCACATACCCAGATTTTGGGTTCAATCTCCAGTGTGGGGAGGCAACCCAGGTAATGTTTCTCTCTCACATCCATGTTTCTCTCTTTCTCTCCTTCCTCTTTCTCTGTAAAACCAATTCAAAAAATAAAAATAAATAAATAACATGCTTCTGAGCAATAAAGTGATTAAATATGTATATATATATATATATTTTAACTCAAAATTTTCTAAGATTATTTTTACTGAAAATATTTTGCTACTTCTTTTATCATCATACTAGAGACCCGATGCATGAAATTTGTGCAAGAGTAGGCCTTCCTTCCCCCAGTTGCCAGCACCGGCTTCCCTCTGGCACCCAGGACCCAGGCTTCCCTCTGACACCCTGAACCCGGGCTTCACCACAGCCTCCGGCAGGCACCCAGGACCCGAGCTTCCCTCGCAAGCCTGGCTTCGTGCGGAAGGACCTCCGGTCGAATTAGCATAAACATATATTATGATTTTATTATTATAGATAGAAGTCCTTATTTTGCTCTGCACTAATAGAGACATAACATTTGAGTACAACCCTTGGAGAAGCACTATAGAATAGTTCTCAAGAAAAAAAGTGTTTTGCATTTAAAGAATGTCTACTATTTATTAGTTACCACAAGAGCTATGGAGAATGCTGAGTTCAAAGACACATTTGTGGTGTTCAGGTTGCTCATAAATAAGTGTAGGAGATAGACAAGTCAACTATTATTGAAAATTCAGCTTGATAAATGAAATGTTAAAGGTGTTTTCATAGTGATATGGAAGCACTTAAAAGGCTCATACAATTCTAACTCAGAGGGCCAGGAATAGAATGGCTCAAGGAAGGGTTTGTTGGTATTACCTGTAGTATGGAAGGACAGGTTGAATTTAGCTAAGCACAGAACACAAAGAAGGAGAATTGAGGAGCAATGCAGCAAGAGGAACAAACATGTAAAATGTATGAAATAATATGATCTTTGATAGAAAATTCAAGTGGTTCAGTATTGTTGGAAAATGGAGTCTGTGATTTTAATCCAGGGAATGACATCAAATTTGGATTTTAGAAGGCAATCCAAATTGCAATGTGAAGGTAATTATAGAAGTAAGACTGAAACAGACAACAGTTAGGAGGCCCTTATGATATTTGAGGTGGGAAATTACTAGGGCAAGCTTGGTAGTGATAATGAAAATGAAAAAGAGAAGACATAGGATAGAAATATTATGAAGTAGACTTGATATTATTTGAAAACTGAGTGAACATTGAGAGTGAGATTGAACAGGGATTCTTTCTGGGTCTTATTAAGAAAACATTTATGAAAAAAAATAAAAATAAAAAAGAAAACATTTATGTACAGTTTCAGATAAGAATCCTCAAATTACTAGCACAACACATAAAACAATACACACACACACACACACCTAAGCGACTGTCCAACCAGTAGCTATGATGTGCAATGACCACCAGGGGGCAGATGCTCCGACCAGTAACTATGACGCGCACTAACCACCAGGGGGTAGACACTCAACACAGGAGCTGCGGGGAGCTGCGGTGACTTGGCAGCTGCAGTTCTCTGTTGACACACCTGGAACCAGAGAAGAGGGAGGCTGATTCTGGAGTGCATCCCCCAAGAACTGCCCTCTCACAGTCTGGGACCCCTTGGGGGATGTCGGAGAGCCATTTTTGGTTTGATCCCTTCAGGCCAGGCCGAGGGACCCCACCGGTGCATGAATCCATGCAGTGGGCCTCTAGTAGTTATATATTTTTATTCCCTACAATTTCCGGCAGTATGCAACAGGCAGGAGAGTCTCAAAAACTGCTTGTTAAATAATAACCAAACGAAATAACTAAAATACTAGAGAACTAAATTTTCATAATTTCAGATTCTTGGAATACTCAGACAAGAGAAATTTTAATTGAATTTCAAGGAACGATAACTGTTTCCAAGGCCCAGGAGGTACAATTCCTTCCAAAGCTATAAGAGTCAAAACATAAAAAACTTTATAAGATTAAATGCTTAGCATCTTTATTTTTTGGTACCTAAAGTATGTTATAAATCTTAAGATAGTTACTAATAAAAATATAAAGCTATTTTAATACTATCAAAGTTACTTAGATGTACCATTTCCTTAAATCTTTAAAATATTTTTATTTCTCATATAAAGAACTGTTGTAATTTCCTGTTACTATTTTCATATATTTTTCCTCTAAAAAGGATTTGCATGATTTGTATACATTTAACAAAAGTAATTCAGTGAATTCTGGACCTTACTTTTCACACTCACTATTCTCAATCTTTTTCATTCCTTCTAAATGTCTTTTCCTATTATTACCCTCTTATTTTCAGTTGAAGACCTCAACTCCCATTTTATTAACATAATAAAGACATGCAACCTGAACCCCCCATCCTCCTTCTGGAAAACCATTTCAAAAGTGACTTTTTAGTATATTGGAGCCATAATATCTTAATTAAAAGTTAAATCCATCAAATTAATCCATTAATATTCTTTTTATTACAAAGATTAACATGTTCATTCCTTATGATTTTCAACAGAATCATTGTTCTTTGAAAAACTAACAATGATGGAATGGATTATATAGATTTCTTTATCATTTCATGTTACTTGTTCTTATTTGAGTCACACAACTCTGGGAAATTAGCACTTACAGACACTTAGAAAATAGCTTAGGTCTAACACACTTCATGTTCTATTCTTCATTCAATGGCCATTTAACTACACTATGCAACATCTAGAAAAGAGAACAGCACATGGAAATGCATGTGCATAAGAATTTGGAAGACTCAAAAAGTCAGCATAAGTTGTAAGGGTGTTTCTAGAAGAATGATTTAAGCCTAAGGCTACGATTGCACAATGTTTTTTAAAGGACTTAGTAAAAATAAAATAAAATAAAATAAAATAAAATAAAATAAAATAAAATAAAGGACTGTAAAAATGGCTGCCTGCATCTATCATATAGTAGCAAGAGCAGGGTGAAATGAAGAACAAAGGGACAGGCTTATTTGGTAAACTGGACTAAGCTATTTTCCTAACATGAAAACTTATATTAGCATATAGTCTACAACTAGACTTTCCTCAGACTTTAATAAAATAATTTAAAAGCCTTGGCCATTGTGTAAAAGTTCAGATGACGCCAAGTGGTGGAGAGTGAATATGGTAAATTAAATCTCTATACTGTATTTTTTAGGGCTGCAGTAGGAAGAGCAGAGCTACATTTCATAGGGCCAGTGGCAAACACATGGCATTCTCCACCTCTGGAGATGTCCCTAGAGCTCCATCACTCAGCTTGATCAAATTAACTGAATCATTGTTCCACTCATTGAGCCAGTGTGTTCATTGCCTAAAAATTCACGATTCTGCCAACTGTGGCTACCACTATTATGGTGTGCTTTTTCTTGTTGGCTAATCCCATGCTTTTTGGTAAGGAAAACTACAGGACATTATAATTGAAGTTTCTCTATGTAAATTCAGGAAAATTCTTCATGGTAATTTTTTCATGTTGAAATCCCTCAAGTATTATACCCTGGGGATAAACTCAGGACTTGGCAAGAGCAATGAGCAGAAGCATCTTTTAGAAGGGAATCTGAATTCACACTAAATGAAGTGAGGAAAAAACTTCTGATTGAACATGCCTCTATTTCCTCATTCGCCTGAAGCCCCAATAAAGTAAGTAAAGAAATAAAAAAGAACAAAACTATGATGAAAAAAAACGATGATGAAATATTTCAACAGAATTTTTTGGGAGATGGAAAGCAGATGGAGAATAGTGTTCAGTAAAGAAAGCTATAACCTGGAGTCTACATAGGCTCTCCATGAGAAACATGCTTTTTGTGTCTTTCTTCTCTCTTTTTTTTTAGTTTTAGTCTAATTTGCCCTACAGAAACCTGGAAAGGTTTAGGACATGGAGGTACAAGGTACTGGGGAGGCTGGTGGTGAAGCTCAGTGCTGAAAACAAGGAGAGTAACTGAAAGTGGCTAGAATATCAAATTTTTGTCTACTTTCCACATCCCTAAGAAAAGTAATTCCTTTCCTATTTACTCTCCACCTTCCAGCCTGCAGGAATACCAAGGTTTCAGCTTCTAGATGAATTAATACATCTAGGAGGCTCTGAACCAGAGACACTAACCAGGGAGGTATGGGGAGGGAAATAGCCTTCTCTACCCTGCTCCTGGAACACAGGCATTGATGCATAAACCCTCCCAGATGGGAGAATAAGAGAATACTTTTCTGGAAAACCAAATGACTCCAAAGAAAAGGCCTACTGAAAATCACTTTTGAGAGATTCTAATTTTTTCTTTTTACAAAAGCAGGGTCACTACCTATCATTCATTATACAGCTGAGACACCTTCTTCATAATCACATAGTGCTTCCATATGGCATTTCATGTTTAAACTAGAGGCCCAGTGCACAAAATTTGTGCACGGGTAGGACCCCTAGGCCTAGCTGGCGATCAGGGCCTTCTGGCTGCCAGCTGGGGCCTTCCTTCTGGGTGCCGGCTGGGGCCTTCCTTCATTCCGCACCACCCCCTGGTGGTCAGTGCATGTCATAGCAAGCAGTCGAACTCCAGTAGGTTGAACTCCCAAGGGGACAATTTGCATATTAGCCTTTTATTATATAGGATACATAACAGGTAACTAAGTATCAAAGGTTATTTGAGGAAAGTTTTCAACATGAAAGACAGATATTAGACTAGATAAAGAGAAACTAAAATACCTAGGGGAAATAGCAACACTAAAAGGAGCAGAACATACTTTAAGAAATATTCTCAGAGAAATAATAGATGATTATTATAAGCCTAAAACAAGACGAGCACACTATAAAAACAGAACAGAGAACGAGGAATGCTTTTGGAAATAAAAATAAGATAGCCATAAAGAATAATTGAGGAGATTTGGAAAATAATGTTGATAAAGTTTCCCAGACAGTAGAACAAAAAGATCAAGGAGATGGGAGACAAGAGTGGGAAAAAGTGAAGAACTTAGAGGATCCAATGAAAAGATCCAACTTTCAAACAAGGAAATGGATGGAATTAAATCTAAAGAATTACACAAGCGAAGTCCCCAGGATTGAGATGTGTAGAGAACAGTCTGGATTGGATCAGGGGGGTAGAAGAAAAAATAAATAAAAACAGAGGAAGAAGAAATTGGTAATTGAGCACTTGGAAAACAGTATTGAAAAATTAGAGAAACAAATAAGTGCTGGTGAGGATGTGGAGAAAAGGGAACTCTCGTGCACTGTTGGTGGGAATGCAGACTGGTGCAGCCACTGTGGAAAGCAATATGGAGGTACCTCTAAAAATTAAAAACACAATTGCCTTCCGACCTGGCAATTCCACTTCCGGAAATTTATCCAAAGAATCTCCAAACACTAATTCAAAAGAATATATGTACCTCTATGTTTCATTACAGCATTGTTTACAATAGCCAAGATATGGAAGCAGTGCAAGTGTCCATTAGTAGATGAGTGGATAAAAAGGCTGTGGTACATTTATAAGGCTGTGAAATACCACTCTGCTGTAAAAAGGAAGAAAATGTTACCCTTTGTGACAGCATGAATGGATCTGGCAAACATTATGTTAAGTGAAATAAGCTAGTCAGAGAAAGGCAGATACCATATGATTTCACTCATATGTGAATTTAATGAACAAACTAAACAACCAAGCAAAATAAAGACAGACTCATAGAAAGCAAGCTTACAGCTGTCAGGGGTGGATTTGGGGAACTGGGTGTGGAGTGGTGGTGGAGGGATTGAGAAACACCCGCCCCCAAAAAACAAACAAAAAACAAAGAAAAAGAAAAAAGAGAGAACTCATGGACATGGACAACAGTGTGGGGATTGCAGGGGGAGGGGAGTGGGTGGAGGTAAAAGAGGGCGTAATGGAATAAATGGTGATGGAAAAAATAAAATAAATAAATAAATAAGGAAAATTAGAGTAAATTTACACAAATAAAAAAACTAATAAAAACTATCAAATGAACACTTTAGGTATTTTTTTCGGGGGCAGGGGGAGAAAGAAGGAGTAATTGTAGTGTCCTGTGTGTGCAAACTATCCTATTTGTCTTAAATGACTTACATTGACAAAATGTATTTGGGTGCCCGTGAGACAGGCTAGTAAGCCAGTGAGTGGAATAGGAAAACTGAGACAGATAGCTGAACAAGCAGTTTGCAGTCATCTAGAAAATCCTATCTTCTCTTAACCAAGGATACTTAAGAGTAAATGGTTTGCACATCTCCCCAATCAGAGGGTAAACAGCTTAAATCACTCTACTCAGAGATAGCAGAAAGCCAATTAGTGCCATTTGCCAACCACTCCCAAGGACAGATGAAGTTAAGGGAATAAATCTCATTTTGGCACATCAGCATAAAACTGATGAATATTCTATCCTCCTCTAAGGCCTCCCCCTAAGCTCCCAGCCTTTAAAACCCCTCAAAGCCAACGTCCTAGCATCAGCTCTCCATCCTGGGAGCATGCCTGCACCTTCACCCACCCCCATTCCTTCCCCACAGTCATGCATCTCCTAAACTCTAAGAGACCCCATGAGGCTTGCAACCAAGGCAGCTACTGTGCCAATGGCAATTCATCTAGGGCAGTGGTCGGCAAACTGCGGCCCCTTGAGTGTGGCTCTTCCACAAAATACCATGTGCAGGTACGCACATACAGTGCGATTGAAACTTCGTGGCCACACTCAAGGGGCCAAAGAGCCGCATGTGGCTCGTGAGCTGCAGTTTGCCGACCACTGATCTAGGGCAAACCTGGACCTGTATCTGTACCCAAGGCCCCTTTCCTCTGACTTCTTAGTGAGCCAAAGCAGTTCAGAGTAGGCTCATTTCTCCACCTAGCCCTTCTCCTGTCATCCTAGCCCTTTCCTTGTTTCACTGTCCCCAGCTTTAATAAATGTCCTCTAAAAATCACCTGGACTTGTGTTGTGAAATCTTCCCTGCATGAAATCGAGAACCCACACTCTAAGGCTGGCCCTCGGCAGACCCACTCAGGGCCAGGTTCCTTATCTAGTAATAGTAGAATAAAGTAAACCCTATATGGAAAGGTTGGAAAAAGAGGAAAGGAAGCAGTGGGAGAGATAACACTGTTATACTGAGACAAAAGCAAAGTAAATTATTTAGAAATATGGAAATATGAGGGAAACACATATTTAGAAGAATTCAGTATTTGGTTTGGGAGAGGAGGAGTCTCAGTTTTATAATTCTTTTAGTAAAATTTGCCTTAATTAAAACCATGTACATACATTTGATAAAAGTAAAAATCTAATTAAAATTAATTCGAAAGGGAAAACCATATTTTAACAAAGGGTAAGAGAGACTAGAAATGAGTAGTCAAGACTTAAACATTTCATGTATACTTAACATATTATACAAATAATTTTAAATTTAAAACTGGACCTGTTACCAGTCTAAAGTCCATGTGCCCAATGCTTAGAAAAGCCAAAACTCAAAAAGTCAGTTTGGAATAAAGAAAGGTTTATTGATCCAGAAGGTGCCAACCAAGAAGATGGGAGCCCTAGCAGTTCCTCACATGCACTTTAAGAAAGTACAGAGTTCAGGCTTCTTTTTTTGTCAAGTGAAAGTAAAATGGGAGGGCCTGTTTTTGTAAAGCTCTGCAGAATTCCTGTAATGATTAGCTAGTTTATATGCAAGAAAAGCAGGAGCTATTAGCCTGAAGGCCTTGGGATTGCAGGCTTGGACAAGATGGAATCAGAGAGATAGCAATTTCACTCAGTTATAGAGCCTATTTGCAAATTTGTGTGTTTTTTTAAGTATGATCAAATGATATTTCTCTTATTTTTACATTTTATTAATGCCCATATTTACTAAATTTATGCTTTTTTGTTTGGCATCTTTACATTTACATAAAGTATATACTACATTTTTAAAAAACATGAACAAAAGATCCAAATTGTCATACAAAGATTTTACTAGGTTAGTCTATAATAATAAAAGTATAATATGCTAATTAGACCAGACGTCCTTCCTTCCAGACAAAGCCCCAGCAGGTGGGGGCCCCAGCAGAGGCCCCAGCAGTGGTTGTGGCAGCGGCAGGCGGTGACTGGGGCCAAGACCCTTGCATAAAATTTTGTGCATCAGGCCTCTAGTTAGTCTACAACAGTATATCTCTGCAAAACTGTTCTCAAAGTGAGGCTAGGGAACAGCTTACTTCCTTCTTTAGTCACTGGTTATAAGGAACAGAGGCTCACTCAAACTAGCTAAGTAATAATGGGGAATTTATTTAAAGGATAAAGAACTATTTCAAAAACTCAAGAACAGGTTTTGTGAGAAACTAGAACAAGGAAACAGAATGCCATCAAGATCCAAGGCTGTTGACTTCATTACCTCTATTCCCTCTCTCTCTCCAGAGCCACCAGAACTCTCATCTCTTCATCTTTCTACCTGCCTGAATAATTTCTTTCTCTATGGAGCACATCTTTGTGTTTCACTTACAAGTCAAACATGGCCATTCCAGGCCCAGCTTTACATGATCTCCCTAAATGACTCCAAGTTGCAGACTAGAATTTCTAAGTCCAAATTTCAAAAGCTTGGAAGACAGAATCCGATTGGCTCATCTTGAGTCAGGTCTTACAATTGAGCCAATCAGCTGTGAGCTATGTGTGTGTGTGGGGGGGTGGTGGTGAGGGGGAGATGTCATGTGCCTTGATGCTCACTCAGCAAGGATTGTGGGAGGAGAGAAGAGGTTGAGGAATAGGTGCCTTGACTAACACATTTGCTTTACCTTTTCAGCTCTCTTGACAAGGGTTCAAAAGGTTTCTTTCCTTCCATAGCCTAGTTCATCCAAGTGGACAATTAGTAAAAATGTAGTGATTGACAGGTATTCCAAATGAAATGGTAAAAAGTGTAAAGAAGAATATATGTCCCTATTTCCATTCTAGAATAAATTTTTTTTCAAATGTATGCAGTAGAATCTTAAGGACATTAAGGGGAAATTCCAAAGAGAAGTGAGATGGGGGAAAACCGTGTTAGCAGAGTTTATCAGCAGTGTTTCTATGGGGTAAAAAGGTTCAGTTTTAGGTTAGGTGTGGGAAGAGATGTGAGACAGGTGTGATTATAATCTCATTGCATTCCACTTCTTAGACAAGTTAGTTTAGAATAGGTAGCTGTTTACTTAATAAATTTAAGAAACCATTTGGGCTTCCTGGATATCTGGCAGGAAATTCAAGACAACTGCTTGCAGATTTTACAGATTTAAGGTAGATGTATTAGAATAGTGTGGATAAAAATGTTAACAAGTAGAAATTATCTTTGCTTCTTCCAAAAATATATCTTTTTAGATCTACATATCAGACTTCTATTTAACTGTCACCAAGAAGATAGTACATACATAGTTTGCTAGATCATCCTGTACTAACGCTGAATGATGAATGGGAAACAAAACAGAAATGATGATTTCATTACAGTAATTTTTAACCACTTAAAATTTATTTTATTCATGTGTCAGGTACTGTGCTATGCTTTTCACAGCCGTTTTCAAATTTAGTCTTCTTAATAACTATCTGAGCTAGGTAATATTACCTTCTAGCAAATGATACAGCCAAGAACTGATACAAGGTCATATTATTAGTAACTGGTAAATCCAGAAATCAAGGCAAAGTTTTAGGATTCCAAGGAATATCAATGTTTCAGAATATTAGCTGCAATTGAAAAAAAATCAACTAATTCAATAAAGTTTTTTTTGGCAGTAACTGTGAGAAATAGCATATCCTTATATTTGTCATATATTTACTCAGATTATTATTTGTGTGTTTATAATTTCATTGGGTTTCTATTCCTGAGTGGCATTTTTTTTTTTCAAAAACAACTGTATCTTCATAGGTTGATCCACTGGTAATTCAAAGATATATTTCAGAAGCTCAGTTACCTGGGTCTTTTGACAAAAAAGTTTTAATTACATTTTATTGAGTAATACATACTTTTTCGTCTCAGATTTAAAAATTCTTTATCTTTTCTAATTAAAAAAACTGCCTATTTAAGTTAGCTTCATGTAAACACTCTTAATTGACTGTGATCTGAAACTTTAGAGAACTTTAAAAATCAGACCAGTGTACTCTGGTTGAACTTTTGTTTTTCAGTTAATTGTGCTTAGCATGCAGCTCAGGTTGATAATCCTGTCTGTGTTGACACTAAAGTATCTGTGCATTGATATCAGGCTGCCAGTTATAACTATTTTCATAAGTGATAAACCAAATTTAGCTCTTGATAGTTCAAAAATATTTAGCTGTTATCATTAACACTTCTCAAAAAATGATATCAAAATCATTTTTTGTTTTTCATTTCTCAGCATATTTAGAATGGGAAACTTTTGTTCAAAATTAATGGTTAAAGATGTTATTAGATATTTATGAACTACATGAAAATCTCCAAGACTAGTTTACATTAAAAATATATATAGTACAAATCTAACTTCTTATGCCATATATTCAAATTGAATCAGATGAGATTAATGATAATAATCATAAATACTATTCTGGCTACTAAATTAATTATTCCTTAAGTTAATATAGTAGGTAATATTATTATTGGGGCAACTGATGCATTAAATATATTACTTTTCACAAAATTGATTATGCCTGATCTATATCTCAAACCAGAGTTAAATGTACTAAATTCTTATAATTCATGAGATATATAATTTATGAGATTTCTAATTTTTCTTCCTGCATATGGATATTGTTTGATTTATAATTTGTTTTAATCCTCACCTGAGGATATTTTTCCATTGACTTTTAGAAAGAGTGGAAGAGAAAGGGAAAGAAAGAGAAATATCGACGTGAGAGAAACACATTGATTGGTTACCTCCTGCATGCGCCCGGACCAGGGCCCAGGCTGGAGAGGAGCCTGCAACTGAGGTACTTGCCCTTGACCAGAATCAAATCTGGGACCCTTCAGTCCACAGGCCAACACTCTATCCACTGAGCAAAACTGGCTAGGGCTCATGTACAATTTTATTGAGAGGCTGGACTTTAGCTGTAAAATTTACCTGCAAACTGTTTTATAACAGAAAATAATATGCTTTTGCATTCAGCATTACTATTGTAAGAAAAAAATGGACTGAAACTAGAATATTAAGGCCTCTGTTCTTTCTCTTTCTAAGAATAGCAAGGAAGTTACAATACAAAGTAAAATAAAAATAAGGAGAAAGCATAGATATGTCAGATTCAGAAATTTCTCTTAGCCTGAAGCATTGCAACAGACACAGCATGCAGGCAGGATCTTAAAGGGAGTCTCCTGTGTCATCAAGGGAAAGATTACATCATCATTGATTTCATCTTTTCCATCTTCTAATTTTAATGGCTCTGCTTTCCCAAAGGCTGCTGTAATTTATACCTCGGTTCCTCAAAATAACTAAAATTTAAAACAGAAACTCCGCTTCTGTTTCCTTTATTGTATTTGCCATTTGTTGATACCAAACCTATCTGCAGAGATAACAGTACATTCTGCTCCCATTCCACTGTACTTTATATTTCCACTATTTTGTCGGTGAAATCAAGAACTTTTGTGATTTGTGAAATGAAACACGAATAATACATTTACTCTACATTAGTGTAAAATTTGACCAAAGTGAAGTTTGCTGAATTTATGAGATCAGTTATAACCAAAATAAATTTGCCAGAAGTGTTTGGCGTCATGAGATACTTCAACTATAATTTTATTTTTCTTCTGAGATCATACAGGAGCAACCCTGCCCCAAACATGTTTTTTATTTTTAATAAAACAAAATTACAGTGGTTTTTACTTTCTAGTACATTCACTCCTTCAGAAATTTGGGAAGGAGTAAAAAATCTTGAAGAGGATAATGGATGCCAGCTGAGAATCATGTGCCAAGATACACAATGACTTTTTTTTTCTTTAAAGACATAGATAATACAGATAGAAAACAAGTTTTAATTATTTGAGAGTGTTTCTTAAAAAAAAAAAATCTATAGGTTGCCACCTTGGAAATAGATGAATTGCTATTTCCAATTGCCTTAACTTATTTGAGAGTCGGAAGGGATTTAAGAAGTAACAGCAGTTCTCAAATGTGTCTGCCATGTGGTACCAATTCAGGTAGAGGCTGCCACTGTTCTCTGGTAAAGAAGTTAAATTTAAACTCCTTTCAGGGACTGTTCTTTAGTAAATCCTTTAACTCCTTTGGTGTAAAATAGCAGTTTTAAGATGAAATGATGTGAAGTTAAATTGTAGTTTTTACTTTTTTTCCCTGCTCCTCCCTAAACTACCTAGAAGACTTTGAATTAAATACCTAGCTCATAAGAGATTATCAGAGATAACTTCTTTTGACCTATCTTTAGAGCTGGGCAAACCTCTATTTAGTAAATATTTGCTTTTCCTATTGTTACCAGAAGGGGGACCTGGCTCTTAGTGGGTCTGACTAGGGTCAGCCTCTATTATGAGGGTTCTTGACTTCATGAAGGAAAAAGTTCACAATAGGAGTCCAGGTGAATTTTAGAGCACATTTATTAAAGTTGGGGATCAGTGAAACAAGGAAGGGATTAGGATAGACGAAGCAATAAAAGAGAGTCAGAGAAGAGAGGGCCTTGGGGACAGGTTCAGGGGGTTTGCCCAGGACAAACTACTGCTGCCCATTGCTGCCCTGGTTGCAAGCCTAGGGTCCCTTAGAATTTAGGAGATGTATGCCTGTGGGGGAAGGAGAGGGGAGGGGAAAGGCTCGGGAGTGCTCCTGTAGGGAGATTGTGCTGTAGTTGTTACTTTAAAATATATTTTTATTGATTTCAGAGAGGAAGGGAGAAGGGGAGAGAGAGAAGTATCAATGGTGAGAGAAAATCATTGGTTGGCTGCCTCTTGCACACCCCTACTTGGGATCAAGCCTGAAACCCAGGCATGTGCCCTGACCAGGAATAGAACCATGATCTCCTGATTCATAGGTCAACACAACCACTGAGTCATACCAGCTGGGCTGTAATTGTTATTTTTAATGTCCTTACTTAGCAAGATAAAAAAGTTGGCAACCATATATTGATCCCTCCACCTTGTCCCCTGAAATTTTACTGGATCATAAAGGCCCAAGTTGGTGAGCAGTGATCTAATAGAACTTCTGACATTCCAGATATTTATTCAGTCTCTGGGGACAGATCATGAACAAGTGTTGAATAGAGTTTAGAATCTAGTGATAGACACAAATTAGTAGATAATAATGCAGTGGGATAAATGCTTTTAGGGAGAGGAAAGTTGGGGAATACTGGAGTATATGAGAAGGGAACCTAACCCCTATCTAGGGGAAGTCAGGCAAGAATTTCTCTAGGAAAGCAATAAAAAATATGAGTAGGGTATATTGGTCTTGTGAGCAAAGTATCTCTTTCAAGGTATTTAGGTACTAGGAAAAGCAAAACAAAGGGCTTCTTTATTACCATGGAATTGAAGCTAATGGCTATAATTAGAGCCTGCTGAACTTTGATGAAATAATCATGTCCCAGCCAATACAACAGTTCTTTAGAGAGCAGATATTTTCTCTAGAGATAGAGTAGTGGGATAGCATTTTGGAGGTAAGAAGTCATTCATTCATATTCATTCTTTTCTCTCTCTCTCTCTCTCTCTCTCTCTCTCTCTCTCTCTCTCTTTGAAATATGCCTCTCTTCCAGACAGAATCATTGTCTCAGAAGGAGAAAACTCACAATTCAGTTCAGGAACCTTTCCCTATGGTTTCAGTTTTCAAAAACGCCATCAAATAGGATATATGTAGGTGTTTCTGGGTAAATCACAAGTAAAACAATGCCTAGGGAATAAAGCACTGAGGATGTGAGGGAATCTCCCCTGAGACTGGAATATTGCTGTTGAAGGGCTGGGTAATGCGGGGGTGGGGGGGGTGGGGGGGGGGGAGACAGAGAGGAAGAGTCAAGGGCAGCTAATAAAAGTAGAGTTTGGTGGCTCCCAGGAAGAGATGTCCTAACAATCACAGTCTCAAGGAAGTAAGAGCACTCAGGAAAATAAAAGGCTGGAAGGTATGTCCACAGAGGGAACCTGAAACTGCAATGTGAAAAGTAGGAGAGTTATAGAAGGTGCTTGTGGAGAGAAACAAGGGCTATACTGCCAAGCTGGAAGACCAACCAGGTGGGCTTCCCAATGCCTTCAGATGGCATAAGCGTGACTGATATGTAACTGGTATAGCGGTACTGGTTGCTAAATTATCAAAGTATTTTGTAATTGTTGATAAATAAGCATTTACACAGAATCACCCACTCTCCCCAAACTAAAGGATTAACGCCTGGGATAGCAGAGGAGCCTCCAGGATCCTGCATAACCACAAAAGCCAGTTTCTGTACCTTTTCTGATTGGTTGGTGTAGCAGTTATCTATTGCTGTATTACACTTTACTTAAAAAATTGGCAGCTTAAAGCAATAATAAACATTTGTTATCTCACACAGTTCCAGTGTGCCAGGGATTTGGGAGCAGCTGAGCTGGGCAGTTCTGGCTCAAAGGTTTATCATGAGATTGCAATCAAGGTAGATGGGTCTGCAGTCTTGACTGGGGTTGAGGAGACCAGTTCCCAAATGTCTCATTCACATAGATGGCACGTTCATCGCCACATGGACCTCTCTGTGAAGCTGCTTTTTAAAAAATATATATATATTTATTGATTTCAGAGAGGAAGGGAGAGGGAGAGAGAGAAACATCAATGATGAGAGAGAATCATTGATTAGCTGCCTCCTGCATTCTCCCAACGGGGGATTGAGCCTTCAGCTGGGCATGTGCCCTGGCCAGGAATTGAACCCATGACCTCTTGGTACATAGGTTGATGTTCAACCACTGAGCCATGCTGGCTGGACTCTGTGAAGCTGCTTGAGTGTCTTCATCATATGGCAGTTACCTTTCCTCAGAATGAGTGATCTAAGAGAGAGCAAGGCTGAAGCTACAATATTTTTATGACTTAGATTGGAAGTCAGATCCCATCATTTCTGAAATGTCCTATTGACAATAAAGGTCATTCTATTCAATGTGGGAGGGTCTGCACAGGGTATATTAACCAGGAGGTGAAAATCACTGGGGACCATCTTCACCGCTCCTATCACAATCGGTCACCTTGCCCTATGTGTTGTTAAAAATTTTGAACATTACTTTCATGCATGAGTCAGAATAGCCTTGAAAAATGAGGAGGCAGCAGTGTGGAGCAAATTCCAATCTGAGATTAAATTTCTGTCCTCCCCCAAGAATGGTACCTCAATTAGAAATTAAGTTTTATATAAATGCAAATTTAGTTCTTGCAGTTGCATACCTGAATTTATGTACTGAGATTTACAGCTACTATGGCTCATGTAAATGTTACCTGAAATTAACTACCAAAGTTTTATTTGTTCACCATTTCTCTTCTGTTTCTCTCTTTTAAAAAATGTATAATTCTTTAATAACCTTGCTATTCAGGTGAGACTTGGATGTACTCTGCCTCCTCCTATTAGGTATCAATTTCATGATATCATTCCTTCTGGCAGCCTGGAGTATGGACCACTTGTGATGTCCTTCTAATTAGCACAGCAAATGCTAACTAGAGCTGCCTTGGCATTTAAAAAGGTGAAGAGCAGGTTGACAATGAGGGTCTTTTGGGGGGGGGGAGGAGTATTGATAAAATTTTGCCTTGCTTAAGTTTATTAATAAGCAATCATCAATGATAGCATGGCAGTTACCCACTGAATTATCAAGAGGCATTCTGAGTGCATTTTTTGGGAATTTTCTAGTACTTTATAGAGATCTTGAAAATTTTAGAAATGCTGCCATTATGCAGAGTTAAACTGTTATTCTTGGAAAGATGTTTGAAAATTTTAAATTACTTGGATATATTTGGAATCCAAGTGAAAAAGAACGAAATATGAAGTTCTAGGTAATTTATCTCTGGTAGTAGCATTAATTCTCAACCCAAGAAAAGAATGAATAATTACTGATTTGTGTCTCATAAAAAACAAGCAAATTGTAGAGCCTCTGTGGGCTACATATATCCTACCATGTTTTTTCTTCAACAGAAGGCAACCATTGCTGAGCTATTAATCATACACCAGAAAAAGACATTCTGTGGAGTTGAAATATAATTTCCATATGTCAAATAGCTTCTGAATCTAGCTAGCACTTCAGAACACACACCTCTACCCTCATCAAAAATGAAAGATTACAGTCAGAATGAAATAATAATAATGGCTACTGTGACAGCTATGGAGATGCACCGCTAGAATCTCCTTTTAAGAAAGAACTTGCTATTCTGCTGCAAGGAGTGCAGAGACCTGACAGCCTTCAGGATTACCTCCGCTTTAAGCTGAGGCTGTGCCCTTCTGGGTAGCCCCTGGCCAATGACTGAACATGTGGGGGTCCTGGTGCTTGACCATTTCTGCCCAATGTAGGCCTCCTCTGATGGGTAATCTTTGCTCTGGAGCTCTCCTCATTGAGTTGGCTGATATTTCATCAGGCAGGTCTAAATTATAGTGTGAGGCAATTTCTGTCCAATTCTGCTTCCTACTGTCTTTTCTTTCACAGATATCAAATGTGAATCATGGTCTGAAAGCTTTTCCAACCCTATCCTGCTTCCTCCCCCTTTTATCTTTCACACAGCGTGACCTATAACAAACCTCTTGCATTCTTAACTCCATTAACATCTGCTTCCCAGAGGACCAAAATGGCAAAACCATTATTTATTGAGAACCTACTATGTGAAGAAGTATACCACAGTGTTTTGGGGAAGTCATTTAACCACTCCCAACTGTTCCCACATCTATAAAGTGAGGTTATTGTAAGAATTAAATGAAATAATCTACAAAGAGCAATTTATATAGTGCCTGATATGCAGTAGGTACTCAATAACTAGTGTATAACACTAAGAGTGCTATTATGCCATATGCCAGATTCTGTTGAGGAATTCTGTGTCTATTACTCACAATCCTTGTTATAATCGGCAAGTATTATGATGCTCATTTTACATATGAGGAAACTAAGGTTTCATGAAGTTAAAATAACTTGCTCAAATTACTTAATTTACATAACTAGAATGTGTAACCTGGGATTGAAACCCAGAAAGTTTTGTAGAAGAGAGAAATGGACATTATTTTGGCAAATAATCCATTTCTGTTATCTAGAATATAAAGGAGCTCCATATCTTCTATGATGTGGCATGTACAATTTGTAATTTTTTAATATTTATTAAAGTGATTGGGATTACAATTTGTAATTAATACAAACTACTCTGAGGATTCTTTCATAACTGCAAGCTGATGCTCTTAATTTCATCATGTATATGACATTGGAATCTGTTAATGGGTCCTAAAGACTAAGCATTTGTCTAACAGCTTAGAAGAGCAATATATAATGCCATGACCACTCCCTGATGAGTACTGGTCAGTTATTTTTGCTCTTAATTTGGGTTTGTATGATGTTTTCCCATGACTAGACTGAGGTTATATTTAATGTTCCATAATCTCGCTATTGCTAGAAAAATTACATCAACTTAAATTATTCCCCCTCTGCCTGTCCCTGTTCACCCCACCCACAGGATAAATGTTCAAATCCATTATTAAAAGATGTAAAAAAAATCTATAATAAAAACACAATGAGAAGGAAGTTATTAAAATGTTGAAAGAATTTCTAGTTGAGGTGATAGCAATTTAAACGGAGAGGAATCTTTTGGAGGACACCTATATTGTTTCTCACCTCAGTTTTACGGTAAAGAATTTTAAGTAAATTAAAAATACTATGTTACATAAAGTTCAAGAAACACACTTGAAATTGTGCTGTGTCCTTAGAAACAAGGTGGTGATGGATGGGTTGGTGGATTGGATTTAGGAGGTGGGCAGCTTTTTTAGACAGCCTGCCAGGAAATCACTCCTTTTCCAAATAAATCCAAAGAGTTGAATAAATAAGCCTTCCTATGTTCAAAAAAGCACAGGATTTATGAAAGATGAGCTGGCCACTTAATGCCCAATGTGTCTATATGTGTTTAAGCTAATTTGGCCAAGAGTGGTCAGTATGACCATGGAAAGAAAAAGATGATCAGTGAAGTGAATACCCTATGGTCTGATGGCAAGGGTAAGATACCTCAGAACTATAGGTCTGAGTAAATAACTTACTCACTTGTGGTTAGAGTGATGCTACCAAACCACCAAAGACAAGTACTGCTGAAAAATGAAAATTACATCTATAATATAATAACTTGTAATTATAAAAAATGTATATTTTTGCATGAGCTTATCCATAATGTAATTTGTTTTTGTGTGGATAAATACTTTTTTGAACATTTTTCTAGCAAGAGTTCAGTTATAGTTCTACTAGGGACCTAGTACACAAATTCATGCACCTTGAAAGGAACTGTGGGCTGCAAGGATACAGTGGGCACAGGGGCAGGTCTTGCACTATCCTCTGTGCCCCTGCCCGCCGTGGCCCCCCATGGTCCCCTGTCTGCTGGCAGCCTTGCTCTCGCTGCTGCCGCTCCCACATGCTGATGGCACTGGCCCGGCTCGCACCTGTTGAGGGCAAGGAGCGATTGGGTCTGGCACCAGCAGTGAGTGTGAGTGGTGGCTGCTGCCCCGATCGCCCCTCAGGAGAAAGGGGGAAATGGAGAAGCCCTCAGGGGCAATCAGGGCAGGCAGCTGCCGCTCACACCCCTGACAGCGCTGAGCAATCTGGACTGGTGCTGGGCGCTGGCAGCAGGTGCAAGTGACAGGTGGGACTGTGGTACATGGGATCAAAGAATTTTCAGTAACCACCAGAGGCTCACCCTGATGACAGCGACCTGCACCCTGCCTTGGCCTGGCGCCCCCGCTTACCTGCTCCACCATCCCGCTGCAACCAATGCCCGCCATGTTCCAGCTCGCCCCCTGGTGGTCAGTGCATGTCATAGCGACTGGTTGTTCGGTTGTTTCACCATTCGGTCTATTTGCATATTAGGGATATATATATATATAGTAGAAAATATATATAGGGAGATATATATATATATATACATACATATATATATATATATATATATATATATATGAAAATAGAATCTAGATGGGCTCCATAGATGATTAGGTAACAGTTATAGTACACAGGGACTCCTGGATGTTCAGTATCCAAAAGGGATGTTTACAAAAATATATTTCTGCACAAGGATTGTTACATATGCACAGATGTATGTGTATACCAGAACAGAATATGCACTTTGGGAAAATTAAATAAATACTTCTTGAAAAAGCAGACTCAAGTATGGTTATAAATCTCAAAAAGAAACAGTTCTAATTTATTGCCCATGTGGGAGAAATTCTGGGTGTACTCTTTCTGGATGTACTTTCCTCTTCACTGCTACAACTATTGCACAGAGGGGCAATTATCAGTTTTTGAATTCTACTGTGAAAGAACCAAAGTGACCTCACTGGAAATGTTTCCCAGAGGCTCTCCTTTACTTTCTAAAATAATATAATTGGATATGAAATAAATGGCTGGCACATTTAAAAACATATATATTGCAAATGATGGCAAAGTTGAAAAAACTAAAAGTGCTTAAATGCTATGGTTGTGTCAGCAAAGGGGGCATAGACTCTTGTGTTTTGGTTACATATTAAGTTACATAATGTTTTAAAAATGTAATAAAAAACAATGTTCAAAGGTTCCTAAAACAATTCCATGCTAATCTGGCTTTTGGTAAAGCAAACTCTAAGAAAAACTTCCTTGCAAATGTGAATGTGTTACAGTGAAAATCTATTGACATGGAACGAAGACAAAATAAGTTAATATTTTCCCTTAAATACAAAGGAATATGGCTATGATTCACTAATTAGAAACATTAACATGATTTAAAAGCTATGGTAAATTTCATGAGTTGTAGTGAGACCAATTTACTTGGATGGGTAATTGTCAAAGTAAATAGAGATTATAAACTATGCTACATAATGTGGGATACTTTAATTCACTATGACTAAGACAGAACAAATCAGGTAGTAGGTTCTAAATAAAAGATTTGATAAAGATGCTGACTACTGCAAAATCAACTATGATGGCCAATTAAATATAATGTCCACTTTATTTTATTATTTTTGTTAATCCTCACTGTTTTTTTCCATTGCTTTTCAGAGAGAGTGGAAGGGAAGGAGGGAGGAGGAGAGAGAGGGAGAGGGGGGAGGAGGGAAAGAGAGAAAAAGAGAGCAACATTGCCAAAACCGGTTTGGCTCAGTGGATAGAGCGTCGGCTTGCGGACTGAAAGGTCCCAGGTTTGATTCCGGTCAAGGGCATGTACCTGGGTTGCGGGCACATCCCCAGTGGGAGATGTGCAGGAGGCAGCTGATCGATGTTTCTCTCTCATCGATGTTTCTGACTCTCTCTCTCTCTCCCTTCCTCTCTGTAAAAAATCAATAAAATATATATTTTTTTTTAAAAAAAGAGAGAGCAACATTGATGTGAGAGAGACACATCAACTGGTTGCCTCCTGCAGGTGACCCAACCAAGGATTGGGGAGCAAAAACCATAACCCAGGTATGTGCCCTTGACTGGGAATCAAACCCGTGAGCCCTCAGTGCATGGGCTGACATCCAATCACTGAGAGACACCAGCAAGGACCAATGTCCATTTTATAAATGTCACAGTTTTATTAAATTAAAGAAGTTGTTTTAGTCTTTCATAATGTCTGAAAATATAAATTTAAGTAAGTAAACGCTGGCCATAACAAAGAAGCACTCTAGAGTGTTTTGTGGTTCAATCTGGCTTGATAAACAATCACAGCTTATCCCATCTCAAAGAAAATGTAGGCTTATTCAAAGTTATTCCTTTCTGACCCTGGTTCATTCTAATGTATTATCATTCTAACTATTCAAACATGATCATGTAGGGGGGGAAAAGCTTCACCTTAAAAAAAAAAAAAAAGCACATCATGACATAGACCATAGTCATGTACCCTTTTCATGGTGCTTTTAAGATTATTAAATGAGATAGTATTTCCAATGGTGTCTGAAACTGCAGTCTAATATTTAGCTGCTTTGATATTACCTTGATATTTGTCACCATTTGGGGCAGTGTTCAATCAGAGAAACTATATTACATATATTTTTTAACATACATGAATGAAAACTCTTTTTTTCAAAGGAATAAGATGCCAAAGGCAAAACTTTGAGAACATGTTGTAAAGGTAGGTTTATAGAAAGTATTATGTTTATGTTTTCAGGGTTATGGTTTTATCTATAAAAGATATTTCTTTTTTATTTACAGTTATAATTACATTAAAAAATTTAAAGAAGACTATAAAAAAGAATACTCACTGACATACCAGTTTTTTTCATGAGTGTGCCTGAGGAAGGCAGGTTTTATTAGATATTTGAAATGTTACTATATGGAAACAATCACTTTCCCCACTTCAGAAAGTACTATTGGTGACAAATGTTCCCTTAAAAACATTTTTCCTATAAAAACTTCATTTTTCATCCATGATCTAAATAACTCATCTCTTACATGTGAATTTCCCATTTTTGTTACCTACTAGTGGCAAGAACTTGAGAAAAATCATTTCACTTCAGGGACTCAGATTAGGAAACATGCACAGTGTCCATTAGTGTTTTTTCAAAATATGAGTCATTACCCCATTAGTGGGGCACAACTAGTATTTTTATAAAATAAAATGGAATTGACTCAATTTGAGTAGAAAATATAGAGGACAAGACATATTGTAAAGCTAGTTTGTAAATTTTCAGCTTTAAATATATGTATATATACTGTATGATGATGTAAAATGTATTCCTTAGTATGGCTGCAAGCAGAAAACTTTAATACTGTTCTAAAGAATCATAAGTACCTTCTAAGCCAGTGGTTCCCAACCATTTTTTGGCCATGTCCCAACTAAGCATCTCTAAAATCTTGATGCCCCTCCCCACGTGACATATAAATCTTATTATTCAAAAAGTGAACTCCTATTCACGTGGAGGAAGCCTAAAAGGCCATTAATTTGGTCTAAACAAGCTTCCAAAGAACATGGCATCCATGAAAGAGAAAAATAAAAGAACAAAAGGATAGTTGAAGTGCTGAGGAAGAAATCACTAAGGAATTGTTAAAAATAATAATAATAATATGAAGTGATATGAAAAAATAGAAAATAAAGTTTCAAAACATATAATACTGAAATGCATAAACATGTCACAAGGCCCCTAGAACCATAAGAAACGCCAAAAATTCATTGTTAATAACTCATTGCCCCCCTTAAAAATCAAATTGCCTCCCTGTGGAGTGTGCCCCACATTAGGAACCACTGTTCTAAGCCTACAATGAGATTATATTCCAGCTCAAAAATTCTGAAAATTACCTTTTTCAACCTAGTGTCAAATATGATTTATTGCCTAATAGACAATAAGTAGCCAGCTATAAGGGCATTTAAGTGACTAGAAAATATTTACACCTTCAATTAGTTGTAACCATTAATTGATATCCATTGTACATTTTTAAATATATTCTATTGATTTTTTACAGAGAGGAAGGGAGAGGGACAGAGAGTTAGAAACATCGATGAGAGAGAAACATCGACCAGCTGCCTCCTGCACACCTCCTACTGGGGATTTGCCCGCAACCAAGGTACATGCCCTTGACCGGAATCGAACCTGGGACCCTTCAGTCCGTAGGCCGACGCTCTATCCACTGAGCCAAACCGGTTTGGCTATACATTTTTAAAAGAAATCTTCTAGGCCAGTGGTTCTCAACCTTCCCAATGCCGCAACCCTTAATACAGTTTCTCATGTTGTGGTGACCCCCAATTTCATTGTTACAAATTGAACATAATTAAAGCATAGTGATTAATCACAAAAACAATATGTAATTATATATGTGTTTTGCGATGGTCTTAGGCGACCCCTGTGAAAGGGTCGTTTGACCCCCAAAGGGGTCGTGACCCACAGGTTGAGAACTGCTGTAGGCCTTTTACCGCCTCAAAAAGTCAAAGAAAATGTTGGGCATCAACAATTTAGTACAAATATTAATTTGTATGTGTATGCCACATACTATGGTAAGAAGTTGGGAGAGGTAAAATTAATTGGCTGCTTTTTTTTTTTTTTTTTTTTTTAACTCTACTTCCTGAGCTTGTGGGATAGGACTCTCTTTCTCAATGTTGATTCCCTTTTTTTTTTTTTTCATGAACTCTTAACTACGGCTGTTATGCAGGAATATTTAGCCTTCTTTCCTCACTTTACATATTCCCCCCTTTATAATTTCATGTTCTGATTGCTTCAAATACTAAATATATGCTTACGACTTTCAAATTTTTGGCTTCCACTCCAGACATTTCTCCCTGGCTAGATCCAAAGGTTCCTGATAGCAATTAGCCAGGTGGGAAAGGTAGGGAAGGAGGTTCCCTTGTGAGGTTAAGAGGAGCGAAGTGTAGGGTTTGTGACGGTCTCATTTGTACATTTATTCAGTATTTCATTTATTCATAAGCACTGACATATTGGCTGCTCTCATGGAGTTTCAAATCTAGAGTGACAGGCAGACTGATCCAAGGAGTGCCTAGGCTATGGGGTGGCACAGAGACATTGAATGGGGCATAAAGAAGCCCCAGGCCACAGGTCCTGTCAATTTAAGAAACATGCAAACCCGTGACGAATTTCAAGGAGCTTATTTGAGCCAAACTGTCCACAACTGCTGGGAAGCAAAATCTCAACAGATGGAGATAATGCTCTGAGAATGGCCGTTTTGCACCTTACTGTGTACATTACAATCAAAAGAGGAGACATATGTGGGTTTCATGAAATCCATTGGGGATCGATTAGGGAGGTGGGAGAAAGCAAAGCGGGGAAACCTCTGGGATTGGATGAAATGTAAAATGACAGACACAGGCTTCTTTTACACAGGTGGGTACAGGATAGTTAACAGCCAATAATTAATAACAACGAGAGGATCTGTGGTCTCCCTAGAGTGGTGCCTATGCTTTGAAGGGTCCAGGGAAAAGGAAAATTACTTTTGACATTGCAACGATATGTTACCGTGGATGCAAAAAGACAACAGACAGGCTCCGTTAAGGTAAAGATTGACCTTTGTCAGGGACAAAGGTAGTCCACCTAGGACAGGACTACCCACCGCAAGCTGCTTAGTTAAATCAGTTTTAACTTCAGACCATCTTTTGAGGCTCCTTCAGGTACGTGAGTTTGCAAGGCCCCACGCAGGCCTTCCCTGAGGCAGTCAGGTTAGCCGTAATAGGCAACAGCCGAATCCCACTTAGTCCCTCAAAGAGACTTAAGGAAAAACTTAGAGAGTATCGGTTTAGCCGAACATTAAAAAATAAATGGAGAGAGATGCCGCTGAGGAAGAAGGAAAGTTGGGGACAAATAAGGGATTCGAGCAGAACGTGGCGCTGCAGCAGGCCAGGAGAACAAGGAACTGACTAGGGAGTAGGGAGAGAATAAACACACCTAGGCGGAGAAAAGCGAAAAGCCGGAAGTGCACACATTTAAAATCCCGCATTCATTAAAACTCCGTGGCAAAACACACACCTCACGCCCATCAAGCTCAGCCGCCAGAGCGTCCTCCACCTCCCAGCGCCGCTCGCCCCGCCCCCTTACCCGGCGTGGGCGTCCTCGACGTCCCGGCACCGCCCGCGCGCCGCCCAGCTCGCCCCGCCCCCTGGCCCGACAGCCCCTCCGCAAAGCCACGCGCACGTGCGCGGCGGGTCCCGCCCCCTGCGCTTTCTCAACCAATGAGAAATGGTGTCGTAATTCGACACCACCCGGTCTCAGGTCACGTGATCGCGTGTCTCCGCCCCCTCCCCAAGCTGCCTGTAGGTTCTGAGAAGATGGCGAAGGTGTCAGAGCTTTACGATGTCACTTGGGAAGGTAACAGCAGGCGGAGCGGGCGCGGAAAGACCAGAAGCCCTGGGAACGGGTGCGGGACACCTGGTGCCCTTGGAGAGCTGAGCTCTCTGCTCTCAGAGCCGGCTGAGGGGAGGTGGCGGCCAGGGAGGAGGTGGAGGCTGACCTGTACCTTGGCTCGGCCGCCCACCGGTGTCTGCGGGGTCCCCACCGCTTGTGTTCAGCGATAGACAAGACCAATTCAGGGGCCCAGGGCAGCTTCTCCTTTGAGGCGGGCGGGACCCGGGGCTCCTGGGCGGCGCGGGGAGGGCGGGGTAGGTTCCTGCAGCCAAGAAGTACAGGATCTGGAAGGCCCTTGCATTGAGCGCCGTGTAGGAAGGGTTACAACTTGGTGCAGAAAAGGTGTAGGAGACTCGTGAACAGATCTCATTCTTCTGCTTGCTGCTTTACCTCTCGTTTCCTCTGCAAAGCTGGAGTTCTGACATCTTCCCTTTTTAATGACTCTTGGTCCCACTCCTCCCCAGAACACATTTACATACACAGCAGAACGTCCTTCTTAACTCCCACAGGAATGTCTTTTCTGAAGGGAAAAAGGACTGGTACCTTGGGCATGTGCTCACGGGTGCCGGACTTCTTCCCCATCCCGGTTTAATGTAAGGTGACGTGTGTTCTTTAAGTCGGAAAGCAAACTTTGGGCCAGTTCTGTAACAGAGATCTTTTCCCTTCTGGAAAACTTGAGCGGGAAACATGCTTGAGAGAAGAGCCTTGAGTTTCTCTAACGTATGAAATATCTGTATTTGAAATTCTTATGCGACTTAAACAGCTTGTGTGTTCAAGGAATGCCATGTTTCAGTGGTTAAACAATGGCCTGATCACCTGTGTCCTGAAAGTTGTATTCACCCGTGGTGAATAAATCTCTCCAGGGTCACAAAGTTGCAAACATGTATGGGAGAAGGTAAAATTCCTGTGTACTTGAACCGAATTCAGTGATTATTGGTTTTGTGGCCTCCAGCCCACCGTGAATCTCAGTGTTGCTACCCGTATGGGAGAATTCCAT
The DNA here is from genome assembly GCF_028538775.1 of Myotis yumanensis. Taxonomy (NCBI): domain Eukaryota; kingdom Metazoa; phylum Chordata; class Mammalia; order Chiroptera; family Vespertilionidae; genus Myotis; species Myotis yumanensis. The sequence continues at coordinate 36,831,467 of NW_027223766.1, read as the reverse complement.
GATATTAAACAAGAAAAGTGCTTAGTGCTATATCTTGGATATAAGAAATTAAGCAACATACAGTCCCTACCTTCATGGAGTTCACAGTTGAATGAAGACAAACCTGTCAATAAGTAGTTTTTTGTTTTTAGATATATTTTATTGATTTTTTTTACAGAGAGGAAAGGAGAGGGATAGAGAGTTAGAAACACTGATGAGAGAGAAGCATCGATCAGCTGCCTCCTACACACCCCCTACTGGGGATGTGCCCGCAACCAAGGTACATGCCCTTGACCAGAATCGAACCCGGGACCCTTCAGTCCCAGGCCAACGCTCCATCCAGTGAGCCAAACCGGTCAGGGCTGTCAATATGTAGTTATAAAAGGCTTCTCACATGTTTCTTAGGCTGGATGGTAGATAGGTGGCTGTTATTTTTAATGTTTTTTTTTTGAAAGTGTTGCGAATGTATCATGCTTTTTGTTTTTAGAAAGTGCTGTTTGGGAACTTTGTTCAATATAAGTTCCTTAGGTGGTAGTGTCATGTATATAATCTTAAGGAATTGAGTAGGTGTGTACCATCCGACAGGGTGATTTAACTGAGTAACTTGGACTACCCTGTGGGCATTCTAAAATAATACCTACGTCACAAGTTTGTTGAGGAACAAGAGAGAAAACACGTGAAAGTGCTTTTAAACTAAGTGCTTAGGAAAAATGATCTGGCTCCCACCTATGTCTCTAGCTTTGTCTTAAACTCTTCTGTCTCTCCGAGCTGACAGTGCTGCCTTTTGTTGAATTCCCTCAATGTGCCATGCTCCTCTTGTATTAGGGCTGGGCGCAACCTGTTCCTTCCACCAGGCGTGTTCTTTCCTCATTGTCCCACTCTTGTCTCCATTATACTTCATCATTTCTCAAAATTCCCCCCCAACAGTCGTATATTTTAGAGAGTTTTCCTTGACTATCCCACAGCCCTTCCCCATCCCTCCAAAGTTTTAAAAAGGGAAAGAAAAACAACAAAAACAAAAAAGCAACAAAACCTGCCCCTCCTCCTTTCACTATGTGTTTTTATACTCTTAAAGCACTTGCCCAGTTGTGTTCAGTGGTAAAATTTTCTCTCTCCTAGAATGGAGGGAGGGGCCAGGCCTCTTGTTCTAGTGCCTGCTTTATGTGAGGAACTCAGTATTTATTTGCTGACTAAATGAATTGTTAATTAGATTAATAATAAACATTAATAAACTGTTACCAAAAAAAAGCTAGTAATTTTTCTAGTGTTGGAATAATTTCTTTATATATTTCTATGAGGGTTGTCAGTTGGACCTAGGTCCTTAAGAATTCCTTTGAATCGTATCATGAATTAAAGTTGTGGAAATGGTTAGTTCAAAGAGTACTGTAAATCTTGTTATAGGAGAAGTGATCACATGTTTATAAAAGACCTATGTAGTACATCTAACGTTCTCCTAGTCTCTATTAGGTTCTATAAAAAAAGTAGGATATATGGTTTATTTATTCAGCCAGTTGAAAATTATTGAGGCTTATTAGAGGAGTTATTATTTAGTGATTTGGAGGTGGGACAGAGTTATAAGGAGGGTTCATTGAGGTTAGGGTATTTGGTCAGGATATGGATAGGATACCTTGCACAATGCCTGGCATCTAGTAGGCACTAATTAAATATTTGGTGAAAAAATTTGTAAAATAAAGGCATTTTAGTTGTTCATAGTGTCTCTTCTTCCTCTCTTTTTTCTTTTTCTTTTTGTTACTCTTCACCCGAGAATATTTTTCCATTGATTTTTTTAGAGAGTGGAAAGGAGGGGAGAGATAGAATCATCCATGTGAGAGCTTGGTTGCCTCCCTTATGCACCGGATCAGGGCCAGGGATCAAACTTGCAACTGAGGTATGTGCCCTTGACCAGAATCAAACCTGGGACCTTTCAGTTCCTAGGCGGATGCCCTATCCACTGAGCCAAAACAGCTAGGACTTCCTCTCTTTTTATTCAGTCCTTCAAACAACCACAAATTGGTTTCCATGCTCTATCACTCCAGTAAGGTTTCTGGGGAGACCTAATGCCAGGTTTATGTGTTTTTGTACATCTATACTACATTTGTCATTGCAGATCCCCCCTTCTGAAAAATTCTTTCCTTGGTTCCTTAATAACATTAAGGTTCTCATTTTCTTAGACCTTTCCTTTGCTTTCGTCTACATCTACTTACATTTTAATTTTTGTGTCTCCAATGCTTCTTTCCTTAATCCTCTTCTTAATTTATTATCAATGGTTATATTAGACTGGAGATATATAGGCTCCTTACTGATGTAGGCATAGGTATTAAGTGGTCCATGAATTCCCTGAAATTATATGCAAAATTGAGTGTATGTAAACATGTACTTGTTTTGGGGGAAAAAATAATTCAAAGGTCTCATAACTTCAAAGAGATCTAAAAAAGGTTAAATGTCTTCTTTGGGCAATCTCAACCACACCTAGCTTTAGCCGATATGCTAAATAGCATGTTAATTAAACATATATTTGAGTACTTTGTACCAGGCACTGTTCTAGTTCTTGAGGACACAGTACTGAACAAGACATTTGAGGTAATAGATCCTATTGAACATTCCATGAGATTTCACTTCCTTTTTTTTTTTTTTTTTTTCAGTTGATAGGATATGCTGCATTTTTGATCAAGTGGAGCATTTACAGGGACTTGAGAGTTATTTAAGTTTCAGTTTGCTAACATGGCACCTGGAGAAAAGTGGCTCCATCTTGGGCCTAGAAAGTTATTTCAATAATAGTTTGGTTATGAATAAGTAGAGTAAGACTGATGAAAATTGAAGACCATTGGTAAATGAGATATTTGACAAATGGGAATCAATTTTTCTCTTTTAGTCTCTAGTTCATGGGCAGTCTGCTTCTTAAAGGGCTACTATTATTCCCTGATTATGAAAATTTTATGTTCTTGAGTCAGTGGATTAACTTCAGGAACACCTTAAATTTTTGAGATTTCTATGTATAATTTTATGCATTTTTTGGGGAAAATAATCCCTTTTATCAAATTCTGAACATTTTCTAGAATCTCAAAAATGTTAAGATACATAATTGCTTAAAGGGATAGAGGATCTTTGTAGTGGACTCTTGCCATTCATTACTTTTAAAGGTAGTTGCATTATTTATAATATATTTGTAGTCTTCCAAAGGATCTGTCTTTCTTATTAAATTGGTATTCTGCTTTATGAACTTTGAGATACATGGACTTTTATATTAGTGTGAGTTTATTTTCTTTATCAAAAAAGTTGACTTCATTTTAGTAATTTTGACATTGATCAAATATATATATGTGTATATATATATACACACACATAACAAGTTTTTTGTTTTTAGAAATGCGAGATAAAATGAGAAAATGGAGAGATGAAAACTCAAGAAATAGTGAGCAAATTGTGGAAGTTGGAGAGGAATTAATTAATGAATATGCTTCTAAGCTTGGAGATGATAGTAAGTTTTTTAATTTATTATATTTATGCTTAGCACATGTCTATTTACCATTCTTAGTTTTTAAAAAAAAATCTTATTTTTTCTAGTGTTTATAGCAAGTATCTGTGATTGTCACTTTTTAAAAACTTCTCAGGAAGACTAATACTTTATTTTGGGAAGGCTTTATAATTTCTGTTAGTAGTAAAGCCATCACATAGGCGTTTTTGTTTTAAAGCTCAGGGCTGCAATCCTGGTCTGTTCAAAATGTATTTCATAAAGAATCCTTTAGAACAGTAAAGGTATTAGATAATTGGAAATTTTTTTTTACTTGATAAGATACTTAAATATTTTACATTGCTGAAGCATATAAGGATACCTTCTTTTCTTAATTGCTGATAAAATACAGTAAATAATTTTCAGTTATAAGTACTTTTCTCTAAAATACCAAACAGGAAGAATTCATTATCTAGTTTCTGTTGGAAGATCTTATAGTAAATTTAGTTTTTTTCTCTCTCTATGTATCTAGTTTGGATCATATATGAACAGGTGATGATTGCCGCTCTAGACTATGGTCGGGATGACTTGGCATTGGTAGGTATTTAAACTAATTTTATTATATATTTAATATGCTTCATGGATTATATGTATAAGACTTAGTATATGGCTTGTATAGAATGCTTTCTATAGCTGGTTTTCAATGCTACTCTTAAGGGTAGGTAGGCCTAACTGGGTACTTTGAACACAGTATGTTCTTAAATCTTTTTAACAATTGTGAGAAGTAGATATTTAGTATTCCAGTTTTACTGAAGAGGATAAATTAGTTGAAGGTTATCTGCTTACTAGTTGAATTATGCTATATTATAGAGTATGTAATGAGAAGTAGATAATTTAAAACAAGTTTATCTTTTGGGTTATTGAATATCTTTCATAGCATATGTTGTTATACTGTTTTGTAATATTGTAAATGTATACCTTAAACTATTAGCAAATCCTAACATTTGCAAAGCATGACTTAAATTACTAATGCTCCTTTTAAAATAGAGAATGATAATAGCTATATTTTGAGCGCGTATCTGCTAGGTACTATGCTAAATGCTTTACATCATGCTTTCTTTAATTTTCACAATTATTTCTTTGTTTGTTTGTTTTTTGTTTTTCCTTACCTGAGGACATTTTTCCATTGATTTTTAGAGAGAGTGGAAGGGATGGGGAGAGACAGAGAGAGAAACTCGATGTGAGAGAGAGACATTGATTGGTTGCCTCCTGCACACACCCAGTTTGGCTCAGTGGATAGAGTGTCAGCCTGCAGACTGAAGGATCCTGGGTTCGATTCCAGTCAATGGCACGTACCTAGGTTGTAGGCTTCTCCAGGCCCCAAATCAGGATGTTTGTACTGACAAGATTATTATAATTTCAACAGAGAAATATTAAGCAAAGTATTAGTAGTAGGTGCCAGGGACTTAAAAGTACTACCAAAGAACTTAATTTTTATCTAAAGAATCTTTATGCGTAGTTAGGAAGAAAATGCCAGGAAACTTGTAGACATTTAAATGAGGCTTAACACATTATGAAGGCAATTTTTGAGAGTAATATGGTGGTAGTATTTGAGGTTATTAGTGGACACATGATCTGCTTATTTTCCTACTTATTAGTATAATTAGTGTCTGAGAACTGATGATTTCTTTCACTATAATTCAGATTTCTCCTTTTAAACCATTATTCATTAGATTAATATCACTTCATTATATTACACTAGTGATATTACTTAAGAAGATACATTGAAGACTTACGTAGGTCATTATTTGTAGCCCATTTAGTGTATGTAATATAATTACTACTTTTCAAGTCTTGTTTACCAATTATTTTTTAGTTTTGTCTTCAGGAGTTGAGAAGACAGTTCCCTGGCAGTCACAGAGTCAAGCGACTAACTGGCATGAGATTTGAAGCCATGGAAAGGTAACTGAGTCTTGTAAATAGTGTGGTCCCATTTGAGAACAGCAAATATGAGGCCTATCTTTATGTTCTGTGCTTATGGCAGCATCATTGATTGTGCAAGATCTCTTGCTCCTGAGATTCAGAGTAATCTCAGCATAAATCCTGGCCTTTACTCCCAATAAATAGGATTTGACATAAAAGTGTAATCCACTTCCCATCTTTGGGCTAAAGAAATAGATTATATTTTGGAATAAGAATTGGCTTCAGATAATCCTGGTTTTAGGATTTATTAGCTGTTTACCTAGCAAATTATTTAACTTGAAGGTTTTTTGGCTTCACTTCTCTGTAAAGCAAGAATATTACCAACTTCTCAGAATTTTTTTGGGACTTACAAATATATGTGTAGGACCCTCGTAGGCACTCAAGGTATAGAAGCTACCATTATTATTAATTTTTTTATTGAGATATGATTGACAATACCTTTGTATTAGTTTCAGGTATACAACGTAATGATGTGATATATATGTATAATGAAACAATTATAGTAAGTAGTTATCCATCACCACCCATAGTCATAAGAACTTTTAAGATCTGCTCTCTTAGTAACTTTCAATTATAACACAGTCTTGTTAACTATAGTAACCATGCTGTTAATTATTTATAACTGGAAGTTTGATCCTCTTCACCCATTTCACACACTCCCACCCCCAGCCCCACCCCCACTTCTGCAACCACCAATCTGCTTTCTTGATCTGTAAATTCAGGTTCTTTTTGATTCTACATGCAAGTGAGATCATATAGTACTTGTCTTTCTGTCTGACTTACTACACTTAGCATAATGTCCTCAAGGTCCATCCAGGTTGTCATAAATGGCAGAATTTCCTTCATTTTTATGAGTAAGTAATATTACATTGTATACATGTCACAATCTCATTCATCTGTTGATGGACACCTAGGTTGAGCCATGTCTTGGCTATTGTAAATAATGCTTTCATGAACATGGGGATGCATATATCTTTCAAGATAGTGTGTTTGTTTCCTTCACATAAACACCCAGAAGTGGAACTATTGGATTAAATGGTAATTTTAATTTTTTTAAGGAATCTCCATACTGTTTTCCATAGTTGTTCCAATTTACATTCCCACAAACAGTGCACAAGGGTTCTCTTTTCTCCATGTTCTTGTCGACACTTATGTCCTGTTTTCTTGCTACAGTAAGCTGTGATTATCTGTGTTTACATGTCTTAATTTTGGGGGGCAGTGGTTTGACCTGTGACTTTAATTCTCTGATGGATCTAGAGCAGGGGTGGGCAAACTTTTTGACTCGAGGGCCACAATGGGTTCTTAAACTGGACCGGAGGGCCGGAACTAAAGCATGGATGGAGTGTTTGTGTGAACTAATATAAATTCAAAGTAAACATCATTACATAAAAGGGTAGAGTCCTTTTTTTTTTAGTTTTATTCATTTCAAATGGGCCGGATCCGGCCCACGGGCCGTAGTTTGCCCACGGCTGATCTAGAGAGTTATTGGTTTGTCCAATTTAGCTTTTATCTTGTGTGAATGGGAGTGACAACTTCCAAGATCTTTTTACATGCTGGTCCAGGAACCAGAAATGTTGAACATCTTTTCATAAAATTATTGACCATTCCTATATCTTCTTTGTTTTTAAATTGGGTTATTTGTCTTTTTATTATTTAGTTGTAAAAGTTGTTTATATATAGTCTAGATACAAGGTACTTATCAGATATGTAATTTGCAAAAATAGTCTGACACTCTTTTCATTTGCTTAGTGTAGCAGTTTCAACCTTTTTCATCTCAAGGCACACAATAAACTAATTATTTTGCAGCACACCAAAATATATGTTTTTTGTCGATCTGACAAAAAAAGGTATAATTTTGATTTATTCACACAGATGGCTATTGTTATATTGGCTGTTGTCATTTTTTTATTTGACATTCTAAGGAAAAAGAAGTCATTGTTTCTGACTTAATAGTCAGATACTGCATGTTTTAAAATTTTCTGTGGGCCACAGCACACTGGTTGAAAAGCACTGGCTTAGTGGTATCCTTTGATTATCAAATTTTTTGATCTTTTATTAAGTCCGGTTTATTTATTTTTTTTCTTTCTTTTACTTTGGGTGTCATATCTAGAAACCATTGTCTTATCCGAGGTCACAAAGGTTATGCCTATCTTTTAAGAGTTTTATAGTATTAGTTTTTACATTTGGGTCTTTTACCCATTTTGATTTAATATTTTTTATGGTTCGAAGTACGTGTCTGTCTTCATTTTTCTGCATTATGAATATTCAGGTGTCCCAGGACCATTTGCTGAAAAGACTATGTTTTCCTTATTTGTCTTGGCACCCTTGTTAAAAACAACTAAATATAAATGTGAGGGTTGAATTCTGGGCTTATCATATATTGCACCATATTGATTCTACACTCTATTGATATTGTGGCTTAAGTTCTGAAATTGGGCATTGGGAATTCTTTAGCTTTGTGTTTTATTTTCTCCAAGATTATTTTGACTATTTTGAATCCTTTGAATTTATGCATGTATTTTAAGATCAGCTTATTTTCACCTTTTTAGCTTGTTGTTTCAGGTAAGACAATGAACTTGTACCTCAATTGTAGTAGTTTGTTTTAAGCCGGATTTATTGATATAATTTTTCTCAACTCCTTCACTCCTGGGCTTATATGTTTGTTTGTGTATACATTTTAATCTCTTTGTATCCTCTCTGTAAGTTAGCAAAGGATATAGATAAAAAAGTAAATAAAGTAGTATTAGTTTAGGTTAACAGAAACTAATTTTGAATCAGGACAGAATGGAAGAAATCTGAAAAGATTGCTCCTGAATCAGTGTGCTGCTCTAATAATTGTTTTTTGTTTTATCTCAAGTAATATGAGTCCCTAAACCATTCTTAAAATATATGAATAGCAGAATACATTCCATAGTCCAAGATGAATGATTTTTAAAATTATGTTGTGAGGGATTGAGTGGTACTAGTTTTTAATATTTACTATTCCTTTCCAACCAAACAAAATATTGATATGGTAACAAGAACTTATTAAGTGTTACTTCAGGTTTTCTTAGAAACTCAGTGAACTTTAATTTCTTTAAGCCTTTTTAAAAAATGTTTTTATTGATTTTAGAGAGAGGAAGGGGAAGAGAGAGAGAGAGAAACATCAACCCATCGGTTGCCTTCTGCACACACCTCGACTGAAACCTGGGCATGTGACCTGATGATGCTTCAGCTATGTGAGCCATACCGGCCAGGGCTAAGCCTTATTATTATTATTACTAGAGGCCTGGTGCATGAAATTCGTGCACTGGCGTGGGGGTGTCCTTCAGTCTGGCCTGCGCCCTCTCGCAGTCCGGGACCCCTCGCTCCTTACCACCCGCCTGCTTGCTGCTCCTTACCACTTGGCTTGCTGCTCCTTAGAGCTGCCACGGAGGAGGAGCCAGCCGTGCGCCCAGCTTCTGGCTGAGTGGTCCTCTCCCTGTGGGAGCGCACTGACCACCAAGGGGCAGCTCCTGCTTTGAGCGTCTGCCCCCTGGTGGTCAGTGTGCATCATGGCGACCGGTCATTCTGGTTCTGCTGTAATGGTCACTTAGACTTTTATTATATAGACTAGAAGCCCAGTGCACGAAATTCGTGCACTTGGGGGTTCCCTCAGCTCGGCCTGCACGTTCTCGCAGTCCTGGAATCTGAGGTCAGGTCAGGGGCAGAATGCAAGCCATCTTTATGTGCTTATTTTTTCTACCCTTGGGAATGTCCCTCTTCCGGCTTAGGCCTACTCCCCAGGGAGCTATCAGTTGGACATCCTTAGCACTACTGTGGAGGCAGGAGAGGCTCCTAACACCACTGCTGTGCTCACCAGCCGTGAGCCTGGCTCACGGCTTCCGGCTGAGGGGTGCTCCCCTTGTGGGTGTGCACTGACCACCAGGGTGCAACTTCTGTGTTGAGCGTCTGCCCCCTGGTGGTCAGTGTGCATCATAGCAACCAGTCTTTCCACCATTTGGTCAATTTGCATATTAGCCTTTTATTACATAGGATTATGTTGTTGTTGTTTTTAATTGAAACTCGTAGCACCATTTTACTTAGTAAAGTTTTAATCTTTTTATATGGAAGAGTGGCTGTTAGATGTGTCTTTGCTAAATAGGATCATTAATCATTGATTCTCATACATGATTGTGTAAATTAGAATATGTGGAATTTTAAAAAATCAGTAGTTGCCTTGCCCCCACTTTACTGAAATCAGTTTGTTATCCAGATTTTTCTTTAAAAACCCTGCAGGTAAAAAGACAGGTATCAGAACATTGCTGACTAAATGTAAAGTTTTGTTGACCTTCAGTGTATTAGGATCCTCTAGAGCAGTGGTTCTCAACCTTCTGGCCCTTTAAATACAGTGCCTCATGTTGTGACCCAACCATAAAATTATTTTCGTTACTACTTCATAACTGTAATGTTGCTACTGTTATGAATCGTAATGTAAATATCTGATATGCAGGATGGTCTTAGGCGACCCCTGTGAAAGGGTCGTTTGATCGCCAAAGGGGTCGCGACCCACAGGTTGAGAACCACTGCTCTAGAGAAACGACTCCTCCCCCTCCCCCCCCCCCACACACACATACAGACAGACATATACATACATACATACACAGAGAGCCACATATAAATGGAGATTTATTATGAGGAATTGGCTCATACGATTTTGGAGGCTTTGAAGTTCCAGAATCTGCCATCTGCAAGCTGGAGATCCAGCCAAACTGGTGCTATAATTCAGTCTGAGTCCAAGAACGAAGGCAGCTGATGGTATAAATCTCAGTCTGAGGATAGGGGGAGGTAAGATGAGATGTCCCAGCTCAGAAGTGAGGCTGTAAAATAGGGTTAAATTCCTCCTTTCTCCACTTTAGTTCTATTCAGACCCTCAAGGAATTGGATGATGCCCACCCACATTGGGTAGGCAGTCTGTTTTCCTGAGTCTACAGATTCAAAGCTAATCTCAACCTGAACACCCTCAGACATACCTAGAAATAATGTTTGATCTGGGCCAGTCAAGTTGACACATAAAATTTACCATCACACTCAGTTTTTACATAAATTATATTTTAAATTACAGTATAATTTAAAGATGTTTAAATATAATGTATATAGGTTTTATACAACTATAAAAACAATGAATGGCTTCATATCTTTCTCTGTCACTTCTGATATCTTTTCCAGAGGTATTTTAGTTGGAAAAGATTCCCAGGTGATTCTCATGTATTATCTTGTGACAATTTCTGCTCTATAGCATTAATTTTGCCCTTGTTTTGCATACTTTACTGTTTTGTTTCATTATTATTTAACTAGAGGCCCGGTGCACAAAAACTTGTGCACTTGGGGGGGGTCCCTCAGCCTGGCCTGTGCCATCTTGCAGTCTGGGACGCGTAGGAAGATGTCCACCTGTTGGCTTAGGCCCGCTCCCCAGGGGGATCAGGCCCAAGCTGGCAGTCAGACATCCCTCTGGCAGCCCGGCAGCCCTCGGGAGATGTCCACTTGCCAGAGGGGAGCAGGTCTAAGCTGCAGTCGGACATCCTTAGCGCTGCTGAGGAGGCGGGAGAGGCTCCCACCAGCACTGCTGTACTGGCAGCAATCAACCTGGCTTGTGGCTGAGCAGAGCTTCTTCTGTGGGAGCGCACTGACCACCAGAGGGAAGCTCCTGCATTGAGCGTCTGCCCCCTGGTGGTCAGTGTGTGTCATAGTGACCAGTCATTCCCAGTCATTCTGCTGTTAGGGTTAGTTTGCATATTACCCTTTTATTATATAGGATGATTTTATTTTATTTCCTTATTTAGTTGTAGATTCTTATGAGGCTAGCAGACCTATTATAGTACCATACATTTGATGTCCAAACTAATTTTCTTTATTTGAATTACTGCTGAGTCTAATTGACTTAGTGTGCAGGGATGTGGTTTGCTCTTTGCATGGAGTGAACACATTTACAAATTCAGTCTGCTTTTATTTTTTTCAGTAATCTGCTACAGATAACAAGAATAAGTAAAGTATTCTTACCTATTGGCATGACCATAATCACAAACATTGACTAGGACACTAAAATTTTGGGGTCAGTGTATAGTTGAAAGATGAGTCACATATATAAAGTATTCATATCTATCATTAAAAGATATCTTCAAGAAAATATAAGAGAAAAATATAAAATTAAAAATGTCCTATATGGAACTTATGAAGAAATCCCAAGACATGTATCTGTTATTCCTGGTTTTAGAAGTACTGCTGTAAAAGTTTTTAAACATTGGTTTTTGCTTCCTTTAAAGATCTTTATTCAGAAGTGGAGAAATTGATAGGATGGGAATTGGGGGTTATGAACATTGTTAGGAAGGAATTTCAGAATCACTCAGCTATTTCTTTGCATCCCAATCAAGGTTATCATATGTAGGAGTATATAATTAAGGAAAGTTTTTTATTTGATTTCTAATGTATCCCTACTTAGATTCTCTATCACATAATGTTAATTTTGGCTTCTTAGTTATTTACTGTCATATGTGAGTATTTTTTCATTTGATAAATTTGTTAACTGTTTCTCTCATGAGATTATAACCCAGCAAAGCGTAAGTATTACATATGGATACTTAGTAGGTGCTTAACTAAGAAAAGCTATTATAAATATTCATTAAAGGAGAATTAATACATAGATCATTTCCTTGTGAATGGATTTATTAAAATTAAACTTTTTCTTATGTTTTATTGGTTGTAATTCTAGGTATAACTAGGATCATAAAGATATCTCTTTGTGCTGCTAGATTTTACATTTGTATTTAGGCCCAATTAGATCAGTATGTTTTGAAGTAACTTTTTCTAGAAATACTTTATGTGATACTTTTTTCCATTTAAAAAAAACCCGCACCATAGCAAAACTTACCATTATAGGAATATAAAAAGTGACTTGGATAGCAATTATAAATGCATGTAAAGCACTGCCAGTTGAATCTTTTCCAGTATTTACTATTTGTCACTAAATTTTAAGTTCATGATTCTTGATGTTTCTTTTTCTTTTTAAATAGATATGATGATGCAATACAGCTATATGATCGAATTCTACATGAAGATCCAACTAACACTGTAAGTTAACTAATGGTTCTGAAGATGACATAGTTTATTTCAAAAGGCAAAATTAATCCACTTTGGAAGTAACGGAAAAATTCATATGGAACCATGTTATATTATCTTATTTTAAATATTTCAAGATGGGTTGTTTTACAAAATAGATTTGAAACTCTCCAGTTAAATTTGACTTACGAGATATCTTACTAAAAAAAATTATGTGAAATTTGGGAAGAAAGAATTTTATGTGCTTGCATAAAAGCCCAGCAAAGCTCAGTGTTTTTATAATTTTGTAATATTTTGTTGGAAGTTTAATTGTCTTAATGAGAAATTAAAGAAGTCATCTCAATAATTAGTATATGTGGTTAATGAAGGTGTTTTGTTTTGGATTTATTTTTTTCTACCTGAATAAGAATGACTATATCATATGTAAATATATTTAAAGGAAAAATATATAAATATCTTTAATTTATTCTGATTTTGAACAAATTTCATATCAGTTTATTGGACAAAATATTTGTTCCAAATATACTTGTATAGTATTATTTGTTTTAAAAATACCCTGGTGAAAAAATTTTATATTGTTGAAAACATTTTAGTTTAGTATTGATATAATGGCTTCCCTCAGATTTACCTTGTATTAAATGAAAAGTTAAAGAGAGTCTTTAAATAACATCAGGCATTTTTAATGTTTTATGTTAATGTCCTTGCATACATATGTCTGCTAAAATAAAAATATTTTTAGAAATTTTAAACAAAAAACAGTTTGAGTTTGTATTGTCCTTTTATAAAAGGAGAAATGCTTACATTAACACATAATACAAAAACATGGTGTTCTCTTATTTGGCATTATTTCATTAAAAATGCACATTTTAGAAAAGCTAATAAAATATATAACTGTGGATTATAAGATGCAGAAATGTTTAATAATTGAAGATGAGTAACTTGATTCATTTAAAAATAAATTATGTATGCTAAGTTGGGAAATGATTTCATATTGAAGTGTGCAATTTCTAGATAGCATTAAACCAAGCATTCATTGGTCATAAATCTCTGATCTCTGCCTGTCCTTTTTGATACATTATTTAGTAATACTTCTGTATATTGCTCAAAAGACGGAGTTTTTTCCAGTTTTTTTTGAGATATAATTGACCAGTAACATTATACAAGTTTACGTTACACAACATGGTGATTTGCTATAAGTATATATTTTGAAATGTTTTATATTTGTGTTTTTAATATTATCCCACCGCCCCACTCCAGGGAAGCTTCCTAGGTTTTTTTGTTTGTTTGTTTTTTTGGCACATATTTAAATGGTAAGGATTCATTATTTTGTGAAGATTCTAAGAATATGGAAAATTCAGGGAAAAGTTTTGGCAGAGCAACAATTATACCTATTATTTAAAAAAAAAAAAGACAAAAATAAGAAACAGCTTCTATTACTTTTGTCTAGATATTCCACCCAAAAAAGGTAGTTAAAATAGGAAAGTTTTGAATAGTATTCTAATCTTAACTATATAAAAAGCACTGTTTGTTGTTCTGAAGATTTTGTAATATATTTATTTTAACTATAAGACTTGACCTGTGTTAAAGGTATTTAATTTTTTTACCCATCCACACAGGGTGGGGCAAAACTAAGTTTACAGTTATACTGATAAATAATATAATAATTAATAAATAATAATACAGGAATAAACTCTGTTTCATGTACTCACAACTGTAAACCTATTTTTGCCCTACCCTGTATATTGAAAAAACGAAATCAAGTTTCTGAAAAAAGTTTGTTTCATATATTTTTCTCATATTAAGTTAAAAATTAATAGCTTGTTATTTATTTTTTTGAAATTAGGAATCAGACATTTTACTTTTGTGTCAGTTTAAGTTGAGGATATTTTAAATAAGTTATTTCACTTTTTCAAGACCTAAAATAATATGTAATTATATATTGTTCTGTCTTTGTAGTACTTTCTACATTTTATGGCTTTAAGACTGGCCAAAAGAGAAATTCAAATGGGTCCCCTCATTGACTATGAATGAAGCGGTAGTAACTAAATTTCTTAATTGTTAGGTGAATATTTTAGAACAAGGTGATTAAAATCAGCTGTTAAATGTATTATTCTTTTATAAGAGATTTTTTATCTAATCTCTACTCAGTCCTTTCTGTCCTTCTGTAAATGATGATTATGTTTCATGAGTCACAAAGTGTTGATATTACTAAGAATTAAAGACACTATTTCTGTTACTGTTTCCGTAGAAAATACTGAGGTAGACATTGAAGGAAATAACAAAGCCATATAAGACCTAGAACTGAAAAAGTGTATTAGGGAAAGAATTTACTTATATTAAGTAGTCAAATTATTATTTAGAAGACATCACAGTTTCTTTTTCCAAAGCAACTTTATTATCTCAAAGATGAGAAAGTCCAGTTCTGTTTTTATCTGTAATTTTAATTCAAGCTTGTAACTGTAATTCTTTGCATTGTCTAAAAGTGGTTATGTGATTCTTTTACTGGTCTTGTGCATCTATGCTCCTAGATAACCACTATAGAAATGAGGCTGTTATTCAAGCTTTAAGGAACTCTCTTTATGCATTTGTTATTTCAAAAAACATTTGTTGAGTGCTTGCAGAGTGTTTGGTGTTGGGAATAGAAGGATGAATTAAACACCATCCTTGACTTTGCTTTTAGGGTGGCAGGATGATATAATGAATGGATTATGGACTTTGAGATAGACTTATTAAGTCCTGATTCTTTGATGATTTGCTGTGTGATTTTTGAGCCTTGTAAGCTTTGAAAGATGAGTGTGGCTTGAGATAAAGCCATCGTATTTCATGAATGGCATGAGTAAGTTTTAACATTAAAGCATAAGGCCTACCTAGGGCAAAAAGAATAAAGTAGTTATAATAGAAGATTTAAAATTTTTCTTTTGGGAAATTACTGAAATGGGACACATTCTCCACATCTATTTAAAAAATTTTTTGAAATACTCTTTTGAAAAAGTAATTTATACCCAGGTTAAAAATTACAAATAATACAAAACAATGTGTAGAGGAAAAATAAGTCTTTCCTCCCATTTCTGATTTCAAGTCCTCCTTCACTTAGTCAAACATTGTTAGTAATTTCTTATGTATTTTTCTAGATAATTTTTTTCTCATACACTTACTGATATGTGCGCACGTTTGTGTATTCTCCCTTTGATAGGGAGAATTGCTGAAAATGCAAATGGTGGCATACTTTACCTAGCAGTGTATTTTAAAGGTCATGCCATGTCAGCACAAACTTTATATCATCCTTTGAGAAGGTGCATAGCATAGCATTGCATTGCATGGATGTATAGTCTCTGTCTTCATGAAAAAGTTTTACTTAAGACCCTTTTGGTGAACTCTTAGATTGATTCTGATGTCTTCCTCCCAGAAATAATGTTGCAGTGGATGTTGTTTGTAGGATAGATTCCTGGAGTAAAATATCTGTCAGGAAGTTACATGCATTTTAAGTTTTGATAGGAGTTACCAAATTTCCCTCCACAAAGGTTTTTTTTAGCTGTCTACAGTCACTTCTATGGTGGAGGAGATGCTTCTCTCACTGTATCCTCCCACATGGCATGTTTAACTTTTGCTAGTCTGATTGATTAAAATGTTACCTTGTTATAATTTATATTATGAGTGATGTTGAATATCTTTTCTTAAAAATATGTTTTTACTAATTTTAGAGAGAAAGGGGAAAGGAGAGAGAAAGGGAGGGAGCGAAGGTGGGGGGAGAGAGAGAGAGAGAGAGAGAGAGAATGAATCTGAAAAACATT
Organism: Myotis yumanensis; assembly: GCF_028538775.1. Taxonomy (NCBI): domain Eukaryota; kingdom Metazoa; phylum Chordata; class Mammalia; order Chiroptera; family Vespertilionidae; genus Myotis; species Myotis yumanensis. The sequence goes on along the minus strand of NW_027223766.1, from coordinate 36,815,189 downwards.
GATTGGTTGCCTCCAGCTGCACTCCGACCAGAGACTGAATCTGTAACCCAGGCATCAAACCCGTGACCTTTTGGTGCATCATCCCAACCAACTGAGCTACATCAGCCAGGGCTCCCCAAAACCTTTTTTTTTTAAGTATATTTTTATTGATAACAGAGAGGAAGGGAGAGAGAGAGATAGAAACATCAATGAGAGAGAATCATTGATTGGCTGTCTCCTGCACGCTCCACACTGGGGATCGAGCCCACAACCTGGGCATGTGCCCTGACCCAAATCAAACGGTGATCTCCTGGTTCATAGGTCAACATTCAACTACTGAGCCACACTGGCTGGGCTCCCAAAACCTTTTTGATGGTTCTTTCCTTGGCCTTGGGTAGTTTCATCACACACATGCACTGATCAATACCAAGCTGAGTAGTCCTCAAGGGGAACCTCCAGTGTCTTTATTCTGTTTTGTTTTGTTTTCCCTCCAGTACTCTGGCCTATTAATGCTAACTTCTTTGATCTTTCTAGACTCTCAGCTCCTTCTGATCTCAGAGTTTGCTGGGCTCAATCTGGTTTTCTTCCTCTCTGCACAGCACCCTTGAAACTCTCTTAAGGCAGCAAGCCAGGGCAATAAAAATTGGCTCACCTCATTTGTTTCCTGCCTCTCAGGAATTACTGTCTTTTGCTGCCCGTTGTCCTGCAGTTTAAAATGGTTGTTTCATGGCCCTGTCCCATTTACTCAGTGGTTAGAGCGTTGGCCTGCGGACCATATGGTCTCGGGTTTGATTCCAGGTCAAGGGCATGTACTTTGGTTGCAGGTTCCCCAGCCCTGGTAGGGGTGCTTGCAGGAGGCAAACAATCAATGTCTCTCTCTTTCTCCTTCTTCCTCCCCTTCACACTCCCCCCTCCCCCTCCCAGTCCCCTCCCCCTCCCCCTCCCCCTCTCCCTGAATACAAGGTTGTTTCATGTATTTAGTCCAGTTCTTTGGTTGTTTCAGACAAGCAGGTAAATCTGGTCCCTGTTACATCATCTCGACCAGAAATGAAATCCCTGCTTAATGTTCCTTTAAATGATTAAGATAAATAAAGATTGGTTCTTATGTCAGAACATGGGGTTATTTTTCTCAAAACCTAGAAAGGGCTATATATTTTGTGACTTAGTAATAAATTATTACTGCCTGTATGATAGTAATTGCCATGTAGGTGGTTTTTAAGCTCTCACATTAGGAAAACTGGCTTTACATACTTGAATAGTTACCACTTAAAAACTTGTTTTAAACTTCAGAATATTAGGAGATAAAATGCTATACCTTGGGTTTTACATGATCAAGCACTCTATTGCTCATATAGTAGAGATTTTTTGGGGCATGTTTCTCAAATTGATTAATAAAGCCCCATATTTAAAATCTTTTCTTATACCTCACTGTGAAGTATTTATTAGGTGGACAACAGTTTTTAAAGTAGGCTATTGCAAATTTAATACTGAACTTGTTTGTTTTACATTATAAAATTATATTTCACCAGGAATACACATAATTCAAAAGAACATTATTTAATTTGCAATATTTCAGATTCTTTCAAGTAGTTTTATAGGAGGATCTAGGATGCGAATCAGAAATTTCAGATCTTCTAGATCTGGAAACAGCCTAAGTGCCCATCAGTAGATGAATGGATTAGAAAACTGTGGTACATCTACACGATGGAATACTATGCTGCTGTTAAAAAGAAGGAACTCTTACCATTTGCAACAGCATGGATGGAACTGGAGAGCATTATGCTAAGTGAAACAAGCCAGTCAATGAAGGAAAAATACCACATGATCTCATTCTTTCATGGATAATTAAGACCATTACAAACTTTTGAACAATAATAAATACAGTGGCAGAGCTGCCTCAAACCGATTGTCGGACTTCAGTGGTAAGGCCAGGGAGGGTTGGGGGACAGGAGGGAGGGGAGTAAGAGATCAACCGAAGGACTTGTATGCATCCATATGACCATAACTAATGGACATAAGACACTGGGGGTAAGGGAGGGCAGGGGCTTGTCAAGGGTGGGGGGGAAAAAAGGACACATATGTAATACCCTTTGTAATGCTTTAAGCAATAAAAAAAAAAAAAAAAGAAAGAAATTTCAGATCTTCTAATTTGATCTCTTTTGATGCATTTATGTTGTTTAAACCTCTGTTTTCCATCATTTATAAAAAGAATTGTTTTTAAAAAACATTTTAAAAGATTAATTATCCTTGAAACACTATAGGAGTGCTTTATAAACTATATTCTGCAGAATGCTGCTGACCTAAAAATATTGATGTATGTTCGACAATAGAGAAATGGTTCTGTTTCAAATCACTGAGAAAATGAGGTTAACAACATTAGACAGGTGTTGTTAGTACACCTTTCTTCAAGAAACTCATACTCTGCATAGTGGTGTCCATTACAGTGTTCATACCATACCTCTTATTATGACTGTAGAAGTATTAGTTGCCATCCAGGTTTATACTTTGACTTTTGTCTGAATTGTGATACCTTGATGCACTATTTTCAACACGTTTCATTGTATCTGTATAAATTATCTCATCTCAGCTGGTGCAAATCCTGTAAGGTTTGGGGTAAGATATCAATAGCAAGCCTGTGCCAGTTCTTTAAAGATCTCATAAGTAGAGCTTTTGGCAAGGCTTAAAACACAGATGTTAAGCACAAAGCAAAGGTAAAAAGAAGGAAGATAGCATTCATTTAATACCATTATGTGCTGAGTATTATTTTAGTTGCTTTACAATGATACTTGGAGATTGGTGATATTACTGAGGTTTGTGAACAATAAATATTTTGCCCTTGATTAGAAATCTGATAAGTGAGAATAGTTGGGCTTTAGTTTCTTTTTTTCCCCCCAAAATCTGGACTCTGTGCTCTACCGTATGGAATAAGTATCATGAAAAATGAAAAGAATAAACAATTAAATTTGTTTCAAATGCTGTTGGATTGGTGAAATTAAGTATTATATGTCCAAAAGAAATTAGTTTCTTAATTATATGGTAATTTATTCCTCACCTGTTTTCAGAAGGACTTTGAATAAGGCTTTCATTTGCAGTTTAATATTTTCCCTAAAGGCTCTAGGATTGAGTTACTTTTAGAACTTTACTTCTACATTTCTTATAAATTCTTGAGACTTCCTAAATTTTACATATATTATGGTGCTTTCATTGTTTTACATACTGAAATTATTCCAAATATATTTGAGTACCTTCTGGGTGGCAGGCATTGTGTTAGGCCTTTGGCCTGAGCCAAATATTCGAGGATGCACATTTTTAACATGTAGGTTATTTTTTTGTTACTGAAATATTATTATTGCTATTATTGTAAATATTGCTCTTGGTCTCATTGGAGAGTCTCTTGATTTTCTCTGTTTTGTTTTGTTTTTGACTCTCACTTCTTCAGAGCAAAATCTCCCACCTTTCTCCCTCCTTGACAGGTAGCTCCGTTAGTCTAAAGAGGATCCATCTATTTTACTTCCATTGTCTGCATCTTGTGGAGTATGTATTATATAAAAAAGTAACAATAATTATAATTAATAAGCTTAAATCTGGCCCTCGTGTGTTTTATTGTTTAGCCTTCTGCATTGAATAAAATAAGCAGAGATGGAGGGGTTATAAATTTAATAATTCATATAGTGCCCTTCAGTCCCAGACTGTTCACTGCAGCCTTAGTGCATAGTCTTGATTACACACAATATTGCTGTCTCCTATGCCTTTGCTCCAGTGTTCCTCCTATTATGCAATGTCTTCCACACTATTTCCTCCTTTGCTTTCTTAATGTCTACTTGCCCTTTCTATTTCAGTTCAGGTGTCACATCTGGGACCCTCTTTGTTTCCTGACCTTCCACCTCTTCCACTCTGCTACAGGCATGTTAGGATCTACTCCATCACAACAACTCTCTAGAATACTCTATTATTGTTTTTCTTTTATTGATGTATCTTTCTCTTTATATTTTCATTGTCTAGCATAGTACCTATCATATAGTAGATGTTCAGTACATATTTGATGAATGCATAAATAAATGTCATTGATTTTTAAAAAAATCTTTTTTTAACTTTGTTGAAAATATTATAGATGTCCCCTTTTTTTCCTGTTTACCACCCTCCACCCAGCTCCCTCCCCTGATTTTGATATTTATCATTTAAAAAACTTTAAAATGCAAGTTTAAATATTTTGTCTATTTAAAAATATGTCTTTCAGGACCTATATTATTCATTTGAAAGACTCATAAGTAGATTGTTCTCTTAAAATTGTGAAAAAGTTGTCAGAAGCCATATTTGTATAATGGCATTCAAGTGGCCATGGTGAGGTTTTTTTTCTTAATCTCAACTATTCCTCTGTCTCTTAAGATACAGATCTATGAATGAGACAGAGTAAAGGATTTTAGGGTGGATAAAGATTAAAATTCCCTGCTGGCTTGTAATTATCAGAATCTGGATGGTTATTTATTTGAATGAAATGATGCATATATGTGTACATCAAAAGTAAAGCATATGTGATTGTTAGAGGAATGTTTGAATTCCCCGGTGGGATGTCATGGGGTATGTTTATAAATCTCCACTAAGCAGTAGTTCTACAATAGAGTTTCACTGGCATTGAGATAATAATTTGCACAGTCAAATTACCTTCTTTACAAAAACCCAGGGAATCATGAGCGCCTAATCCTTTATTAATGTCAACCCATAGGCTGCAAGAAAGCGTAAGATTGCCATTCGAAAAGCCCAGGGAAAAAATGTGGAGGCCATTCGGGAACTGAATGAATATCTGGAACAGTGAGTGTTTTACAAGAGGAATGTGTGTTGTTATTCTGATAAATCTTTTTTAATTAAAATGGAATTTGCATTGATTTTCCTTTTTGCCCACATGCTGTTTATTTACCAAATATCTACACACTCTTTTTTTCCTTTTCCCTCACCAGATTTGTTGGAGACCAAGAAGCCTGGCATGAACTTGCAGAACTTTATATCAATGAACATGAGTAAGTTGTTAAGTACACATACAATTTTGTTAGGAGTGCAGTTTTCATCACTATCTAAGTTCAGAAGGTCTAGTGGTTTCCGAAGGATTGGTGAGAAGGTATGAATCACGCCATTTTAAATGAACAAAATAAATAATTAAATGAAAAAATAACAAATCCATGATTTGTTGGATATAATATGTGGATTGCTTTAACTTGGTCATTTGTTTTTTACTAAATTATTTTTGTTGGGGAAATAAGTTTTTCTTTAAAATGCATAAGGCATTCTTTGGAATTAGAAAGGCCTGCATTTGCTGAGCTAAGGTTATTTTAGTGAATCAAAATTGTGAATTTTTGAAGTTCAAATTATTCTTATAATACAAAGAGTATTATACTCTATGCTGTTTAAAAATTCTGTCAATTGTATGCATTTATTAGCCTTAGTACTAAGAGAATCAAGTCTTCTAAAGTAGAGAAGCATCCTGTTGCCTGGGTAAAAAACCAAGAATAATCAAGAATGTTGAATGCTGTAGGAACTGGCTTATTGGATATTTAATGTTTTTGTTAGCTTTTTTATTGCTGCAGTGACAGGAGGAAATCCCAGTGTGAGAGGATTAGCCCAGTCTTAGTGCAAGTTTTCTAATAACACAGCATTAACGCTAACCTCCATCCAGAGGCAAGCGCCCCCCCCCCCCCCTTCTTAGTTCTTCTGAATCTGAAGTATATCACATTGTTTCTTTCCTTCTTATAGAGAGAATAGAATCAGATTCTCATGCACATCTCTTACTATGCATGAATAGTTAATCTCATTCTCATACTACAAATAGCTGACACAGGAAATAAAATAGAATGAAGACACTTGCTTCTTGCCTTTGCTCAGGGCTGTATATGTAAAATGTGAAATGGAGAATTAAAGTAGTTAACTGCATAATTCTGAGATTAGTGGGGGCTAAAATTAAAATTATAGCATCATTTAATGAATATACTATATTCTGGGAAGCAGTCTCCAGTTCTCTACCATATTTTGACTCTCAGATTCTCTTTAGTTTCCCTTAGGAAATTATTTTCCAAATCATGTTCATTATAGATGTGTGTATACTTGTATATTCACATATGTGAACATATTTAGGATTCTCTTATGCATGTGAGATTGGTAATTAAACCAAATTACCATTTGATGTCTTATTATTTGATTTCTTATTTTTTAAGTCCATATTTATGAAGTATACAGTATATATTTTAAATAACATGAACTGAATTTTCAGAATGCAATAAAAAAAACTTAAATTTTATTTCGTTGGTAAGACAGATGATAGTCATCTAAAATATTTTTGTGCCGTTTGGAGATCTGTGATTAAAAGCATTTAAACACATTTCAAATCATCAAGGAAATTATTTTATTAATTAAAGGAATACCTAATGCAGAAAATTTGGAAAACTCAAAGAGTAAAGATGAAGACAAAAATCATGTGTAATTGCATCATCTGAAGTTAACTATAGTTTATTTTTTATTTTTTAATACCTCTTGAGACAAACAGAAACCTAAAATAGAATTATCTTTTGTGGCCTAATGCTTTTCACTTAAGTTATATTGTCAAATTTTTTTTTTATCACAGTAAACATTCCACAGTGTGATTTCAGTGGCTTTATATTATTCCATCTTATTAAATAAATGTAATCTAATTTTCTTAACTAATTTTCTAAGTGAATATAAAGGTTGTTTTTCATTTCCACTATAATGCTATACTGATTTATTTTAATTGTTTCTTTGGGCTACATTCTTAGAAGTAGAATTACTTGATTAAATGATATGTACATTTTCAGGGATTTTGATAACTTGTTCCTAGTTCACTCTCAAACCAGCTATTATTAGTATCCCTTTTAATAACATTGGGTGCTATCATTCTTTTTAATCTTTGCAAATTTTGTTAGGTGAAAATTAGTTATACCTTAAAAAAATTTATTTTAGAGCTCTTCATATAAATGATTGGAAGATTTGTTCTTTCAGAAATATATGCTTGGTAGTTCTGTTTTTTTAATATTGATTTTTAAAAAACAGGTTTTATATTTAGATGGTCAGATATATCCATTTTCATTGCTTGTATATTTTCTGTCCTCTAAGAACTATATAAATATACCACCTCTCTTTTGCATATTTCTAATATTTCTCTATTTAATTCTCAAATAGGTTATACTTTATTTTAACCCATCATTAAATTTAATATTCGCTTCATCTTGTAATGCCCACATTTAGTTTTGCTTTGTTTTGAATCTCTAAAGAGTTTATTGACATAGAGTTGAATGTACACTTAAGAGAAATAAAAAAAATCCCAAGAAATTGAAAACTACAAAGACAGAAAAGCACCTGAAAAATTTCTTTTCAGAGGAAATGATAATTGTGTTCAGCTTTCCCTTTTATCCTGTATTACAAAACTCTTTTTGTTCTTAAAGGTATTCATTCACAAAATAACCATTTTTTTTTGAATTGAGAACTTAGAAGAAATATTCAGATGTACAGTACTTGGGAATAAATATCTTCACATTTTTTGAAATGAAAATCAGAATCTGTTCACTTAATTCATTTTGTTTGGGCAAGTCATTACAGTAGGTAGGATTTTTGTGCGTGTGTGGTAAATTATTGTGGGATGTCAGCTTAGCAGCATTTTATGGACACTGGCAAAATGTAGCAATTTAGGAATTGCTAGATATATTTAACATTTTGGCATTTTCTGCATATTAATAGTTTATAAGCTATTTTATTTTATTATTATTTTTTTAATATATTTTATTGATTTTTTACAGAGAGGAAGGGAGAGGGATAGAGAGTTAGAAACATCGATGAGAGAGAAACATCAATCAGCTGCCTCCTGCACATCTCCTCCTGGGGATGTACCCGCAACCCAGGTACATGCCCTTGACAGGAATCGAACCTGGGACCTTTCAGTCCGCAGGCCGACACTCTATCCACTGAGCCAAACCGGTTTCGGCAGTTTATAAGCTATTTTAAATATAATAGGTCACAGGCAGCATTGCTAGTGTAAATCTAGAATGTTTTACTCTAAATTTTCACAGTAGAATGTTCCTATAAGCCTATTCAGTACTTTTAGAGAGAGAAAAGGGGAAATAGAATTCTGCCATGAATTTTTTTATATCTTTACGTTACCTTTATTTAAGTTTGCTTCTGATTTATAAATTCTAGTGTGTATTTAGTTATTCAAGTGGTATATGTTATACCAATTGGCCATGTTGAGATACTTTACTTGTTTTAAATATAAAACAATATAATATATATAACATATATTTTTGTTTATAATATGTATTGTTAGCATTACCAATACATATTATAAAACAAAAATACATATTTTAAACAGACACTTAAGTTTTTTACTTGATTTGTACTTAAAACTAGATGTTGTATCAGTAAGAACCAACTAGTATTATAAATTAATTATGATAGTGATTATGGTTCATTTTTGTAGGCCCAGGCTTATTGTAAAATTTCATAACAAATAGAATTATTAAAATGTTATAGGAAAAATAATGTTGATAAAGCAGTCTAGGGACAAATATGTAACCTATACATAGGCTTTTGTGAGGATCAGAAGAACTTTTAAAAACTTAATTTAGTAAAAGAAACATTTAGAAGGGAACTGTCTTTTTGATGAAGTTAGGTGTTTAGAGGCCACTTTCCCCTTGTCTTATAGAGTAATAAATACATATCAGATAGATAAATACTTATCAACACTTTTGTTGTTCTAGACATTAATTCAGTTATTTGTTCACTCATTTATCCAGGCACCCATTATATACCTATCATATGTCAAGAACTGGTTTTGGATATAAAAATGAAAGGGCTAAACAGCTGCATAATCTTTGATGAGAATCCGATCTAATAAAAGGCAAATATGCAAATTGTCCCCTCGGGAGTTCAACCAACTGGGTGTTTGACCTCTCGCTATGATGTGCGCTGACCACCAGGGGGTGGCGCGGAACGAAGGAAGGCCCCGGCTGGCAGCTGGCAGCTGGCAGCCGGGGGAAAGAAGGCCCCGATGGGCCCTGATCGCCGGCCAGACCTAGGGACCCTACCCATGAATGAATTTCGTGCACCAGGCCTCTAGCCTATTTATAAGAACCTTCATAAATCTAAAATACTGTGATTTGGCGGTAATCTGCAGGCAGTTTTGGTTTCTCAGACCCTTTGGATTTGATTGTTGTTTCTCTCTTTATGTTATCATTCACATCTTCATTACTAACATCACCACCACAATTTTCCATTGTGATGTGTAGTGCTTATAGGCAGTATGCATAGTGGTTAAGAGTGTAGACTATCTGCAGTGGCACAGCCTGGGTTTCAGCTTAATCTTTGTGCCTCAGTGTACTTAACTATAGAATGGTGATATTAATTTCCTATTTCCTAGGGTTTTGGTAGGATTAGATGAGTTAACACTTCTAATACCTAGAAAATAATACATAGTGAGGATGTGATATGAGTTAGATTTTGCCCTTGCTGGTTGTATCAGTTGGTTGGAATGTTGTCCTGTGCACTGAAAGGTTGCGAGTTTGATTCCTGGTCAGGGGGTTTATAGGAGGTAGTTGACATTTTTCTTTCACATCAATATTTCTCTCTCCCTTCCTCTCTCTCTCAAATCATAAAACATATTTTTTTAAAAGTTAGTTCTTATTAGTCACATGTGTGAAACTGCAACATGTATATTTTGAAAAGTAAGTATATCAGATACTAGTGTAAAGATAGGATATCGGTGACAAATGCCAAAAATAACGGTAGGTAACCTTTTTCTAATGGGTGTGCTCATCACCTCCTCACTGTGAATAAATCTTAGGACACCTGTATTCTTTAGAATTTCTTATATAGTGAGTATACTCACATGACTTTAAACATAAAATACATTGAAGGGAATTGTAGTTACCTGGTGTAAAACCATTTTCCCAGAACCCTTTGCAGTAGTTCTCTCCTTAGGTTTTCAGCAAGATTTTTGTTTCTCTACCACGTGATTAAATAATAGCAGAGTGTATATCAAAGCCACTAAGTCTATTTTTTATGGGTTTAGAAATTTATAACTTTATTATGATTTTGTATTTTACAGTACACTTAACTAATGAGAAGTCTTTGTAATAGAATATGTTGATAAATTTATGTCTATAAAGGATTTTTAGTAAATAGAGGGTATTTAATAAAATGTTTATTTCCTCCTTACACTTTAGCTATTTGATTATTTTATTAAATGATTTGTGGAATTCTAGAAGTTATTGTATATGTAATTTGATCTAAGGTCTTGAAGCCTGTGTTGTTAATAATATTTGAAAGTCATAGTAGTAACCTATTTTTAAAAAATATAACCATGTATTGATTATTCATGGGCTGCTTTAGGATTTAAGCCTTTGTTTATTTCAGTAAAAAACTAAATATTTGTATTTATGAATTCAGGATAAGTCCTTTATTAATAATTAAGCTGTTTCAGTTATTGAGGGAATAAAATGTCTAACATCACTAAACTTGTTTTAAAACTATTTTAAGACATAACTAAGATAAAATTTGTTACTTTTAATTTCTCCTTGATATTTTTCAGCTATGCTAAAGCAGCCTTTTGTTTAGAGGAGCTTATGATGACTAATCCACACAACCACTTATACTGCCAGCAATATGCTGAAGTAAGTTTTTCAAAAACAGCAATTGTATGTGATTTTATTTTTGTTGGTTTGGGTATTATAATGGAACTAAGATTATGTCCTTAATGTTAGGCAAGTATATTAATATTTAAAGCGTTTGATGAAAATTGACTTGGAGTAAAAGTTTTAAATTTTTAATACTGTAATGGAAATAGTGACTTCTCAGTTAAAAGCACTGCTTAAAACAGTGAAATCCTTTGTATTTTTTATTTGTATACTATTTTCTTTTTGAATTACAAATTATGCCACAGTTGTCACCATTTAATAACTTATAAAACATTGACAGTGATTATGATTTTTTAAATTTATGTTCTAGAAAATTCATATCAAGGTCAGCATTTTGGGAAGTAGCAGGTATTTGTCATTGAGTATTAAGGATAGCAATATAATTCAATGCTGTAAGGTTAAAAGGACTTCATTATTAAGGACTGTTAATAGAATAGTTTTTTGGGGAAGGTTATGCTTTAAACTTTAGATTAACTTTAACAACTTTAAGATGAAAATTTTTAAACATCCTGTATTTGTTCACAGAATATCTGTTTCAGTTACTAATGCCTATGGTATGATGAAACATGCTATATTTCAAAGTAGTAAAATAAACAAGTTTCAGCACTCTGAAATTTTTAACAGGTTAAATATACCCAAGGTGGACTTGAAAACCTTGAACTTTCAAGAAAGTATTTTGCACAGGCATTGAAATTGAACAACAGAAATATGAGAGCTTTGTTTGGACTTTACATGGTGAGTTAAGGTGCATGTTTAATGTTATTTTACCAAATCTGTCATTTAAATTCCATTAACTATACTATTCATTCACTTCTTTCTTGTTTTTTTCTTTGATAAGCATATGCATTTTTTCTTCTAGTTAATTATGAGTAATAGGTTATAACATAATTTTATTTTTGAATGTTAATATATCCCATCTATTTGACATTTCATTGTAAAATATTTTTTATTGTATCAGAAGTGATATATTCCCTTATAAAATTAAATAGTAACTGATAAAAATCCATATTATCTATTTCTTAATTGTTTTGACATTCTTGGATTTATTCCCAACACTGTTATATTTCTTACCTTAAATTAAAATTGTATATTTTTAAACTATGACAAAGACATATTAGAAATAAAATCTTTAATGTCAAATTAAACCATTTCTTTATGGTATAGAAAACCAGTTTGGAAGTTGTGGGAAGCATGTAATTAAATATTCCCATTATTTGTGTATGCCAAGTGACAAGCTTAGAAAAGTAAATTAACAAGAGCTTTGGGGTAGGAAGAATTTGCTGAGCTTTAAAATATATATAAAATGAGCCCCTCTCTACAATCAAAATGCCTGGAAAAATAAACTTTCCTTTAATAAGCCAGTTCTTTGAAATTTTAATTTATCCTAGTCTTTTTATGGACTTTCGGATGAATGAAAAGAATTGATTGCAGAGATGGAGGCAGGAAGAAACAAAAAAAATACTTTTCAGGAAAGAAATGGAATTTTACCCTTAAGAGCTGTGGTAGACAACTAATAAAATAATTTTCGATATTTTTTAAGATATCCTTTCTCTTTTCTATTTGGATTATTCATTATTTTAAAACATATTGTCATTTTTAAACACTGCAACTTTATTTAACGTTGTATTTATTTTAAAAACAAATTGTTTTGGTACAATTTTTAAAACTTTGTTATCATCCCATTGCAACTGTGACCTTACATGTTTTTTATTATCTTGATAGAAAAATGGCATTTCGTTTTTGATGTTTCCTTTTTGTTTTTAGTCGGCAAGTCATATTGCTTCTAATCCAAAAGCAAGTGCAAAAACAAAAAAGGACAACATGAAATATGCTAGTTGGGCAGCTAGTCAAATAAACAGAGCTTATCAGGTTAGTATTAATAGTTTTATTTTATGATATAGATCAGTTAATGTATTGTATGTATGTCTTAGTTGTTGTTTTTGTTTCTACAAAGCACAAAGCCAAATGTCCGTCATTGGACTTTTATGCCTTTGGGCCTTTATCAAATGTGTTTTAACTACAGAATGAACTTGTAGTTGTAGAATCACTTTTTTTCCCCCTAGAGGATCCTGTTACTATTGTGATCCCATAATTAGCCTCACCATCTAGAAATCTCAGTAGTTCTGTATATGGCAAATAAAAAGTAATTGTGAAAAATCCAGAAAGGATAAACAAATTTCAGGATGCATTTCAGAAGCAAATTGGGTATGTGCGTGTGTTATTAGTTAGAGGTATCTCAAATAATGAAATAGGAAAGAAAAGCCTCAAAGTAAACTAATCAGACTATATAACAGTTTATGTACTCGCCTTACGTCATATCTTATCTGATTTTCTGAAGCTCATACCTAGGAGATTCTTCAAGAAGGCCTCATGGAAAAACATATCTTCTTACATCTTGCATGTTACAACTTATCTGTCTATAGTCTTTATATTTGAAGGATGATTTGGCTTTTTCTGAAACCTTTATGAAGCTTACAAAACAGTCTTTTAAACATATTGTTCCATTGTTTTTTAGGATAAAATATTTATGTCAAGAAGCCTGACACCATCCTGATTTTCTTTCTCTTAATAAGTAACTTAGACTTTTTGTCTGGGTTCTCCTAAGGAATGTTTTATTTATTTTTAAAGCACTACAGTATGTTTTGTTGATTATTCTCGGGTTAATTTTTCAAATATACAATAGACCCTTTAATATGTGGATATTAGTCCTCTTTTAATTTGAGAAATTTGCTTTTAAAATTATAATTTTAAATACTTTATTGTTTGCTTAAGTTTTCTTTTTTTAAAAAAAATATATTTTTATTGATTTTAGAGAGGAAGGAAGAGGGAGAGAGAGAGAGAAACATCAATGATGAGAGAGAATCATTGATTGGCTGCCTCCTGCATGCCCCTAATGGGGATCCAGCCTGCAACCCGGGCATGTGCCCTTGACTGGAATCAAACCCAGGACCCTTCAGTCCGCAGGCTGACACTCTATCCATTGAGCCAAACCAGTTAAAGCTTAAGTTTTCTTTTTCAGGTCTCCAATTATAAGTCTATTGCAGCAGTTTTCAACCTGTGGGTCGCGACCCCTTTCACAGGGGTTGCCGAGGACCATCGGAAAACACATATATAATTACATATTGTTTCTGTGATTAATCACTATGCTTTAATTATGTTCGATTTTTAACAATGAAAATACATCCTGCATATCAGATATTTACATTACGATTCATAACAGTAGCAAAATTACAGTTATGAAGTAGCAACGAAAATAATTTTATGGTTGGGGGTTACCACAACATGAGGAACTGTATTAAAGGGTCGCGGCATTAGGAAGGTTGAGAACCACTGGTCTATTGCCTCTCTTTTCTCATGTCCTATATTATTCATTTTTTTCCTATATTTTTTTCTGTCATTTTCTTATTTTTCTCTTTAATAATTTTTATGGAGTGACTTTATATTCTTTTTCTTATTCTCCATGTTTCAGGGAGACAATTTTCCTGAGCTATTAGGAGAAAGTTTTAGGGAATCAGAGAGAGAATAGGATAACTTTTCCAACTTGACTTCTCTGTAGCTTCCTCTTCTTTGTTAAGGAGAACTCAAATATGACCTCTTTGTATATTCAGCTTATGTCAGAAGTAGGTCTAATCCAGAAATATATTTTGGTTCCACACCTCTGTTCTACCCCTAGATCTCTATAGATCTTAAATTTTGAGGTGTTGCTTTCATCATGTTGGGATTTATTGTTAGTTTTTTTGTTTTGTCTTCTTCTGGGATTTGCTGCCTCTGGGCATGGCTACCTTTTCTAAACCATCTCTCCTCTTTTTACCCCCAGGGTTTCTGTCTTTGTCAGTTGGTTTCAGATTCCAGTAGTTTTCTTTCTGTCTGAGGTGGGTTGTTTTTTGTTTGTTTTGTTTAGTTGTCTTTTTTTGCCCTTTGGAAGAGGGTATTTACTAGATATTTCAGAGATTTTTAGGTCTGACTATTAGACTTGTTTAATGTGACACTTGCATATCTTTGATCTGTAGCCTTTGAGACTGTCCTGGTTTTGCAGGCCATTGGCAGATTCATCAGTTTACACTTTTTTTTTTCTTTCTGTGGCTTATAGAGTAGTAGATTGTCCTCTTTTACTTCCTGTTGTTCCTACCACACAGCTGTTGGTCTTTTTTAGGTCCTTCTGTTGTTGATACAACTATATTCTAGGGTTTTGGAAAATTACCTGCTGTGTAGTTTTTTGAAGTTGTCTTCTTTGGTCTTGTTTTCTGTTATTTTGGTTTTGGTGCTGTTTCTTTGTTTTTGTACTTTTGTTTGGAGAAGCTTGGGAAGATTAAAAAATTAAATGCTTCCATGATTACATCATTCAATGTAACTATTTTTATTTTATGTATATAATACAGAATGTTAGCTCTGTTGGGATGTAAGTCATATTTATAAATATTTCGTTCACTGCTTCTTCAAATGCAGTTTTGTTATCGGAGAAAATGGGAAGTTCTCTTCCCCACTGGGTGCTGCTGGTGGTGGAATTCTTACAGTATCTCAAGAAAAAGAATTTTCTGAGACTTGCATGGGAGGATGGGTAATTTTTATTTGTGTAGAATTACATCCCTGGGTTTCCAAAGTCCCATTTCTCTTAGTCCAGTCATAGAAGAAGTGGAGCTGGAGTTTTAGTAAAGCTGGAAGCAAAGCCAATAGCCAGAGTTTCCTTTCTATGTTGAGCTGGGTCCAGTTCAGTATCAGGCTAGTTGCAGTCCATTAGTCCACTGTTGTGTGGGATGTAAGGGTTGCCCCACAAACCCAGAGTCACACAAGTCCCAAGAGTCCCTAGAGCAGGGGTGGGCAAACTTTTTGACTCTAGGGCCACAATGGGTTCTTAAACTGGACCGGAGGGCCGGAACAAAAGAATGGATGAAGTGTTTGTGTGAACTAATATAAATTCAAAGTAAACATCATTACATAAAAGGGTATGGTCTTTTTTTTTTTTTTAGTTTTATTCATTTCAAACGGGCCGTAGTTTGCCCACGGCTGCCCTAGAGTGTGTGAACTCCTTTGTTCAAGGGATTAAATATCCCAGATTTCATGCCCTTGCAATCGCTGTGCCCATTCTGGCCAATGACTTTTGTTCTCAGCTCTGACAGCGAGCACCTTTCCTATGTCACCCCAACTTTATTGGGCATGTGCCTAACTCCCCTTCGTTGGACTCCTGTGGAGTATAAAGTTTAAACTTCTGGAGATGCTACCCAAATGACATGCCTATAACGTCTAGTTTTCCCTGTGCTCCTTTCCTATTATTAATAACTAGGTTAATTTCAACAGTATCAGTTTGAGATAGCTCAGATCTATACTGGGATTTCATACAAAGCAGGGTTAGAAAAGTTTAAAGATAAGACTTGTATAATATAAACTAACTAGGGGCCCAGTGCACGGAACTGTGGGCCGCAAGGCTGTGATAGGCACAGGGGCGGGTCTCGGCCAATCCTCTGCACCCCCACCCAAGCCCTCCCACCACGGCCCCTGGTCCCCTGTCTGCCAGCAGCCCTGCTCCCACCGCTGCCACTCCCACGCACTGACAGCATTGGCCCACTTGCACCTGCTGACAGTGCGGAGCAATTGGGGCTGGCATCAGCAGCGGGTGCGAGCTGCAGCTGCTGCCCCGATTACCCCTCAGGAGCAAGGGGAGGTGCCAAAGCTTTCAGGGGAGATCAGGCCCGGCAGCCGCCAATTGCATCGCTGATGGCGCCAAGTGATCGGGACCGGCGCCAGGCACCGGCAGCGGGTGTGAGCGGTGGCTCCGGCCTTGGTCTGGTGTCCCCACTCACCTCTCCACCATCTTACCGTGGCCAATGCCTGCTATGTTCCGCATACGCCCCCCTGGTGGTCAGTGCACGCCATAGCAACCGGTTGTTTGGTTGTTCCAGTTGTCCTGCCGTTCGGTCTATTTGCATATTAGCCTTTTATTATATAGGACTAGAGGCCCGATGCATGTATATTCATGCAAGAATAGGCCTTCCTTTCCCTGGCTGCTGGCACCAGCTTCCCTCCAGCACCCAGGACCTAGGCGGCTTTGCTCCGGCTGCTGCCAGGCATTTGGGACCTGGGCTGCTTTGCTCCAGCTGCTGCTGCCACCCACCGGGACCCGGGCTGCTTTGCTCCTGCCACTGCCAGGCACCCGGGACCTGGGGTGCTTTGTTCCAGCCGCCGCCAGGCATCTGGGACCGGGGCTGCTTCACTCCAGCCACAGCCGCCACCCACTGGAGGCGTGCTCCGAGCCGCACCACAGCCGCTTGGAACACACCTCCACCCCTGGTGTGTGTCTGCTGGGGCTGGGGGTGGCACGCAGTCCGCTCCCACCCATCTGTGTGTGCAGCTCCTCCTGAGCGGTTGTGATGCAGCCTCCTCCTGAGCCGGTTGTGACGCCCGTCTAATTTGCATATTACCTGTTTATATATATATATAGATGGTATGCAGATACAATGCTGTTTGTAAGACATTTTTAGAAGCAACATTTTTGACAGGAGATGACTATTTTTAAAATCAAGTTTTATTAAATTATAACATACACTAGCATGAAATTCATGCACTTGGGGGCGGTTTCTCAGCCCAGCCTGCACCCTCTGGCAGTCTGGGAGCCCTCGGGGGATGTCTGACTGCCACGGAGGTGGGAGAGGCTCCTGCCACCGCCACTGCGCTCACCAGCATTGAGCCTGGCTTCTGGCTGAGCAGCGCTCCCCACCAGGGGGCAGCTCCTGCGTTGAGCGTCTGCCCCCTGGTGGTCAGTGCACATCATAGCGACCGGTTGTTCCACTGCTTGGTCAATTTGCATATTAGCCTTTTATTATATGGGACTTGAGGTCCGGTGCATGAAATTCGTGCACAGTGGGGGGAGTCCCTCAGCCCAGCCTGCACTCTCTCCAATCTGGGACCCCTTGCAGGAAGTCCGACTGCCGGTTTAGGCCCAATCCCGCAGTCGGACATCCCTCTCGCAATCCATGACCACTGGCTCCTAACTACTCTGCCTACCGGCCTGATCGCCCCTAACCGCCTTCGCCTGCTGGCCTAATCGCCCCCAACTGCCCTCCCCTGCCAGCCTGATCCCCCTAACTCAGTGGTTCTCAACCTTAGCTGCACATTAGAATCATCTGGGAATCTTTTTAAAATCCTGATTTCTGGGCCTCATCCTCCGGAAATTCTGTTTCTTTGTTACTAATGTTGTGGCCTCACCCCATAACAAAGAAACAGAATTTCTGGAGGATGAGGCTGAGAAATCAGGATTTTAAAAAGATTCCCAGGTGATTCTAATGTGCAACCAAGGTTGAGAACCACTGCCCTAACTGCTCTCCCCCGATCGCCCCTAACTGCCCTTTCTTGCTGGTCTGATTGCCCCTAACCGCCTCTGCCTCGGCCCCGCCACCATGGGTTTGTCCAGAAGGACGTCTGGAAGGTCTCTGGAAGGTCTCCTGGTCTAATTAGCATATTACTCTTTTAGTATAGATAGGATGGTAAAAATAAACATATCATAAATGTACATTTCAATGAGTTCAAGGTAAATGTGATGCTGGTAAAAGTGGGGCTCTTTCATGATGTCACAAGGAAAGCATTCCAAGGATCTCTATGGGAAGGGTGGTCTGGTGATAAGATTTATTGGAAGGCTGGCCCCAGCTTTCCAGTCCCATTTCTGTCTGTCCTGCCATGGAAAAAGTCCAAGCTTGCCATCATCAGGCCCAGAAATAGGGCCAGTGTGCAGAGATTCTGTGCCATATTAAAGCCTAGTCCTTTGGAGCCCCAGTCTCCGCAGACTCACATGGTTGCTGTGGAGAGAGAACATGTATGCTTGTTACAGAGAGAGACATAGAGACAGATAGAGCATGTGTACATACAGACACTTGGGAAGGACCAAGTGCTTTTTCAAAATAACCAGTCAATTTCTTAAGCTTTCCTGGGCTTCTGATGGGTCCACCCCCTAACTAATCTATTTCCTAGATCTTCCAGCATCTTGTGTCCCTTTATTCAATTTTATATTTTTTCCACGGTAGGCTGACAGGCCTTTATGATTACCATCTTGGCTCCTACTGCACTTGTGCTTACCTCCCCCTTTATTGTTCTACCCCTTCCCCTTTATTGTTCTATCCCTCCCCCCATTGAACTGCTGGTTCCCTGGGAAGTGTGTAACTTCCTTGTGAAGCAAGCAGGCATATGCTTCCTAGTTGATTATGCTTAATAATGTGTGA